>NW_025334033.1:59501047-60126047 GCF_019186645.2 Phyllostomus hastatus | reverse complement strand
AATTTATGTGAGAAAGGAACATCTGTCAGCTACTTCTCCTACCTGCCCCAACTGAGACCGAACTCACAACCCTGGTGTGTGCCCTGAAGAGGGATCTCAGTGGCAGCCACTTACTTTGCCAGTTGATGCCCAACCACCTGAGCCACAACTGGTCAGGGAAAATGTTGATTTTTAAATGCCGTGAACGTATTTGGAACGTATCCACCATAGTGGATTTGACTTTGGAAATGGCCAAATTTAAGCTTAAACTAGAGAGACTTATTTTGAAAACACAGAAAACAGGAGATGGAAAGATACCTATACAGCACACACACACTCTCTCTTATGTGTGTGAGTGGCTACATATACATATATAAAAGGTGTGTGTATTTCCATTATACCTCCTTATGCCTTTGGAACTCTGTGAACTATTCCCTCCAGAAGATTCTGGCCAGAACGTGAACCTAAATATATGGTAAATAGTATTTTTCATGGTTTGGATAAAGAAAACCGGTTCTTATAAAGAATGTTCCAAGGGTTGGAAACACTGGAAAGGATTTGAGCACAAGCTCACACAGGTGAAGGATGAAGCGATAATATTACTTAACAACTCTAATCGCTCTCTTTTTCTGTTTTTTAAACATCTGCCTGTTTTTTCTCCTTTATCCCAGACTTCTTGATCACATACCACTCTTCCCAGGCACATAAATGAACTCTGAATTATTTTGTAAACAGTTTGCTTTTAGTCCACATGAAATTAAACTATTTCTCAGAGTACTTGCATGGTATTAAACAACCTGTGCATGCATTGTGAATTCCAAAATTATCAAGAAATTGGAGAAATTAGGAATATTTACAAGTTTCTTATTTATTTTCTAACTGGAATTTTTTAAATCACTAATATAAAATTGAACTCACATTTCAGGGGGATGAATAAAGTTGGATTCGCTGTCATATTAGGTAATGAATGCAGAAGATTTTAAAGACTACAATCTTTTATGCTTGCTTCAAAATGTGCTTCTACACATAATAGACAGATGAATTATATTTAAGAAACAAAGAAATATACAGACAGGAGTTAAAAATTTTGCAGCAAAGTTGATCGAATTCATATTGCTTAAGGTGGCTAATACATTAAAATATGTATTTCAACTTCAAGGTTTTTGTCTCTCATTCTGAATTCATAGTCAATGTTCTCAGAAATATTTTACTACATGAAGAATGCTGTCAAATTCAAACAAGGAAAGAATTAAGGAGATAATTGGAAGCAGAACAATTGAGGGAATTGATTAGCATAAAATTCTTAAGGACTTCATATCTTGAGCACTTCATTTTTTCCAAGTTTTAGTTGGCTAATATGACAAAGTCATAAAGACCAACATTCAATCTTACGTCTTTGAACAGAAGTCAGATTTTGGCTTGGCTGTATGGCTGGAGTTAGCCATAGTGGCCATTTTGACATTACTATCACTGCTGAGCTAGTTTATATTTTCCTCATATGACTTAGAGAAAAGTTAAATATTTGACCACTTTACTAGTTAAAATATGAATAGAAAGATGTGGCATAAAGTTTGCTGTTCTTAATATGATCTTATGAGAGTTACCACTTTCTTCCATGTAACTCTCAAATATTTCTTAAAGACTGACCCATTCAAGCTGCGTTGCCCTGAAAAATCCATGACCTGAGGTAGAGCATTCAATGAATGATAAACTCCGTCATGATGAAGCCTCGTGGATCACGGAAAACCGTGCTTGGGGGACAAAAGCAAAGATGAGCCACCGTGAACCTTGCCTGTGTTTACATCCCGGATGGCATGTTTTAACTACATTTATCATGTACATGTTTTTGTGATTCATTACAATTTGTCTTTGATTTATAACAGGTTCTTTTTTCTGGTACTGTTCATTGACTTTTCACTTCATAGTGTCATAAAATGTTCACCAAGACATGCTAGTATTCCATCTGGAATACCTTAGCTGATTGCACAAGCCTTCATGATACAGTGACTTATATAAAATCCAACGCGGAGAGTTCATTCCCAGTGGACAAGCACCAGATTAGGGCCATGGTTAGATGCATTAATAGTCATCATTCACTTCTCTTACTGTCTTAACTTTCAGAATAAAAACCAGTGTAGGTGGCAATGAAATTTCCGACTTATATTTATGCATACATTTTAATTTGAGATGCGGCTATCCTTTTTACGCAAAACAGGAGCTAGTTAACTTTCTTCAGTGAAGTGAAACACAAATACCACCTTTCAGTTCAGAATATGTGAGAACGGAGATAATGTCACAGAAGGTAAATATAGTACATTGTTCTCTACTGTAATAAACCCTGAAACGTTTCCCTTCACCCTTCACATTTGTTCTTGGATATTTAGACATACTCAATGTTAAACTATGGAAATTTCACTAAGGAGGTGATAAAATATTTACCCTGGGTTAGGACCAAGTATGTCCTCAAGTATCACACAACATTAAGAATCATATCATCCAGATAAAAGCTTTAGGATCACGGCATTTAGGATCACGGCAAACTTCTAATAAAATAGCAGAGCGATTGCAATTTAAGCAGCAGGCAGTTGCGGAAATGACCCTGGATATTGCTATTATTTTATTTCCTTTATCTTAAAAAATCTAAACACATATGGTGAGACATTTTATTGTATGTCTTTAGAGAGATAAGTTTAACACATATATTTTGGGGATTTGTTGAATGTAATTGTGTTTTCTTTTTGTTTGTTGTTGTTCTGGGGTTCTGATTTTTCCCAAACCTATGCAGTCACAAAACACAATGTCATAAAATTCTATCACATAGGAAAAATATTTAGGAGAATTATTATTTTTGCCATGTAAAGAAACAGGGAAGCGCATGCACAATAAAGCCGTCAATATTGGGCTTAACATATTAATACCCATAGAGATAATTTTAACAGACATTGAAATTAACAGCAGGAGAGCACCTTTTATTCTCATCATTGGCTTAAAAACCTTTCCCTCGGTATCGATAGTTTCTCGTCAGTGAAATGGCTGGGCTGCCGTCACTCTGAGCAGGACCGCAAGGCTGTCATTTTCCGATTGAATCCATGGGTAATAATTACATTTTAACATTCCCAATTCATTATGTCAGTTTTGTAATAGTTCCAAGATCACGGTAGCATTCTAAGTTTAGAAGGGAAAAGAGAGTTCTGTCCTCCAGAACTCTCTTCCACACTCATGCAGAACGCCTTACACTCTATGTCCTTCAACATCTCAGTTCTCTTCCCAGTAGAATCATCCTTTACTTTCCCCCTCACACTGATGTGCTACAGAAAATAGGCTTCACCAATGGGTGGTGCTTTCTTTTAAAATGTGGGCTTGGACATTTCTTTGTTTCAATGTCTTATAAACAGAATTTCAGAGCTGGAGCACGTAACCTACTTCTGCACCCCAGACCTCACCTCTGAGTTTCTGACTTACTAACCAGCATCACAATTTGGATGTCACCATACTGAGCTTTCTGTTGCATGTGGTAGAAATCATCCCTCTTCCACTTAACAGCAACCCTGCTTCCAACCCGTGTTCGCTCTCTCGGTACACCGTACCATCATCTTTTCAGTGGCCCAGGTCAACCTGAACCTGCAGCCATTGCTTCCGTTTCCATCCTTCATATCACCAACTCCTACATCTTTTAAATTTTGAATAATTCCTGTATTCTTCTTCTATTTATTGATTCACGGCTATTCTCTTAGTTCAAACTCTTGCACTTGAATTTTTGCAACAGTATCTTATACATTCTCTCTGTCTCCATCCTTGCCTCTCTGAGATCCAGTCTTCATTCTTCAGGCAAAGTGAACTCAAAATCAGTGGCGGGCAACCTATGGGCCACACCTATCCCCCATCCGTTTTGGAAATAAGGTTTTATTGTGACACACCATGCTCATTTGTTTACATCTTATCTGTGCTGCATTTGGGGTGCAAAGGTGGAGTTTAGCAAACGGCCCAAGGAACCTCAAGTAGTTACTGACTGCCCTTGACGGAGCAAGTGTGTGACTGCTGTTCTAAATCATCTACGTTCCCCAGGGCAAAAGCTTCCTGTGATCTTCCACCGTCCTCAGGACAGAAGTCTCACAGCGATCTTCAGACTCATCCCTCAACAGTTTCTTATTCAAAATCTGTGTCCCAAACATAAAAACGTCCAACAGCCCTTGATTTACAGCC
This sequence comes from Phyllostomus hastatus, assembly GCF_019186645.2. Taxonomy (NCBI): domain Eukaryota; kingdom Metazoa; phylum Chordata; class Mammalia; order Chiroptera; family Phyllostomidae; genus Phyllostomus; species Phyllostomus hastatus. The sequence continues at coordinate 60,121,865 of NW_025334033.1, read as the reverse complement.
TCCAGGCAGCGGCCATTAGCAGTTCGGGAAACTGCTTCTCATCTTGCAGAGCTTGATATCAGTATTTCCTTGTATGGGCAATTCCTTTGACCTTGGAAATCTAGGGTAAACATCCTTAGTACATAGCCCAGAGCTTTCTTCATCTCCCCCGTCAAAACACATAAATACTGCAATATATTTAGCGTCACTTTTGCCACCCTGTTAAACTGCTTCTCAAAACACTAATAGTGGCTGGTCCATAGCAAGGATTCGACACTGTGTGCTAAATGAATGAATAAATACTATCTGTGTCTTTGTATTCTTAATGTTTTCCTATAATAAATGTTACTGGTACTGATTGAAAAGTTCTTAGTTTCAGTATGGTGAAAATTGTGTTAAGAAGTAGATTTACCTTTGGCCTGTTAAGCAAATGCAATAACAAATAATATTGTATAAGTGAAATGTACTTAACAGTTTATAAAGTGTTTTCTGCATATTTTCTCATTATATGCATTCTTAGAAACAGCTCTGTGTTGACAATCCTCTGAACCCTTCCAGATGCAACATCCGGCCTTGGGGAATGATATAAAAATGACTCAGAAAATTGACGTCATGAATTCTTGCAACGAATGAACTCAGAGCATGGATTATAATAAAAATAAATTGTAGTGAAAGTTAGTTTTCAAATTCAGTAACACTTGATTCTCTTAGTTGCTGAAAATTTATCCCAAGTTCCATTTTCTTGTAGCTCTATGTCTATTCCAATCTCTTGCTGTTCTTAGATATGCTTCACTCTTCTGTAGAAAGGCAGGAAAACAAAAGAAAACAAAACATGGCTTTACTCTATTATTTTCCTTCAATACCAAGGCCTATCCATATATTTTTTGCTAAGACCCGGCTCTGCAGATAAAAGTGTTTGTTCTCCCTTTGAGGGTATACAAGTTACTTCTTAGTTTGTCCCCGTGATCTGGATATGACATACTTGCTTTCCGTTGAAAATCTCCTACAGTACATGCATGGGAAGATATTTGGTTTTGGTGATTATATAATAATGCCTACTTGTGAAAAGTAATTTAAATAAATTTTAGCTCAGGATATAATATAAAAACACAGTGAGTGTCTATCATACTGGATTGTTGGCTTACAAAGTTGGAGAATATAAAGATCATCTTATGAAGTGTCTTAGAGATCCATGCCTCAATACCCAACACCAAACATTCTGATCGTGTTTAATGTAGGGTCCAGTAACTTCAATTTTTAACACTTACTGCAGTAGTTCTGATGGAATTGGTCCAGGGCCACAATTTAAGAAACGCTGAGTAAAGCTAAGGTTTTTCTGAAAACATATGTGTTTACATTGAGTTAAGTTTAGAATGAATATGTGACATTAATTTCTAACCTCTGAAAATCAGTGCACCTGGCCCCAACAATAGGAAAGAAATGTACAGGACACTTGGGACAGCTAACCTTACCAGAAAATGAAAGTTAAATAACTCACCGGAGGTTGCTTCTTTACCCACGCCCACCAGATCCAAACAAAGATCTCCTGCATGAATATTGACCACTTTAGCTCGGTCCTCACTCCTCCCCTGCTAACTCTAAAGTGAATTTTTATTTTGTATATTCTAGCCAAGATGTGCTTCCACTATACAAATAATTTATTCTCATTTTTAGACCAAAAAAGAAAGACAATTCAAATAAACAAAAAAGAAAGTCACTTAACGTTCCTCTGAGCTAGCATGTCATATTTTACATGTCTTCAGGTGTGCATATACACACTGAAATGGTTTGAAATCATGTAATAGTGGATCATCCGTATTCATACAAGTGGCATCCCTTTTCCTATTCTCGGTCTACAGTTTTGGTTAAGAACTGCTTAAATAGAAAAATGACAATATGCCAATTGAAACAAGTTTAAGCCAAAGGAATATTGTTGGATGGCACTATAGGGAAATTCATGGTGTGAAACTTGTTTCAAGGCCTCGAGGATATCCACACCTTAATCTTCCACCACCCTCTATTGGTAGGGGGTGCTTTTCTTTTCCGTGGCTAGAGGCCCAGGTAGGCCCGTCTTTACAGTACAGACTCTGACTCTGCTTCCTAGTTTCGGAGAAAAGCATGTGATAAGCACTGTCATGTGACCACTAGCTCTGACTTACTGAAGATATTGGAAAAGAGACACATATACAGTTACTAAGCTAGGTGAATGGAAGATCACAGTTGCTACTAAACAACGTTGCAACCTCACGAAGGCAAAGCAGAGCAAAAGGAGGTAAGAGGAATGGGGAGGTGGAAGCAGCTATCCATAAGGCCTGGAGCCCACTGGACCTGAAGCAAGTTTATACCATGAGTTTTCCTGTTTTATAATCCAATAAATTTTCCTTTAACTCAATTTACTTTAAATTGACATATTGCATCAGTTTCATTCAAAAAGGTATGGACTAATGTAACAGGGCTATCTGCCCAGATTGCTGGGATGAGGGGAGAGATTCCCCAAAGGGATACAAAAGGCTGCACTCCCCAGTGCGAGGCAGAGGCTGAGGGAAACCTGGAGGGGGCAGGTTGAAGCCACAGCAGGCTCCTGACTGCTGGTGAAGGCACACAAACCAGAGAGAGATGCACGGGTCCAGGCAAAGGTGCTGTACTCATGCACGCAGCCACTTACAAGCAGACTTACTGAGCAGACTTACAAGCGTGGTGGACGGCAGCCAACATTGGCTGGGAATTTGCACACTTCCGACTCACATGGGATTTGGGGGTAAAAGATTTAACGCTGCAGAGGTTACAGAAAAAATGATTGTGTAGTTCATGTGTATCTGAGAGATACATTTCATTGTTATGTGATGACATATGAAAAATATAAAAACACTGCAAATTTGCATTTATTATATATAATTAAATACATATTTCCAGTGACAATGTAGAAATTATTAAACAAAACATATGAAAATATTAACATAAAAAGTTTTCTTTTAAGTAATGGAAATATGGATATTCCTAAAAATATAACCAAAAGTGTTCTTTAATATGAATCAATCAGAATCTTCAATAGTTGGCTTTGCAAAACATTTGTAACAGTCATTGCAAACAACATTGCTATTCTCCAGGCAGAGAAACTTTTCAAATACTTGCAAACGTATTTTGATAAGTGACTTGAGTAGCATTTGCTGAAGTTCTTTAACATCTCTTGGGCTATTAAATCAATATATTTTTCCAGCCATTTTCTTTCTTTTTTAAAATATATTTTATTGATTATGCTATTATCTTTTTTTAAAGGTTGTATTTGTTTATTTATTTATTTTTAGAGAGAAGGGGAGGGAGGAGAAAGAGGGGAGAGAAACATCAATGTGTGGTTGCTTCTCGCATGCCGCCTAGTGGAGACAAGGCCCACAACCCAGGCATGTGCCCTGACTGGGAATCAAACTGGTGACCCCTTGGTTCTAAGGCCGGCACTCAATCCAATGAGCCACACTGGCCAGGGCTTCTTCCAGCCATTTTCAGTGGTAAATGGGAAGAAAAACAAAACAAAACAAAACAAAACAAAACCACACAACACTGACACACAACATTGACTTCGAAGTTCAAAAAAGCAACTATTCAAATAATTGTGATAACCCAAAATATCCCTCAAAATATGTTCAATACTCTGCACTGTTCTCTTTCTCTCTCTCTCACATTATTTTTTGTTAAGTATGTTGGGAAGTCTGTTGTCTTCTTTTACTTTATACATTTTGACAAGTTGAGTAATTTTCAATATATGGGTATATGTTTGCATTTGAGTGTTTGCATGTATTTTTGTGTGTGCACATGTGTCCTTGTAAGTTAGGATGAGTGTTAGGGGGCCAGTACATATACTTTTTCACTGAAGTACACAGTTCCTGCTTAGTAAGACCATTGTATCTTTTAGAGAGTTTTTGCTTGTTGACTAGTAAGTGATTTTATACCTAGAGAAAATGAATCCTTTGTCATACAAGTTGCAGATATTTTCTGAATTACTAATTTGTCCTTTAACATGCTTTATATTTTCCTGGCATTAAATCATTCTCAGTATATATTTAATCAAATATATTAATATTTACCTTTACTTCCACCTTTGAGACTTTGTTAAATTACTGTCCCTCAAATACCTGCTGTTTTTAGTATTTATTCCTGTTTTTCAGAGCAGTTACTAATATACATTTTTCCATTCATTTTCTGCTGTATCAGTGGGTTTTGGGAACAGAGGAGAGATTTATTCCTGTGCTAAAGCTGGTGTCTTGGATAGCAAGTCCAAGTCTCTTCTAATTTTAGAATTGATGACAAATGTTAATGTTTTCTCATTATTGAAATAGAATTGCATTCCTGGAATATACCCAAATTCATAACACTATCATTTTAACATTGTGGTAGATGAAAATTGCTAATTTGTTTTAATGTTTTTACAACTGTATTTATGGAAGACTGGTACATGAAAACATACATATACACTGAGACATTGGGAGTGTTTGTAAAGAGTTGGAGTTTTCTGTGTCTTACTTTTTTGAAACATATCTCCTGGACTATTTTCCAGATTTGGTGCCTTTTTAGGGAGTACTTTTAAAATATATACAGGTATTTCATGATTATCAGTCTAATATGGCTTTCTGAATGAAATTTTGTGTAAATTTAAAGATTCTTTAAAACGATTTTGTTTATTTGTTTGTTTGTTTGTTTATTTGAGAGAGAGAAGGGAAGGGGGAGAGAAACATCAACTGGTTGTCTCTAGCACACTGCCCCGGGACTCAAGCACGTGACCTGACCAAGATTTGAACTGGTGACCCCTAGGTTTATCGGACTATAGCCCCACCCGCTGAGCCACACCAGTCACAGCTAGGATTTTTTTCTTTAAAAATTAAACATATTATTAACGTTTATGCTTATTAGCATCGAGTAGAGTTGCCTTTATCATTTCATTTTTAACAACTTTATTTAGATGATAGCTTGAACCTTCATTCACACACTTTCAATTTTTTTCTAGATTTGTAGATCTTTATTATCAATGCAATTTTAACAACTACTTAACCTATTTGACGTGTCAAAATGTTTGAACACTTGTTATTTCTTTGCCTATGAGATAATTTTCTCATTCCCATTTTACAGGTGAAAAACTGAGGCACAGAGAGATTAAGTAAGTTATTCAAACCCACATGCCTGGGAAATGGAAGAGCCAGGAGTGAAACCAAGCAGTTTGTCACTAGAGTGCTTCATATTTAACCACTTACTGTGCTAAAAGGAAGAACTTCCTTTGAGGAATAATTGGAAACTGTTGTAAAAACACATATAGATATCTGTATATATTATTGCATATCATATACATAATTGCCAATGGAATTTTTTTTCTTTAAAACTTTGCCAGAAATGGTTTTGCTCACCCGAAGACAGTTCCTCTTGTTCAATGAAACAGTCATTACCTGTTTCCAAGTGATGGAAATTCCACAGCGACAAAAACACGAAAGTGAAATTTAGAAACTGGAAGAAAAGAATTAAACAGAGAAACTGCTTCCCTTAAATGGAGAAAATTGCTTTTATGGGCAACACCCTAGGCAGCAGCACTTAGGAGCCCAGCGACCTCAGGGGCCACAGCCCCATTAAAAGTAATGAGGTGTGAGCTCAAGCCCATGGCTGATGGAAAGGCAATGTCTTCCCAGGGGCTCGTGCTGTAACACCCAGCATTAATGTATTAGTATCAGTAGATAAAACACGAAAAATACTACATCTCATTTGCATAATGGATGAAGCTTGGGAAGCAGTTCCAGATGGTTGATGAGCACCTGGAGCCAGGAGGAGATTTTCTTTAAAGCTTCGGTGTACATGAGTATGGCATAGTAAGAGACAAGTAACTAAATTATATACATTTCAGGGGCACCACTTTGTAACATGACTTCTGTATCCTCTGTGTTGTGCTTGTTAACCAGTATCATCCCAATAAAATTAGTAACAAAGAGATGCGAGTAACTAAAAATAGAATTAATAAATATAAGAGACTGTGGGCTGCCAACCGATGCACTTGTCTTAAATTCGAAATAAAATGAAGTAAAACTTCCCTACAGAATCCAAATATGCTGTTAAGGGATCTTGTCTGAACTGATGGGCTCCATCTATCAAATTATTCCCATTTCCTAAGAAAAAAGATAACAAATTGGTTGTGTAAACTTTGAGAAAATGTATTCCAGTCTCGATGCAGATGTCGAAATGACTTATTCGACTGTGTTTTCTGCAATTCTCCATTGTGTCAGTATTTGAATAAAAATCATATAGTGTATTCAATTTACTATACACAGTCTGGCTTGTGGGGGGAAAATCCTTTCTTGGAAGTAATTGTGGCTTGATTTAATTCTTATATAAGTTTCTGTTTCAATTTCTCTCCAGGCAGATTGAATTATCCAACATCAATTTTGTGTGTGTGTGTGTGTGTGTGTGTGTGTGTACAGTGCTTTAGGTCTCCTTTTGTGATAGTTGTGATTGATTGGTTAAACTTTCAGTGCTAAAAATATCCATGGTTTGAGTGTGATTATTCTAACGCAAAGCGCTATACAAATTCTGGAGACACCACTGGACAGAGTCATGAAACTGCCAGCACCACTCTCTCTCCGGACCCTGTCCTCTGTAGCAGCCTGCCCAGACCACCCCTCACCACCCACTTAGCTTCGCTTCCTTCAACCCTTATCAAAGGAGGGGCCCTTCACATAACACCCTCTTTACCACCAAAAGTTTGCCTCACCCAGGCTGTCTCAGTCAACTCATGACACTGATATCTTCATATTCACCTACGTTCAGGTTGAATCTTTTTACGTTTCCTCTTTTGTCCCTCTTTAGAGGTCATATTATTTTCAGTTGTTCCCCGGTGGTATGAACTATGTCTTTCTTTTAGGATTGAAATCATTATAATCCATAAGGATTCTATCCCCCTCATCTCACAAATAAATAAAGGATTTTGATCTTAAAAACAACTATTTCAGCTTTTATATGACATAATTACACTTTCCTTCAAGTGTGGAGAATTGCTTTATAATTCCATGATGTTGCTGTGCATGACCTGACCTTCCTGATTTGATCGCAGCCCCTTTCATCCTTGTCTTGGGTGGCCCTTTTTGGTGGGCATCTGGCTCTGCTAGCGTCCTGCTGAGGGCTTGACTAAAGCGATTCATTTGTTTCAAATTAAAAATAAGTAAGGTAACATACTTTGAGTTACACATATTAGCTCAAAAAATGAAATAAAACCATCACAAGACGTTTCGAGCCCATGGTCACTCCATGTGGTAAACTGCTTCTTGAGTGATCTTGGTACCATGTTGTGAAGACCATCGACCGGTCCTGGGGAAAAGGGGTCCATTCCTTTTTGTGTGATTTTGATATTGAGGAAGTACTCTGGTCCAACAAACCTGTATTTGAGTGTTTACCTCATCAGATGAAGGATGGAAATTCATCTTATAAAACACCCATAACACATTCCCTAACTGATACATTAATACTGTGCATCCGTATCCTGAGTCATAGAAGCCTCTGATGTCAGGCTTTAGTATGCACCTCTGAGAATGTTTCCAAATCGTAAAATGTACTCTGCAGCCACATCACTTTTGTCATTTAAACTGCAATGTGTAGCATCTGGAGACTAAATGAGCCAACCAAGATGCATTGCTCATGAGTTCCGAACCTGGGACAACGGTTCATATTCCTCAACCCAAGTTCAATGACTCATCTACCTTATCCACAGCCTAACCATGACATTTTTGTTAGAGCCAACACCTGTGACATAACACCACACTGGGTAGAGCAAAGAGGCAGAAATAAATACCTACATTGTTTGAATAATTCTTAGATACACAAACAGTGTTCATAGATATAATGTGGGTTTTTCTCATTCTATTTAAGAAAACATGCCAGGTTAAAACTTGTAGGTAAGGCTAAACATGTAGTTAATTTTTTTAAATTCTCTAATTAGCTTCAACAATGACTTTTAAGAAAAAACCCTCCTATTTTTCCCCTCTAGTCTTAACACAATACTTCATTTATGATACCAGGTAAATGAGTTTTTTCCCACATCAGGCAATTCTGTGACAGTAACAAGGGTCCTACAGGGTAACTTAATCCAGTCTCCACTTACTTGGAGTTAGCACCAGGCGAAGGGTTCAGTCCCACAAGACTGCCCCCAACTGCAAGTTCAAGATGTCATCTGTGCTTCTGACCAGCCGGCTGTAAATTGGGCGTTCCCGTGATCATGTTTGGGATTGATTAAATTTGCCAGAATGGCTCACACAACTCAGGAAAACTGTTTACTTTCCTGATGACTGCTTAATTACAAAGTATATGAAAGAGTACAAATGAATAAGCCAGGTGAGGAGATATACAGAACAGGTATAGGAAGGCTCTGAGCACACGAGCTGCTGTACCTCTGGGATTTCGGGTGTGCCGCTCTCCTGGCACGTGTATGCATTCCTGTTCATCAGCCTGGAAGGTCTCTAAAGCTCATCCTTTTCAGTTTTTTATGAAGGATATGTTATGCAGGTATATTTGATTTTGCCATTGGTGATTAAGTCAGTCTCTGGGCCCCGTTCTTTCCTGGGAGGTTGGGGATGGTGTTAAAGGTTTCAAAGCTCTGATTATGTATTAGGTTTCCATGGCAACCAATCCCTATCCTCACCAGTTATCCAAAAATCACCTCATTAACATAAACTTATGTGTGGTGGTAGGGGACCCGTTATGAAAACTCATGTGTGGTTGAAGGTGACTTGTTATAAGTAACAAAATACACCCATTTCAACTTTATTACACTGGAACTCTTTCAGGGACTGAGAACAAAACTACATATTATAATTAAAGATGCCCCTACAGTTCCTACCTAGAAAATCACAAGGGTTTTTGGAGCTGTGTGCCAGAAACTGTGGATGAAGACCAAAACATACTTTTCATTATATCACAACATTGCAGTGATGAATACTGAGTTAAAATGAAATTCATTTTAAAATAAGGCAATATATGAAAAATTGGCATAAGATTTATAATTCCTGTCCTTAGAATTGAATTCCTGGTATTCTAAAGGAAATCATATATATGTGGTCATTTCTTCTTGATCATAACTTACCATTTTATTTTTTCTTATAGTGCCTATAACATATATACAATTTTGCTGAAAGAAGAAGATATATAGAAAAATTAAATAGCAGTAATAAGGAAGTAATACCACCTAAAGATAATCATTTTGGAATCTGTACAATGATAATTTTCTTCTTACAGAAGTGCCATTATAGTATATAGAAAGTTTCATAAACTGCTTTTAACTTATCACTATGGCTCCGAGCTATTATTGGTGAAACATACACAATAATATGTATTTATTGGATAAAGTTACTCATGGTGAAATAATTTGATAAAATGATGAGGTGAAGCAGATATGACTGCTTTTTTTTTTTTGCTACAGAACTTCTAAGAACTTTGCATGCTAACATGCATAGTGCTTATGCATTAGGCATGCATAATCAAGAAGCAATGCATTTCCCTCTTTAATCTGAATATATATGAGTGTGTGCACACATGTGTAGGCATTTATTAATTTAAATTTTTTCAAACAAAGTGGTTATGGTCCAAGACTGAAGCAAACTGTTTTAGTATAAAAATAGCTGCAATAAAATTTTGCTTATGAAACCACACTGGCAGGTCACAGAGCCTGGTTTTCAGGTAAATTAAATTTAATGCAAAATTCTAAAGTTAAGATAAAGTTTATTTGTTTAGTTTTATGTGTGTGTGGTTCTCAGTGAGCTTGGGCTGCTAATTTATCTTACACAAGTGTCCACTAATGCCAATAACTCAACCTAAAATTTAATCTCTGTGGAAGATTCTTTGTGAGTCAGAACTATTTTCATTAATATCTTCATCTAACCCCTAATAAGTAATTATCAACAGTTTGGACAGATTGTTACCTACTAGCTAAAGTGTTTCTTTCTTGCCTTATTTTAGTCATTTGAGAGAGTCAAGCAGAAAGTTTTTACTCTCTTGATATCTGTATATGTCTCCTGTCTCTAATGGGAGGTCTTTAACGGTCTATAAGCCCAGCCAAAGAAAAAGAGACAAGGAAAGAGAAGACACACTTGCCTGTACCTGTGTATTAGTCCATAACTAACATGAAGGTCATGCAGAATGTAACATTGAACATGATAATATACCTGTTCTTAATTGGCATTCGCCAGAGTAATAGCCTTGCTATAGGAAATGGAGGTGGGTAAGTACAATGCATTGGTTGCTGCTGTTGACAACTCCACAATATCAGTCTTATTTTGCTTTTTTTAAAAGATTTTATTTATTTATTTTTAGAGAGGGAAGGGAGGGAGAAAGAGAGAGAGAGAGAGAAACATCAATGTGTGGTTGCTGGGGGCTGTGGCCTACAACCCAGGCATGTGCCCTGACTGGGAATCGAAACTGCAACACTTTATTTTGCTTTTACAAGGAGGCTACTCAGTGATGCATAGAGAGAACAAACTGGAAGAAGGGAGTGGGGAGAACCACTTGTGTTGACACTCATGCCAAAGCAGACAGGAGGCTCATGTAGGTGCAGTCAAATCATAGCACTTTTGTCTACTTTGTCTATCCAGTCCTAGATCAGAGAAAAATGATCATCACCCTTCTTGCTTTTTACTTTGTTTTGTAAGAATACTCCTAAGAATTTTAATTTGATTTCTCAGTGTATTATTGGGAGATGGGTGAACAGAATTATGAAGTGTGATTTTCTAGTATCTCTATTTTAGGAGTTACATTAGTGGAAGTAGAATAAAAATTTATGAAAGCAAAATGAGAATACTTAGCAGTGTGTCATGTAATAACCAGGTGAAATGCCTAAAACAGCCTTTAATCCAATAAAAGTACATAGTTAGATTTTATTTTATAGAATAGTTCTTTTTAATAATATTGAAGATGTTCACTAAGAAAGATTCATGTTGAAAAGAAAGCATTCTAAATAATTGTATTTAAGATTTACTTTAAAAGGAACTAGTTCTACTCAAGACAATATAAACATAATAATGCATAATGAAATATATTTAATAAAAGAAATACAAGACCTTCACAATAACAGTCATAAAAGATTACCAAGGGGAATGGTCTCCCACAAGAATGATCAGCCCAAAATGTCAATAGGTGAGAAACAGAGGTTGAGGAACATTGTTCCAAGAGGTGATTTTCTGAGCTAACACCTGAATGATAAGGAACTGGTTATGCAAATATCTGAGAGAAGAGTAATTCAAGTGAATGGAACAAAAAAAAATCACAAAAGTTTTGAGATAGAAAAAGAGCCCAGGCTTTAAAAAGTACCGAAAATATTGCTCGTGCGACTGGAAAACAGCACGTGCTGGGAATAAAGACCAGATAATAACAAGGGAGAAAGTAGGGACCAGATTCCAAATATCTTTAGATGTGAGAGGGAGTCACGGATGAAATGTTAATGTGGCTGAGCAGATTTTCAGCTGGCTGAAAGAAATTCAAATACACACAGCATTCCCAGCTTGGAGGAATGCCAGCAGCATCGCTCTCTCCCTTGGCTTGGTCCCGTCAGTATTTTTATCATTGACTTGGGTGAGGACAAAGAAGGCCTGTTATCAAATCTGTGGCTGACAACAAGCTCAGGGAGATAACTAATACAAGGGATGACAGAATCAGGATTCAAAAGCATCTTGACAACCTGAAACAGTAGGGTGAGTCTAAGAAGATGACATTTAGTAAAGACAAATATGATATCCTGTTCTTGGGTCAGAAAGCATATGGTTCAAAAGAGTTAGGGAGAGGCGAGTTTGAACAGCAAATTGGGTTAAAATGTTAGAACCATTTTAGCCAACTAGGAGATTAATGTGAGTCAGCAGGCTGCTTGAGTCACCACCGAAGTCAACATGGACCTCAGATGCATTCATCAAATGCAGTATCCACCACTGAGTCGACCTCACTCCATATCTGGAGCTCCACTGACAGATCGTACTTGCAGGAAAGAGTTGCCAAGCCCAGGTAAGTGGGCTAAAAGCTCAGAAAAAAAAAAATGAGGACAAAGGATCTTGAAATGGATGCATATTTCACTTATAAAAAGATTACCCATGATTCACATATTGGGTGGTCAGTAGACTTTATGAGGAATCAGATTTACCTGGAGACAATCAGTTTAAACTTAGATCAGTTGAACTTAAATATAAGTGGACATTTAGAGTGAATATTGAAAGAAAATTCTTACAATAATAGTTGCCCCTAAATTCAGCGAGCTGCTTTTCAAGATGGCGAGTTCCTCCTCACCAGAATTTTGCAAGCAGAGGCTGGGGGAATGTACTTCAAGAAAACTTTCTGGGAAATAAATGCATTAAAGACTCATGAGGTCCCTTATAATTTCTAAGATTTTATTACTCAGTAATTTGCTTATAAATGTTGAACTGCTTTTTATTATTCAAAGCTCAGTCTTTTTACCCATACTGAAGGCAAAATGCATTTTATAAAACAGATTAAATGCAAAGGAATGGAGATGAGCCAGGGTTCAGCAAGTAAACTAAAAAAATGTTGTTTTGCAATCACATTTTGTTTTGTTGTATGGTTTGCTGTTTTTCTCAAGTCTATTAAGTTTTAGACAAAGGTGTCCATTTTCAGAGACCTCCCTTTTAAGTGGGGCTAATGCTTCTCACCCACATTCTTTTTCCTGTCCTAACCATTAGGTGTTTAGAGAACTGGATTTGAGATAGCGCTCTGCATCACAGAATCCAACATCTGAGCTGGAAAGAATGAGTTTGCTTCTTTCACTGGTGGAAAGACCTTCATAGGTCACTTGAGACAAATCACCTGGGAGCCACAATTCTTTCTAACTTACAGGGAAATGCCAGGGCCATGGGTGTGAATTAAACATCCAAGCTTGTCCAGTCACCTATTAGCAATTACAGCTACCAGCGTGTCTTTGAGAAGGTTAAAAACTGGAGAGATGAAATTAGCTTCAAGAGAATGTGGTCTTGTTTCATTTTACTCTCATTACTGTGCCTATCTGGAATTTAAGCTTATGGGAAAAAATAGACAACAGAGTGAATCCAATAGCGACAAGAGACTGATGTATGATACTATGCTTTTCCCTTAAAGCAAAGGAGGGCAGGCCAATGGGGGTCCTTCACTGTAGCTGATTTAACCTGACACTGTTTGCACTTTACCCAGGATCTACTTAAACCCCTTTTGCTGCAGCTAAGATGTTTTGGACCTTGGTCTTCCAGGACTTTTCCATTTAGTTGCAGTAGCCAATTTCTAATATGTATACATTTTATGTAGATTATTTTTCTAATGAGTGAATCTTTCATGTAAGTTTTGTGTCTTGGTTGGCATTTAGAAACCTGTGATTTACTTTTAAGCCAACACTTTGTCATAATAAATTCCTTAGATAAAATTAGGTTTTATTGTCACACGAAGTACAAACAGTATATGAGCTCCAAAAACACAAAGAGGCATGAGGGTGGCCAGATCTTCACCACACATTTTTTACCTCTAGTCCAATGGCTTTAACTAATCAATTTTCACTTAATTCAGTGTCTCTTCTAATTTCTCCTTTAGAAAGAAAAAAAGGAAGGTGTGGTGTTAAGATTAAGTAAGTATAAATCAGGGTTTATCACGTAACTGAATTCATGCTTTCAACACTCACCTTTCCAAAGACGCTGTGCATGGATGCCTCTTACCCTTCGCATCTCCACCCTGCGGCGCAACGCCGCTTCTGCTGTTGGTGCAGACGCGATGGAGAGCACGTCGGCATCAGGGCCCATCCCCCAGGACAGGCAGCGTGCATCAGAGCAACTGTGTGAAATAGGACTATTCCCATGAACAAAAATATAACGGAAACTAAAAATCTATAAAAAGAAATCTACAGGAACATTGTTAAATCTACTTCCAGGTTTTGATGACTCTGCCTTATATTTCAGAATCTTTAAAATTGTCGTTGACTGTAGGCCAGTTATCTGTACTAATTTGCTAAGTTAGAGGAAGTGTTACTAACCACATTTAAGTAAAACCCTGTCGCTTTTACATATTCTGAATTGACTCATTTTCTGGAGCCGCTGTAACTAAGTACCAGAAACTGGGTGACTTACAACAACAGAAATTTATTGTCTCAGAGTCTGAAGGTCAGAAATCTGAAGTCAAGGTGTCAGGATGGCCGTATATCTTCTCTCTGGAGGCATTAAGGACAGATCTGTCCCAGGCCTTCCCCTAGATTCTAGTACTTTCTTACTTATGACATTTTTTTTTTAGTATAAGAACACCAGTCACACTGGATTACGAGCCCACCCCAGTGCAGAATGACCTAATCTCACTTACTAATTATATCTTTCACAATGCCATTTCCCAATAAAGGCACATGCTGAGGTACTGGGAGTTAAGATTTCAACCTATAAAAACTTGAGCGTACATTCATCCAATAACACTGAATTTCCACTTTATATAAGAACAGACGCCTGCTCAGCCTTCTGGAAGCTGGCATGAATGAGTAGGCAGCAGGTTCTAGAAAGGCTTTTTCCTCTTCTTCTTGGTGTAAAAAGAGAGCAACATAAAGAAAGTCTCAGCCCCTCTCTTTCTTTTACTCTTTGAGGACACGATGCTTGAAGCCGCCACAGCCATCTTACTACTATGAAGAAGGCATCACTACAAAGGTAAGGCGACAAACAGAAAGTGCCAGGGCCCAACGCACAGTCCCCAAACCAAACCTGAAATGTCCAGTGTCCAGGCTTTTGACATGTGAGGCAAATACACATAAAATTTCAGACCCTTTTGTTTGGGCACTGAAAATAAACCAAATAATAGATCTTGGTATAAATTTCTATGTATAATAGATTTTGGTATAAGTTTTCTGGAACTGTTAACCTTTCTTACCTCCCTTTGGATATATTTGTTATCCTTCCCAATATGGAGCCTGCAGATAAACTCTCATTAAGGTTCTGCTTCTTTTTGTTCCTTTGCTGTCTCAGCCTTGACTCGCCTTTGAATTATAGAGCATTCCAGAGCCCAGCATAGGAGATCCACAAAGGATTCATTGTAGCTGTCACAACAACATCATAATTGGCCTCTTATTTTATTTCTTCAAGCATTCTGTAAATAAATTATGACAGACTGTTTATTGGTTTAAAACAAGTTCCTAAATTTCAGCCAAGTAACAAAACTCATGTGACGGGTTCATTCATTAAAAAATAATCCACAGAAAATAGAGTATTCCTTCCTATTCAAATTTATTCTCTCCCCAGCACATATGCCATATTTTTGGGACTATATGATACATTCCTCTCCAAATTTGGGAGGAAAAGGGGGATGCATCTTATAGTCCGACTATAGCTTACTTGGCTCACTGTGGGTGGGGGGGAGCAGCGGAACGGGGTCACAGGAGGAAAGAGCAGGGTCACCACTGCATTTTCCTCCCAAATTTGGGGGGGAAGTATGTATTATAGTCCGAAAAATACAGTATATATATAGCACAATTTAGAATTTTGTTATATGGAATATTGGGCTTTGTTTTATAATTACATGTATAAATATATGAGGTCTGTCCAGAAAATGCCCAACCATTTTTAATGCAATGAGAATGGTTTGCGCAACATCTATGTAACCTAGCAGCCCAGGAAAGTGGACTGGAATGTGCATGTGTGAACAATAAGGACTTCACTGTACTAGTCAGTGGGGGTAGGTAGACACCATTGAGTGAGCATGTGTACTGTGTGGCTGTCACATTCAAAATGACTGTGCAGGATGAGCAACAAATCTGCATCAAATTTTGTGTTAAGCTTGAACATTCCTCCGCAAAAACTACTGGGATGATTCAGAAGGCCACAGCTATGGACAAATGGTGATTGGCAGCTTCATCACGACAACGTGCCTGCTCATGCATCATGTCTTGTGCAGATTTTTTTTTGGGGTGAAACATCAAATCACCCAGATGTCCCATCCCCACTACAGCCCAGATTTGGTGCCCTGCAACTTCTGGCTTTTCCCAAAACTAAAATCACCTTTGAGAGGAAAGAGATTTCAGATCCTCGATGAGATTTATGAAAACACAACAGGACAGTTGATGGTGATCGGGAGAATTATGTGAGGTCCTGAGGTACTTTGAAGGGGACTGAGGTATCATTGTCCTATGTACAATGTTTCTTGTATCCTGTATCTTCAATAAATGTCTCTCTTTTTCATATTACATGGCTTGATACTTTCTTCACATATGTATGTATCACCAGTTAGACAACCATCTTCTTGATCTTCGGAGTTACATTTTACATTTCTCATCCATAATTTCTACTGTAGTTAGACTTAAAGCAAATAAAAGGTTTATGTAAAATTTTAAAATAATTATCACAAAGTATTGCTTCCTAGTATCTGTTTTTCAGAGCTTAGGAAAATCTGCCTATGGCAATAATATAATTGGAATTTAAAGACTCAATTGAAAATGATCTGTCGCTGCCTTTTTCCTAAGTATAGACATTTTAAAGACTGTCTTTTTTTAAGCTTTTGCACTGAATATAAAGTTAGATTCTTCTGTTTCCATCACTATGGTAGCAATGTGAAAATGCTTATATAAAAATTATTTACTCATAGCCCTGAATCATAAATTTGATCAAGCTCATTAAAATCCAGGAAATTTGATTGCTAAATACAGATATCCAAATGTCGACTGTAAAGTCAACGACTAATCTGATTGAAAGGAATTTAATATTTGCTTATATTTACGCTGAGGAGAGAAAGGTTGTTTGGAAACTTCTGAACTTTCTACAAACAAATAGAGTCATTTTCAGACATTTAATCATGAGATAATGGGGAGCCCAGTGGATTCAAGGGCTGTGTATTACATTAAGAAAATGCCAGAATGAATTATCCCTTAAGCAGACAATCTACAAAACACAGATCGGAAATAGAATTTTAAGATTACAGTGTCTAAAAACCGAGACTGTCAATGTACTTTTTAATGATAATGAAAGAAACAAAAATATATTAGGCAGAATGTAGAAAAGGCATGGATTTTTAAATACAGTTATTTTAAGTAAAAATGTATTATGAGCCAGTAAAAACAAATTTAAAGAAAACAAAAGTTTATGAATCCTTTCCCTCCATCACCTTCCACACCCTCATTCTGTCAAGGAATAATTGGTAAAATTATATTTATATTCTTTCAAATTTATTCCTTGAAAAAAGTATATATGCACATCTATATATTGATGTATACACTATGTGTGCATGGTTTGTATTTGTGTGCACGTGTTTGTACATGTGCTTTTATGTGTGCGAAAAACAGACAGAAACTTTGAGAGAAAGAGAACAAAGACCCATTCGTGTAGAACGGGATACAAAATGATATTTAGAAAAAATCTGAATGCATGTTTGTACAACGCATTTCTGAAGTCTATTGCTCTTATTATGAGAAAACTCTTTATGAGCCTTGATGGGATTTGCGGTTGACAAAGTACTGTGGACATAAACAGCAAGGGCAAGACGAGGAGAGGACTAAATCATCCTGCATAGGAATGCCCCTGGATCTTCAGGTTCTTATCCTCTCCCAGCCTTGCAGAACCATGCTGGCTGCAGCAAGAATGGAAGCAACCTAAATGCACATCCTTGAGTTCATAAATAAAAGGTTGTATATACACACAATGAAATATTATTCAGCCTTAAAAAAGGACATCGTGCCATATACAGCAGCATGGATGAAACTGGAAGAAAATACATTAAGTAAAATAAGCTAGACACAGTAGGACAAACACTCCATGATTCCACATGTATGAGGTCTCTAAATAAATCGGAGTCCTGAAGCTTATGGGTACGGACAGTGCATACTTGCTCTCAGGAGCCAGGGGCTGGGGAAATGGGGAAGTGCTGTTCAACAGGTACAGAGTTGGTTATGCAAGATGAACAAATTCTAGAGATTTCCTGTGCACCATCGTGTCTACAATTAACAACATTGAATTGGACGATTAAAATTTGTTAAGAGGCTAAATCTCATGTTAAGTGGTCTTCACACAGCAATGGTAATAAAAACGAGCAGAACACCTTTGAAAGTTTAGAATGGAGACTGGGAGACAGTGATGGGTGGAAAAGAGTGTCGACGAGGAGAAGAAGGGGCCAACACAGTGGCAAACGGGTGCTCGGGTCCAAGAAAGCTTTCCCGCGTGGGAGGGTTTCGGACAACGACCTGTAAGACGCAGCCTTTAGCCGTCACTTCCGCCAAGTCTAGTTGTGTTCTTCCTCTATCGGACCAAATGTTAACAACAAAAACGCAGAAACAAGGCATTTTTGTCTGAATGTATATTCAGAACCAAGGTATGGATGGAGGAAACCCAGAGCTCCCCCAGGAGAAACTTGAGATTTAGTGAGAAGTCTTGTCACCCTGTAGAGGAGGTTCCTTAGGCCTGCTTCTGTAGCAGGTAAATCTGCTCCTCTTTTCCATGGGTTCTGTTTGCTGAGGTTCCCAGAGAAAATATAAAAGAATAGAAGTCTCCTCGACTGTGTTCAGAAACTTGGCTCTCAAAACTCCAGGCAAAGTCAGTCACTCAAATTAGAATGTGGTCCACGAGGACCTTTTTGCATTTACCTCCAAGTGATCCTGAAACTTAGAGAAAATTTTAAGTATTTCTTATGTTTCTCTCCCTTGCTACCAGCTCTCCTGTTATTCTAGACAGTTATAGAAGATTATTCTCTTTTATTTTTATATTTATTTTTATGATTTTAATGAAAGTCATAAAGGCACATACCTTTCAGGATGTATGAAGGTGAAATAAGTAGTATATGGGGATGAGCAGAAATTAAAGACCACTTCGTGAATTGTTTTGGGCTACTAGCTTTCAGCAGTAAATGCAAATTATTATTATTGCTGGACCATATTTTGCCAAATGTTTTTACTGTAATATGTGTATTAATATAGAATATAGTATATTGTTACTAAATGCACAGAAACTAAACATTTTGAAATGTTCATTACAAAAACCAAAGCCCATTACGGTATTATCGCTAAACTTTGTTTTGAATATGCACATTCTAAAAATCTTTTTCCCCAATTTGTAATCTCGAGTGATGTCTTTATAAAACCCCAATTGCATATTATTCTAATGATAATGAAAACAAAGTTCAAAGGCGTTTTTTTGAAGATTCTGAATGTTTTCTTTCCCAATCATATTAACTTTCTGCCACTCTGTGTGTGTGTGTGTGTGTGTGCGTGAGACAGAGAGAGATGACCAGCATTATAGGCCCAGAGAGACTTATCTGGTCCTAAGGTGATAGAGATTTCTCAAAAAAGATACCAAGAGAAGAGTGTCAGGGAAAATAGGCACCACATGCAGTGCAGGGCAACCAAAGCAAAAGGCAACCTTGTCCAAGCTTCTAGGATCCCGTGGCTTCTAGGAACCACAGCGTGGCAGGGAAGATCAGCCTGCAGGCCCATGACCGGAGCTGACTGGGAAGAGTTGTCTGGTACAGACACGGGCTGTGGGAGCACAGAAAACCTCGGGCCCAGTGATGGAAGGCTTCACCAGAGAGTCGCATGAAGTTAGATCTTGAAGAAGACACCAAGAGGAGAGCCAGAAAGGGAACAGCATACGCCCAAACTCCTGTGTTGGTTCAGGAAATTGTAAGGATTTTCACCTGGAGAAAATGATGTTTTCACAAAAGTGAAAAATCAAGAGACTTGACCACCCAGTTTCTGTTTTGTGGGCTTTCTCTCCGTGAGCTGTGAAAAAGCTTTTGAATAAGTATCACGATAATCTAACTTAATTTTTAGAAGGAAAACAAAAGAAGAAGGGTGGCTGGAGAATAAAATGTCCAGGCTTCTGAGGAGGCTTATTTTCTGAATAAAGAGAACGACATGGTAATTGAGGCCACAGAGAATTCACGGGCAGCAATATGGATCAACCAAGCAAAAGGCAGCAGTGATTAGAAACAGACTGGGGCAAATGTCAGCTCACCAAGCACCAGGTCCCATACAAACACTTGGTGACACTTGTATGGACAATGACTGTCCTGGAGCAGAAGGACCTGCAATATCAGGGAGCAAGATTACGGCTCTGCTGCCCGTCAGTGTCCTGGACAGGCCATTGAACTTGCTTTTGATGGCCCAGACTATCATTCATCTTCTAATTCAACATTTCTCTTTTATAGTCTAGCCATTGGCCACAAATGTAGTGAATAGGTTTTTTTTATCTTTGTGTATTTATGTTGTTCTCCGATTGTAGAAATATATAACCCAAGTCATTGCATTGTTAAACAAATTCTTCACCGGTGAGTCACATGCACTGGTCCCTGGAAACTGCCGAAAAGCCAGTTCTGTGATGTCAGTCTTTGAGCATTTATCTTTAAAGGTGTTAAACATGAAAGATGTTCAAGTGTGAAACTTTCTCTAATATTTGAGATTCTTAGATTAAGGCTTCATTAAAAAGGAAGAGAGGATGGCTCTTTTTGTTTCAGTGAGAGAGGAAAGGAGACAGTGAGAAAGAGCGAGAGGGAGAGAGACAGAGAGAGGAGAGAGAGACACGATTCGTTTTTCACTTACTTGTGCACTCAAGGGTTGAGTCGTCTGTGTGCCCCGACCAGGGACAGACCGGCAACCTTGGCGTATCCAGATGATGCTGTCACCCACTGAGGACCCGGCCGGGGCAGGTGACATTTCTTAATTCTGCTTATGTAGTGATTAATATTGACAAAAGGAGAAAGAGCACCAAGTTCATTGAGTTATATTTCATCTATTTCTGACACATCTTAATGAGTGTTAGTTAATAAAACATTATGCCACAAAAGTTATTAAGGAGTCCTATGTCTGTGTCATGGGTTTATATCATGTTCTGACACCTGGAATAGGAATTCAGATATTATTCAAAGTAACAAAGAAATGCATTCATATTAGCATATCATGAATATGAGATTTTAAATAAAAAGTGCCTATCCAGGTAAGGTTTTTGTTTTCAAATGATACTTTTAAAATGCATTCACTGCAGTTAGGTTTGAGAGTTACTTGAGGGAATTTGAGGCAACTAAGGTCATAAAAACTCCTTTAAGCTATGGTGGGTTACTACTGATTTATAGCCACTGGAAATAAGCATTTTATTTTACTTTGTGAATACAAGGATATAAATGAAATCTCCTTCATTATAGTTTCCAAAGATGCTTTAAAGAAAACTTTTGCAAGAGGAGATCAACAACATTGCACAGATTTTAACAACAAGAGGGGTGAGAAACAGACTAATGGGAGAATATAATGTGGCAAAAAAAATCATGTTGAAGTCTACACTTCAAACAAAGAGAGACATAAATCAGGGAATGAGAATTGTAACATAACGTGAAATTGGGGTGTGCAAGTGTAGAACAAGAAGGAAATCTTGGCCAACAGAGAACTAACCTAACCAGCAACCCTCCACCCAGCCCTAAGGATTTTCCAGTATTCGAATGAAGAAGAATGTCCTTCATTATATATAGTTAAATATGTAGTATATCTAGTATAGAATTAATACTAGACTTACACAGTAGTTATAGCATAATATACTCATAAGTATTTCATGCTTATGTCAGGTCCAGAGATTGCAAATTTGTTGCATCTTCCTGTCTATGCCACATCCCTGTTTATTTAATTGTTGCTGTTGTCTTTGACGGAACTAGTATTCAATCCCCTTAAGAACCATGCCAGTTGATCATCATTGATCCTGATATCTGAAAGAGTATTTGGCAGTAATAGAAACTCAACAAATATTTATGATTAACCAAATCAGTGTATGTACTAAATTTGGGATAAAATACAAATCTGGCATTCTAATTTCATTTTGAACATCAAAACCGAGGCACTTTCTATGTGTCAAAAACTGTAATAGGTGCTTAAAAATATTACATGAACACTCTTAATCCCCCATGTCAGTGTCAATAAATGGAGACCGAGGGGTGCGGCCCATTGTAGAGAGCTGTCGAAGGCTAAGCCTACGTGCACATGTCATGCCCTTCATTGCCCTTTAATATTTTTTAATTGAATGCGCTTTTTGTACTGAGCAGACCAAGACCAGTTATTGTTTGGTGATATAGTGGTTCCCAACTGAGATTAACATATTGAATGCATAGTTTTTATCTTTGCAGCTCAGTTCCACAGCCCAAGTTAAAATGCCTGTTATCCAATGTGGTCTGGCTAGGGACAATGTTCATACACTCTGGGTCCTACGGACATCCATCTGTTTCGAATTGTTTCATTACTGCTACAAACACTCACCCATAGCCAGGACTGTCTCACTGTCACTGAGACTTCGTTGGGACTTTAAAATCTGTCTACATTCCTAACAAGATTAACAATTCCAACTTTGGAGCTCTAACAAAATTTCTTCTGTTTATTATTTTTGATTATGTGTGTGTCTTTCTGTTTCCACCCAACGAGTACTATATAGGTTATCATGGTATTGGGAATAAACCTCACATCATCCCTCTGCCCTTGTCTTCCTAATATCTAACACCGTAGTTTGCATAGAGGGAGCTTAGTAAAGGACTGCTAGTTTTGCAGCTATGTCTTGCAAAGCCGCTCCCTCGCCCTTACGTTGGGGCTGTTACACCATCAGTTCGTGAGTAATTGTTAGCAGAAGCCTTACCTTCTTACACCAGAATATAGTGTCGAGCTCAGAGTGGTTGACAGAATTGCACAGAGTCAAGAGTTACAGGACTGAACTCGAGCATCTCTGCTTAACATTACTTCTCTGTTCAGCTTTCCCAGCCATTCCTTTCCTCTCATGTAGTTATGAGATTTTCTATAGGTTGACAGCATTATCATGTGCCAGGAAAAGATGGAGTCAGAATAATTAGATAGCCTTATTCAACCATAAATATGTGCAATGATATCACCACAATCACGGTATTATCCAATATTATGGCCCTTATTTTCAACCATTTGTATTTATGTTTTTAATCTGTTCTCCATTACCATGTTTAGTGAGACTGTTGTTTCATCTTGGCTAGTTTCAAAAGCCCCAGAAGTTATAAATTAGCAAAGTGGGATATTTCTCTTCGTGGGAATACTTTTCTCCGGTTAAACAAATATTCTTAAAAATAAAAGCTTTTCACATAGGTGTCTGCCCAAGATAAGATGATAGACCTTTAAAGATAGGATTTTCTTTTAAACAAATACCAGTGTTTTATCAGGATTTCAAAACCACAGTGACCATCAACTGCTGTAAACTCAGTCCCTGCTGACTTCAAAGACCGGCATAAACCTGCACAGGAGGAGGCCTGCAGCAGCCCCCCCACCTTGCAGAGTCCCAGACTCTCTTAGGAAAGACCCTTTTTTAAATGAAACTCTAACCTTTAAGTTAGGGTTATGACACAGTGTTGTGCCACAGTTACCTGTGATGTGCATGCATGCCAAGTTGTTGTAACAAGAAATAAAATCCTTAAGTCTAAGGAGAATTATTTATTTTTTATCTGGTAACTATAAAGGCAGGAGATGGTGGCCATTACCTTGCATTAGCCCAACACAGAGAAACAGCCTGCAGAAGGGCCAGTTTTGCACTGCTACTAAGGTCAGGGCAGACAGGAGTGTGTCCTGGGACCGCCCATGGGGAGATCAGGCTTTGAGCCATCTTCATAGACACCTGTTCGAGGAGGGCTTCTGAAGTAACAATGGGTCTGTAATAAAGAATCTGTTTGAAAGCAGTGCCAGATGCCTAGGCACGGAGCACTGAAGTTTTAAGCAGCCAGCTGATAGTGTCCTGGAAATTGTAGCTAGAGATTCCCAGCAGGAGAGTCTACTTACACCCAGAGCCTGTTCCATCGATGAAAAGGTGCTGGTGAATAAACATCTACCTGTATGAAGTCCATTTGCGTTAGTTCTTTCTGGTGAAGTAGAAAGAACAGTGTTACATACAACCAAAAACCTTTATCATCCCCACAGCTGTTAGCAAGTATCACTAACATTTGTGAGGATAATAAATTACACTGGTTCTCTACGTCTAATCGAAATTGCATCCAAGTCAAATTTATTCAAGATGTGTATAGTGTTTAGGGAGAACCAGTGTCTTATGGCCTCAGTGGTCTGCCCTGCTACTTGAAGGAGAGATCCCTTGAGGTTCCTAAGGGCTTTGTTATTCATGATCACTGTCCGGCTCTGACAGGGTAACAGCAGGGGGCCCCTACTTACAAATGCTGCTCTGTCTTTGCTCCCCACTGCTCTTTCTCTGGGAATTCCTTCCTGAAGTGGCTCTGGGAAGTTTGTCATATTTACAGATCAGCTTCTCTGGTTTCTCTTCCTTTTCAAATTCAGATATATTTTAGTCATTTCTGATAATAAAAAGAATACATATTCCTTAAAGATCTTTAATTAAATACAGGAAACTACAAGAATAACTTAAAATATCTTACAACTCCACTAACTAACAACCCCACTACCATAACTTCACTATTCTTATAGGTTGATAGATAAACAGTAAAACTCTCAATATTTAACTGTTTTGACCTATATGTACCTAGAATATTATTAAAGCAATTTCATATGGTTTAATTTAATTTTTATGCTTAGATGCACACACAGTTTTTACAATTGAGTACATACAATGTACATATTATATATGTTATAATAATGTGCAATAGAACAACATTAGACTTTGCACATTATACATATACAATGCCTTAGTTGACATTATAAAGCTATTTTGTTTAAAGTTTCACATACATGCACAGGCATGAATCTCTCTGTAGGATTTATATATGTAATAACCAATGTAAAAGAACTTGCAATCTATGCCAGAAAATCAGGAACTCCTAAAGTTGGAAGGAAGCTTAGAGATTCCACCCAAAAATTTCAAATTTGAGTTTTACTAGTCATCACTTTATGTTTAAGTTTTAAAATGTATGTATAAGTGCACATACATATTCAAGAGTGATGATCTTTAGCACACTGTGTTTAAAAAATCCATTTACTCTAAAGCATTAAACCTGGGACCTTCAAATCCCACCTTTGAAACACAAAATCAATAATATTTTAAGTATCTTTAATTTGCAGCTGACAAAATAAACAAGGTTTTGTAGGATTTCAGTACAAGGATCTCATTTCCATTTCCAATTTTGTGTGCTTAAGATATTTTTTTCTTAAAACTACATGTATACAGTTGCAACTATGAATGGGTTTCAAATAAATGCCAATCACTGGAGTTCCCTTTGTGGCATTATGAAATGAAAGAATGTTTTTGTGCATTCTCAAGTGTACTTACGTAGGATGCCCCTCCCTCCCACAAATCTACCTTTTTATTACTAGCTCTGCTACTAAATTCTGTATTTTTGAGAAGGTATATTAAACTTATTGGCTCATTGTACATTCTTAGTACAATATCAAATTTGCTCAAGAGGTTTCTAAAGAAAATTTTGGCTTAACAAATATTTGGACTTTGAGTCAAACATGTTTGAATTATTTTTTATACCTTGAGGGTCACTTGAAAACAGTGAAATAGTCTGGATCCAGTGGTTAAAATAAGGTCTCTGCATCACAAGGGCTACAAAATGGAAATTGTTATTTTAATTCTACATAATACATTTCTCAGGAAAAACTCTCTAAATCCAATTTAAAGTAATATGGCCAATAACAAAGGAGTTGAAACTCTGTCAGAATTGCTCATTCCATAGCCTGCAGCCAATTGATGGCTCTATTTCACTTCCTTGAAGTACGAGTCTACAGAAACTTTGTTTATCTTCAACTCACACTAGCTTACGTTCCTCTTCCAGTTTCCTTTTTGAACTTTTGACCATTTTGATTTCATAATCTTGAGGCATTTACATGCTCGAATTTGGTTTGCTTACAGAGGCTGCCAAAACATTGGCGTCACCTCAGTATAATGACATCTTTGTTTAATTCATTTAACACCAGGTATTTAATAGAAAAAGTAAATTCAGTCCTAAAAGAATAATTTACTTTGAGTCAAGAAGAAAGATACATAGGTTTTTTGTTTGTTTATTTTCTTGTTACAAACAAGTAACTGAGTTCCTTTTTTTTGTGCTTTGGATCCTGTCCTCACTCCTGAAGGACTGACTTCCCGAATTCATGTTCTTAAACCATGCATTCCTCCTTCTCTACCAGATAATTCCCATTGACATGCAGACACAAGCCTTCATACCAGCCATAGGAAAGCACAGTATTACAAAACACCGACCCCCCTTTCACTCTGTGCCCGCTCGCACCCACCATCATGGTACTTCCCTATGTCTTCGTATTTTGTCGTTAATTTACACTGGCTTACAGGGTTCCAAGAGCTCCTCCAGCTCTTCTCTGTCCATACTCCTCTCAGAGCATCTCAGCCTTTAGATACCAACTATGTATTAATGACCCTCAAATGTCCAGCTCTATGCTGGCCATCTCCCACTGAGTGCTAGACTCACATATAACTATCTGCCTACTTCCGTTTGGATTCTTACCAGGCTTCTAATTGTTAATGTGTCTGAATCACTCGTTCTTATTCCCACTCCCTGGTGAAGGCTTTTAGTCCCAACAAATGGCACCACACACAGTAATGGAGAGTCACTCTTGACTGCCAAATCTTTCCTTTAAATCGCAACTTCTAGATTCTTGTTAAGCCCAGTTGTCATCTCCAAAATGCAACCTGAGTCCAAATACTTCTCACCGGATCCACTGTTACCATCTTAGTGCAAGCCATTTGCTTTCTCTCATCTTCCAGATGATTCTGATTATCCAATGGCCTGTATTCTATACCCCAGCTGGACAAGTGATAGTTCTGAAACATATATTAGATCATTTTATGTCTCTTATAATTTTCCATTTTTAAATATCAAAAAACCCAGAATGTATTCCTGTCTCCAAACTGTAATTGTTATCCTTGAAGCACTCTTCTGAAGCACTCATCCTGAAAACATTCTTCTCCTTCTGTCTTCCTCCTCAGATAACTAAAGGAACATAAATAAGTTAATTAAATGTCCATCTAAAGCTGGACTGATCAAACAATTTGTAGCAGTTCTACATTATAAGTCAAATTTCCTAACTCCAACTTTATTCTATTACTTCCATTTTAAACCAGCCATCTTTTAGTCCACAGTTGAAAGTTCCAGAATCTAGGAAGGCAGAGCCCACCTCCTCAGACTGTGTTTTCTTTAGAATTCATGTGCAGCCTTACATCTGTTTGTTTTAAAGGATCTTCTACGGAGTATTTTATGTCTGACTGTGATGTCTCTGACTCTTGTTGGGAAATGAAGGCTCAGGAAGGAAACAGAGTCATTCTCATCCAAACCTCCAGTTTCGTTTTCACGAAATGCTCTCGCAGAGTTGCTCTACTCCAGATGAATAGCAGCTATTATTATTTTTTTTCTTTAAAATGGCTTAGCAACTCCTGTCGTTTGCGGAATTTAAAAGCAATAGCTCTTGTTCAAAGTGCAGCATCTCAATTAGATACTTAACTGCTTGTAACAATTCCGCGGCAGAAGCGCTCTCCGTCCTAATGACTGTAACAGGAAAACAGCTTGGCGTCTCCAACACAGGACACAGGCATTAATTGTGACGACTGGGTGCACCTTACTGTATCGACACTCTTCTTAGCGTGATTTATGGAGTGTTAATTGCACATTTGTGGGCTGCTAATTTCTATTTGAAAGGATGTCCTATTACGGTTCAGTGGCATGTTTATAATCCCATTTATTCTGTAGTAGTGATTATATTCCGCCTTCAAAACTCTTCTGTTGGTCGAATATTTCCTCTTATTGACCCACACCTTTTAGAAAGGAAACAAGAGGATCTTGAAGAACTGAATGAAGTTGACTTTTTGCATTGGATCTCTTCAGGTGGTTGAGATTTATAATTCTTTAAGTAAAAATTTAACAACTGTCACATTCAGGTTTCAGGTTTTCTCAAGAAATTGTAAGTTGCACTGTATTGAATAATGTTCCTTTCCTGTAGACAAATGATAAATGGTATTGGATGTTTTTCACTTCCCCATTGCTGGATGCTTTTAGAGCAAAAACAACATTGATGGCAAAATATTTAAAGCATTAAAATGGATTCTGTTCTGTAAAACTGCTTACGGCTTCACCATGAATGATTGTACGCCAGAAGATGTAGGGAAAAGGGAAGACGGAGCAGAGAATACTAAGTAGAATGAAACTAAAGTTAGGCTGTGGGGTTGAAAGCAATGTGACAAGGCTTAGGAAAAGAACCAAGCCCATGGCCTTGATACACTTCTACGTAATGTTCATCTGTTGCTGTCAAGTAAAATTAATCCTTTCCCAAGTATGAGTGAAAATCAGAAAAACAGATTTAAAAACTGGATAAAAATGCAACATCCAGTGATGCCCAAATCATCTTAATAGTTTCCTAGAAGCATCCTTGATTTCATCTTGTACCAAAGAGTAAAGTTTAAAATTAGTAGCTTAGAATACATTGGGAAGATTCATTCAGGAAAGAAAAAAAAATACATTTTTGTTTAGGAGATTTGAATGTATACTGTAGAAGAGATCCAGGATGGGAGAAAGATCTAAACCAATATACATACTGTGATTGGGCTTGGGGGGAAATGCGAGAAGAGGGAAGAAACCAAAACAGGAAAATATGGTGCCGTGGACCCAGATTCTTCATTCATTCACTACAACACCTTGTTTCCTTGGCTCCCACTCCATGCAACTGACACTGTCATTGCCTGTGCATGGGAGTGAAGAGGATTACGACAGTGAATTCTTTCCCTAATCCAAACTCCCGAGAGACATCCACTTAAAAGATAATCAAAGTCCCTATTACCAAGGTTTCCTTCAAAGGATTATCACCCTTATTCAAGTCATTTGCTCACATGCAAGAACACTTCATCTACATTCAGTTACACTGGTTTGCTGGATTCATTTCTGCTTCAGTCTCTAAAATGTCAGAAGTTAAGGATCCAGTATAATTCATCTGCATAGTACCCAGCACAATGCCAGATACATAGGTCCTTCTTAACATTAATCCAAGGCAATAACAGCTTCTTTAGAAAGCCGACAGAAACTCCACATAAGGCAAAATTCATATTCTAAAGGGAGAATGAGCTTTCCTCTTTTACAATGTGTTGGAGCCTGTGTGGTGTAAATTGTAAGCTCCCATGTAAATTGAAAATGTGCTTTGTTTATTGGCTTCCAAGAGGATGCCAGATGTGGGGGCTGACGCGTTCTGAGCTTTCCTTTTGGGACTGGTGAATTGTAGCATCTGTGAACATTAATGACTTGTCTTTACATAACATTTTTACTTCTAAAATGTTTTCATAATTCTCATTGCCACATCATTCATTAGGCCTGAGAAAGACACTGAATGAGGAATAAAGAAGTTCTTAAATGTATCTCCTATTTTACCCTTCCTAGGTCAACTACTGTTTATAGTTAATATTTATTTAGGACCTACTAAGTGCCAGGAACTGGGCTAAGACATACCATGAATTATTAATTGATACAATAATCCCCAACAGAACAAGTAGGATAGCCCTCCCTTTCTTTCGAGAGCCTAACACAATATTTACAACAATGGGAAATCCATATTTAAGGCATTAATAAATATTTTCCTTTATTATCTTTGCTTTAATTCATATTACAAATGAAAATTTGAGGTTTAGAGGAGTCAAATAATTTACTCGTCTACTTAGCTAGTAAGCAGATTAGCCAGTAATTGAATTTATGTTTATTGATTTCTACGAATTGTTTTCTAACCATACAATTTTACCTAAAGCTTATGGAATTTGGTGACTAGCTCCTATATAAATCAATACATCCTTAGGCCTTTCTCTGCATTGTGTATCCCATGTCCAAGACCCTTAACAAAGCAAGATCAGAAACCTATGTCAAAGGTCACATGCCATACAAATTTCATAAAACCTCATTGATAACCTGGGGATTGAGAGAAAGCTGATATAAAAATGGATGTTTTGAATTAAAACGTTTTAAGTAATTAATAAAAAAGGTCATTTTAAGGCCCTGGCTGGTGTAGCTCAGTGGATTGAGCGCAGGCTGCAAACCAAAGTGTCGCAGGTTCGATTCCCAGTCAGGGTATATGCCTGGGATGTTTCTCTCTCTCTCTCTCTCACTCTCCTTCTCTGCCCTCTCTAAAAATAAATAAATAAAATCTTTGAAAAAAGGTCATTTTATTTCTTCTGTATGTAAAATAACACCTGGTGCTTTCTGGGAAGCCTTCCTTTTGCTGGCTCAGATGCAAAGGCTAGACTCTTTTGTGTTTAGCACTATTTTGGGATCACAGACAGATTAATGGCAAGTGGCTGGATATCCCACTGGTGCTAGTCTGTAAGGAGCAAAGAAATACCACAGATGTAAATCACAAACATAAATCCAGTCAACCTAAGTGCTCACTTGCAATCCTTTCTAATTGATGAAACCTTAGCTCTACCTCAACTGTTTAAATATAACCCTCTAGTACATATCTATTTAAATGTCAGAGCCAACTAATCCGTTTGGAGGAGATTTTTGGTGGTCCTACACTATTAGTATAGGACAGATTGATACCCTCAACCCCGTGGTAGTCAGCCGACAGCGTCCTGAAGCTGATTGAGCAGTTGGCATTCTGAGCAAATAAAGCACATCATAGTACTGACTGCTGGGAATAAGTGATATGATTCACTATCTGTATTTAAAAGTCTTAAGTGTAAGTAAGCTCTTTTTTTCAAAAGAGCTCATTCAACAAATCAACATTTCTCATGGGCTACATGTATGGTTTTGTATGCTAGGTATCTGGTGAAGAACAAATACAATACATCCTACCAGAGAATCATTTTCACCTCACAAAATGCATGTTGAAACAACATGTAAGAATCATTCATAGGGAAGATGGTTAAGTTATTTCCCTCTCAAGGTCATCCACATTTCTTAATCTAGCTCTAGTTCACATTGGGATAGTTAATATTTTCAATCATTCAGAACATGGGAGTTCTTAAAGAATGACCCATGGAGAAATGCATTAGTTTCTTATTTGTGTTGTAACACATTACCACAAACTCAGTGGCTTAAAACAACATGATTTTACTCTCTTATGGTTCTGGAAGACAGAAGTCCAAATCAGAGTCACTGGTTTAAAGGACAAGTGTCAGCAGGGCTGGTTTCTTTGGAAGCGTTACAGGGAGAATCTATTTCCTTATCTTTCCCAGCTGCTGGAAGACGTGCTCTTGCTTAGTGTGTGGCTCCTTCCCCTCATCACACTAGTGTCTCACCTCTGTCATCCTATCTGCTACTTCTAACTAATCCTCCTGCTTCTCTCTTATCAGGACCCATGTGCTTTTGGGTGGGTTCCATCTGGATAATACAAAGTGACTCCTTGTCCTAAGGTCTTGAGTAATATCTACAAAGTCCCCTTTGTCATAGAAGGTCACATCTTCACTGTTTCCAAGGATCAGGACACAGGCATTTTTTATCACTTATTTAGTCTGCCACATGTGTATTTCTAAGGAGGCTCCCAATAATGCAAGGGGAGAAAGAAGGAAGAGAATGAAGATACTAAGAATGAGTGTAGCCCTTAAGAATGCAGGAGGAATGGGATTATTAAAGCAGTAGGTGTTGTGAAGGAAAGAGAGGGGTGATAGACATATTTCAAGATCAGTAACACAATTTGGTGAAGTTGGGGGCAACCAGGGCGAGGGTATTTACACACCAAGCAGCAGAAAACAGGATGTACTGAGGCCCAGGCCAACTACAAATGAACACCAAGCAGCAGTATACAGGATGTACTGAGGCCCAGGCCAACTGCAAATGAGCAGTGAGAGTTCATTTGTGTTCCTGGAGGAGAAAAGGAGGATGTGTTTCTCATGAGAGCTGTAGTACGTTTCCAAGGCTCCAGGGTATTTATTTAGTAAAAATGCCATTCCCATCGATATTGGGAGAAAACATAACTGTCATTGTTATTGCTGTTTTCCATGGATTCGAGGAAAGTTGAATCATACTGCTGGATATCACTATACATTTAACCTTAGTGGCTGGCTTGTGAATATCAAATGAAATAATATGTGATATTGTAAATAACACCTGGCATATGGTGGATATCTGTCATATTTGATCAAATACTTGTTGTCTCCCCACACAAATTTGTGTGTTGGGGTCCTAACCAGCAATGTGATGATATTTGGAGATAGGTGATAGGTTTAGATGAGAGCAGGGAGCGGGGCCGGGCGGGGCGGTCCCATAACAGGCTCAGTGCTCTTTAGGAAGTGAATGGGAGACCAGAGCTTTCTCTTTACCACAGGAGAACACAGCCATTTGCAAGCCAAGAAGGGGGTTATCAGTAAACACCAAATTTGCCAGCACGTTGATCTTAGATTTTCCAGCCTCCAGAAACTATGAGAAATAAATTTCTATTGCTAAGCTGCCTCATCTATTATATATTTTTGTACAGTCTGAGATGACCAGAACAATGTTCAATAAGTGGGCGTGTCTCTATAAACCAGAGGCCACTGAGTGCTTTCCTTGGCTGCGGCCTGGTCTCTCTGCTCTCCAGAGTATTGGACAACTTCAAAAGCCATTAGAAATGCTCCAGTATCTAAAATGCCTTTCTTTACCAAAAACATCACCAAGGATCTCCCCTAAAGTCTCCCCTAAAGAGTAGTCCTTTTTTAGGCTTTATAGTCCTGTGTTTCCCAGAGATGTTTTCAAGGGCCTAGAGGCCCTCTGTTACCAAAGGAAGGAGAAGAGGCCAATTCCAGCATGCATTTCTTCTGCCTCTGAGGCGGGATACTTATTTAATCTACTTTATTGGCTCTTTAGCCCATTCTTTCCGTGAAGGTTGAAACAAGCTGGGAAAGGAACAAACCTCGGAACAAACAGGGTCAGGGTCCTAACAGCAAAGTGTAAGAAATACATGCAAACTATTGCTCTGTCTCGCCCCCCACCACCATGGCCTGGCATAGTGAAGAAAATACAGGAACTCGACTAGACTATGAGAAACCTAGATGTAAACCCTGGTCCAGACAATAAGAGCTTTGGGTAGATTGTAGACCTTTTTCCTGTACCTTCTCTTTCCTCAACTATGAAATAGGAACAAAAACTGCATTTGCTGGAGGTTTCTGAGAGTGAAAGAGATAGGATGGCGAAAACAGTCTAATAATGCTTAGACATAACAGGCTTTGAATAGAGAGTTTAAGCTCCTTATATCTTTTCTGGACTAACTTCCTTTCACCGCCAGCTTTATGTGAGCTCCAGAAATCCCTGAGTGCATGTTCATGCTAGAATCTACCCAACAATGGAGTGGCTGGACACAGGTTTCTATTGGGTGCTGAGAAGGGATGATTGGAATACATGCATCTTCTACAAACCACATTAACGTGGTTGTCCTTTACCAAAAGTCAACAGAAAATGGTGAGTTTTAAGTGTGGAATTTACATGATTAGATGAACACTTAGACATCTGACCTGGAATTTATGTGCAAGCGCAATAGGAGGAAGTAGGATGGCAGATGGGGAGACCAGTAGGCCACTGGTTTAATAATGGAGACTGGGATCATGGTGTTCTGAACAAGAATATTGCCAGGGGGAATTGGGAGAAGACACACGTTCAGAAATATTTACAACATAAAAATATTGCTAGGTAAATTTTTGAGTGGTTTTAGAGAGACTCATGAATGGTGACAACCAGTCTTATGCCTTGGGTAATTCTGCAATCACTGGTCTTATGGAAGGATATAGGAAGTATAGGAGGAATGAAAGCAGGTAAGAAAAGGAATGAGTGAAATTTTAAAAGACCTGAACATCTTGAGTCTGAGGTGTGTACATGGTATCCATGCAGGCAGGTTTATCCACAAGTAAGAGGACACACTGGATCCGTTTGTTACAGAGGAAGTCAGTTTTCCTGGGGCCAAAGGTGATTGGTCTCCAGGGGACACTGTGATCAGACATCTAGCTCCCAACAGCCCTTCCGCCAGCCCATCGTGTCTGGAGAAAGAGAAGGATAAACACATAGGTCAGAAGATTTTCTTAGATTTATTCTTTAAGAAAAAGAGAAAGGGTATGTCGAACCCTTAAACTGAGAGTATCACCCCACTGGTATGGAGTGTGATGACACAGAGCCCCTGTTCCCCTTAGCCGGGTAGGGTCTGCCCCTGTCACATAGAGCAGGACGGTGGCGAATGCTGGCACCACAGAGCACGGCTGCTTCGCTGCATGCCGTGATTTCTCACCATTTCTAACAGGTAGCCTTGCACAGTTACAGCAGCTGTCTCAAAAATGAGACTTGTTTTGTGCAAGTTAAGGTTTCAGATGCCTTTACAAAGCTCAGTAACTTGGTGTGAATGTAAATTTTCCTCCCGAGGTTCTGTAATTGTTCCCGCCCAAGGCTATCAGTCTTCATCGGACGTCCACTGCTGTTGTCTTCTTAAGACATCTTGGCCCCTCCACATTCACTGCGGCCCTCCAGACCCTTCGGTTTCAGGTTTAAAAGTTTCTACCAAGCGATTCTTCCACAACTATGACGGTCAAGTTCAATAATGTGGTTTTCCTTAGCCATTGGGAGAAAAGTGCATTTTTCTTTGCAAATGGGGATTTCTTTGTTACCATTTTCGACTCTGAAATGTTAAAATGAATCTATAGCTGTTTTTCTTTTTCTTTCTCTTACTCATATTCCCTTTTCATAGAGTGAGACATATCGAAATATGAATAATACTGTAATCCCTTCTGGAACCAGAAGAGAAACATGGTTTCTATTAGAGTGCATTGCATTTTTATTCCTTTCTTTAGAAAATAAAAGTTAAACAAAGGAACCCCTGGAGGCCCCATCCTCCCTATTTATAATTGGCCGCAACCTGAGTTGGGGGACAGGCTCTTCCTGACATCATGTTCCTTTTTGATTTAGCCTCTGTTTTGCTTCCCTGAGAGCGTGTGCATGCTGTTTGCTTTAGTGTTGGAGGCGAGTCACTGTGTGTGTGGGAGCATGGGTGTGCGTTTGAGCCACCATGGGTGTCTCTAAAAAGCCATGATGTCGGCTGTAAACCCTGAGAGCATTCCATGGTGGTGTGAAGGGAGGTAATAGTAATTGTGTAGAACGTACTGATGAGCCTTCTTTTTCAGGTCTTATCATTTCACATGATATTAATCAAAGTGATTAAGCCTTTCTCTGGTAAATATACACCCGCTTATTAATGTATTCATTCATTGATTGACTCATCTATCAATATAATTGCTTTTCTGTTCACATATTTATTCTAAAATGTGTAAACTTTTCCCCTTTTCAACTATAATTAACGCTACTAATCATCAAGGGATCACTTTTGGAGGCTATTGTCTGCCACTGATCTGTAAGAAGACAGTGCCATTTTTGTAATGGCACCAAAAAGGAGAAAAAAAGGATTTGCTATTTCTTTCCTCTAGGTATACAATGGTTTTAACTCATCCATGTACATGTAATTCTTAGAGTTGTCCTGACAATAGAATTCAAACTTAAAACAATCTCAGGAGTATAAGGGATCAGATGGTGTGTGTGTGGTGGTGGGTATCATTTTTTATATTCGCAGTAGCCCAGAAGGGGCATTAGGGGTGTAAACATATTCCTTTATTTCCCAAATATCAACACAAAGTGGGTGCTATACTATTCATGTTTCTGATGACAAAGTGAGACTTGGAGAATTTGAGTGACTTGTCTGTAATAGATCGGTTAGCACATGAGGGATTTATAACTCAGTCCCATATCTGTCTATATTCAAAGCCCAGCGCATCCCGCTGACCCCACAACATCCAAGTGGAAGAATTTCTGCAATTTAAAAAGTACCATGCTGTTTGACCTGCCTGTGCAGCAGCTCTCTGGGTCCCCTGCCGGGTCTGGAGGTGGTGACATTGCTGATAAATCAGTAGCATCACGGGACACTATTCTTTGGAACGATCCAACTGTGCTGCCCATTGGGGCCACTGCAGAGTCACTGCGTCTGTAGGCTATGTTTGAGACTGGGTCAAAAGCGAGGATGTCCTCCCCTTCATCTGAGCAGAAGAGCCCTGAAGATTACCTGTCCTGTTAAACCCATCTTGTGGCAGGTCTGTCTAAATTCTTTCTTACTTGACTCTTGTCTCTACTGGCTTAAAGCACAGGAAAGGCAGAGATGACGTTCAACAGGGTACCCGCTGTGCACCTCAAGCCTAGAGAAGTAGCTGGAACCACGATTATTATTAACTGAATATCCATCATTTTCAGTAGCTGGCTCCTTTTCTCCCTCCTTCCTAATATGTTGGACCCCAGGGTACAAACACCACACTGCCTACCCACAATTGCTTTTGTTTACACTCCATTTTTTCTCATTAGGTTGTAAATTATCTGAGAGCAGAGATGGTGTCTTACTCATTCTTCCTCTGAAGTATCCAGCGGTGCCAGTAATAAATATTTGCTTTCAATAAATATTTGGAGAATGGATTTTAAAATGGATAAATTATTTCAATTCAGCCAAGAGTTTCGAGCACCTTTAATTTTCCACTCATTTTGATAGACACTAGAGAAAGCCTTGGCTTGCAAGGAGTTTGTAATTGAGTTTCTAATCTAGTATAGCATTATGTGCTGGTTATGAGGGCGTCTTCTCTCGGCTACAAACTGGCTCTTCTGTTGGCTACTTTGTCTTTTTTTCAGATTTTTATTTATTTATTTTTAGAGAAGGAAGGGAGAGAGAGAGAGAGAAACATCAATGTGCGGTTGCTGGGGGTTCTGGCCTGCAACCCAGGCATATCCCCTGGCTGGGAATAGAACCTGTGACACTTCAGTTCGCAGCCCGAGCTATGCCAGCCAGGGCCTGTTGGCTACTTTGTGATGTTGGGGATAGGACTTTACAAAATAAAATTATTTTTGTCACCTGGTTTTCTGATTTGCTCTGCCCCAAGGTGTTATTAGAAAGTGCGGGTGGCAGGAAGAAGATAAAAAAATAGAAGTTTCCTCTTTTGTCTTTTTTTTTTGTCATTCCTGGCAGTATTGTCCCCTCAAAGCACTTCACGTAGCTTAGCACTTGGCTCCAGCCTCCAGTGTCTTCCCGCATGCAGGCTGGTGGCAGGCTCATCATGTCCCATCACACATGACAGTAGTGAAATTGGTTCCTGTTCCTGAAAAGTCTGTGCTGTACTTCACCGGGCTGCTCCTCTGAGCTTCTGAATTCTATTCACTCGATTCCCATCCAATAAATAGATTTTTAGATGGTTCTTGAAAGGAGATGCAGCCAGAGCTGATGTCAGTAAAGGGAAAAGATGCAGAATAGGGCTTCCTTCATTTGTGTTTAAGAAGCCATTATTTTATCTATATGCTTGTGCCAAGAACCAGAAACATAGCCCTGGCTGGCATAGCTCAGTGGATTGAGTGCGGGCTGCGAACCAAAGCATCGCAGGTTCAATTCCCAGTCAGGGCACATGCCCGGGTTTCAGGCCATGGCCCCCAGCAACCACACATTGATGTTTCTCTCTCTCTCTCTCTCTCTCTCTCTAAAAATATAAATAAATAAAATCTTAAAAAAAAACAGAATCAGAAGCATAAAGAACAGGATTGGGTAATAGCCTTCAGGGAACTCTCGTTCTGGGGGAATATTCAGACGTGAAAAGGTGACTTACAAAGTACCCACATGGTGTACTGGTGACAACCACAGTGAAACAAAATGGCATATTTTACCAAGAAAATCCATACAATCCCCCACTTTCTCCAAATTTATTTTATAGTACTTCTAATGCAAGCTTTTCTTTTAAAATAATGGGCCTGAGCATGACAAAGCTGCCACTGTCCCTGCTTCTAATGTCTTCTCTATTAAAGATTAAAAATCTCTTTCTAAATATTCTGTCCCAGGCTAAAGTTTAGTGATTTAGCATGTCATATTTCTGGAGATTACTTTGTGGACTACATAAACATTCATAATTAGACATGGGAAAGGATTTCGTTAATGCATTTCTTTTGCTCTGCCTAGCACTCTTCCCACCAGCCACAATTAGAAATAGACCTCACTCTGCTGCTTTCTGACACCAGGGAGATCATTTCCCACTGTTTTGCTAAAGTATTTTGTTCTCTCCTGTGACCTCCATGTCAAGAGGCACAATTCTTCATGTTGCAGCGTACCCTGGAGACTTGACCCAAACTCCGAGTCCTTCGGGGGTCAATGAGATCTCCACGCTTAACTGAGCAATGCCCGCCTGGCCTGGACAAGGATGAAAAATGGGTATAAAATATGGAACCATTTTTAATGCTTTAATTTTTAGACAGGTTATTAGTAAAGAAAATAGTCCAGCAGGAATTGATGTTACATTTAGCAGCTTTTGATTCTATGCACTGGGTTACTTTTTGATATTTACATGAAACTGGATTAGTGAAATCCAACAAGAACTCTCTCTAATGAACTTTTCGTCTTATTCTATTTTATGCTTTTAAGATTTTATTTATTTATTTTTAGACAGAGAAGAGGAAAGGGAAAGAAACATCAATGTGTGGTTGCCTCTCGCACACCCACTACTGGGGATCTGGCCTGCAACCCAGGCATGTGCCCTGACTGGGAATTAAACTGGTGACCCTTTGGTTTCAGGCCAGCACTCAATCTACTGAGCCACAGCAACCAGGGCTTTTTATTTTATTTTAAGCAGAAACTTTCATATAGAAATTTATCTTCTAAGATTTAATAATTTTGTCAAATATTAAAATTAATTTCCAGAAGTTTCTTTTCTGGAGATTAAATATTATTTTGAAAATGCACTTAAACTGGATTCATGTGTCATAGATAGAAACTGTGATGGTCATTTATTGTAAAAATATGTATTAAATTAAAAATATCACTTACTCTTAAATGCTTTATGGAGATTTTACTGCAAATTCCTTATTTCAAATGTGCATATATATGCAAAACAGAATATGGAACCATATTGAAGAGTATGGAAAACTTCAAATACAAAAAGGAGCATCTCTACTGAGGAATAAAATATCTACCTACTGTTCTCGTTCAGGCCAAAGCATTTAATCAACAAACAAGCTCTTTCTGAGGAGCTTGTG
Organism: Phyllostomus hastatus; assembly: GCF_019186645.2. Taxonomy (NCBI): domain Eukaryota; kingdom Metazoa; phylum Chordata; class Mammalia; order Chiroptera; family Phyllostomidae; genus Phyllostomus; species Phyllostomus hastatus. The sequence continues at coordinate 60,082,979 of NW_025334033.1, read as the reverse complement.
TGTTTCAGGTGCTGGTAAAATGTTGCCAGTAACAAAGCTAAATACGTGTGGCTCATGACTTAGAGAAAGCCAGCTGGGGGAATACATGTAGATTTACAAAATGGATGGCTGAACATGCTAAAGGTTACAGGACACAGTATGACAGACTTTGATATGCTTACATGTGTATTGCCATTGATACCAGAGTGTATATAAAATGTTTGCCATGCACAGGGCACTGCATAGGCACCGGGGACACAGTGCAGAATAAGACACATGGATTTTTCACGTGGAGGACAGACAGATTTGGGGAACAGAGACTTTCAACAATGAATTATAGAACTACCCATCTATTTTAAAAAAAACTTCTTTTTTAGAATAGTTTCAAACCTACTGAAAAATCGTCTACATAGTACAGAGCATTCCTATGGACTCAGCCAGTTTTCCTTACTTTTAGACTTTTATATTAGTATACTACACTTGTTATGATGAATGAAATAATATTGATGCATTTTTATTACATAAAATCCTTTCCTTTATTTTATTTCTTTTTTGATAATTACTATTAAAATTAATACAGTTAATAAGGTGCTTTAAGAAAGGAGAGGATCCTGGCTGGCATAGGTCAGTGGATTGAGTGCGGGCTGGGAACCAAAAGTGTTGCAAGTTTGATTCCCAGTCAGGGTACATGCCTGGGTTGCAGGCCATGACCCCCAGCAACCGCACGTTGATGTTTCTCTTTCTCTATCTCCCTCCCTTCCCTCTCTGAAAATAAATAAATAACATCTTAAAAAAAAAAAAAAGAAAGGAGAGGAGAGCCTGACTTCATATTAGAAAACCAAGGAGCAAGTCGTCATTGATTTGAAATTTTTGCTGAGCTCTAGGGGATATGTAAGGATTGGCTGGAAAAGGTGAGGGGATCCACTCATTCCAGAAACAGCATGTGCAAGGCGTCTGGAGTGAGAAACAGGATGCGTCGTTCATAACGTGGAAAGAGAGCTGCTGGGACGTGAAGACAGATCGTGGGCGGGGAAGCAACGTGAGATGATGGTACAGACATCAAGGCTGGGTCCGCCAGGGCCTGGAAAAGTCAGGTTAAGGATCTTAGTCTTCATTCTATAAGTGTTGGGAACTTTTGGAAGAGTTTAAAGTACCGGGCTGACCTAACTGGATTGCTATTTTTAAGAGGACACTCTAAAAGAGCTGCAGTTAACAAGTGGGTAGGTGTCTCTGAACCCTGGCATCCTCTTCAAAGATGTTAAGTTGGTTCCTATAAAGTGTGGGATGGCTGGTCGTGACTTAACCACTCCAAAGGCGGCGTGGTTTCCAGTGTATCGATATCTGAAGATCAACAGGGAACCGTACTTATACAGTGCGCATGCCAGTTCCAAAGCTCTCTCCGAGCACTTAACATTTTGAAACAGTGAACTGTTCAACATCAAGGGTTGCAAATGCACTATGAGTAGTAAAAGTTATGAAGCTCTATGAAAAATACACTCCTCCCAGACCCCAACCAGCTACATCAAAAGAGGACTTGAAGTGGTTAAACACTAATTTCCCTGAGCTTCCCGAAAGCTTGCTATTGTAGATCATTTAATAGCGCTGCAAGGCCCATGTCACAGGGGTGCCAAGTAGAGAATCTGCTTTTAGCTCAGACCTCACACAAGGAAGTCATTCTTCCCGATTTGAAAAGATTACACTGTGTTTCTTACTCCACCACTGTGCAGCGTTCATGAAAGGGGAAAGCCACTGAGAGAGAACATACAAACACCCAACAATTCAGTGAGAAGAGCAAGTGTCACCAGAACTAGGAGCTTTTAGCAATCAGTATAAGTGCTAAGGCGAGAACCAGTGTGTAAATACAAGATGCCATGGGAATTGCAGAAGATGAAGTGAAGGGCCTAGAAAAAGAAGAGCCCAGGCTGAAAACAGATCAAAATGTTTGCATAAGTATTAGGAAGAAGCAGAAGTTAATGCCCGGATCCCACGGCATGGAACCTAGCTGTGCTGTATGTGAAAAGGTCGAACATAGACACTCTGCATTTCGAAACGGGGATCAGTCATTCTCATTTCACACACGTCCTGTTGCAGCCCCACCCGGGACTCACTCAGGTGCTGACGTATGTGCATTTCCATCTCTCCCTCCACGCTGGGCCCCAGCTTTCTGGTGCCCACAGTAGGAATCTGAGCCTACTTAATCAATGACAAAGGGATACATGTTGAATTTTCTTTTTAATAATAGTACCTACAAAAGGTAGAATTTGGAAAAATATACAAATATATTATAAAGTGAATATTACTTATAATCTCCCCATCTATACAAAGATAACCATTAGCAGCTAGAAATTAAAGTGCTATCATTATCCTATCATATAATCTGTCCATTGCATTCTCTCTCTCCATATATATATATATCCATATATCCATATATATGGGTATATTGGATGTATATATACCCATACATATATATGGACGCCCTACACACACCACACACACAGCATGTGCAGAAAGAATACAATGTAACGCAAAATTGAACTCAGACAACATATGTTGTTTTGCAAACTTCTTCATCCTAATGCCTCTCTATCTCTCAATTTTTTAAAAATAGAAACATATTTATTTGGAAGACACTTTAATCCTTCACTTATCTAGATTACCTGTTCCCAGTGAAGGATTCTGAAGTAGTGCATTTTAGGGGGGATTTATGCATAAATTAACAGTTACCAATGATTTTAAGTTTAATACAAATCTATCTACACATATTGATACATTATATTTGGGAAAGCATGAGATAAAAACACTAGTTAGGAAAGCATGCATCAGTACTCACTGTAGACTAAACTATGCCACCAGTAACTAATTATTGAAAAGAAAGAAGAGAAGCAATTAAAAATGTGCAAGTCCAAACAACACTGACCTTTCTGGAAAACTCTGTGCTCAAGCCCAGAGGGAAGATTTACAGCATTTTCCATATTTATTGTGGCAGTCAGACTTTTTTTAAAAAGATTTTATTTATTTATTTTTAGAGAGGGAAGGGAGGGAGAAAGAGAGAGAGAAAGAAACATCAATGTGCGGTTGCTGGGGGCTGTGGCCTGCAACCCAGGCATGTACCCTGACTGGGAATCGAACCTGCGACACTTTGGTTCGCAGCCCGCGCTCAATCCACTGAGCTACACCAGCCAGGGCTGCAGTTAGACTTTTTAACAAAGGTTATTGTCTTTAAGAAAACCATTTTAAATTATGAATTTTAAATCTTAATAATGTTTAATAATGCACTTTAATGATTATCAATAAGCGGTTCTTATTTACTTATAAAAACATAGTCTATGGAATTGAGTGTCCTAAACTAATACAACAGCATAAAGGACTAACATGCTTGGATTAGTTTTACTATCTACTGGAAGGGATTTCATGATAACAATAGGCCAAAGATTGTACATGGGAAAAATGGCTCTATCTTAATTCATAATTGAAAATAATTTCCCTTTTTTTACTTTATTAATTTCTTTGGGTAAAGATAAGTTGAGCAATTGAATATCCATTATTTGCCTTCTATGTAAAACTTCATGAACGTGATGACGTGATCTGCTCTTAAGAGTGGAAAAGAAAATATCACCTCTCTGCAAGTTCATTATGACTTTTTGGGTGAAACGTGACCGATCTGTTCTCCAAAGTCCAAGGTTTACATGCTCAGCTCTCTTGGGGTCCTTAGCAACAAAGTTTCAAATCACCTGTGGAGTGGAAATAAAATAATTGCTGTCTCCTTTCCTTGTCGTGTATTCCACATTTACATGAATGTTTTTCAATTAAAATTGAAATCTCATTTAATTACTTGTATGTCAGCCAACTCGTGAGATTGAGACATTTTCTTCATAAGTGATTGTTTCAATTAGGTCTTAACAATGTTTAGCATTTCAGGTAAAGACATATGGGTCAGAAGTGTTGGGGGAAAAACACATTTTCTGCTGTTATTCAATTAGCTGACCTTTTCTCTGCAGAGAAAGGCTGTAATGGGCTCATAGCCCAGGTCCTGGAGGTATGAGACTTACTTCACTGAAAATTAAAATCTGATGTTGCTTTAGTTTTTGTATGCATATGTGGGTACATGTGGGTGTGTTCATGAAAATATACTCTTTCGTAAGTGAAGACAGCACAATGATCGAAGCCTGTGAGCGCGAAGAACAGTGAGCAAGTGCTTCAGTGAAAGTTACATTTGTATTTTTCAGGCAAACCCCAAGTTACTTTAACAACGATGCTTTGCCTTTATTGCAGTTGTACCACTTCTAAGACTCTTAAATGAATGTGAGACTCTTTTAGGGAAGTCAGGTTAATAATTATTGTGTTCTTAAGCATTTACATTTAATCATGTGCATTAATGAAGGCAGAATGTCTTACATAAACAATAAAGTAATTCTAATAATTGGAGTGTAAACACATTCTTCACTGATGCAGACATCTGGGGTTTGGTATTTAACTGTAAATTACTCACATTTCCCAGGTATACATTTTGTTTGACAAAAATATGTGTAAATGTGAATTTATTATATAAATACTGGGCTTATGATATTATTATAGGTGGAGGCAATTCTTTAACTGAAAGTGTAGGGAAAGCATATAGAGAATGATGACACATAAAATATTGCACCTGGAAGGTCCTCAGATCAATCCCTTCAAAGGTATGAGCACAATAATATGATATTTATAATATCTAAAATATAATTAATGTAATATTCTATAATAAAGTTTTATATCACATCAGGTAGGAGAACATGAGCTCTGGAGTCAGCTAAACTTGAGGCTGAATGGCAGGCCAAATTCTACTAATAGGGTGACATTGGGAAAGTAACTTCTGTGCTTCGGTTGATCAATTATAAAACTAGAATTTTTTTATATCTTAAAAGGTTTTGTAAAGATGAAATCAAATAACATGTGTCAAGAACTCAGCATCATTATTTGCTCATTGTAGTTGCTCTACAAATATTATTTTTACTGCACTAACATATCCGCCCTGTCTCCAAATACCTGTGTGAGGAACACGTGATATATGGATCATGTGTTACCCGGAGCTAATATGCTATAATGTGATGACTAAAATTTATACAGTGTGTGCATTTAACCATCATAGTTGATAGATAGATAGATAGATGATAGAGATAAATCTAGGTTTACAGTTGTGAGTACATGAAACAGTTTGTTTTGTAATATTGCTCATTATTGTATTATTTTCCATATGAAAAATTGTAAACTTACTTTTGCCACTTCTGTATATCTCTTATATATAGCCATGTATATGCATATACCTTATATAGTTTCATTTGTTCAGAAAAGCCCAACCATTGTTAAAATGATAAGAGTAGTTTTCACGACAGCCATGTAACCGGGCAGCCAAGGAGAGTGGACTGGAATGCACATGCATGAATCTGAATCTAGTCAGTGGAGGCAGTAGACGCCATTGAGTGAGCATGTGTACTGTGGGGCTGTCACTTTCGAAATGGCTGAGCAAGTAGAGCAATGAATCTGCATCAAGTTTTGCATTAAACTTGAACATTCCTCTGCAGAAACTATTTGGATGATTCAGAAAGCTGCGGCTATGGGCAACTGGTGATTGGCAGCTTCATCCCAACAACACGCCTGCTCATGCATCACATTTCATGCAGGGTTTTCTAGTGAAACATCTAATCACCCATGTGACTCAGACCCTTACAGCCCAGATTTGGTGTCCTGTGACACTGGCTTTTCCAAAAATTAAATTCACCTTTGAAAGGGAAATGATTTCTGACCATCGAGGAGATTCAGGAAAATATGATGGGGAAGCTGATAGCAATTGAGAGACTGCATGAGGTTCCAATATGCTTACTTTGATGGGGACTGAGGCATCGCTGTTACATGTACCGTGTCTCCTGTATCTTGTATCTTTTTCAATTAAGTGTCTCTATTTTTCATAACACATGGATGGATATTTTCTGGACAGATTATATACACACATACACACATTTATATTTAGCCATATGCACATGTGTGTACACACATACACACACACACACAGTACTGTTACTTTGCAAGTAATAGGAGAAAGAACTTTAAAACAGAGGTTAAAGAAATAAGTATTGAGGTTATAGTGGTTTCTTCAAAAATGAATACCTTTCTTGAGGTACAATTGCTCTAACTACACATTTAAAGTCTACAATTTGATAACTTTTGACAGAAGTGTATACTGATGCCATCACCACAGTCAAGATAATGAACATACCCATCACCCCCCAAATCTCCTGCTGTCCTTTTGTGGTCTTTCCTTCCCATTCTTCTCTTTCCCCTAGTCCTCACCCTGCTCCTGTTCCTCAGGTAACCACTGATGGACTTTCCGTCACTATTTATTTGTTTGCATTTTCTAGACTTTGGCATAAACAGTATCACACAGGATGTACTCTTTTTTACTTGGCTGACTTTTTGTTTGCATTGTTACTTCTATCAATATTGTACTGAGTATGAACAGTTAATTTCTTTTATTTGCTTGACTTGAATTCCATTTAGAGTATTCCAGAGTACGCTGATGGGCACCTGTTAAGGGTTTATTTCCATTTGGGGGCTAATGTGAATAAAACTTCTGTGAACCTTCCATTAACGTACCCATCTTCCTATGGACATATGATTTCATTACGCTGGGAAAATACCTACGAGTGCAATGGCTGAATCATGTGGTAGGTTATGTTTAACTTTTAAACAAAATGCCTGATTATTTTCCCAACTTGTACTACTTTACATTCACACCGCCAGTATATGAGAGTTCCGGTTCCTCCATATCCTTTCAAATTTAGCCATTCTTATGTATATTTTGATACAGTATTGTAGTTTTCCCCAGTAATTAACAACATTGATCTTTTATTTATTTACTCATTTGCTATCACTATATCATTTTGTTGGTGTATCTCCTCAAATAATGTGCTCATTTTAATTGAGTTTTTCCTGTTGTTTTTGTTCAGTTTTGTGGTTCTTAGTTTTCAGTAAACTAGATCCAGGTCTTAACAGAGAGAGTCAGTTTTCATTATTCTTGGTAGCTGTGCTCTACAAGGTCCCTACACACTGAAGGAATGAAGACTGTCCCATCTCTCCCAGGAGAAAGGGTTAGATTACAGGGAGCCTCTAGTTGCATTTTTATCAACCAATTAGTACATAAATTTGTTTCACATCTACTTCTGTTAAAAAGTTTATTGAAGATATATAGCTGATTTATTATCAATGAATTTATGGGTAATAGCACTATATCTTATGTTAAAAATGAAACTTCTCTCAGAGATACAGTTTCTCCCTGGGGCATATGACAGCTTTCTTATGCTTAGGGACACTAGACAGAACAATTCCTAGAGGACATTTTAAATAGGAAAACCACCACCAAAAATAGAACATGAAATTGTTAAAACCGTGACATGAAATATACCACAAAAAAGACACTAGTTTACAGTATAGCAGATTAAGTAAGAAGACTTAGGGTCACCTTGTTCCATCTCAGCGAAAGTTATACTTGGAGCAACTCACAAGGGAAAGTAAAAAGCAGGTTACCTTGCATGTGACTTTTTGGGTGTTACGAACGTAAGGAAAATGGGGGAGCTAAGGGTTACATTCCTGGTGGGTGTGGACAACGCGGCCAAGCTGGGACAGACTCACTGTGCCCCGCTGTTTCTTCACATCATGCTACCTGGGTAAACTCACTTATTTGTCCTATTAGCTTTGTTGTTGTTGTTGCTGCTGCAACCAGGTTTACTACAGGGATAATCATGTTATCTGAGATAAATACATTTAAATTTTTCTTTCAAATCTGTATCTTTTTATGTAAGTTTCTTGCCTGATTTCACTGTAGAGAACTTCTGGCACAATATTGAAAAGTAGCGAGATTGGACATTTGTGTTTGCTCCTGATCCCAGAGGGAAAGTATTCAGTATTTTACCATTAGGTATCACACTTGCTGTAGGTTTTTGGTAGATGCCTTCCATTAGATTGAAGAAGCTCTATTCTTCATTTGCAGAGATATTTTTTGATGAATGGATTTTGGCTTTTGTTGAAGGTTTTTATTGTATCTATTGAGGTTATCATTTGTTTTTCCCCCCCATTTTTAGTTAATATGGTGAATTACATTGTTTGATTCTAAAGTATAAAATCAACTCTGCATTTCTTGAATAAGGCACACTTACATCTATCTCATGAATGTTATTGGCTCATATTTTTTTGTTTTTTCTTGTGATGTTTTTGTTTGGTTTTGGTATCATCACAATAATAATCTCATAAAATGAATCCAGAAGCATTCCTTTTTCTTAAATTCTCTGGAAGAGTTTGCATAGAATTGGCATTATTTGTCCATTACATGATTAGTGGGATTCACCAATTAAACTATCTGCACCTGAGATTTTCTCTGTGGTAAGATTTTTAACCACAAATGAAATACTTTAAAATATAGTGGAGTTTTTATTATCTTGTTCATCTCAAGTAAGCTTCAGTAACTTCTACCTTTCAAGGGTTTTTTGTTATTTAATCTAACTTGTCCGATTTTTTGATATAACATTGTTGATAATAGTCGCATACTATCCTTTTACTGTCTGTAGAGTCTGTGATATCACAGCTTTTATTCCTGATTTCAGCAATTTGTAGTCTCTCTTTTTTCCCCCTGACAATTTTGACTAGAATCTCATTGATTTTATTGATCACCCAAAGAGTCAGCCTTTCATTCCATTGGTTTCTTTTATTGTTTCTGTCACCTATTTCATTGATTTCTGTGCTGATCTTTGTTGATTCCGTTCTTGTGCTTTGTAGTTCATTTGCTTTCCATATTCTAGCTTTTTAAAAAAGATTTTATTTATTTATTTTAAGAGAGGGAAGGAAAGGACATAGAGAGAGAGAAACATCAAAGTACGGTTGCTGGGGGTCGTGGCCTGCAACCCAGGCATGTGCCCTGACTGAGAATCAAACCTGCGACACTTTGGTTCATAGCCCGCTCTCAATCCACTGAGCTACGCCAGCCAGGGTCCATATTCTAGCTTTTGTTTCTGTTGTTGTTGTTGGAGCTGACATTACTGAGTTGAAACTCCCTCTTATTTATAGACAGAAAACATTATTTTTGTGTCTGTCTTCTAACATTTTAGCTCTACAACCTTTTAAACATTACTTAAATTTCTGAGTTTCATTTCCCTTATTTGTCAAATGGGTAGAGCTATTCTTGTCCAATTATACTCATCAAAATGTGCCTGATAAAACTCTTGAGAATCAAATAATGATAACATATGGCAAAATAGGTTGAACCCCATTAAGGGTTATTCAGGCATACGGTACTGTATTGCCATAGTCCTAAACTTACTAAATAACTCTCTTCTAACTCTTATAAATTAAATCGAGGATGATATTTTTTGGTTTTGTTTATTCATGCATGTAACTTTCTAGAACACCTTTAGCTAAAATATGGTGAATTTTATCAGCCAGGATGCCTAGGGGGGAAATGGTATACATTTTTATTAATTTATATGTGTTTATCCTCTAATAAATCATCTTTATGTTGTGTAAAGGAAACTTCCCTCCTCCCTTCCTTTTGCAGTGTTTCCAGGAGCAGGTGGCATAGCTTTAGTGGGGTCTTTCTCCCTGAGGCATGGCCAGCCTTGAGTAGCGCTGAAATAAGTGTTCTGCTCAACAAGCCCTCATGTCAATGATCTCCCACTTTGCCAATGAAAGCAGTCAGAGAGTTACATGCCATACCTTAGGGCTGAGTTTTAGAGCAGGCATCTCTGCTTCCTTTTAAATTTGCTTTTGATACAGAATCCAGATCCCCTCCAGGCTTTCCCTTCATTGCTTCTAGATACATGGAATTTTTTTTAAAAAATTTATTTATTTATTTTCAGAGAGGGAAGGGAGGGAGAAAGAGAGAGAGAGAGAGAGAAACATCAATGTGCGGTTGCTGGGGGTCATGGCCTGCAACCCAGGCATGTACCCTGACTGGGAATCGAACCTGAGACACTTTGGTTCGCAGCCCGCACTCAATCCACTGAGCTACGCCAGCCAGGGCTGATGCATGGAATTTTTGCTACAGAAAACTTTCAGATACTTTTGCTTGATTGGCAAATAACAATAATGAGGAGAGAAAAACAGAATTAAATCATAACAAAAAGAAAAAAAATTTGAAATAACTTTTTGAGGAAAGTTAAAAACAAATAAAAATATCTCATATTTAACAGCCGTAAGTCAAAGAAAAAAAAGGTAAATCCATTCACTTTTTAATTCATTTAACAGGAAAGTATTTATTGGGTGACATCTACAGGCCAGCCAAGCCCTGGCCACACAGCCAGGGTGAGGCTACAGTGGTGACGAAGACAAGCATCGTCTTTTATGGAACTGACATTCGTCCAAATATTAGTTACTCCTTTGGCTTGAGTTGGGCCTTTGTCTACAATGTGACTGAGAATGACTGATACATTTGAATAGTTCCTCATTTTGTCTCCAGAAAGATTTAGTTTTTCACTGACTCTGCTAAATATGAAGGACACAAAAATAAAGTAGAAAATTCTTTTCCTCAGGAGGCTGTAATACATTAAGAGAATAAAATCCACTCAGTCCACAATCAATAATCTAGATGTTTATGCCAATAGGACACCAATGTATTAGTATCCCTCTAGGTCTGTAATGGCTACCACCCTGGGGCAAGGCTGGAAGTTGTCTTCTGACATGATGAAATAGGTAAGCCTGGGATGTTATTTTTGAAGGTCACAACTTACAACTCAGGAAGAACTGTTACTGGAATCTAGTGGTTAAAGGACAAAGATAATGGGAAACACCCTGCAATGAACTGGTGAGCTCCTCAGTTCCTTACAACAAAGAATTACCCTGCCCCAGATGTCAATAATGCTGAGCTTTGGAAAAAAAAAAACATGAATCATAGTCGTTATCACAGATCTTTTGTGCTTTGTATTCAAATGTATTTTGAATATTAATGATATGCTGACATATAAGATGAATACCATTTCCTCGTTCCATAACAGGTCTGAGAAAGAGGCCAATTAAGTCTTAAAGGACTCTCTCAGCTACAGGAAAAATCTGCAAGATGCCCAGTGTGAATTATTGAGCTGAGGCCAGATTCCCCTCTCGCGTTGCCAGGAAATTGCCTGTTCTTCTGCATCTCTGTGAAGGGTGTTGAGGCTGCTGAAGCTGTGTCTGTCCTTTCCAAACAGGCATACTGTGTGTCATTCCACTGGCACTGAGCCTCATGGGGCTTGGGGATGGGTAAGTGAAGAGAGTGAAGGGAAGTGGCAGAGGAAGAGGTGGGTTGAGTCCTGTTGTTCTCCTGGGTTCCACTCAGCAATGACACACATCTTTCCTGTTCTCAGATCCTACCCTCATCTTTATTCTATCCTTCTGAGATGTCACATTTGAATTTTGACCAAATCATACCTGAGGAATATGAAATCAGGGTACATGTTATCTTCACAAAGTCCCAGTGAGCATTCAAGTCTTTTGCTTACTTCTATGACTCTACCTCTTAATACTTGCCCTTTGGATATTTTTTGTTAATGTGATGATGCTAAACTTTGTGCTTCTAGGAACCAGTTTAGGTTAAGAAATCACTCTATCCCTCTCTTTTCCAGAAAAGACTAACAGAAAAGGACCGTCACACTCACGCATATTCCGTAATAAGAACCGCCTCCACCTTTGCTCATGACTCCTTTGTCTACCTGCCTCTGTAAGATCCCGAACCCACTTTTTCTTTGGATGGTCCTCCTTAATGAACTTCCCGATTACAATGGCCTGAATAAAACCATCCCTTTCATTGTGTCATGCATTTTATCATTTTCACCGAGTATGTAAGAAGATCAATTGGCTATTACTGATGATGCATCCTTTGATGCCTACATATTATGATACAAATTTTATTCCTTCAGTTGTTCCAGGTCCTGGAATCTTATCCTCAAGAAAAATAAGAAAAATAAATAGCTTTAAAGTCCTCCCTTTCATAGAAACTCTGCCAAAATTTAAGCATCTATTGAAAACTAAAATAATAAAGCACTGAGTTTTCTGTCTTGCATGTCTGTTGTTATTAGCCCAGCTGGACAGACCAAAGTTTGAATGTCATTTCAGTTGTATAAAAGGATGAGTATTAGGTAAAAAAGAAGCATGGGTTAATATTTTTAAAATATTTTCTATTCCATAAAGGTTTAATGAGGTAACGCATGTGAAGCCTGGAGAGCAATTTCTGGGATATAAGAGATGCTGGGTACATTTTACCTTCTACTTTTGTTATGATCATGACCATTATCATCATCTCTTTGAAATCTTTCTGTCATTGAGGAATTTTAGATAGTTTGGTTCCAGTCACAGTCTCTTTGATTGCTTTTTCTTTTATTTATTGTGAAACTTACTTATTCTGGGAGCTTTGATCATAAACTAGTATAATCACCTAAAAGGGTTTGGCACCTTCTAGAATAAAGGAGAGGCATTTTTGAAAGCCTGAATATAATCTCCCCAGTACTTTCGGTTTATCCTCAAGAAGAAAAGCATCAAGTAGGAAGAGAAAAGGGAGATTACTGTGCAGGGAGATATAATACCAACCTTGGAAAGGAATTTTTAAAACTAAAATTTGCAAGTGCCAGACTCTTTTAAAAAAAGTCTTAAATAAGGCTTTTGTGTGGTCCATGGCTTAGCACACCAAATCTGGAGGAAATTACCATTGGAGTTAAGGGTAGGGTCTGTGCTTGTGTGACACCATCTGAGAAACTAGAAACTGACGTAGGGAATAGATGAAACCGCCAGGCCAACAAGAATCGGGAGCATTTGGAAGGGAAACATGTTGAAGTCTAACGCAGAATTTAGAGTGTTTTAATAAACCCCCCAATACTCCATACTTTATGTTTTAAATAATTTACAAGTTTAGTCCACCATTTATTTCTTATTTCAGAACTGTTATTTATATAATGGGGAGCATAGGCATGGATTGACAGTGTTACAAGTACGGCACACATGGATAAACATTCCCATAGTTTTTTGTATTCGGTACAATATGTTTCTGAAAAACATTTTCCAAAGACATCAGTAACCACTTACTTTTCACATGCCATAATTTGTCAAAGAAAAAGACATTATATCATTCAATAATGACATTTTTAAGATATAAGATTTCCTAATTTCTTACATAAAAATCAAGTCTGAAAATGGCATTGGTGGATTTTAAAGTCATTCTATTGCACAAGATGGCAGTGAAATTAAAAAGGAAACCTAGAGGAAAAACAGTAGATTTGAATACACCTAACTGCTATTCTCTTAGGGAAACATTTTTTTAATCTAAGGAGTTTAGATCATATGGGGTATAAATTATTACAACTGTAAGAGAAAAATGTGTGCTTCAAGGGAAAGACATTCATTGTCCAGAGCAAGCCATGCAGGGTTATTTGGTTAATTTGGTGATTTTGTAACTGTAAATTGTGGATAAAAGAGTGCAATGCGCAGTAATTTTTGTCTACAGACATGCAACTATATTCTGTCTAGTGGGGGTTCCATTGACTTTCCTTCTCCTTCACCCTTAAAAAAGCCAGGGTTCATCCATTTGTAAATTCATTTCAACAGTCTTCTCGCCATGTAAATTCATATTTCTTTGACATTTTCTTTGAACCAATTATAACATCTGTCTTGTTCTTGCTTTTAATTAATTAAATAAAATCTTCAAGTGGTATTCTTTTTATATGTGTTTGAAAATCATAGCTCTGTCTGGTGTGGCTCAGTGGATTGAGTGCCAGCCTGTGAACCAAAGTGTTGCTGGTTTGATTCCCAGTCAGGTCACATGCCTGGGTTGTAGGCCAGGTCCCCAGTAGGGGTGCATGAGAAGCAACTACTAATGGAGATTTCTCTCCTTTTTCTCCCTCCCTTCCCCTCTGTCTAAAAATAAATAAATACCTTTAAAACTAATAAAATCTTTTAAAAAAAGAAAACCATGATTTCGCCTGTTTTGGAAAAGTAAATTTTAGGCTAACTTATGCAGACACTTGATAAATAATGAAGCTTGCCTCAGTTATCAATCAGAGGAAGAGACGTTTACTCCTGTACACATGTATTGCACTTTGTGCGAACAGAAAGCAAGTTCTCTGCCTGCTAAAAAGTGAAGGGATAAACAATTGAGTTATAAAATGTGCCTCGAGTACAACATTGAGTACATAATATGCTAGAGATTGGAGTGTTGTCGTTATATTACGAAAGAGGACTTTGAACTGGAGGCTTATGTAAAGCACTACGGAAACTACTACTGCACAGTGGGGCAAAGCTGGGGTGTGTGAGCAAGCATCTTGAATAACATGGCTTTGCGGACGGCTCCTGGAAGGTGGGCAGGACTTCAGGAGGCGCTGCTGAGAGAAAGAGGCCATCCGAGTGACAGAAGGAATGAGGGCAAGGGCCAAAGCTCAGGGGGAGAGAATGTGCTCAGAGAGAACAAATGATCTGCTCTTTCCTCCTGATAAAATATTCCCTTTGATACCACTTTTCTATTTCTTACAACATATTGCCTTAGTCTGACCTTATGATATTAGCTAGAGTAATTAATTTAGCAAGTATTTTAACAAATAATTTTTGTTGTCTATTTGTCCCTGGGCTCTCAACTGTGGCGCTAATGACATTTTAGACAGGATGCTTCTTTATTTTGGGGGACTCTCCGGTACATGAAAGATGTTTATTTTAGCAGCATCCCTGGTTCTGACTCACTACATTCCAAGACCATTACACCCTGAGTTGTGACAACCAAAAATGTCTCCAGACGTCATCCCCTTTTGCAGAATGAGGGAGGGAAAATTTCCCATTTGAGATCCACTGCTATAAATTCCTCTAATTCAGCAATTAAACACCAACACCATTACCCACCTAACCCCATCCCACCCCTCAACTCTTACCTTGTTGTTCTCTGTTATAGTCTCTGTTATAGCTCATGAGTTCACTGATTTGCAAAGTCTCACGGATTCAAAGCCACAGCATCATATAATACCACTTCTTCCTTACTTCTAAATCTTATTCCATCAAAGCCCTACTGATCTTCAACAGACATGTCACTCTCATCTGATCACCTCTTTCCATCTGCATTACCTCCACTTCAGCTCAATTTATTGGTGTTGACCTAGATGCTCTCAATAGGCTTTGTCTTGATTCGTCTGCCTCTCCTCTCTATTTCGGTTTATTATTCCTTGGCTGTTAAACTCGCACTCTTAATGATTCAAGTTTCATGAAACTATGCAAATTTAAAACAGAACAAAACTTTTTAAAGCAATTCAAGATAAAGTCTACTGAATGCAAATTTCTGAGGAAAAAAAACTACCAAATTAATTTCTTAACAAGGCAAAATTTTGCTTACTGCTGTAAGGGAGGTCAGTGTTTTGACAATCTTAGTAGCATCTCAAAAATGGAAGATGTATTTATCAGGTTGGGGTGTAATTAAGGTGGAACATTCAATGCAGGGAGTTTACTGGGATCAAACAAAGTTTATGATATTTGAAGTGAGTTTTATAAGTATAAAAATTGTTGTGTGAGTCAAATGCTTTGGGAAGTTTCCATTTAACTTGACAATACAAGTTGTTCAGATAAATACACGTTTAGAATGTCCCTGAAACAAAAAATAAAGTTACTTCCATCGTTTTATCCCTGCTTAAGAATTTCCTGAAGGAGTAAAATATGCTTATGTGATAGATCATAAACTGAGTGGTTATAAGTCTTTCAATTCTCAAGTCTAAAACTTCTAATATGACAAGTGAGACTTGGACAATCTAGCCCTGTCAAAACTTTCATCGTTGTGTGTAGGCACTCCCCTCTCTTTTTAGCCACAAGTAAATGATTGGGCCATAACCATGTGCTTTTCCACCTTCTACTCTTTTTACAGGAGAGAGAGAGAGAGAGAGAGAGAGAGAGAGAGAGAGAGAGAGAGAGAGAGAGAGAGAGGCTGTATATTTTTTATAATCTGAATTGCATTTAAATATATTACAGCTATGTGTGTTCCAAATGCAACAAAACAAAGTATTTATATTGAAGTGTCTATTATACATATAACAACAAAAACATTGGCAAAATATATTTGCCATAAAAATAAGGATATGAGAGTGCTTAAAAAATATAGGAAAATTGTTTATGTCTATAAGTGCTCTAGGAGAGAAGAATTAGTGATGGAGTTGGGAGCAGAATACAATAAATACTTGTGATTTGGTTATGTTTTGTTCATATGTTGATGGTTTCTATCTTAAAATTTACATGTGATAAGAAATAATAAAATTATTATCATAGGCAGCAGCAGATAAAGAATACTATTACTCATTACTCATTAATTATATTCAAGCAGAATATCATTATTCCATTTTACACATAAACTGAATTATTAATTTGTAAATATGTTATTTATTTATTATTATAGAGAGGGAGAGAAACGTCGATGTGAGAACCATCAAATGGTTGCCTCTTGAATGCGCCCTGACTCCGGGCCTGAACCCACAACCCAAGCATGTGCCCTAACTGGGAATTGAACCAGTGGCCTTTCACTTTGTAGGATGACACCCATCCAACCTTGCCATACCAGTCAGGGCTGAATTATTTTTTTATGTGAGAAACAGATGATGCTATTTTTTGTAACTTCTGTGGGTCAGAAAAACCCTGTATCAGGATTTTAAAAGACAGAACCCCCAAATTATTAAAGAGAGATCAAGCTGTTCTTGGTCTCTAGTTTCTCCCTTTTGCCTGATTTTTTTCTTTTTCTGTTTTGTGAGCATCCTGAGGCTGATGCCCATCGGGGACAATTGCTCTTTAGCACTGCAGACTGGCAGACTGGCCATTCCTGGATACCAACTCTAATTTAAACTGACCAGAGTCCTCCTCCCCAGTCCCAGCCAACATTACCAGGTCTCTGAATTTTTACAAGGCGTTCCTGTAATGTGAAAAACCGAAAGACTACTTCAAAGTGGCTAGTTCAAAAAAAGCCGGTTGATGTTTATAAGGCATTGAAAATACTTTGTAGGGATTAAAAAAAGAAATATTAAGATGAAACCCAGATGAGGATAAAACGAACAGAGAGGAATCAGATCAAATATTTTGATAGAAAAACAAAATTACAAACCAAAGGGTATAGGAATGACAGGGGGTAGAAATCCAAACACAGAAATAGGAGACTTAAAATAAATTGATACAATCAGGGAAAAATAAACTAAATTGTTAGGCCAACTGGAAATAGAGTACTAAAATTGGAGCCATGTGTGCGACAAAGGAGCAGATGACATATGAAGCATTGCAGAAATTCAACTTACTCCTGAGGATGCTAAACTATTCGTAAGATACACTTAGAAGGCTCCTACCTCCGCACAGTGATGATAAGATATGGGGCAAGAGGTCTGCCATTTAAATGGAATACTTAGTGGCTTCAGAAATGCTGGGACCAGCTCACCAAAACATAATCAGTCATTTGGTCCTCTGTCGCTGCAGAGAACAATGAAAGGGTGAATACACAATGATCCCTCGATGGACAGAAAGGAAAGATGAATGCACAATGAAACCACAATTATATGAAATTTCAACATCTCTTCAAAATTAATTGTTAGGCTTCTGAGGCACAGAATAGGAAAGACAGGAATGATGAGCAGGACAATTGGCTATTTCCTTAGTCCAGGTGTTGCATGTTTGGATTCTGTCTTGAACCAGCCTCACACAATAATCAGCCTGATTTTACTTTTATTTTATTTTACTTTATTTAAGATTAAAAATAGACTCATGCTCCATGGTGAAGGGTAAATGAGTTGGAATGATCTCCAAAGGTATAAAATTGAGAATTCAACAGGAAAAACAACAAGAGTAAATAATCTTAGTAGTGACAGGGAAAATTTGCCCTTAAGGTAAAGGATGGTACACAAATAAATGGTAAAGAATGATACAAAGTTTAAGTGCTATGGCTGGCAAAACTTCCTTAATGTTGAAAATTGATAATGTTGTAAGAAACCAATAATGATGTTGTCAAGATACAACATGTATTATTTGATAAGAAATAGGAAGATGATTTTAAAAGATCAGTGATAAAACATGATGTTAAACAAGAAAATAATGTTCATAATGTGGAGAGAAACTGGTCAGATCAAGGGAAAGTAATTATCTGATTAGACTTTTTTTTTGAGTCATTATAATTGCAGTTAGTGAGGAATCCATACTCTTTAAAAGCTGAGTAAAAATACTGTACCTCTTTGAAAAACACCATTTAAATAAAATGCCCTTTTGTATTTGGAAGATGTATCATCATGATTGTGAGCTTTGCAAAGTTCTGCTATTAAGAATCATTACTTAGCCCTGGCTGGCGTAGCTCAGTGGATTGAGCGTGGGCTGCGAACCAGACATCGCAGGTTCGATTCCCAGTCAGGGCACAAGCCTGGGTTGCAGGCCACAGCCCCCAGCAACCACACATTGATGTTTCTGTCGCTCTCTCTCTTTCCCTTCACTCTCTAAAAATAAATAAATAAAATCTTTAAAAAAATACAAAACTTGATTCAAAAAAGTTCTCTGTCTTAAAAAAAAAGAATCATTACGTATTCTTTTTAGTCAATGATCATGCTGGTCTAGGTTTTGTTTCTCTAGAGAAAACTTGGAGAGCACGCCTCTGAAGGATCACTGAGGAAGGAGGTAGAAGTCAAACAACGGACTTCTTTTTAACATCAGAATTCATCTCTGATGGTCAAATGTGAAAATCTTTTAGAAATATAGAATATCTGTACCTATTATTATTATGCTCACCACTTAGAAAACTGGGAAAATTTACCTCAGACAAATAGAATTTGGTATTGGCCCCTGTTGAACCAATTAGTCTCTCAGGATACGCTGGGAAAGTTGAAAGGTCATCTCGTAAATTAACCATCATGTCTTGGCTGAAGGTCATCGAAAGTAAACAGGGACTGAAGATGAGGATATATCTTGATAATAACGATGAGATTATCACACCCAGCGGGAGACTGCAAGTCTCCAGTTGTACTTCCTATCTCCCTATGTTAAAGGGCATTAACTATTTTAAGTCTATGACAATCTTATAAAGAGGTTCTCTTTTTTCAACTTTGCAAGTAAGAAAAGTAAGATTTCAAATAGGTTAAAAAACCTACTCACAGTAAAATTCAAATATACTCCTTGCACAAGAACTTTGAAGAATCATTCTCCCCAAGTTCAAGGCAGGCAACAGTGTCGACCTCAAAAATCACAAAATAACACTGTTTTCTAGAAGTGTGCCTGTTGCGAGAATAACAAAATTCTTCTAGGACTACTGCTACTGAAGCTTTAAGGTTTGTTCATTTGTTTGTTCGGAACGTGCACGCATTATGAACTAGCTTAAAAGCTAAGGTGGATTGATTATCTGGGTAGTCCTAATCTTTGCCTCTCTGAGGTGCCAGGAAAAACTTATTAACTGCATGAGGGAGATGATCAAGTGTTGTTGAAATAAACTAACACATGAAGTAAAATTACTGGTCTTTTTTGTTCCTCTCTCATTCTCTCTTGACTCTCTGTATCCATTCTTATGTAAAAGCTGGTAATGGTTTCCTCATTCTTCCACTGATTAGACATTGATTGCTTTTTTTAAAAAAAGAAAGGTTCCTTTTAAGATCTAGAAAAACAACACCTCAAAGTGTATGAAACTATACCTCTAGAATCCTAACAATTTCATTTTATTGTCTAAATGTATTCTAAACTGGAGTTTCCTGCACTCTCAGCCTGCAACATCATACCTATTCCATATTCTTGCTCTGCCCCATTAAAAGTACGGCTGTCTGTGCCTCGTAAGGGAGGTGGCTGCCCGTCAGTGGTAGGTGATGTAATTCTCGGTGCACATTGCATACATCTGTGGAAGGCTTCTGCAGTCCCAACTGCGGACGTCTCTAGCATATCGGATCAGTATGTGAATCCGTAGTAGGCAATTGCTGGAAAAGCCTCTGTAGTCGGCAAACATTTTAATGATGCATATGGTAAAAATGGAGCCGGTTGGCCTTTCATCTACCCTCAATACCCTGAAGTTCTAATGATAGATAAGCCCTTTATTTTTCTTGAGCTCAAACACAGAATACAAGAAGATATCTACTAAATAGGGGGCTCATTTTACATAAATGCTGAAAGGAAAAAGACATAAAGCCAATTTGGGCCATAACCACATTTTCAGCATTGCCTAAAATGGACCAGAGCACATGGATATTACAGCAACAAGCGGAGAACTGTGTATATTCCGCGCTGATTGTAAGATCTTGAACTTGTACCAAAAGCGCAAAAGATTAATTCACTTACTTCACAGCTTGCACAGCTGTGATTCAAGAATAATTGGGCTCCTAAAAAAAAAAGAATCAAGTACTGGTCATTTGGAATATTTATATAAAACCAAATAAATGGTTCCTTACTGTGATGCAGGCAGCATGCACATTTTGTGAAGAATCACATGACCTATTCTATGTGTCCATCTGTCTACTGCAGACAAGGACTCTTACCTTTACAGGTAACCACTTGTTTCTGGCAAAATATTTAATCAATAGAGGAACAAATAAATGGTTCCAATTGTATGCAGATAATATTTTCTGTTATATAGAAATTATTTCATGCACTTTTAAACATAAAGACTGCTAAAATAGTAATATCTCTCTGATGAAAAGAGGGAACTCATGGCCCTTTCAGTGAAATCAGTGCCCGAATCTGAACATGTGTATCTATCATTTCACCCTCCAATTTATGTACCCAAGAAGAAAAGACCATTGCATCTGGTGCACTCACAAGAAAAAGCTCAAAAATTCCATCCATGCCATTCTTTTTCAGCCCACAAGTTGAAATATGCTAGTAAATAGTGTAACACAAAATGATAGAAAAGATTTCTAATTGCTTTATTGAGCTCGAAAGACTTCACTTGTATGGAAAATACTGTGGTAATTAATACATAATAATAGAAGAATAAACTTTCACATACACATAACTGTAAAACTTTTGTCCTACCCTGTGGTATTTTTAAATATACATATGTATACAAACACATTAAAATTTATTTTTATAGACTAGCTCTTCAAGGACACACCAAAGTTAGGAACACATATGTACTACCTTGTCCAGATAATCAGAGTTAATGTCAGCAGTGATAAATCTATGATAAAATGTTCCCTTGATATGATGATTACTGCACTTTACCTCTATGGTTTTAGACCAAAACCATAAACCCCAGTATAACCATGAGAAACGTGACAAATAAATTCTAATTTGGTACATTCTAAAAAATAATTGACCGGCACTTAGCCAAACTGTGAAGATTATCAAAAAACAAAAAGTCTCAGAAACTGTCACTCCTAGAGAAGCCTAAGAAGACACTATGACTAAATGCAATGTGGCAGCCTGGGTGGAATCTTGGAACAGAAAATGTATACAGATAAGACTAGGGAAATCTAGACATTTTACTTGAGGCTTCCAGCCAAGAAGGAGACGAATGCTTTAGATATGTGTAGATATGCATGCTTTGCTTCCCCACATAACCAAAAGAAGGATAACAACAAATTTAGAAACAAATAACAACCAGAACTGCCAGAAACATCAAACTATATGGAAGTCTGACAACCAAAGAGTTAAAGAAGAAGTATTCATCCAGACTGGTAGGAGGGGCAGAGACAGGAAGCCAGGGCAGAGAGGATGTGAAGCAAAGCAGTGACTGGCCAACTGGGGCTGGGGAGGTCCCACATTCACGTGGGTATAAGCCGGGAGGAACAACTGGGGCATGAGATAAACAATGCAACCCAGATTTCCAGTGCCGGATGAGAAAGCTTCAAAATCTTTGGCTGTAAAAACCTGTGGTGATTTCAGCAGTGGGAGAAACTGCCAGTCTCACAGGACAGTCTGTTGGAGGGGCCCACAGGGTCCTAGAATGTATACAAACCCACCCACTTGGGAGTCAGGGCTAGGGCAGCACCTCAAAGGGCTCAATTCGCTTGTGAATAGCAGTGGAAGTGACTGAAAGAGAGATGAGAGCCAAACAAGAGACATTGTTCCCTCTCTGACCCCTCCCCCACATTCAGCATCACAATGCAGTGAAGTGAGCGGCCCCACCCTGGCAAGTACCTAAGGCGATGCCCCTTACAATGTAACAGTTGTGCGGAAATAAAGAAATATGGCCCAAATAAAAGAACACAGCAAAACTCCAGAAAAAGAACTAAGCAATGAGGAGATAGCCAACCTGGCAGATGGAGAATTCAAAGCATTGATAATCAGAATGCTCACAGAAATTATTGATCACAGTCACAAAATAAAGGAAAAAGTGAAGGCTATGCAAAGCAAAACAAAGAAAAATATAAAGGGAAACAACCATAAAAGGAAGGAAACTGGGACTCAAATCAAAGATTTAGAACAGAAAGAAGAAATAAATATTCAAATGGAACAATATGAAGAAATAAGAACTCAAAAAAAAATGAGGAGAGGCTTAGGAATCTCTGGGACAACTTTAAGTGTTCCAATATCTGAATCAAAGGGCTGCCAGAAGGAGAAGAGGAAGAGCAAGAAATTGAAAACTTATTTAAACAAATAATGAAGGAAAACTTCCCAAATTTGTTGAAGGAAATAGACATGCAAGTCCAGGAGGCTCACAGAGTCACAAGGAAATTGGATCCAAGGAGGAATACACCAAGACACATCATGATTACATTATCCAAGATTAAATATAAGGAGAGAATCTTAAAAGCAACAAGAGAAAAGGAAACAGTTACCTACAAAGGAGTGTCCATAAGGCTGATTTTTCAAAAGAAACCTATAGCCAAGAAGGGGCTGGAAAGAAGTATTCAAAGTCATGAAAAGCAAGGACTTACATCCAAGATTACTCTATCCAGCAAAAATATCTTTTAGAATGGAAGGGCAGAAAAAGTGCTCCCCAGACAAGGTAAAGTTAAAGGAGTTCATTATCACCAAGCCCTCATTATATGAAATGTTGAAGGGACTTGTCTAAGAAATAGAAGATCAAAACTATGAACAGCAAAATTACAGCAAACTCACAACAACTGAACCTAAAAAAAGAAAAAAACAACTAAGCAAACAAGTAGAACAGGAACAGAGTCATAGAAATGGAGATCACATGGAGGGTTATCAGAAGGAAGGGCGGGGGCAATGGGGGAAAGGTACAGGGCATAAGAAGTATAATTGGCAGCTACAAAGCTGACAAAGGGAGGTTAAGAATAGTATAGGAAATGGAGGAGCCAAGAACTTCTAGTTATAACCCATGGACATGAACATAGGGAGGGAAATGCTGGAAGGAGGGGGTTCAGGTCAGAGGAAGGTAAAGGGGAGAGAAAAATGGGACAGCTGTAATTGCATAATCAATATAATATACCTAAAAAAGTAGGGAAATCTGAATAAAGTATGGACTTTATTGAATAATAATATGTCCACACTGATTCCTTTGTCAAAAATGCCCCATACAAACTTAACATGTCAATAATGTGAGAATCTGAACATGGAAAATGTATGACCTCTCTGTATTTCACAACTTTTTTGTAATTCTGAAACTATTCTAAAATTAAAAAGTTTATTTTTTTTTAAAGTTATCTATGGTGTGACAATTAGTTTCATGGGTTAACTTGGCTAAGTTATGATGTCCAGTCATTTGATCCAGCTCCAGTCCAAATGCTGCTGTGGAAACATTTTTCTATGTGATTACCATTTAAATCAATCAGCTGAATGAAGCATCATGTGGTTGTGCCGGTGGTGGAAGTGGAGTCCCTGTGGTGTCGCAAGAAAAAGCATTTTCAGGGACCCACGAGGGAAGAGAAGGTCTGGTGGTGAGATTTATGTAGGTGCTCAGTGCAAAATCAAATGTGCCCCTCCTGGGTTTCCAGTTTCCCATCTCCCTCCATCCTGTCGTGAAATATCAGGGCCAGAAACAGTGTCCATGTCCAGAAATTCTGCACCATGCCAAGGCTAGTGCAGTCAGGCTTTCTCAGCATCAGGCTAGCTTGGCTTGCTTTCCTGGTTGTGATCCATTGCTTTGATGCTGTACCCTGCCTCCTGCCTAGAGCCTGCATTTGGGGTCCATGAAGCTCAAGGTCTAATTCCCTTTGCTCTCTTTCTTGTTAATAGCTAGTTAACTACCTAAGGCAACATTCTCCCCTGAAGATCTTGAACCTTGCCACCTTACAAGGGTAAATGGATGAAGGTGTCATGTTCTAGAGCTGCTCCTTGCTGTCAAAGGGGTGGCCTGCCTATTCCCAGGCCAAGAGGGTTTTTCTATCTGCTAACTAGTTAACTAACTATGGTAACGAGTGGTCCTCATTCAATCAGTCAAAGGCCTTAAGGAAAACAAAACAGAACAAAACACAACTGAGGGACTCCAAAGAGGAAGAAATTCTGCTTCCACATTATCTTCAACTCAAGATGGAAACATTAACTCTTGACAAAATTCCCAGCCTAATGGCCTGCTCTGCAAATTTCAGACTTATTAGCCTGTAAAATTGCGTGATACAGTTCCTTAAAGTAAATCCTTCTCTCTCGCCCCCTCTCTCTTTGTATCTGTATCTCTTTTTCTTCATGTATCTCCTACTTGTTCTGTTTCTTTGGAGAAGCCTTACTAATACATATAGATAGCAGACTAATATAGCTGGAGAAAGATACAGATAGGGTGAAATACTTTTTAAAATACATACTTTCATTTAATTTTAATTTTTAACAACCACTGGAATTGACTATTAAAAATAAACAAGTAAGAGAAAAGGAAAAAATGACTCTCCATGTGCAGTTAGATCACTGATACTTAAAATTACTCTTAAAAATTACCTATTTGATTCTCATGCTAACTGTTGTAGGTCTGTAGAGTTCATATTATTATTTATATTTGACTTAATTAAAAATAGAAGCCAAAGCCAAAAGTCTCAGAGAAAGTAGGAGAGTGACGTGTTGTCTGACTCCCAGTTAGGTGTCAGTGTATTGCAACAGGTTCCCGAATGGGTCCTGGGGCAAGTAATACATTTAATTTGAGAGGTCTGGGTAGACCAAGTGGTGGCAGAGGAGCCGTGAAGGTGAAATCAGAGGCATTTAATCAGGGTCTCAGTTACTGAGGATCAACTCTTCGCTAAAAGGGTTAGACCACTGAAATATCTCAGCCAAAAATGAAGGTAACTCATCAGAAAGCCAGGGGCAGAAGTGTAATCCATGTCTCTTAGGAGAATTTATTTTATCCAAGAATTATGGAGCACAAAAAAAAGAGAAGCTTGAAATTCCCAGAGCAAGGTGGGGTGTCAAGATCGGATCCCTTTGGCAGGGTAAATGGAGTCAGTCTGGCTTCACCTAGGTGTCTGGGCACCCAAGGGGAGCAGTTTCCCATAACCTTGAGAATGGGCCTGATAAACTTCCCGTAGCCTTGAGTGGGCTCACAGGCGCTGAATCTTGCTGTGTTATACAGTGTATCCTGGCACCCTGCTGCCTTTGTCTATATTTAGCACATAAGGGAGTTGGGACTTCCCACTGAGAGAGGGGGGACAGGTGACATGCAGGGACATGCAGTGTGACACGCAGCTTGCAGTGTGCATGGATCGACCATCCTTGAATAAAGGCATGTCCAGCATTCCCCACGGCTCCGTGAATATTCGTCCATCTGCCCGAATCCAGAGGGGACCTGTCTGGCCTTGAATGGTCACGACACACTCAGATATTCATACTTCTATAAGAAAGCATTTACAAAGTCCTCATAGTGGACACCAGTTTATAGACTGAGGCATGTCAAATACAGTGTCCAGCAAAAGAAAGGTCTGCTTGAGTGTGGTTGGTAGGGCAATAATATGCGTGTAATAATTTATGGTTTTAATGTAAATGTTTCGCCTAAAATGTAACATGGTGTGCCTGAGTGTGATATCGTTATGTTACAGAATTGCATGCTTGTGATTTTGTAATAAAAAAAGGGGTGTTATTTGTGCTTGACCCTGTATATATATTGATTTAGGGATCAAGGGTGATTTATGGGGATTTCCAAGGGTGTTAGAGGTCTAAGGGAAATTAAATATAAAAATAATTTAGAAATAATATTGACCATGGTTATTTCTTTCCAAATTATATGTGACATTTCAAATCCAAGGAGAAATAGCCTACTAACTTCTTCTGATTCTGAAATTCTATTGGAAGAAGCATAAGGGCAGTTGGAAACTTCAAATCCTCTGCTAGTTACTCTATTCAACCAAAAAAGTGGGTGGGTCATGGGGAGAGAAAGTTCACCATGAAATTAAAGGAATTTATGTATCAGGGACTCTCACTTGCATGGTCCTGATAAGAAACCTAACTGTGTGTATATATCTTCCTGTTTTAGAAAAGTTTCCAAAAGTAGTATTTTTCAAGTGATTTTCTTTAAAAGAACCCATAAAATTATATAGGCTTTAATTTTCATAAAACCTGTACTCACCTTTCAACTTGGAGAAAGTGATCTGTGGTTTTTTAAAGCTCCTTAATGAAACGTAGATATGCAAAGGAGGGCCCTAGGTTATGAATGGTACAAAGGTAAGCGGATCTGCATAAGATCTAAGAATCCTGTTTCCTGGGAAGCCAAAGGGTAGATCACCTGGCAAGTGAGAAGATGTAAAGTACTTGGAGGGTGAGGGAAGCAAATCGAAGTGTGATGTGTAATTTCTCCAACACCCCAAAAATTCTTTCAGTAGAGAGTTATTATAGTGAGAATTCACATGAAGGGATTTGATTTTTTAATTTTACACTAACAGAGAGAAGAGGACAGTTATTTGGTTGTAAGATAAAAGAGAGATCAAATTGTTGGTGGCAAAAAAAGCTGGGGTGCTTGTTGCACCAACGGAGTCAGAACACACCTTGTCTCAGCAACCATGGTGCTTGGGTTCTGGTGGAGGAAGAGCGCACAACTGAGACTCAACATGTGTGAGAAAGTTTACTGAGAAAGTCACAGAGGTAGAGGAAGGGAGTCGTTGAAAAAATGGGCTGAGGAAAAGTTACAAAACAAAAGGGCCTTGGAGCATGGGAAACAGAGAGGGGCACCTGAGAGAAGGGGGTGGGGAAAAACACAGCTGTGCTCTCTTCCTCCCTACACAGAGCTGTGCCAGGCCCTCTGTCCCAAGGGCTTGTAAGGGTGGGTATGTTTAGGAGAGGCCCCAGGGGGGGATCTCAGTAGAATATTCATCAGCTTTCCAAGTGTGTCCTTTCAGGGTTGTGGTCTCGATTGATTCATGGGTGTCAGAGCTCCTTTTAACTTCTTGGAGAAAGTGAACTGTTTTCTTCTTTGAGCAAATTGGGATTGGTCCTGTCATCTTCTGTCCTTTTATGGAAGTCAGATTGGGCTTTTCCCCCCACCCCCTTGTTTTTCTCGGAGGGGTGGGGGCGTCTACAGCTTGACTAGCTATGTGCCAGAGGGGAAGGATCTGACCCAGGACCAGAGGCAATCTAGGGGAGCAAAGGGTGCCTCAGGGGTGAGGTTCTAATTAACAGTATTTGTTTTTAATACTTGCTCTCCCAGTTCTGTCTGTTGCTAGGTACCTGCTGTTAGGGGCCTGGGACTTTCTGTCAGATGACATTATGTACCTGGCCTATTGTCCTACTCTGCTCATTGTCTGTCTGCCTACCATAAAGTGTTCATTGACAGTCAGAAATCCTTGCCAGAAATGACCTAAAGAACATTTCTCTTCAGAATGTGTAATAGAGAACTGGGCACTTAAAATAAAACATAACTAGCTGAACTGTGTGTCACATGGGTGCACAGAGTCAATGGCAGCAAAATGGAGTTGTGCCAACAGCTCTTTATGGTCTTTATCCAAAGAAACCTTACACTGAAAAGTGGAGTGAATCAAGGTGAGTCCACGCCAGAAGGATGAATGGGTTGGTGATACCTCCACTAGGCTGGATGGAGAAAAAGAATGGAGAAAGGGTGGCTTCTTCTGGCAGAATTATGTAAATCCAGGCAGGCAACAACTTTGAGGGCTTGTTCTAAAGAAGCTGAGATGCAGGTAGACATATCACAAGTTACAGGACCAGTACTGGAAGATTTGAGGTGCAACTGCAGGACTAAGTGAATAGGTAAATGTTCATTCCCCTGTGTCTTTCACCCAGATTTTCCAAATATAAAATTTACATTATCTCCCTTGCTGGTGTGGCCCATTAGATTGAGTGCTAGTCTGTGAACTTAAGGGTCACTGGTTCGATTCCCAGTCAAGGCACATGCCTGGGTTGCAGACTAGGTCCCTTGTAGGGGGTGTGTGAGAGACAACCACACACTGATGTTTCTCTCCCTCTCTTTCTCCCTCCCTTCCCCTTTCTCTAAAATATAAATAAAAAGTAAAAATCTTTAAAAAAGTTTACATTATCAATCCCCGAAATAGAAAATGATAAATGTCTATCAACTAAATCTCATATCTTACTTGGATATCAGCAGATTTTACAAATACTTCTAATAAAGTCTTAATAAGCATTAGGTGAAGACATAATGTAAAGGATTTGATTTTGTTGTTCTTTTCTTTTTTGTTTTCTGTAATAGTAACAATGACTTATTAAGGCATACAGTGCCTATAGGCCACAGATAGAACCATTGTTGAGCATTCCCTGCTCGAGAACATGTGATGGTGATGAGGGAAAAGAGCTCTGTGGGGTGGGGACAGCGTGGAACTGAAACCAGTGAAGTTGGCGTTCACGCTGTCTGTCACTACCAGAACCAGGAAGCAGAGACAAGGATTGAATCTTTATGTGCCCTTTATTCAGATGCGGGCAATCTGAGACGATGGCTGGTCATGTACCCTCAAAAACCATCTTAACACATTACCAAAAACCAACCTTTTTACAAGGAGAGGAAAAGGTATGTAAGGGGGTTGAAAAAAAGGTTAATTGAAGCCCAGTAGCGATTTTCCCAGTATTTTTTAAATCTGTTGATCAACAATTCTTCATCTGTGTCATGGAGTTCCCTCCCTGGAACACAAGGACTCATTACTTGCAGACCCCCTAGGGCACAAAGTCTGAAGTGCTTGCTGACCTCCTGGAGTCATACACGTCATGCCTTCCTGTTCTTGGAATGACAGCTTTCCACAGGCATTAATCACTTAAACCTATTAACTAAGGCTACAGTCTTTAATTTTGAGTTCCCCTATCAAAAGGAGGTATGCCAATGGGACTTTTGCTTAATTTGCAGTTAGAGGCCCTGCAATGAAAGCCTGTTCTCTTTAAATATTTGCAGAAGGACTTAGAATTTCAACTTATAATGATCGTGTCCCAGCTCTTTTGGAATTCATAATCTAGTCCAAACAATACATATAAGGCAATCAAGATGGTTTAATATGATCAACAAACCAGACAGAGACACACAGACATTTCTTAATAGTATGATTTAGAAAAAAATGTCATCTAAGTTTTGATAGCATGGAAAATAATGGATTTTTCCAATCACAGGACTTGATCTTGTCTGTGTGTAAAGGAAGTGCACTTTTGAGCATTGTTATTTATGTATGTTATTCCTTTGAGGTTATACAGCTTTATGATGACATTAATTTGGTGGATTTACATACAGAGCCATGACACTAGTTCATATAAAGTCAAAGCTTATATCTCAAGAGGACTTCTGCCTGATATTCAAATAGAAATATAAGAATTCCCTCTAGTTGAGACCTTAAAGTCTGCATTCTTTGCTTCTAGCCCTAAATTAAACTCTTTCCTTTCATGTATGGCATGTTCCTTTATTTCTCTTTTAGTACTTTTAAATAATTAGATTCTTTGGAAGTAGCATAGGGAACAGAGGGTCTTTAATTTGTAATTATAAAAACAAACCACATGGTATATGTCAGACCTTCTCAAAGAAAGGAGTTCATTTAATCTCCCTGAAGTTTGGGAAGATGAATACTCTCTAGGTCTTATTTTTTATCCACTGGGGTTTTTTTACATAGTTTTCTCTTTTTTTGTCATTGTAGTCATGGCAGTGATTTTTAGACTCTAAATGTAGATGGTATTGGTTTATAATTCCTTATTTTCTTCCACAGAGCTCTTGGCATCTGCATGCTTAAGTCTCCCTTGTCTCAGTGTCTGTCCTGTTTTAGTCAAAAATGCATAAAAGATACATAACGTTTTATTTGTTTAGGAAGACAAATAAATGAGTGGCTCCTTATGCCAGTCATCATTCCTGATGCTTCTGTAAGTGACAGGTATATTAATTTATTTCTCCAGTATGCGCATGTGTTAGGGAGCCATTGATGCCTGCTTAAGAGGACACTGGGAACACACACACACAATGGTCCGAGGTCCTACCACAGACCTGCCCTTGGCTGACCCAGGTCATTTCAACCACCCACAGGGTGAAGAAATAAAAGAAAACGCCCCATCAGACAGCCATGTTGATACCCATTAACATCGAATTCAGCAGCAGCAGGAATCCTCTGCTTGTGGAAGTGACTTTACTTCCAAGATTATCAACTTTTTACAACTTTTAGCATGGAACTCAATATAATTATCCATTTCCATGACCTTCACGTAATAATAAGCAAGGAAGATCAAACTGACTGATGACCCGAAACAAGCCATACAGTCCAGGCTACTGACTGCTCAGTCAAGGTCTAGTCAAGGGAGAGTGAAGTGGTGGAAGGAAAACAAAAAAAAAAACAAAAACAAAATGCTTACATTTTCAGGTAGCGACTAAGAGGCTGGTCTTAAGTGATCCTAAGTGATCTTAAGGTTCACTTTTTTCTTTTAAACACAACTTGAAAACCATTTGATTGAGATAAATAGAGTTCCCCAAACCTCCATGCAATTCAAGAGACTTCATAAGAAATCACTTGGACATGTCATTGATTCTGACACTTACTTGCATTTCAATTTATTTTATACTTTCTAGTCTTGAAGGACTTACAATAATTGAAGTCTCTTATCTGAGGGAAGAATACATAATGTGCTTCAATTGTCTGTTGTTTCAATTAGCCTCTGGTGATCATTTCGTATTTAGAGGGTTCGTTTTGGGAAGGTTTGTTCCTGCCTCCTGAACAAAAGCAGGAAAGAAGCAGGAGAAGCAGAGGTTTTCGACAGCTCCCCTGTCCTCCTGGGGACCGCATTGAAAAGATTTGTCTTTTGTGAATAGACTAACTTGATGAAAACATATTTTTTATTCACTGTCTTATTACAGAATTATTCAGTATGAAACCAAAGTGAAAGTCTCCATCCCTCCTCACCCTCCCAGCGACTCTCTTTGCTCCTTATTCATGGAAATTGTAGGGGAGTTAATGGCCTTCGGAACTAAAATCATGAAAGGGAGAGAATTATTATCATTGTGTCTTTGTTGATTCCAAGAATATTTCATTATTTTTCTTGGTACCGTAGACACAGATTTTTCTGTTTTTTATTCTGAGTTTAATTGAGATTTTTTTCTTTTAATAATAAGACATTTGAGTGCACTCATACTTGTAAACCAATAGTATTATTCTATTAGAAGTAATGGATGATTGAAAAGGATGCAAGGTCTCTGTCTTCTAAGGCTTATTGTACTTTTGGGGAATTAAATAAACCAGAAAGACAGAGGAGCAGGCTAGAGCAACAGTTGTGGTCAAGTAAAGAACGTGAATTTGGAATAGGATCAGAATCGTGGCTCAGCCACTTATTTGATTATGACATTGAGCAATATGGTTAAAATTCTCTTACTCCAGCTTTTTTTTATTTGAAAACTATGTCTTATTTTGGGGGGTCTTTATAGTGAAAATCTTATAACCTAATAAGTCAAGTGTGCTGAGCATACACTGAAACTCATACAAAGTAGGTAATCAAAAACGTTACTGTTCATTTTCTTTTTCATTTTTAGTGTCTCCGTTGTAGTCTTAAATATCTTCTGGGTTAAAATACTTCTCTAGAATTGGCTTCTACTCACTTACCCCAAGGGAGAGCAAAGTTCTTCAGATTTATACAAATGATGTGTTATAGACTGATTGCAGATATAGTACCAATGCTTCACTCCTCCCTGCGTGCACACCCTGTTAAATGTAAGTCTGTAGCTCTTTTTATCAAAAGATGGTTCTGTTTACCCAGCCTCGACTCTGGGCTGGCCTCATGCTTTAATCTGGCCGACAGCACGCAGTTGTGTGCCATTTCCAAGTCCGGGCTCCAGGCAATCTACGTGTGTCTGGTTTCCCTTTTGTAGTCCTCCCATGCGATGAATACAAGACAAAACTAGCCTACTGGAAGATGCAAGGCAGGTGACCTAGTCATGCCAGTCACACAAAGAATGGCAGCCAGCCAATCAACAGGCATGTGAATGGCTCCCAGCCGAAGCCGGCACTGCTCAGCCAAGCCCAGGCAAAATGAGCAGAGATGCTAAGAGGACTCACAGCTGACTGCAGATATGTGATTGAGTTCACACCCAATAAACAGAAGTGCTCAATAGCTCATAGACTTGCTTGAGTTGAATAAATATTATTTTAAGCCATTAAGTTGTGTTTTAGGTCATTACACAATGTCGGATATCAGATACATGAGGATGAGAGTAATTTCCAGCTGTCTTTTGCTGTTTGCTACCAATTTAGTTAGGACTTGGGAAGGCAACCATCATTACTATCTAGAGTAACTACAGAGCACAACAGAATGCTTTTAATTACAATTTACCAGTAAGAGGTTTGTTTGGGATAACGAGTTCTTCTTCAGTTAACCAACATTCCCAAAGGAGAACTGAAAACACTTATAGACACTGCATGTCTTATTGCCAAACATTTCATGTCAACTACATAGATTGTTCTATAGCATTGTGCATAAACCCATGTGCACACATGCGTTTATTCATTCACAAAGCATTCAGAAACACCTATGATTTGGGTACTGTGATAGGTTCTAAGGATACATATTAGCATCTGTTTCTTAAACAGGAAGCTCAGATTGTACTGGGGATTAAAGACATGTGAAAGTGCACAGGACAATGATGCAAATACTAAAAACAAAATAGACACAACAAATTGCCCCTTGAAGACAGGAGCAGCTGTGAAGTGGTAAATAGTGCAGTATAATAGGGCCTGCTAAGGAGTTCCACAGATGCTAAGTATAGAGATTGATGAGAGAGTATAAAAACATAATTTACCCCGAAATTAAGGGTATGGTTGTGTTCAGGTTATTATAATTGGAGAAGTTTCATTAATGAGGCCCATCTCAAAGAATATAATGGGACTTGGGATTTTATCAAGGCAGAGAGACACAAGAATCATCACTGACTTGTGTGGCCATCATGGAGAAGAGAGAAGGTGGGTCTTCTTTATGAGTTTTATAAAAATAATTGAGGCAGAGTAGAGGTGATTCCGACAACCCAATATGTGGGGGCAGAGACGTCCTTTGTGATTAGCCACAAAAATGCTGGGGAAGTATCTAGATTGTTTCTGCTTTTCAGGAACACATAGCTCCGATAAAAGTCAACATTGTCACAAGCAAAGATGAACGTTGAAGTAAGAACATTCTAATGATTATATTACTAATTCAAATTGTGTATAATTTGCATATTTACAAATTAAATTCTATGTGAGTTAAACATTTTTCTCAGTTCCAGTCTAAGGCTCAGCTATTATTGTGTAAAAATATGTATTTATGACTCAAATGTAAGTATTACCTGCATCTCTTTTCATTCGTCAGCATACTAAAATAATACCCATGGGAGCTGTGTGTGTGAGATCCATTGTGGGTGATGGGCAAGGTGGAGAGAAGGTCAACTTGTCTCTGGTTCTTCAAGATCATTTTCAAATTCATTTCTGCATCCCCCTCTGTCCCCATTCACTCTCATTTTATTCCTTTATTCTTTCCTATCTCCTCCTCATTTCCTTTCTCTTCTTTACTCTTCCTCATCATCTTTTTTTCCCTTTTGAATTATACCACAGTTGAACCTGGACCCACCATCAGCAACTTTAAGATGTTACACAAAGAAAATTGTCGGACTTTCTTTAACCTATGCAATTTTGTTTCAGCTCAAGCAAGAACTTCCTACAATGAAATGAAAGGGTTATAAAAATGAACACTGAATTATGTTTAGTTTCCAGTTTAGAAAAGGTCACAGCAGAGCTGGCTGACCTGGTGGCAGACTCTGTCGGAGGATAGTGTGAGTGGCCTGCAACTTCCAATGAGGGTCATTCATATTGTTTTCTGCAAACTGTGGAAATATATATACATATATATGTTTATGTATGTGTATATGTATGTATATATGAATATACACACACACAATATTAATGCACACAAACATACATGCACTGCTACTCCTCTCTATTTTATACATCATTTTTAGCTCTATGTTTCCAACTCTGTTCCTGTGTCTAATTATTTCACTATTATTTTTACTAGATTTTATTTTTTAAAGTACTTTATGGTTACAGAAGATCGAGCAGAATGTACAGAGATTTCCCCATACCCTTTGCCTCCCAACACACACTGCTTTCTCCATTATCGGCATCCCCCAACGGGCCCCTTTGTCACAATCGATAAATGTACATTGACTCATTATTATCAAAGTCTATAGTGGACATTAGGGTCCACTCTGAGGGTGTTATACATTTAATACATATCCAGTCTCAAATTATGCAAAATTTTTTCTCTGTCCTAAAAAATCCTCTGTCCCCTGCTTATGCATCCCTTCCTTCCCACAACTCTAGCCATGACAAGCCAACCTGAAAAGGCCACACACTGTATGATTCCAACTCTATGGCATTATGTAAAAGGCAAAACTATGGAGACGGTCAAAAGATCAGTGATCCAAACTATGAACAGGAAAATGACAACAAACTCACACCTATCAACAACTGATAGTAAGAAAAAACAAAAACAAACTAAGCAAAGAACTAGAACAGGAACAGCATCAAAGAAATGGAGGGTTATCATGGAGGGTTGTCAGTGGGAAAGGGGAGAATTGGAGAAAACATACAGGCAATAAGAAGCATAAATGGTAGGTATAAAATAGACAGGGGGAGGTTAAGAATAGTATGGGAAATTGAGAAGCCTAAGAAATTATATGCATGACCCATGGCCATGAACGAAGGCGAGGGAATCCTGCTGGGAGCGGTGTGCAGGGCAGAGGGGAATAAAGGTGAGAAAATATGAGACAAGTATAATAGCATAATCAATAAAATATATTTTCAAATATAAGCCATTTCTATTTTTTAAAAAAATCAGTGGCTTCCCAGGTTTGAAGAGGGAAAGGCAGGAACAGGTGAAACACGAGCATTTGGGGGATGGCAGAACTCTGCCATGACATCATCAGATGGATTTACGTCGTTACACATTCGTCCAAATCCCTAGAACGCACAGCACCAGAAGTGGACTCAGGTAACGGAAGGCTTGTTTGATTACGATGTATTAATGTAGTTTACGAGTTTTAACAAATGTACCTTCCCTTGAGGAGCACATGCTGACAACGGGAACCACGGGGCATCTGTGGGCACGGGGGTGTCTGGGGTGGCTCCGGACCTCTCTCTCTCTCTCTCTCTTTTGCTACAAACCTAAAACTTCTGTAAAAAAATAAGGTCTTAAATATTGTATTTGCTACTTTTGTGACCATCCGATTCAGTCTCAATTATAGTTATAATCTTCTAAATCAAAAACCTGCTAAGCATATTCTCTATTTTATTACTCCTTATGTGTAATTTAAAACATATTGTTTTATTCCCCTCTCTTATAAAGTTAGAGACTGGGGACTTAAGTTTAAGAGTATTTCCTTGGAACACAAAGCTAAAGCGATGATAGTCATATACCTACTTGTGTTTGCCGGCTGTAATGTTCCTGCTAACGAAGAAGCTGTAAGTCTTTTATGGGAAGGCGAGTCATAAAGGCAGAAAGCCTGGGCTTCTTCACCTGTGAAGGGAGGTTAACATAAAGATCCACTTTGCACAGTTTTGAGAATCAACAATAATGTATGTATGTTTCACATATTAATGTAATTTTTAAAAAAAATATTGATAAATCTGCTCTTATTTCCTCAGGGAATTTTAAAAATCTTGAATTTATAAAGTTTTGTAGACTTTTATTTTCTATTCTAATCCATTCTTCTAGAAGGCAAAGAGGTCATTTTGAAGTGCAAATCTGATTCTTTACTGACTAAAAACCTCAATGAGCTTCACGGATGCCTAGAGTGACGGTGCCCAGCTCAGCTGCACTTTGGGCATGTCTGGGCATTTGGAACACACAGATGTGCTGGACCCCCAGCTCAATCGATGGATTTTGAATCCCTAGACATTACCTTAATTTCTATGCTCTTATTGCTCTTTCTAGTCTGGCTGCTTCTCTGCACTCAAAACTAATTAATTTACTATTCTGTGTTAAGTAACAATAAATGGTTTTTGATTGTTTTAGCTCTCTCACTATAGATTGCCTTTTTCAAGATAAAGCGAGTTCAAATAGAACCACTAAAGCTCAATGAATGCTTTTGATGCATGTCAAAAAGAAACTTTCTTCTCCCCTCCTATCCTCCTTCTTTGACATTTTACAGCCTAACCACACAGCTTTCTTTGCCTTGAAAACAATTTCAAGATTTTGAGAGTAAATTTTTAAAAAAAATTTATTGTTCAGTTATACTTGTCCCCATTTTTCTCCCTGTTGTTCTCCCTTGTGTTTCAAAACAATAACATATACGCAATTAACACAGCATGGATCCAATAAGTTAACCACTCAACACCACAGAAAAGAGAGCTCCAGAAAGTTGAGTTGCTGGAGGCCACATCAGAAATTGCTGTTCAGAAAGCCTCTAAACCTTTCCTGAATCCTGCTTCTGACTCTGCTTCAGAGTGCCTGACACCAGATGTTCGCCTATAATCAAGTTTTGCCAATAGGATGTACTAAGAAAAAATAAAAACAAAACAAAAACAAAGTAGCAAATGAAAGTATCAGTATTTTTTTTGTAGTTTCAAACTTTCCTAGGATGCAAGCATATTGTCCAAGAGCCCCTCAGTAGTTACTTAATGTCTCTGAGCCTCAAAATTTCTCATGGATAAAAAGAATAGTAATTGTCCTATAGGGCTTTTGGTGGGGATTAATATTGTATTATGTATTAAACATTTAGAAAAGTGCACCCTGGATGGCGTAGCTCAGTGGATTGAGCGCGGGCTGCGAACCAAAGCATCGCAGGTTGGATTCCCAGTCAGGGCACATGCCTGGGTTGCAGGCCACAGCCCCCAGCAACTGTACATTGATGTTTCTCTCTCTCTCTCTTTCTCCCTCCCTACCCTCTCTAAAAATAAATAAATAAAATCTTTTAAAAAAAGAAAAGTGCCTGTATATAGTAAATGTTACCATTATTTTCATTACATTTCCTGACTTTCTGTTTTCTCTGGTGTTTTTCCGTCTATCAGTCAGGTTTCGATAGGAGAGGCAGACGCGCTGGAGTGTATGCACATGTGTAGCTATCCTAGTGCTGTGGCCTCGATTGCCTTGCATTCCCCGACTTCTCCACACCCCTCCCCCCTTCTTCACTACCGCCCTGCAGACCGCAAGATCCAGCATCAGATGTGCAGGAAACAGTCATGATGGTGACTGTCTAACCAGCTCCTACGATTGCGAAAAGCCGGATCTCTGTACCAAATCCCTTTATACGAGTTCATAATTCACTCTCCAAAAATTTCTCGTAAAGATACAATCAGAAAAAACCCAAATGTTTGCATGCAAGGATACTTATGACATCTTTAAAATGTGAAAAACAGAAGTGAACTCACACAAATGTCTAATAACAGGATTAATTGTTAAATAAAAATTAAGTTACATTCATTTAGCTCTTCAGAAGAAAATGAAGATACAGTCACTGAACTAAAAAAATATTTATTTAGTTAGTTTTTAAGTGAAAAATGTTTATATTTATACCTACAAAGAAAATCTATACAATAAACTGAATTCTTTCATTAGAAAGAGGATTAAATATTATTTTTAAAGTGTTAAGTGATTGATCAGTCACATATGGGCTTATAGATAATTTAATTATCTAGCTAGTAACCTTATATATTATACATTTTCAAAAACATTTTGTTATAAACATAAATAAACATTCATTTGATGATAAATAAATTAAAATGCCCATAATATAATGAGAAACAAAAGATTAATAGTTTACTACTTAAAAAGTTCATATAAAATGATAAACACAATACTAGGACCAAACTAGCTAAATGAAGAAATAATATGAATTAATATTTCAAAAAAGAGAGTCAATATGATAAGTAATTATTTAAAATGTAACTTTGAATATGACATAAATAATGTTTAATTATAGCATTTCCTAGTGAGTCTGGAATATACTTGGCTCTCAAAAATCACTGCTATTACTGTTTTGGTAGGGTACCTGGTAATAATAAATTAGCAAAAGATAAAAAAATGAACCTATGTAATCTTGGTGGGTGCAGTGCAAACAGAAATTTCATGCACTTTTAGGAGTAAAAATTTTCAAAATATTTACTTACTTTGATCTAGTCAAATGATTCTTTAAAAATAATTGAAGTGTGTGAATAGTTATCAAAAATGTTGAGAAATGTGCAGAAACACTCATTATAATCTTTTTAATAATACAGAAAATAGATAAAACATAAAAGGCTAAACACTATTACATCAGTCACATAAATAACAGATTTTACATAAATGAATTATCATGTAAGCACTGGTAATAATGTTTATAAATATTTATAATATTTATAATATTTTAATTACATAGAAATGCTTATTCCATAGCATTGCTTTTTTAATAAAATGGGATAAAATGATCCCAAGTAAAGAAAAACTGGGAAAAAAAGTTAAGAATAATAATCTCTAAGAATGGTCATTTTGACTTGTTTTTGACACAAGTGTTAATGTTCAAATATCAATAGCCTGCAAGAACTATTTTTCACATTAATTGAGGGAAGAGAAAATACGGCATTTGAAGCCATTGAAATACCTTTTGTAAGAATAAGAAGTTCTGGTATTTGGAAAACTTGGAAGTTCAATCAAGGGACTAAAGTACTCACTACTGCCATGGGTAGAATAAGTAGGGGGATACTCACTGTAAAAGACCGTGTGACTTACGTTAGGTTTAGATTTTATCTTTAACTTTGGGATCAAGCATTTTATCAGAAAAAAATGATGAGCTAAGATTTGCATTATATAATAACATTCATAATAGTAACATAACAGTAACCAGCCAGCACTTATTTGGGGCTATTCTGTGCCAGGCCTTGTACTGAGTGCTTTACCTGTATCATGTCATTTACACTGTGCAACTTCTGCCTTAACGTAGACATGCTACTTTGAAAGGCTGGCATTTTAAATAGATGCTAAAGGAAATATTTTTCTTAAAGTAAGCCCACATTCCAGAGGCTTAATGTATATAGCACAGAGAGGATTTAGGAGGAAAAAAAAAAGAGTATTAAGAAATCTGAACAAATAAGAATCACTAAACTATCAAATAAAAAGCAAATCTAAATTTAGGTAGAGACGTTATCAGAAAGGAATATTACAGCAGGGGAAGGGAGGCTATATGGCAGCAAGAAGAACCCTCTGACCGTAGATCTGCAAATGTCAGGCAGAAAGGACTTTTCTTTCACAGGCGGAACCTGGTTTGGGAGAGAGATGCGTCAGTCAGTGCATGTTTTTCGCCGAGGTCCACCAGCTCTCAGGAGAGGTCCTCAGTGAGGGTCTGTATGTTATGCTGACTCAGTGACATGTAAGTCATGCCCAGTGTTCTATCAGGCACACATGCATAGAGCAGCAGACAAATGGCATGGTGATAGTGTGTGACACGTGAGAAGCAGTGCGGTCTCCCGTCCAAACCTTTACCTGCTCTCTACGCTCATCCCCAATGCCTGGTTGACGTCAGTCACTGCTCTGGACTGTTACAAAACCCCGCTCTCAAGTCTCAATGTCGCATGTCTGTCCCATACCTGGTCCTCATTCCTTACGAAAGAAATCTGATTGTGTCACTTGGTGTTCAAAACTTGGCATTGCACTTGTCTTTTTTTGACTGGCTTATTTCACTTAGCATAATCTTCTCCAGGTCCAACCATTTTGTCATAAAACGTAAAATTTTCTTTTTTTTTTTTATGGCCAAACAGCGTTCCATTGTATACATGTCTCATAGCTGTTTTATCTACTCATCTCCTGATGGATACTTGGGCTCCTTCCATATCTTGGTGACTGTAAATAATGCTGAAATGAACGTAAGAGTGCTCATGTTCTTTCAAGTTAGTGTTTTGGGTTTCTTCAGACATATTACCAGATGCAGGATTGATGGGTCAAAAGACAGATCCATTTTTAATTTCCCACAATGGTTACGCCAGTCTGCATTCCCACTAACAGTGCAAAAGGGTTCCCCTTTCTCCGCATCCTCTCCAGCACTTGTTTGTTGATTTACTGATAATATTTATTCTGACGGTGTGAGGCGACAGCTCATTGTGGTTTTAATTTGCATAACTCTGATGATTAGTGACATCGAGCATCTTTTCATGTGTCTATTGTCCATCTGTATCCTCTTTAGAGAAGCGTCTACTCAGGTCCTTTACCCATTTTTTAATTGAATATTTTTATGTTGAGTTTTTTAAGCTCTTTATAAATTTGGGTATTAACCCCTTTAGCAGATGTACTGGCAAATGTGGTCTCCCATTCTGTGGGTTGTCTTTTTATTTTGTTGATTGTCTCTTTTGCTGTGCAAAACCTTTTTAGTTTAATGTAGTTCCATTTGTTTATCCATTTTGTTTCCCTTGTCTGGGGAGATATATCAGATAAAATATTGCTATGAGCAATATGATTTCACTTGTATGTGGAATCTAATGAACAGACTGAACTAACAAACAGAATAGAGACAGACTCACAGATAGAGAGCAGGGTGACAATTATGGGGTGGAGGGATAGAGCACGAAATGCAAAGGACTGGTGGACATAGACAACAGGGTGGTGACTCCAGGAGGGAGGGAGTATAAGGGGGTTAAATGGTAATGAAAAAAATGCAATAAAACAATTAGAAAATAATTGGTGTGGACTCTTCTCTGCTGAGGACCCAGACCAGACCCCTCTGCATTCTGATTCAATACTTGGTATCTGTTCTTAAGTTAAACAAACAAAATAGGCTACCCAAACAAGTGTCCTTCTTTGTTTAATCCTACTTAGTTTTTAAGGATCTTTAAACCTCAAATTTCCTCTGTCTACCTATAAAACTTGATCAGTCGAGTGTTCATGTCATCTCTTTTGTGAACCCTATAGTGATCTCTCTAGAAGACATGAACTTTTCTTTCTCCTAAGCTCCCATTTGATATTGTAATCATATCTTTTTGTGGGTAGAGGCTATATTTTTTATTCCCAAGAATGCATTATTGTTTAGTACTGACGCTATATTACTTACTGTATAAATATTTGATGAATGAATGAGTAAATGAATGAATGTGTTCTCTCCGGGTTTCGCTTTCAGAATTCCTATGAAGTTCCCCACTATGCCTGTATCTGTGTCTTTCATCCTCTCTTTCATACTTAACTCTCTACTCGGTATTTTCATAGATTCCCTTTTATGTTCTCAACCATGTGTCACAGTTTTAGGGAGGCCTAGTGGGGGAAGCAGGAGTATTATTAGTTGTGTACAATAGCTTTCATACTCTGCTGGGATCTTACATAGATGCTTTCCAGTAATTATTCAAAGGCACAAGCAATACAGCATGATCTTCTATTATTGTGAGGTGGCCAGGTGGGTGGCTTAAGTGTAATATACTGAAATATTTCTTTTGCAATAAGTCAACAACAAAACAACAGTAGAAATTTAAAGAGGTTTTATTTTCTAAAGTGCATAATGCATGAAATTGGCATTGCATTCCTTCTTATCCCATTGGACAAAATAGCCCCTCAAGTACTTCTCTGCATCTGGACTAAGTTCAAACTTGAGAGCCAGTCCTTTAAAACACATTTATATTTTTAAAGAACTATAATGAACTAATACATAACTAGATCTTTAAACTGAAAGTAGCGCAGAAGGAGAAGTGTCATCATGAAACAATGTCTCATGAAAAACTATTTCTAAAATACAGGTTCCTATGCAAATGGACATCAATAGGCTTGTTTGTATTTGGATTCGATTTGACACTTTTACAAATGACTCTGAGGAGCTTCCATTCCAGTTGGCATAGCCTGACAACTGAGGATTTAAAAATCAAGGGTCCTCTGTAAAAAGGAATTTGTTCAAAATTGTTTTGAGGGCTTTGGAATAATACTTCTACCATTTAAAAAAAGTATGGGGAAGAATGAAATAAATGAATGAATCCTTTTTCCTAAAAAACAAAGTATATGTGGAGTAAGCGCTGGCGTATAAGCCAGAAGCTTAGATCTACTGCTAATAATGAGAAATCATACACCCATTAAATTTTCCTATTCATGAATACTTTTATTTCTAAAAGGAAGGTTTTGGACAAAGTTATTCCTGATGGTCCTTGCAATCTCTGGCCTATTGTGACTTTGGTATTCAGGACATTTTTCAAACAGGAGCAGTTCCTCAATACAGCATATTTGGGTAAGTCATTTCATAAAATTAAAGAGTATTTTAGAGCTGGAAGCCATCCTCCAACTCTAATCCGAGGACACGCGGTGCACAGTGTTAGAATGGCCCTCAGGCAGTGTCTGAACCGAGTCCCCATCTCCTGACGCTCAGGCTCGGTTCCTCCCAGCAAGCCAGACTCCATTTACTCTGGCCAGTGAACAGAAACAAGAACGCTAATCTTTTGCAACGGGTGTCTGTTTTTAACACTACCTGCCACCATATGCAAATGATTGTGCAATAGCACTTCCATAAAGCCATGCGAGTCACCCTTAGATTTTAACCATGCGATTGTTTAGCTGTCTACTTGCCCTTTCTCATATCTGTAAATGTAAACTATATTTGTGAGAAAGGTCAATCCCCCACCCCCACCCCCCAAAAAAAGAAAACACCCTAACAGAAACATACAGACTGCTGTTTGACCAGATATCTGGGCACCACGACTCAGCCCAGTGGACACACAGAGTTAATCAGCATAGTAGTCGTGAGGGCGATGGGGGAAACCGGGATAGAGTATAAAGGTAAATGATGACAGGTTCTATTTAGTTAGGATGACCTAGGGCAGCCTCTTTAACAAGGTAGCCTTTGAGCAGAGGCTTGAAGGTAGAAGCCTCTTGGCTGTTTGGTTGGATGATGTTCCAGGCAGACGAAATAGCACATGAAAGACCCTGGGGTGGGAATATGCTTGATGTTGTCAAGTCCAAGTGCGGGACCAGCCTAGATGATCAGGGTACCCTTGGGAGGGTGAGAAAGGGGAAGGAATGGGAGAGTTGCAGGAGAGCAAATTGTTTTTGGCCTTATAGGACGGTTTACAGACTTTACATTTTCAGGTATTGAGCAAGAAGTAACAGAATCTAAATGATGGGAATGACAGCACGATATTGACAATATTGCTTTTGTTTTAATTTCACCTCTGATAACACAGGCCAGGTTTCTTTGCCCACATGGACCCTGTCATCAGTCTGGTGTCATGCAGACAGCACTCACCGTGCTTTAATTTCCATCTCCCTAGTTAGACTATGAAACCCTTTTAGAAATCCTAGTTCAGTACCTGGTAATGCCTTGTTTATAGAAATTAATGAATTCTCCTA
The DNA here is from genome assembly GCF_019186645.2 of Phyllostomus hastatus. Classification (NCBI taxonomy): domain Eukaryota; kingdom Metazoa; phylum Chordata; class Mammalia; order Chiroptera; family Phyllostomidae; genus Phyllostomus; species Phyllostomus hastatus. Next base: position 60,039,461 of record NW_025334033.1, on the reverse strand, counting down.
TATGACTAAGTCTGGAGTTGGAAACTGATACATTTTAACTTATTTGTGAAGCACATATATAATTTGCAAACCTTTTAAAATATTAAAGACAATAAAAACTTTTCTGGATTTGCATTCTGCCAGCCCATACAAAAGAAGATAATGATAGCCATCCGATACAGTAGGTCCCAGACACATGTAGTCGTTGAGAACTTCACATGCGGCTCCTCTGAACTGAGATGTCTAAAATACGCACCTGATTTCAAAGGCCCGGTATGAAATAAAGTGTCATGTAAATATTTTCTTAATAATGACTTTATGTTGACTGCACATTCAAAGGATAGGATTTTGAATATGTTGCATTCCATAAAATGTATTACTAACATCAATTTCATGTGCTTCTCTTTATTTTTTTAATGTGGCTATTAGAAAATGCGAAATGGCATATGCGGTTTGCATTTCCAGCTTGGGTTGCATTTCTAGTGGAGAGTGTTGGTCTGCAGTGTTACAAACCACATTCCTCGTGTCGGAGACATGCAGACCTTTAGGTCAGGACACTTTGCCATTGAGATTTCTGCCCTTGGCGCCTAGACCCTGTTCCAGGTGTTCATTTACAAAGCTGCTGCGTTCTCAGTCAGTTCGAAAACCAAGGTATCTGGTCTTCTGCTCCTCAGACAGAGCAAGATAATGGACTGGATTTAGGACATTCTACATTTGTTCCTAGGCCAAAAAATGAAAAGCCCAGCTAATCAGCAACATGGGACATGAGGGAAAAAATGGATTATAACACCTTTAAAAGTGATAAGTAATTATTCAGGAAAAAAGCATCTCCTCTCTCTCCAATTTCATAGTCAATTCTCTGAAGGCAGGAACTGTGTTTATAACGCCTCTCTTTCTGCTGTTGTTTTTTTCTTCTCTGCACCCCTCAGTCTTGCTTGGCCTTGCGTGAGGGTGTCAAGGCCTCATACAGCTGCCGTGAGGGTGTCAAGGCTTCATACAGCTGCCGCTGTGGGGGCTGCAGAGGAAGGAAGTCACAGTTCACTCCCAGGGTACTTAACTATCTTTCATCCAAGAAGAGACTATGGAGGATTTTGTCTCACAAACTTAAATTATTATAAGTCAACTCATCAGGTATCTGACCCCAAATTCCCAAGGTCACAGGCAAATGTTTAGATCATTGTAAGCTGTCAATAGTCTCCTAGACTCCCATCTCTAAAACACTGCAGTTTTCATTGTTTGCTTTGATTTGACCCCTCCTCTACTGGGTCTCTCTTTTCTCTCTCTTTTGCCCTTCTTATCCTTACATTCTATACAATGAAACTCACATAATATCATTAAAAATCACCCTGATGTTCTCAAACTTCTCATCAAATGCCTCCTTGCACTCAGACTCCCTCAAATGCATCACATCTACCAGCAGACGTATTGAACGGCTGCTTTGTCTTTAGACCCTGCTGACTGGAGGTCCAGGAACTAGAGGGTGTCTGCTGATACTGGCATTTCCAGAATATTTTGGCCCGTCCAAGCCAGGACTTCATCACCGTGTCTCACATGGGATATTGCAAGTACCGCTGCACTGCTAACCTGAGATATTCAAATAAACAGGAACTCTTGCTGCTTTCAGGCGAATGCCTCTAATTTATTCACAACACTGTAAGCCAAAGTGACCTTTCTAAAACGCAAATCTGATCATGTTATTTTGACACTTAAAGCTTACTTTAATACCTTCTATTTCTTTTAGTTGAAAATGTACATAAATAAATAATTATTAAAGCTCTCATGCCCCACTGCAATTTGACTCCTACGTCTAATCTAGATCTACTTTTTCACCTAAATGTCACAAATGATGTTCTTTAACAAAAAAGAATCTGAACCTTTTTCCTTTGGTTTCCGTGTTACTATTCGTCTTCAGGCACTGGGTTAGATAATTCAGAAGAATCTCTAATGCTACAAAGTGGGTATAAGTGACCTCTAATTTCTCACACAAGACCTATGTTAATAGTTAATGTTTATTTTAACATTTACCTTTTCTAGTAACTTGTATATTTGGTAAAGGAAGAAACTATGAATAGTTTGTTTAAGATTAAACAGGCTCTAGCATTTGTACAGAGTAGCCACTCTGTACGATGCTAAGTAAGCATCGACTGAATGACTAAAAGACACATTTGAAATATGTTATTTTGGAGCTAACAATACATAACAAAACAGATTTTAAATGAGTAGTGATTTTTATGTATTTTTAATTCTCTGGATTAGACTGTGTTATGAGAGAACATTTTAAAATGTTTAAGATGACAGATTTAGAGTTGGACAAACTCATTTGGTTCCCACTTCTGCAACTGTCTGTTTGACCTTGAACGAGACACTAAACTTTTCAAGGCAATTTCCTCCTTTGTGTACCAGTTTGCAGTACTGACCATAGCGTGTAGTTGCATTGGAAATGATCAAATAGGATGGCGTTCAAACATGTCTGGCTCACTGCTTCCCTAGAATAAACTCAGTGCTCTTTAATATCAGTTATTCATATATGTAGCCTCATCCTGCAAAATCATGTCTTCTCTCTTAATAATTTATTTTCCCACATTAGAATGTTTAAAGAGCCCACTTTCTGGTATTTAAACAAATTTGTGAAAAGGAAATGATCTTCATTTATAGTAGATACATTCACTCAATACAAGACCTCATATGGATCCCGTATCCATGGAGCATCAATTTAGTCACCGTACTTTGATATGTACATGGCTCATTAGTTCGTCCACAGGCAAAAAGAAATTCCTAGACAAATAGCTAATCTAGTAGCTGTGGTCCAGATGAGACAGATTGTTGTTCTGATTGCCAGTGAGATGAAATACCACCACCAATTGTTAAGTGCATGCTGGCATAGATGCTATTCTCTGTGATTCTCTTGGTCTGGTCTAAGAAGAACTACCTCCCTTCCATGTTTAAGTACAGAAAACAAAGGGAAGTAAAGATTTCCCAGACACCTCCAGAATATTTTCCCCAAACCATCCAGGCTGGAAAAAAGTTCCGTGATTTTAACCATACAGGCATGTGCAAAGCTAGGTTTATAGCTATGAGTATGGAAGTGACAGTTTTTTTCTTGCATTATTATTTATTATTATTTTTTAAAAGATTTTATTTATTTATTTTTAGAGAGGGAAGGAAGGGAGGGAGAAAGAGAGAGAGAGAGAAACATCAATGTGTGGTTGCTGGGGGTCATGGCCTGCAACCCAGGCATGTGCCCTGATTGGGAATCGAACCTGTGATACTTTGGTTCACAGCCCACACTCAATCCACTGAGCTATGCCAGCCAGGGCTCAATTATTTATTATTTTATTATTTATTAGTATTACACCTGTAAACCTGTTTATGCCCATCCCTGTAATGGAAGGTAACAAAAGAGAAACAATATCAACCTACATTGGTTGACATACCATGTATTGAATTATTACTCAATTCTAGGCCCTGTGTAAACATCTGATTTATATATTTTCAGTTGGATTGGAAGCTAATATTTTCTTCCCACACTCCCGCTCCTTCCCCGCCACCATACACTCACATGTTAGGGTCTAAAATTAAATGGTAGAGCAAACGATTATTTCATCCTGCATTTCTTGCAAGAAAAAGAGACTTTACAACGCTATCATCATGGCCTTGTATATTCATTGAGGGCCTACCTCAGCCCAGCACTGTGATCCCTAGGGGATAAGTCTTGGTGTACAGTCCAAATGGGGGGGCGGGGTAGGGGGCTGCACACAGAGAAGGCAGACATCACAGGGATAAAACAAAGCTTAAGTGCCTGTTTGAAAGATGAGTGGCACGTGCAAATCAATGTAAGTTATTTCAGAAAATTAGTTTGGAAAGACACTCTGGTTCTTGGAGTATAGGGGTCGTCTACGGGCTTAGGGAAAGTTTTAAAGGGACCTGGAACACCAAGACACATAATATGAAACTTGCTCTTTAAACAAGAAACCAATCATGGTTTTAGAACAGAGGTAGATACATAAAGGAATAGCATAAAAATAGAAACATGAATCTAAGAGTTATTTGTTTTTTAGAAAGGAGCAGAAAGCAAGAAGATGCAAGGAGGCTGCTGCGAAGGCGAGAGCAGATTCTGATCACATAGTTACATTCTAATGGGGGCTTTTTCTGACGTGAGGACAGCCAATGTTAGATATATTTTCTCAGAGCTTTTCTTTCCACAAGAAACACTTTCTTTTCCAGATACAGCAAAATGGTGATGCTCCGAATGAAAAGTGTGCACCTACTTTAATTCAAAAGCAGCCCTCTTCTAAAGAAAGTCATTACACAGCTCAGGGCAGCATGTTCTACACACAAAACCAGGTGCATTCTTCAACAAGAGCTTTTGACATCAAATAACATTGGAGACCTTGAATGTTTCAAGTCCCTCTGCATTTGTGATTGGTCAGATTGGACTAGCAGAAAGGTTATGTGTTTGCAATGAAAGACCGTTTGCCTATAAATCATATAGAAATGACACAGTCTTTATCCCAGAAAGCTTACAAAGTTATTCATGTATTTTTGCTACCGTAAGTCATCAGCTCAGAAAAAAACAGTATGGGTAAACATTATTATCTGATGGATGAGCTCATTTTTCCTCCAAAGTGTGTGTAACACAATGAACCAGGAAATAAAGAGGTCGGAATGGCCGGTCTGCACTTAACTGGAGCTTAGTATATTTTAGAGACGATTCAATAGAGTCGCACCAGTGACAGTATAAATCATCGGCTTCATGTTTACAAATTCTATCACAGCCACGAGGAACTGACATTTTCTTTTGAGTGACTGAGAACATGAGTATCCTTGTATAGCATACTTTTTTTTCCACCTCGAATGTAACTTTCATTATTTGTTTATCAGAAAAACTTTTGAGTGATGAAAGTCCATTCTCTGAATTATGTGAGATGATTTCTACTCTGGAAATGATCGAGTTTTTCCGCCATCCACCAAAGTAGATGTAATTGGGGCTGGTACAATACTGAATGTCATAGAATGCTTGAGAATTATGTGTTGCTCTCTGGAAATATGATGCAGTTCTGGTGGTTTATGCTGGAAATGGAATCTAAGCATTAAAATTGTCCAGGAAACTAAGAATTTGGGGTTTGAGCGTGATGGAAAGGAAAGCAATCTTTACTGCATTAAGGTAATACAATATACTTGATTTGATTTTGAAATAAATTTTAATATAAAAAGAATGGTCACCAAAATAATTGTAAGTTGAAGTTAACATTCAAGTAAAATTAACAAGTATAGGAGGACTTGCTTTTAACCAATACAATACTGACATTTTTATATATACTTTATTGTTTATTGTTCAACATTTCATCACAGTATCGCTCACATTCAGTAAGAACAGCCTAGATGAGAGACACCGTGTCTTGCACTTTGCTGAACATTAACAAATATTTGCAAGAAACCAATCTGGCATGGTCCTTCCTTGAAGGAGTTATACTGTGTGAAGAGAAATAAAACATTCTAAGCAACAATATAAAATGCCAGAGTCACCAAGGAAATGACAGGAGATGGCGTCTAGCAGCTCTAGACATGGCATGTCAGAGGCGTCAGCAAAGGTGTCGGAGGTCATTACTTGGACAGAAAGTTGGAAGGACAGCTACAGCGTAGACCTACACAGAACGGTGCTGCTCTAAAGGTGGGAAGAACAGTGGGCAACTCTTTCTTTAGTGGTTTCATCGAAGACAATGACAGGTGACACTGTCAAATAGGAGGCTGGCACCGGGTGACAGAGGCTTTGAATACCAAACAACACTTTACGTGTTGGATGATGGAAAGCTACTAAACATTTTCAATAAGGAAACGAAAGAAATGATACTCTACGAAGATGAACGGCAGGCTTGGAGTTGGGAGGAACCGAAGGTAGAAATGGTAACATTTTAGGCTTCACAAAATAAGAGGAGGAACCAAGGGAGCAGAGATGGCAGCTACTTGTCTTCATATTCCAGAACCGAATTGCTTTACTGACTGGCATGTCGTGGGAGAGGAAATGGATGATCGGGGAACATGTCCCGCAGCCTTTGCAACGGGACAGTCGCACTGTGGCTCTTCCTGGGGTGGTTCACCAAGGACAGCGGCTGCTCTTGGACTCCTAAAGTGATCCCTGCTCTAGAGATGTGAAAATTCTCTCCTGTCTTCTTCACAGAAGGATGTGAATGTTAAACACTATGCACTAAGCTGTGAAAATAATCAGTAACATTTGATGCCTTCATTAAAGACTGGGCTGGGATTTTTGGTCCTCGAAAGCTCACCATAGAAACACAAGAATAAAATTACCCTAATGATGACTTGTCTAGATGGAGATACACCAGCCTTCGGACTTACAAATTATCCCAAGACGTTTTTTAATCACAAAATTTACCTTTTGACCTTTTAAAAAATGTCCTCAAATTCATGCTGTGTCCAGTCTACCAGGTATTTCTTGCCTAGATGATAGATAAACTGGGGGGGTGGGAAAAATGTACAGAATTCATACTTGTAAACTCCAAGATCCTCTCCCACCACAAGCCAGTCAGTAAAGCAATTCAGTTCTGTAATATGAAGACATGTAGTTGCCATCTTCTCTACTCCCTCAGTTCCTCCTCTTATTTTGTGAAGCCTAAAATGTTACCATTTTTACCTTCTGTTCCTCCCAACTCCAAGCCTGCCGTTCATCTCCTTAGAGTATCATTCCTTTCATTCCAAGACCCTGGAAAGGAGAAGGCAAAGCCAGGCGCTGGATCTCAAAGGCAAGTTCCTACCGTCCTACTCTCATTTCACTATGAATGCAGAGTCCTCAGTCACACTTAAAAGAAATCATTTCTCATTTAAAATTCATTACATCTTAATTGCAGATTTATTTACGCACAGGCAGCTCTGCATTGATTTCTGCAGGATGTTGTGGAAATTTGGAGCTGGCACAGACACCCAGCGGGACTGACGGCACCTCACACTTAAGTGGCAAAGGTGTCGTTACATGCAAACACTGGGAAAAGAGCGGAGCACGCAGAGCACTCAAGGATGGAACCGGTAAAAACTACACTCCCAGAAAATATGTAATTAGGACCCATATTTTGAATCATAGTCAAGTGTGCTGGGCTTTGTTTTAAGGGGTGCCTTTCACTCCATTGCTTGATTCTCCTGAAGCAAAAACTGACACCCAGAGCATGTCAGAGAAGATGATACTCAGACACCGAGAATCTACTTTCTCATACCATTGTCCACAAATTCAAAGAGAAGATCCATTGTCTACATATTCTGCTACACTTTCAGATGAAAATGGAAAACTTCAATCACTGGGCTATACAAAGCTAAATATGCATTTTATTTGAACATCGGGATGATTAATATTTCATGTTTGACCTCTACATTTAACATTTTTTTGGTCCAAATAAACCCAAGGAGCAACCGTAAGTAAAGTATTTCCATGTGTCACTCATACATGGTGGTGATCTAAGAAAGAACTGAGGTATCTGTTCCGATAAGAGTAACGATGCACAGTGGGGAGACGGGTGATACTGTTCAAAACAAGGATTGGCCCAGAAGGGTCTGTAAGAGACAAACTTCCATGTGACTTTTAGGAGACAGCATTTTCTGGTTGATATTCAGTGAATAAGAGGACCTGAACTACCCCTTCAATGTGACGAAACTTTAGACAGGTTTCTCCCAGACCTCCCTTCCCTCGAAACATCAACAGTGAAAAACAAACAAATAAAAAAAAAAACCTTGCAATTTGTAAATTCTTTCTCTGTGCCTTTGAAAGGTGAATCTTCCCTAATTCAAAAATGTCTTCATCAAGGAAAGAAATGAAAAAAAATGAGCTGGTCCTTTGAAATGTAATTGTTAAGAAAGATAGGGCCCCGGTCTCCTGTTCTCTGCGGTAGAGCAGGAGCCTGACTTCTTAAAAAACAAGGAGCAAACACAGATGGTCTAATCACATTGACCACCCTCCTCCCAAAAGTCATCAGGGCTTTTTTCATTAGCCCAGCTCATTCATTGTTTAACAGTGTTCTCACCTTCTGTTTCAAAGAAGCTGAGCTTATTCTCAGTCATCCTGGCCAGTTTCAACAAACATCGGGTGCATTTCCTTCTCTATGTGCAATTTAAAAACCAGGTTAGTAAATATGCTAGGTATATAACTTCGTTATGGTACATATTTTTATAAGCAAGATGTTTTCAAAATTACATGCTGGCAGGAAAAAAATTGCTGATATAATTTATGCCCTCAATACTCCTGCTTGAAAAGCATTTAGTAAGCAAGACAGGAAAAGCCATCTTAGTGGAAAGCCTTTCCTAGTTTACTGCCGTCTGTCCAGTCCTGGGCACTTAACCACGCAGTGTATGAACATGTCTGCAGATTAGTATACGTTTCTAAGGAAGGTGCTTGCTTTTCAGTTCAGGAAAATCGTCTTGGTCTCTCTTTTGTAAAGCCTGCTCCAAACACTGACACACATCTGCTCTTCATGATCCCTGGCCACATTTATTTCGCAGGATGGATTTGGTAAGCTAGGTCCAGATCGCCTACCTAAACACCACCCAAACTCTGACATGCTTACGAGTGACCCAGAGAATGTGTGAGAAAAGCAAGTGTCCGGGAACTACCCCCAGAGAATCTAATTGCATAGTTTTCTTTGGTGAAGCTCAGGAATTTTTAAGAGACTCAGTTGTATCATTTTGAAACATGTCATCATGGACCACACTCGCACAAATTCCTGTTAGACTTCCTGTGTGAAATGGAAATTTTCAGAACTCAGTCCTGGTTAATTGCTCCCAGACTCCATTTTTCTTAAAATACAATTGACCCCAGAAGATCTTTTCCTTCATGACCAACCCAAGTTTCCAGATCACTTACAACCAGGTCCCCGGTCTTCTTCCCCATCCAAGAAGCAGGGTCAGACATTTGGTTGTTTCTATTTCTATTTTAAAAACCTTTCAATTCCTGTTTCTATTCCTCATAGTTATTTTTTTAAAGCCTGCAGTAAACATTTAACTAGAACACTTTACCGATTCCCCCTTAAAAATACCGAAGGTTTAAAAAAATAATAATTCTCAGTCAGTGGAGTTGTCAGAATTGTTGCGTGTGATGAAAGTTTTCAAGAAGAGAACAGCTATATTGGGTTCTATTGTGCACAGATCAATGCAAGAGACTTGAGTGACATGTTTTATTTCAATGAAATTGTTCATGAAATCACATGGAGACTTATGTGATGACAACTGCATTATCTTTCATGTTCACACTTTCACAGACAATTAACACCAAGCCTAATAAAATATTGAAATCAGAGTTAACTTACTTTGTAGTCTAACTTCCCAATGAAACTGCTGGTCTTTCTGCCTTTTTTCATATTTTACCATGAAAAAAACTCCATCAGTGACAGTTTCCATATTTATATATCCCCTAAAGTAATTTGGCAGTGTAAGATTTTAGCAACATAAATCAATAGACTAGCTTAAAGATTTACATGTTTACATCCTTAGAGGCAGATAGCTCAAGACTTAACAAATGCATTTCATTGCTGTCATTGACAGTAATAAAAATGGTATCAGGCATAATTGTATAATTTATTGGGTTTCTGCTATGTGCCAGGCACTTGATGCCATTGCACTTCTCTGAACAACCCTCTGTAGTAGTAATGATTCCATTTTGCTGACATGGAAACTGACTATCAAGGAGGTAAAATAACTTGCCCGAACTGTAGACTTTGGTTTGATGCCTGACTATTTAATTTTGAATGCTCCTGTTCCTTCAGTTAAAGTGTGCTGCTTAATCACTTGAAAGGGTGTCTCTGAACAAGGAAGTATTTAAGAACAGAAAGTTGTTGCCCTGGCTGGTGTAGCTCAGTGGATTTAACACAGGCTGCAAACCAAAGCATCACAGGTTTGATTCCCAGTCAGGGCACATGCCTGGGTTGTAGGCCATGGCCCCCAGCAATTACACATTGATGGTTCTTTCTCTCTCTCTCTCTTTCTCTTTCCCTTCCCTCTCTAAAAATAAATAAAAATATTAAAAAAGATTGTTTAAAAAAAAGTCATTTGTTCGTGGAAACCTTCAATGTTTTCCATTACCTCTCCTCTACCTATTATTCTCAAGTAGAACACTGTATCTTATTATATAATATTTTTTTGTAAATTTAAAATTAAATTTTAATTCATTAACATATTGTATCCTCTGCTTAGACTGTAAGCTCCAATCAGGAATTCCAGAGTGAAGAGCAGTAAGGGGTGGGGGAGAAAGTATAATACTTAATAATAGCTGGTTCATGGTGTGGTCTAAATATTTTGCAGAGTCAACTCTATTGATGAATAATGGTGCTAATTTTTTCTGAGATGGGGATTTTCCCAGAAGTTTATATTCATAAAATAATTTGACCTTCCACAGCTTTTCTCAGCAAGGTTGTATGAAATGACTTTAGAAAATGGAACTCGGTATACCTTTATTGTTTTCAGAGTATCAGCAGTTGATGGTTGGGAAGGCATCTTAAAAGTGCTGTATGATTGGGCCCAACTTCACCTGTAGTGGGATTTTACTCAACCCTGTTACTCTCACCTCAGGTCACTCTCTATACTCCAGCATTAGAAAGAGACATTCCATTAGATTTATTTTCCTTCTTTTTTTTTTTTTTGTTTCTTTGGTTGCTTTCTGCATTCCCATTATGTACCTGTTTAATCTCACAAACCTCAGGTTCTTATACCAGATATAAGTTCTGGACAGCAACCCAGATTTTTGGTGTGCAATGTCAACAGTTACAATAGACTTCCTGAAAAACACATTTTTTGTCACTCACAACCTGACAATTCAAAATTTCACCTACAGAGAGCAGATCATCTTGACTTTGCTATTTTGCAGGGAACAGAAGTATAAGCAGCACTGCGAGCACCTAGACTAAAAAGTCTTATAAGAGCTTTGTGAACATTATTCGCTCACATAAGTCACAGTTTATAGTATGTCAGCCTCCACTATGTCAAGTACAGAACATTGTGAAATTATAGTCTGGAAGAAATCTTCAGTTGTCTGGGAAAGCCATGCACCAGGTCCAAGTTTACTGCATCCCTTGGATTAACGTCCCCCGTTTGGAAGTTATACTACCCTTGACCATGTCCCAGTGAGGCAGAAGGTATAGTGGTTATGAGCACAGAATTGGCAGCCGGAGTTCCTGGGTTCAAATCTGACTCCACCTCATTTGGGTGTGTAGTATTGGACAGTTATTGAACCATGTTAGGCCCCAATTTCCTTATTTGTAAAATGCATATAATAATAATAAGGCCTGCCTCATAGATTGCTTATGATGACTAACTTAGGTATTTTTGAAGTGGCTAGAAGCACTGTGTAAGTATTTGTAAAAAATAAGTCTTTATTCTAGACTTTAAATTTTTATTATTTTATTAGCACAAACAAGAATTCTATTCTAAAAAGTATTTGAGAATCCTAGTTATCGTAAATAACTGTGATATTTAGGGTGCTCTATGAGACTCGGACAGCTGGCAACCTCCGCACTCTCCTCCTCACAGTAACTCTCTAAAGAAGGTAATGCAGAGGAAGCCTTTGTTGTCATGCTCATTTTCTAGATGATACAGATGAAACCGACACCTCAAACCACCCCCAAAGTCATAAGAACCATTTAACTGTAGAATGTGGATTATAACCACTTTCTCTTCATACTTGACTCGTTTCCACCAAACATTTGTTAAATTGTTACATGTACCTTAAAAACAAAAATGGATTTCACTCATATCTGAAACTGAAACCAACAAATGAACAAACAAGAAAAACAAACAAATGAAAGCTTATAGACACAGACAGTAAATAATATGGTAGTTACCAGAGGGAAGAGGGGTGGGGGATATTAAAGGGGGTCAATTATATGATGACAGAAGATGATTTTGCAACCAGACCAAAGTGGGAGTTCAGTTGCCAGTCACCACCAATAAGAAAATTCTAGAAGCAGAGGCTGGTGAGAAAGGAAAGATGTTTTTATTTAATGTTACACAATCTGAGAGAATGGCAAACTCTTGTCCCAAACCCTGCCTCTCCAGGAAACCAGGGGGGAAAGCTCAACCATCCTCAGCCAGACCTAAAGCAAAGGCAGCATCCAGAGTTCCTTCTCCCACTTAAAGTGCTTTCTTCTTGGATCTGTAGGGGGCCCCTGAGTGGTCATCCAGGAAGCACAGCTTGCTCCTGGCCACTGTCCTGCTTCAGGCTCCCTCCTGGAACCCACGTATGGGGCTGATGTTGCCATTTGCCATGTGGCTTCCGGGGCCACTAGGTCCCGTGAACGCACCAGCCGGTACATTTGCCAGATGGCTAAGAGCACATCCCTTCCTTCCCTTGGGTTTATATAAGTTTCCAGTATAAGATGATCAGGTGCTTCTTCTAAGTGTTCAATTAACTTCCAAAACTTCTGTGTGCTTCTGGAGGGTCTACCCACTGACCAATCCTTTCTCTTCCCCTGCCCAGACTGACACGCTTTTTGGTCCTGCACCTCCTCCTGCCACCATTCTGGCTTCTATATGGCATGTGCCTGCCTTCCCCTGTTACCCACTCCCAGTGAGATACCAGAAGGGGGTAGGAGGGCTTTTCCTTCTGTCCAACTCTCTGGCCAGCCTGGCATGTGCTCAGTGCAATACTTCCCCTGGACCCCGTCTTGTCCAGGGGCAAGGGGTTCTGCCAGCAGGAGAAGAACCTCTAACATCAGTGGTGGAACCTTCATAAGACACAACTCGGTTACCCAGGAAATGCAGCCCTGCCTGCTGTGTGCTCCCACTGGTCTGGCCAGGCAGTTGGCCAATTTGACTTTGGGTGGTGGGCATATAATGGTATATGAAGATCATGTATCATAGAAAAGTACGCTTAAAACCTGTATACTCTTATTAACCAATGTCACCCCAATCAATTTAATAAAAAATAAAAATAATAGCTAATGCTTGAAAAAAATGAAGATACCAATGGAGAAAGAAGATACTTTTAGAGACAGTTTAAATTAAAACAAACTAAAAATGTTTCTCACATGTAAGCTCATGATGTTTAGCCTGTTTCCATGAGAATCAGAATCTTTATTTTAGTTCAAAGCATCACAAAGTTGCTAGCTAGGTAGACCTCCAGTTGGAATGTTCTTTTGTTTGTTTGCCGATCCAGTCTAGGAAAAGGTGAATACGCACTTCAAGCCTACTCACATTTCGCTTGCCCAGTGTGGATGGAGTACGGAAGAAAAGACTCCTTGAACTTGTTGGTAGGCTTACTTAAATAATAAAGCTTTGACCCTGGCCTGTGTAGCTCCGTTGGCTGGAGAGTTTCATAACTGAAAGGTCGCATGTTCGATTCCCTGCCAATGCACCTTCCTAGGTTGCAGGTTCAGTCCCTGGTTGGAACATGTAAGATCCCTGTTCAGGGTTTATACGAGATACAACGGGTTGGTCCTTCTGTCTCATATCAGTGTTTCTATCTCTCCCTGCCTCTCTTTGTGTAAGGTAATGAAAGGATGTTCTCAGATGAGGATAAAAAATAATAAACTTTGGTGTAGAGGCAGGAGGACCTTACAGTCTGTCACACCTACAAATTAGGTAGGGTAGCTGTGGCCCTGGGGTCTCTCTGGGCCAACAATGTCAGAGGCTCATCTCTAGAAGAAATTCTGGAAGAGTTATATTTTAAACTTTCCTTGAGTCTCTGTTTATGTTACTCATAAAATGTAGAGTGTACAAGCCTTCTGTCTTTCTAACCTATCTTTCATAATGATTAATTGATATATATCTGAAATTAAAAAGCCTCATTATTCATAAAATAATACTCAGTATTTATTTAAAGCTAGCACTTGATAGGATTTTACTTTATTGTTCTGAAAATTTTCAATTCTTCTCAACTTTTCTTATATAATTTATTCATACATTCCCTGGGCCTCATTAAAGTCTTAATTTATTGTTTGAAGTATAGGACCCCAAAGATGAAATAATGCTTTAGGTATGACCTTAACAGCATTGCTACTCCCAGGAGAATTTCTGGTAATATATGTACACATCTCATGGACTCCAAGTTACTTGAAGGAGAAACACACTACCCTGTGGATTGTGGCTGATAATTAATTACGTCATTGTGAAGAGACCTTAACCAAAAGGATACCTTCCAAGTTTCTATATTTAGACTTCATATAAATCTTACTGTTAGGAGTTAAATATCAATCTCTTTAAGATGTGCCAGTTTCTACAGCTTAATTTTTAAAAATTAAAACCTTATAATCTGTTCTAGAGTTGTCTAGAAATGGCATCTTCTTAACATAAATGGGCATCAGAAAAATCTCTCTAGTTACAAACATCAGAGCATAACTCTGAACAAGTTAAACACAAAATAATTTATTAGAAGGTCATCAAGGACTCAGAATCAACAGAAAGATGGAGAACCAACTAGAAAAGGAGGAGCACCAAGACAGATCGGGAGACTGGGAAGGAGGAGTCAAACCAATAAAAATAAATAAATAAATGGTGAAGTGTCACAGAAAAGCACGATGCTCGAGGTGCTGCTGCGGAACGTGCACAAATAATCCTACTTGTCCACATGCATCAGCTACTGTGTGTTTACATCTGTTAGCTCATTTAATCATCATCACAACCCTGTAAGTCCAGTGCTGCTATTCTCTTCATTTAGAAATATGCAAACGAAGACAGAACGGTTAGACTCCCTGTCCAATGCCACACGCCTGATAAGTGATAGAGTTAGGCTTTTAGCTTGGCAGGTGGGTTTTGTGGTCTGTAGAACACTGATACCCCTTGTTAGAGGAACTCCAAGAATTTTCAGTCTTTTTGGTCTGCTCAAAATGCAAACTGAGTGACATGATCATCAGATCAGCTTTCTTTTAGGTCTCTTTCCCCCTTTTGGCCAGCAGAGGAAGAAACCCAAATTACAGTCCCACCAGCCTAAATCCAGTGAGAAAGAGCTGAGATCTCATAATGAAATTAGGACTCTAATAGAAAGGGGATATCAAAGAGCCAAAAAGAAATAAGGTATGCTATAAAAAGCATGTCCTTTACTTATCACACTTCACTGAAATGAATATTTGAGATTGTCACCTTAATTTAATAAGACCAGAGAAGATAAACATACAAATGCATTTTACCTTTCTACTTTTAATTTGATAAGAAAGTATACACAATTAGCTACATTTTGAATTATAACACAGAATCCAGATACCCTGATTGAAATAGTTTTCACTTTGTACCTGTGAAATTGCTTTTCTCTGTAATAAAATTATCATTGTTAGAATATGACAGAAGGATGTGCCTGCTGGGTGGAGCAGCAAAAGTATTGACAAGCGTTTTAAGAACAGGATGCTTTCTTCAAGTAGAGTCAATGCTTCTGTTATTACAAACTATCTTGTTTCTCCCACACAATACACAGCATCGTTCAAGGTCACCATGAGTGCATGCATTTGCAATGTAATAGAATATGCAATTATTCATAGAACTAACTCATTGGCTATGAAAAAGAAACCTTCAAATAAATATATGCTCCCTGTTTTAAGGTAAGAACATTATTCAAACTTGTGGCTTATGCTGGCATTGTTTAACTAGGCTGGGGTTTCTTACTTTTTTGTTTGCTTCTTTAATGTGATTTGCTAATTTCATGCCTCCGGAATGTCAACAAGAGTAATAAAATAGCAATTTAAGGCCACATTAAAAGCCGAACTAAATGGCACCATTCTACTGAAGACATTAAAGCAAAATTACAGTATGTTCTCCTATCAAAAGGCATCTTGGTAGCTTTAATGGAGAATGGGGAATGAAAGACTTTTATTTCTTCCTCCCCATTCTGCCTACGGCTGTTAAAGCTGCTTGGGACTACAGGTCCTAGCCTATTCTTTTTTGTTTTGTTTTGTTCTAAATTTTATTTATTTATTTTTAGAGAGAGGGAAAAGGAAGGAGAAAGAGAAGGAGAGAAACATCCATGTGTGGTTGTGTTGGGAACCGCCCTGACTGGTATCAGAGGCTGAAACCCCCGCCTAAGCTAAGGCTAAGGGAACGCCCTTGGAACCGTAAGCCAGCAAGGAGACAAAAGCTTATCTCCCTGGCAGGAATGCTGCTTCTGCTGCTTTATTCATAACTGAACCCCCAAAAGCTTGGTCAGTTAGCCAAAGACGGGTAAGATTCCCCACGGGGAGAACGACCTAAGCCAGGCACGATCACTTTTGGGAGGCCCCCCAAAAGAAGGACTTGGGGGGCTGCAGCAAAAGGGGGTGATGGACCCTCGCTCCTCGGCTTTGACATAGCCTGAGTTCTCAGCGTCTGGGAGAAAATCTCCTTATCTCTTGGTTACCTAGTTCCCTTGTTCCACCTAAGCCTAAAACAATGACAGGGTGGTGCAGCTCGGTACTGAGAAGTGCGGATTTCCCGGGGTGATCAGGCCTAAGAAAGAACATGTAAATTACTGTGAAACCTTCTTTGTTCAAGAATGCTCTCAGTTGAATGAGAAGGGTCTTAGGAGGAAGGAAGTTAGTTCCTCAGTCTTACAGCTCTTTGACCCCAACTCAATAGACCAGCAGAGTTCTTTGTTTTCTATAGTTCCTTACTTCCCCTAATGAGTACTGTACTTTACCTGAATTATTATGCAAAATGAGCCCAATAAAAGCAGGTATGGACGGTAAATCAGCGCGCTCCCCACTAGGGGGGGTGGCCATTTCGTCCCTACTTCCCCCACAGAAACTAGTTTGTCTCTGTGCATGTGTGTGTTTTTTCTCGCGTGTTTATCGTCGAGCCATCCACAGCGTTCCGTGGTCACTGCTGGCCGGTGACCCACGCGCAACATGGTTGCCTCTCATGCACCCCCTACTGGGCACCTGGTGTGCAACCCAGGCTTGTGCCCTAAGAATCAAACTGGTGATCCTTTCGTTCACAGCCCAGCACTGAATCCACTGGACCATACCAGCCAGGGCAGTCCTAGCTTATTCTTGCCAAAAGAGTTCTCGTTAGAACAACTCCCTACTCTTTTCACTTGGAAGGTTTATTTTATTCTTATGACAGCTTTATTGGATTGGAGGACAATTTAACTGTGTATAGAAACAGTGGGGCTACGTTGTCTCCCTTCCTGACAGGGCTTCCCTAGAAGGAAGTTCACCTGGGCACTTAAGGGTGATAAACTGATTCTGTCTCTACCCCTCTCAGTGAGTGCTGCCAATGTTGAGGGCGTGGCTTTCCAGCCTCTCCTGCCCCCTCCATCACCTCCATACACGCATGCCCAGTGGACAAGACAGCAATGCTTCCATTCATGCTCTCTCTTTCACAATAGGTTTTATGTAGATTCTCCATTGGTACTCACTTCAGGTGGTTTTCATATCATACTTTGTGTGAATGTATGAGGTGATCTTTACACCGTCAGCCTCAAGCAGTGACAAAAAAATCATTAAAGGATATAAGGAATGTGGCATTTGGTTTTGAAAATATTGAAATCACATCTAAAAACAACTCCACGAGTTTGTTAGTACTGGTACTATTTAAAGCACTTCTCCTCTCATTGTGCTGTTATTGTCACACTGAGAGGAGACACAGTCTTGTGTGTCCTCTCATCTGTCCCTTGACCCAATGTTGGGATAGGACAGAAAATGTTACTGAACTTCACAGGAGATGAAAGTAAGAAAGCTTAACTCAGGGGTCCAGTGGGAGATTTCTTCTAAAAACACGAATATAGCTGCATGTGTAAGACTTCAGGTGGGATCTTCTTCCTAAGGATTGTTCTTGGGCAAATCGATATTACGATTACTCTGTCTAATGCTAATCGGAAATGCTCTGTTTCTGTGAATGTGATACATTTTTAGTTTTTGCATTATCTCAGAAAATTTAAAAGCTGCAGAAGTCTTGGTCTTATATACAAGAATGACACATATTACATTTGAGAGCTTTTAATCTGTCTTGATCCATGTGTCTTTACCACATTTCATTGCTCTCCCAAACTTTTGCCATTTATCTATTTTTATTATAGATGCTTTGAGATGTCCTAACATACAATGTCTATCACAATAGCCTAAAAATGACTTTCTAATTAAAATGGAAAAATATAAGAATAACTTTAGGCAGTGTTTGGTATACCTTGGGCAGAATTTTGTAATACACTCTGGGAAGAAGTCTGTCAGAAATAGGCAATTGGGCCCGATTAAGAGTTAATTTTGCAAATCCTGACTAATATTCCCGTATGCAAGCGAAAGTAACTGCAGATCAAGAGGATCAAAACAAAATTATAGTGGTCTTAAAAAAATGAATGTAACATCTCAAAAAATAATTACAATAATTACTGGATATTGGTTGCTTAATATTGACAAGCATACTTCTAACCCATTCTAAAACGTTCCTTTTGGACACATAATTCAATCATTATCATTATTGGCCTCTCTGCTATTTCCTTCATCCTGATCAAGAAAAGACAAAGTGACTTATCTAATTATTAATTTGTGATGTGTGCATGTCTGGCTCAGTCTTGCCCTTTATTTCACTTGGGAACAAAATTACTCCTGGAAAGCATAAGTTTCCCTGTGCTCCATTCTATGGTAAAAGTTACCTGGATTTTGTTAACTCTTGTTCTGCTCTAGCTCTACGAGGGATTGGAGGGTAACATTTGCCCAGCTGTGGCTTTTACTCAGGAGACTCACATGGCTGTCTCTCAAGGATACCTTCTTCCCATCGATAGCCACCTTCTTTGCCCCCCTAGCTACTTTTTGTCTCATTTCTCAAAATGTTCAAAATCTTGTAAACAAGAGAGATACTATCTACTGGGGGCACTTTTAAAGACCAAAGTTTTACATCGAAGACGAAAGTATCTTTATCTGTCTATTGCCCTTAAAATATCTATGATTCTCCTTTTACAAATGAGAAAGCAGAAGCTCAAAGATTAAAATGTTCAATATAACATTGTAAATGTTGGAGCTGGGATTTGAACAGTGTGGCTGTCTCTAAGTCCTATATTCCTTTTTTTTTAAAGATTTTATTTATTTATTTTTAGAGAGGGAAGGGAAGGAGAAAGAGAGAGAGAGAGAAACATGAATGTGCGGTTGCTGGGGGTCATGGCCTGCAACCCAGGTATGTACCCTGACTGGGAATCAAACCTGCGACACTTTGGTTCGCAGCCCACGCTCAATCCACTGAGCTACGCCAGCCAGGCCTTAAGCCCCATATTCTTAAATCTCTAATTTGCTTCCTGAAATCACTGAGATGAATGATTGTCGGCTCTTAGCCTGTCTTCACCGATGCATAAACAGAGTCAAACCGAAATGAAGTTACTTGCCCAAGGTCAGGCAGCTCATCATTGACATCTTCAAGACTTACAAACATGTTTATGCAATTGTCTTCTATAACTTGTAATAGAAAATGAACTGAGATAAAACAGAAGTTTTCCAGGCATGACTAAAATTCTTCGTAAGAAATCTGATGTCATATTTGCATTTGGCCACAGGACATACAAACTGCAGAGGCATAATTAAATATCTATTTCAACTTGGGTTAAAATCAGAAAGAAAAAAAATGCCAATAACTGTTTGTAGTACAGGGCAGGGTTTTAAAAGAGAAATGTCAAATTTTTATAATTTCTGTTACTAAGATTGAAAGAATTATGCAAAATTATTTATCTGCAGAGAATGAACCTAAATTATTTTTGTATTCCTAAATGTATTACAAAAATATTTTCTGATGCTATTATTGTCTTATCAAGAACAAGTCTGATGAGAAAAATACTATGTTCTGACTTGATTTGGAAATCCACTCCATACATACATAGGGTCTGGCCGAAGTAAAGCCTGCTTGAGTGTGGTTGGTAGGGTAATATATGGGTGTAATAATTTATAGTTTCAATTTGAACATTTTACCTAAAATATCATATGGTGTGCTTGAATGTGATATTGTTCTGTTGCAGAATTGCATGCTTATGATTTTGTCCTAAAAGGTTTTGTAATAAAAAAGGGACATTATTTGCGCAGGACCCTGTCTTGTAACATAGTTAGTGTGGTCATTCTGATTTATAATACCTACTACCCCTCACAGCACCACAGGTGCACTGGCAATCTCAAGTTTTGTATTCAAGTATACGCATTTTGGTAACTTCCTCCATGACAGAGAGATCGATGGTATAATGAGTATATTTCAAATATCCTTCCTAAAATATCCTTGCACGTGCACCAGCTATACTACCTCCCCAAAATGTAGTGGTGTAAACGAACGGCTTACGACTGCTCACGATCCCGGGGCCCAGGTGATCTCCCTGTGGTCCACTGTCGGCTGGGCTGGGGAGCCGGCTCTGCTGATCACGGCTGTGTCCTTGCGCACTCCCAGGCTTCGGCTGGGCTGGTTTGCCTGCGTTCCACGTGCTCTTCCATCCGCCGGTTGGCTAGCTCAGGCTTGTTCCTGGGCTGGTTCAAACAAACTCATACCTTCTTCCTTTCTATTTGTTTGTTTGTTTATTTATTTATTTAAACTGTCGTTCCATGATGGTTGTCCACATTTCCCCCCATTACTCTTCCTTGTCCTTCCCGCCCACCCCCTACATTCAATGCCCCACCCCCACTGTTGTGTTAGCCCCTGGGTCCTTTATACGTGCAGAAACTCGAGAAATAGAAGGATAATGTCAAAAGATTTTTGCAGGTTCTATTTGTGTCAAGACTGCTAATATCCTATTGGCCAAAACAATCACGTAGCTGAGCCAGAGTCTGCGTGAGAAGGGGGCTACAGGACAGAAAACGACAGGTGAAAGGGGCTGTTTACAGGGAGGCCATTGTTAGGGGCTGCACAAAAATTAGTAAATAGAAACTTAACTTAAAATGAAGTCGGGAGGTCCGAGGGGAAGCTGTCGTGCCCTGGCTCTTCACAGAGCACAAAGGGTTAATCTCTGTTTGCGGTGGCCCCCACCACACCCCGTTTCCCTCTACAGAAGAGTTTCCTCCGCTTGGTTTCAGCGGATGTGCATGTGGCCCACTGCGGCTGCATGTTCCCGACTGCAATTCTTTGTTGCTCTCAAGTGAAACCGTTTCGCTAGAGAAGTATCTGCTGACCTTTTCGTGTTAAGGTCAACAGGCTGTCAATGCAAGTGCTGTACCAATGTCAGCTATCTGATGGCTTAATAAACATGTATGTCCCAGTGCATAAGTCAGAGTGGTATTTATAAGTAATTTAACACTGATCAGCACTATAACTTTATGCTTATTGCTGTACCTATAATCAGCTTGAGCAGGTTGAATACATTGAATCATATGGTCGGTTATAAATTGGTAGGTTAGACACTACCTGAGTGAAGAAAGAAAGAAGGCATTGAAGCTTAGAAATGCTTTTAGGTACACATGACTATTTTTAAGAGCTCTTTTCCCAGGTGTTTTATCAAGGTATATTGATGTACAAAAACTTCACATGGCTAATACATGCAATTTAACGAGTTTAGACTGATGTATGCATGCAAGTTGCCATCACCACAATTGAAGTAACAAACATATCCATCATCTTTGACTTTTCCCTGTTTCCCTTTGTTTTATTTGTTTGTTTGATTTGTGGTAACCAACACTTAACATGTCATCTATTATTCTTAATAATAAGATGTCCTATCTTATTGGATAAGACATCTCAACCGCAAAGGCAACCAAAGCAAAAATGCACAAGAAGGATGACGTCAGACTAAAAGGCTGTGAACAACAAGGGAACCAATCAACAGAGTAAAAACACAACCTATGGGTTGGGAAAAAGGCAGCCCATATATCTGATAAGCGGTTAATTTCTAAAACATAGGAGCAACTCACAGCAAAAATGCCAAACACCCCAATTAAACAACGGGCAAAGGACTTGAAAAGACATTTCTCTAAAGAAGAAATACAAATGGCCAATGGGTATAAAAAAAAGATGGTCAATCATCAGGGAAGTGCAATTCAAAACCACACCGAGGTGTCTGTCCCCTTACACCTGTTAAGATGGCTATTGCCAATAAAACAGAAGATAACAAGTGTCAGTATAGGAATGGAGAAATGAGAACCCTATGTACATTTGATGGAAACATAATGAAAACATTATAGAGGTTCATCAAAAAATTAAAAATAGAACTATCATGTAATCCAGCGATCCCATTCTGGGTATATACTACAAAATAATTGAAATTGAGATCTCAAAGAATTTCCAAGTTTACTGCAGTATTTTTCATGATAACCATAATATGGAAACAATCCAGTGTCCATCAACAGAAGAATGGATGAAGATAATGTGGTATATTGTTACAATGAAATATAGTTAGCCTTAAAAAGGAACTCCTACCATTTGTGACAACATGGATGGACCTGAAAGACACCATGCTAAGTGAAATAAGTTCATTACAGAAAGGTAAATACTGCTGATTCCTTATATATAAAGCATCTAAAGTAGCCAGAAATATAGAAATAATTAACAGTATGGCAATTATCAGGGGAGGGGGAAAGGGATATTGTTTAATGGGTAGGTCTACTACACAGCAGAGTGCTTAAAGTTAGCAATAAGTATTGTGTATTTACAATGTGTCTAGTGACTATTTCCCTGAATGAATAGAATGATTATCATTAACACTGGGACTGATAAGTATCCTGGATAGTGATTTAGATTGATTGGAAGCTTAAGGCTGAATCTTTTGACTTTTAGAATTCCTTTCCAACTCTGAATCAATAGATAGAGCAAAATTTGCTTTTAGAGAAATTTCATTTAGATGCTTGCCAGTTACAATTGAGGTGGATTTTACTCACTCATTTTTCCATTTTATTTCTAATTATACATTTCCAATCACTTTGCAATATTAAGTCAGTTATCTATTGAAACAATGTGGTCCCGATGTAACAATATTAATGCAGAAATCCAGTGAGAGAAAGCATGTGGGATTTTGAGCATGAACCACACAACTAATTAAATCGTATTGAATCCATTCACTTAAGTTTTATTTCATTATGATCACTTATCTTGACATTTCATTTCACCAGGATTATTAGTTTGTGAACTTAGTGTATCAACTTCATATTACTGTCGTTATTATTACAGGATTATTTACAGACAAAAATAGTTGATGAGATTGGCATTCATTGTTCACTTAGACGGAATCTATGGACCCAAAAGTACACAGACTGAAACTGTCATCTGATTACATCTACAAGGTAGGATTTGGGGAGGAGTTTGTGCTGAATAGAGTTGGTAAATATTTGCCTTCTCGGCTTTACCACTGTCTGGCGTGTGTGATGTTGATATTGACAACGTAACGAGTATACAAAGCTAAGGAAGACAGGACTTCTGCTTTTAGAAACTTCCCATGTAAAGAGGAAATAATAATTTAATGCTTATAAAAATGAAATATGGCATGAACAATCATACAGACTTGGGTTAGAATCTTAGCTCTTCCATTTGTTAGCTATGATTTACTGGATTTTACCAAAGCTCATTTTTTTAATATGTAAAACTGGGGTAAATTTGTTGAGAGAATCAAATGTGACAATGCATATAAAATGCCAAGAGGGGCGACTGTGGTGGGTGCTTAGTATATATTATTCTTTAGTAACAATAATGAAGAGTATAGGAAATAAAGACACGAGATTAAAATTAAAATCCTGAAAATTCATGGAAATTGTAGCTTAAATAGATTTGTTTAATGCATTTTATTTATTTGCTGAGCAAATAGACTTAATTGAAATTGAATCTCTTTAATTCAAAATTTAGCCCTGTTTGCAACTTTGTGGTTATCTCTGGAGAAGTGCAGAATTGCATGTCTGCTTTATACTCACATCAGAGCCCTGACCATTTTCTCATTAAATCAGCAGCATCAATAGGAGTTTCTACTTTGTGGTGTTTGATAAAAACTTGTCTGTGAGGTGCCTCCCCTCATCTCAGCGGTCCCCTGAGTTTAGTGTTCTAATGAAAACACATGAGCTCATCAAATACTCGAGTTCAAACTGCCCTGGGGATTCTGACTCAGGTTGGGCAGAGCAACCAAGAAATGTGACTGTTTTACACGTATCACAAATAACTCTCTGGTTCAGGTACAACACTTTGACAATCACTGCAACCCTGGCTCTCTGCTCTGTGAGTCTGGATAATAAGAACAGTGAAATCCAGGCTGGAGGGAGAAGACCATCACTACCTGGAGAAGACAGAGACTGAAGTGGGGTTGATGTGAGCATTCTATCTTTGCAAAGTGATGACAGTGTCTTGTCCCTTCATTATGGCATGCAATGCATTGATGATGAATTTGGTAGGTGGTGAGTGAAGAGAGGAGGCTTGCGCATACAACGGTTAGGATGAAAATCAGTCCAGAAGGTCTGGTGACTACATGGAAAGTCATCAGCTAAACCACCTGCAAAGGAAGAACATAACATAAATCACCTGTGATGCCCATGAACACAAAAGCCTTAACCAAGAGCACAACTCCACTATGGTAAAACTTGGATCTAAATGTAGGCATCCCTGCACTGTTTCATGGAAATTCTCATAAACATCTCTAGCATATAATTTATATTTAGTGTTTCCTTCCAGTTGCATATAGAAATGAATAAAACACTATCAAATGTGTAGTGTTCTCTTTAAAAAGGGGAACTGATAACATGGATTAGGAACTGCTTATTGTATATATTAAATATACTCCTCAACACTGATGCCTGAACTTAGTTGTCATGTCCCACGTGCAGCATTATCATGTCATTAATTCACTTAAGAACCCCAATAGAATGAGAGTATGAGTTTCCTGGGAGCCCAATCTAAACTGTCAGATGATTTTCATGGTGATGTCCTGAGAAGGAAGGTTCTCGATAATCACAGGCCGTGGGGAAAGCTCAGCATTAATGTCTTTCCTTAGCAAACTCTCTGCACGAGCAATATTGACTTAGCAGCTGAGCTTTCTCTGCTCCAGAGAAAAGTTTAAAATAATGTCTGCTAGCAATTAAATGGAATTTTTATTATTAAAATAATTCACAATCAGCTAAAAGTGGATTCTGTCAAAGTTGTAGTAAAGATATGCAATAAAGTTAATTTAAATATAAGACTCAGACCATCTCAAGATTGCAGCATCTAATTTCAATAATTATACTGTCTTCTTTAACCCTGTAACATAGAATAATATATGCTAATTTATTTAACAAATAAAAAAGGAAAAGCCTGCTACATGATGACCCCACTACAGTTAACACTTGTTAAGAAGCATTTTGGGATAGCCTATTAAAATATTTAAGTCTTTATTTACAAGTCATTTCTCCTAGCTTTATGGGTGGCATATGTATTAAGCTAAATAGAATGCTATGGAGCTACAAACAGATGAAATCAAATATAACCAAGAAAATGGAGAAATAAAGCAACTATATTTTCCTTGCACATGTGGAAAATAGAATGAAAACGTGCTGACCGAAGCATGTTGTAGGCGAGACGGAACCCAGCAATAAGGCCATTTCAATGAGTGAACGCCATCCATTAAGGCCAAATTGTTTTTCATTTACATTTATGTTGTTCTTTTACTTTCTTCTTACTTAGTATTTCCTTTACCTTTTTTATCTTCATTTTGTTTATTTCTTCTTAGACTTCCGTGTGGGCCACCATGTTCAATTTACTTACTATTTTAAGGC
Source organism: Phyllostomus hastatus (assembly GCF_019186645.2). Taxonomy (NCBI): domain Eukaryota; kingdom Metazoa; phylum Chordata; class Mammalia; order Chiroptera; family Phyllostomidae; genus Phyllostomus; species Phyllostomus hastatus. The sequence continues at coordinate 60,013,914 of NW_025334033.1, read as the reverse complement.
AAATACAAACCGTATCATCAACTTTGTTTCTTTCAAGTAGATGCTGAGAACATGATAGCAATTTGATCATGAGTGCCTAGTGCTATTTATTAATTTTTGTGTAGTGTTTTGTTAAAAAGTGGGGATGAAGAACAAAACATATGTGAGTAATAAAAGGAGTGTTGCACAAAAGCTTGCGCATCTAGACCCGTTTATCAGCAAATGATAAACTGGCAGGAAATCAGGATTGTTCTGCCCTCACAGCATTCGAATACTCAAAACTAGGAAACCAGAAAGAGAATGGTGCCCTCACAGGAAGCACACACTGCAGACGGTAAGAAGCTAACAAGACTAGGCTGAAAAAGCATTTAAGGAAAAAATGAAGCACAAAGTGACCTAGTTTAATGAAGGGTCAGATCATGTTATCTCGCTTATGACTATGGTTTGCGTGATTATTTTTATATTTGAAAATGATAATTAACGTTTTTCTAAAATCATGGGTAATAAAAAAATCAATTATTTGGCTTGGTCAAATCAAATCATCCACTAATTTCATTAAATAAAGATGGTTTTCATCAGTAGAAACCGTGACCGTTAAAAGACTGAGAAGCTTAAACGTGCAAAACATTCGTTTCTTGTTGGTGCTAGTTAAAGAAGGCTGTGCTGGGTAATTTGGCTCTTATTTTTGGGGAGAGGGTGGTGAGAAAAGCAATTTGAATAGGTAAGAAGGGGAAAGTAAATTTTAGTTTGCCACCATAGGTAGCGGAGAACTCATTTTGTTCCCGTTCGGAGGGAGTATCGGAAACCTACAGGTGTATGGGGAGGTGTGGGGTGGGAGGAATAGCACCACGGGGCAGTAGGAGCAGGCAAAGGGCAGGAGAGAAGGGGCCAGTGTGAAACAGGCTCCCTACTCATGAGATTGTGCCATCACTCACTTTCTTGGGACTCAGACAAATCAAGTGAGGGAATTGCACCCAGCCATCTCTATCAGCCACCTCGTCGCAAGGGAAAAAGATTCATGATTCCTAGAAAGGCCCATGACTTCTGAGAGCTTCGATGCCCATCTTGTTTTCCTCTGTTAATTCCCAGCCCATTTCACTTGGGAGCCGGTGAGATTTCCTCCCTAAGAAGTTTGTCTGCATCGCCAAATCACAATGGTTTATATTTTCATTTCCCTTCCTCAAACACCCCTTGAGGTTACTATTTCTCTCCTAATTTCCAGCATCTCTTATCACAAAAGAGAAGAGGGGTTTAGGGATTACTAGATTCATTGTTTGCTGCTGCATGATGTTCGCAGGTTCATGAAGTGGGAAACTGGAAGAAAATCAGAATTATGTAAGTCGGCCCCCTCAGTTCACAGCCAAGAAAAAACAAGTAGCCCAGGGGCATTAAGGAAGGAACCCAGAGTCACACCAGCTGTCACCATAGGTCTACGGACAGAATCCAAGTGGCTTAATTTCCAAACCACGTATTCTCTCTTCTTTACCACTGTAGAGCTAACTTCTTATGGCAAATTGAATTACAGTGTCCCTTGTTTCCCAAATAATGTATTAAAATGCGGGACCATCTTCCATGTATTTCCTTTATTATAATTTTTTATTGTTTGTTGTTATTGGTTTTGAGGGGAAAAAGTTTTGTTTAGTGAGTATTTCATGACTCTAATTCTGGTCAACCCAAAGTGCTTTACGTTTATCGGTTTCCATTTTCGTCTTTGCTCTCAAGCTCATGACTTAGCTTCACTGAACTGCGATTGGCATCTACTAACCTACATCTTGTGCAACATGACTCTCCTGGATATTACTGTAACTGAAATTGGTGAGCGGGGGGACAGGGAGATGTTTGTTTGAGAGTGTGGTGTTGGCTGCCACTTGATAACAGGTATACATTTAAGATTTAGCACTCCTTTCTATTCTACAAATACCCACCAAAGGGAATATGAAACACCATACCAGTGAATTCTAAAAGCAAAATGATTTTGAATGATTATGCATTCTTGGGATGTCATGAATGGGTGAACCAGTAGCCTCTTATTTCTTCATCTTGTTTTTATTTGTGCCATTGCAGCCGTGTATCAGATCCTTTGCAGAAGAAACAGAGATGAAAGCACAGTCCTTCTTCTAAAAAACTCACATTCAATTAGGAGTGGCTGGGGGCCGAAAGGGAGGTAGTCACCATCACTGTTCACTGAGGAGCTCTACACTGGATTGTCTCTGAGTGTGACACCTGCAAACAGGCAGACCCCAGTCCACACTGGGAAAGTCAGGGGAGGCTTCCAGAAAAAGGCAATGTCTGAGCCTGTTGGTGAATTATAACAAGGAGTCAGCCAAGTGAATATGTAGAGAAGAGCAGAGAGGAATATGACACACAAAATTATAAAATCCAGAGCTAAACAGAATGAGCTTATTCAGGACCATGTAATGCTTTTGAACTGATCAGACTGTAGGAAACTTCTTGGGCAATAAACAGACACCCTGAATTCCTGCAATTCCTTTTATGCCAAGCTGAAGAGTCGGCTCTTCATGGAGAAAACCTCAGGAAACCCTTGAAAGACTAATTGAGAGAGCAATAGGATGAGATTAACATTTTCATAAGCTGCCACTGACAGCAACATAAAAGATAGATTTGGCAGAGGCGGAGATGTATAAAGATGGGAGACTTGAAAAATGGCAACCAGGTAGGAGTGTCTTATGATAATCAAAGCAAGAAAAGAGGAGGTCCTGCTAAAAGCAGCCTCAGTACGAGTGGAAAATGAAGACACATGGAAAACCATTATGGAGCGAGAATGGGTACTCCAGAAAACAGAGGGCCCCGAAGATGGGGAATTAATCAACCTGGGCTGCACACTTAATGACCACCAGCGCTGCAACTGGGACCAGGTGCCTCCTTCCAGTCGAGGAAATTTTTTTCGACACCGCTCTGCCTCTCTCAGTCTATGCTTTGACAATGGCAATAATTAAATTTAAGATGGATTGCCTATTTATAGCAAAGGGCTATATTTAAGAGATCCCATTTTTCCTCATTATTCAAGGCAAGTAAATGCAGGTGTTTGATTCAAATAGAATAGGCGGTTAAGTAGTTCAATGCCTGAACTACTTAAAAACAAATAGACATAGGCTGCCCTTGATTTAACCTTAGAGTAGCTATCACTTCCTTTCATCAGTGACCAAGGTGACAATACATTTTCTGATTTGTTTCCCTGGATTTTGTTTTTTTTAATGCACAGCAACACAGTGTCAATAGGGACTGTTCCAAGAGTGAGACGTCTCAAATGAAACCCTCATTCCTAAACAGATTTGGGGGAATGGACAGGAGTAGGAGTCAAGGAGAGAGGTGGGGGTAGCCACAAATTACTTCATCTCTTTAATCAAACAGTAGAGATTACATCAATGCCACATCCTTACTTCGAGGATCAAATGGAAAAATGTGTGTAAGAGGGCTTGGAAAAATTGGAAATGAGTAAATTGGAAATTAGGAGTTTGCTTTTTTTTTTTCAAAGTGAAGCTGCCATAAAAATATTTTACAGTGCTTGGTTTTGAGAGGATTGCAAAGGTATATCCCTTCTTTGTCTCAAGTTGTTTCCCCAAAGAAAAAGCATGTGCTATTGATGTAGAGGATATTATAATCATAGACGAATCACAAACTGTCCTCAATTGGCCCTAACTCCATTGGTTTGGGCACACCTCTTAGATGACTTTTGGTAAAGGGTAGCAATGGGAAATTTTGTGGGATGATTAGCTACACCCCCTGAAAAGATCACTACAAGTTATAGTACAAGCAATGTTCAGATCATGCATGTAAGCATGAATTATCCAAAAATTATTAGCAAAAACATACAAGGACTATTGTTCCTAAGGGCTGTTCTGCAGGCTTGAGGGAGTCCCCGCGCCTGGAGAGACGCATTATGCTTGGTGCTGCAGTGATCGTTTGACCTTCACAAAATGGGAAACAAGGACTCACAGCGTGTGTGTTCCACATAAAGACATGTCCCGAGGGCACTTCCACCCTCAGGTTCACTAACACACTGGAACACTGAAACAGATATAGTCTTAAAACTCAAGCAGGGAAATGGAAAAGTGTACACTGGTGGAATTAATATAGTGTTAGGAGAATGTCGGAAGGAAGTCCTCATTATACTTCAGTGGCGGAGCGGGGCCGAAGAGACGGAACACTTGACCAAAAGCGTCCATTTCGAAGGGTGCCTTGGAGGTACACTTGCTTGCATATTCATCTGTCAATTTTGATGTCCTAGCAATTTTGAGACCAAACAAACTGGGATATGAGTTCTTGCTTTTGACCAGCAGTTCTCTTAGCACTGAGATTTAACACAGACTTTTGGACCTGGTCCCCAGTGACGCTAAGATATTTTAGTAAATAATATTTACATATAATGTATAAATATATAACATAAATTATATAATATTTAGTATGTATCTTTAGATATGTGTAATGTATATATACACATATGAAATATGATGTACGGAAACTCTATTGTCCATTATTAGATACACAAGTCCCCCTACCTCTGAGTCAGGAGGTAAGTTACTCTTAAAGATTGTGAACTTTTTCCTCCCTTTCTGGCTCCTTTTTCCTCTCTCCATCTTGTTTTTTCTAAATCCTGTTGATCTAGGTCTCCCCTAAACACTCCCTACTCAGGGTGCCTTCTCTGATATTCTGAGCCAGTTAAATCCCGTCATTCTAAGCTCCCATTGCACCCTACAGTTATTTGTTGGTAGCATTAATTACATTAATTAAGTATATTAATGGCTACTTGTAAAAGATAGACTATACACGCTCTGCATAAAGAGTCAAAGGCAATCCTCTTTTGTCATTTTAGGTTTATGAAATTGCCAATATTTTATGTTTTCACTTCAAAACAGCAATTTCATGAGGCTAAAACTCATATGTCTTAGTACTTAGCAGAGCACCTGTTGAAATGTTAACTTCAACACATATCTCAGGGTGAATTCATCATATATGCTTCTTTTAATAAATAATCAAATGGGGCATGCAGGACAATTATACAAACTGCATTTTTTTGTTCTTCTAGATTCCTTTTGTAATGATGAACTAATTTATGTGTAACAAATGATCCATTATATAAACGTTATTTATTTCTGTGACATCTATGTTACAGAACACATCACGAGAATTTTTAAAAAGAGATGGAAAGTTTAAAAGTAATTTAGGCCAGGATTTACAACTAGTGAAGGCAACCCTCTCCACTTAAATCAAGCAGATTCATTAGAAATGGGGAGGTGATCTGGGACCTGTTGACTCTCTCCTTTCTTATTCCATCATTTGACCGAGAGTGGGATGCTCCACACTTCCCACTTCTCATGTGGAATCATGGGGACAGACACGAACCAGAGTAGGCATCCTAAATGGTTATCCTTAAGTATCCTTTGGTCCTGGGAGAATGATTCTTGACATAAAAGTTGCCGTGACCTTAGAGAAAACAGTATTATGGAAAGTTACCTGAAGTATGAGAGGGGATGGCCCCCAAATGGAATATATTTATAAAAACTGTGTATTTATTCTTACACGTTTAAACTTCAGTCGCCTTTAAAGTACTCTCTATTTGATGCAATACACCTATCAAGACGTTTATTTCCACTGCTCAAAACCGTTTTTGAACTCATCAATTTTGATGCCTTTTAGTGCTTCTGCCTTTTTTTTTGTTTGTTTCACCTCTTGTACATTGGCATAACCTTTGCCTTTGAGGACTTTTCCACCCAGGGAAGCAACAATGACAAAAGTCACTCAGGATGAGATCTGGTGAATAGGGCGGGTGGGCCACTGGAGTCACGCTGTTTTTGATAAAAATTGCCGAACACTCAGAGCGGTGTGGGCAGGAGTGCTCGTACATCACTCATCATGAAATGGGCAAAAACAGTGAAAGAGTCTTCAAAAAATATTCACTAGATTCTCACAACAATGCCAGCTGGTACACTGATACAGATGGGTTTCTATACAACACGCACCTAATGGGGGAAGTTTGAATTAAAAGGGGCCCATCCTCCAGGAGACAATTCCGGTTATTTGCCCCCCTCCCCCCTGTATAAAAAGTTAAGAATTTGAATGGAAATTTTAGTAACTATTTAAAAGAGGATTGAGCAAACTATGGTCCCTAGACAAAATTCTGCTCACTACCTGTTTTGTCAATCAAGTTTTATTAGAATACAGTCCTTTGACTTATTTGCATTTGGTTTATAGCTGCTTTCTCAGTCAAAGAGTGGAATTGAGAGTTTCCATAGAAATTATACTGTTGCAAAGCCAAACATTTTTACTATCTGTGTCTTTACAGAAAAAAGTTTGCCAACCCCTGGTTTAAAGAAATGTGTTTCTCATATGTGTCAAATCATTTCTTGATTATTAATTGAACATTTGAGATACATAGTTACATATGTGGATACTGACAAAATCATGCAAATAATTGGCACCGTTATTTCATTTGCCTGCTCCAGCATAAGGTAACACCATCACCATGGGGGCGAATTTTCATCAAGCTTGAGCGGAAAGAGGAGAGCACAGTCTGTTGAGTACGCAATGCCTCATGTCACAAAGCTCAGGCACTGACCTAAGATACGGCCACAGCTCGGAATTACTGAAACTTCCTCTATTATCTCATTCATTTCTTCCAAGTAGGTTGATATAAAGCTGCAAAAAGCAAAATTCAGTGTCTAAGTTTACATGCTTACATGGGATCTCTGTTGGTCCCTGCTACTTCCTTTAATGAATTATGAGATTTGCCCCAGTCAGATCGAAAGAATAATGAAACAAACAAACAAACAAACAAAACAACACTCTTCTAGGGGTTTTGAGTCTCTAACTGATAGTGAGAAGCTTCCCCAGGCATCACAAAGAGACGGAGTGCGGAGAGAGAGACAAAAGAAGCTCAAACCTCATCAGAGCTAATGCCGTTGCCACAGATGGTTCACAGCCTTAACTGGGGGGTGCGGGGGGGGGGGGGGCGGCTCCGGGTGCTCTCAGGTCACATCTGTGCTGTCTACCACCTCGAATATAACAATCCAAGGTTTCTCCTCACTGCTTTAAGGAAATTGTTATTTACTGGACAATGACTGCATTTTTGTTTTCCTTCTAAGCTCTGATCAGATTTGCATTTTTCATGTGTGCCGTATACCTATTCCCAACTTGGATGGCATTTCTCAATCCTTGTGTTTTTCTGTGGGCAAGTGGTTTACCCCCTAACTGTTATTAGCTAAGCAGCTGCCCATTCACTGCTCACAGCTTTTGTCTTATTGCAGCCTTTGGGATACACTACAGCCATCTATATCTGGTTCTTGTGGGCATACACATATACACACACTTACCAGTTATAACCAGTGATTTGTTTCCCCTCTTAGAATTTGTTCTTCATTAGAGCATATTGTATTCTTCCAGCAATACTGGCTTTCTATTTGGCTTAAAAGTTAGCATCTCTGTGACATGTTTTCTCAATAATGTGTACAGAAATCAGAAATTAGTACTGATTTTCTGCACAACAGGTTTTCTTCATTATTCTGGATCCAGACAGACCCTATTGCCAGCGTTCCTTAGAGTTAAATAATGGTTATTAAATCAGCAAACCACATTGAAATAATTTTTTATCTTTACCCAGAAACTAAAGAATTGTTTGTTTCTGTTAGGAGTTGTTTCCTATTTGTTTGTTTTGTTTAGTTTTGCTGCTTTAAAAATGCAATGCACTGGTTAATTCTATGAGCTTTAATGCACACGGGTCTAAAAGAACTATCCAGCCCGGACCAGGGTGGCTAGTTGATTGGGCATCATCCCAGAAAGTGAAAAGTAGCCAGTCTGATTCCTTGTCAGGGCCACACCTGGGTTGCAAGTTTGGCCCCTGATCACGGCACATATGAGAGGCTACTGATCCATGTTGCTCTCTCATGGTGTTTCTCTTCTTCTTTCTCCTTCCCTTCCCCTCTCTCTAAAAATATACAAATAAAATCTTTTTTAAAAAAAGAACTATCCAGTGTCAGGCTAAGAAATACTAGAAAATAAAAAAAAATTTAAATAATGTTATTTTACTTATTTCAGGCAAAGTGCTTTATCATGGCTATAGGTGAAAAACTACTCTCTAGAAACGTCCAACAGCATTCTATTTTTTATTGTGCTTCAATTATAGCTGTCTGCATTTTCCTCCCATTACTCTCCCCCTCCCAACTCACCCTCACCTCCCACATTCAATACTCCCCTGAGCTGACTGATGAATCTTCCCCTTCTTTGCCCTGTTAACCCCCTCTTTACTCCCTTCTGGTCCCTGTCCATTTGTTTTTTTATTTCCATGTCTCTGTTTACATTTTGCTCACTTGTTTGTTTTATTAGTTATGTTCTATTTATAGGTGAGATCATATAGTATTTGTCTTTCACCACTTGGCTTATTTCATTTAGCATAATGTTCTCCAGTTCCTTCCATGCTGTCACAAAGGGTAGGAGTTCCTTCTTTTTTTGCACAGTATTCCATTGTGTAAATGTACCACAGTTTTTTGATCCACTCATTTACTGATGGGCACTTAGTTTGCTTCCAGCACTTGGCTATTGTAAATTGTGCTGCTATGAACACTGGGGTACATAGGTTCTTTTGAACTGGTGTTTCAGGATCCTTAGGTTACAATCTCAGCAGTGGAATTGCCAGGTCAAAAGGAAGTTCCATTTTTAGCCTTGTGAGGAAATTCCATTCCATTTTCCACAATGGCAGCACCAGTCTGTATTCCCATCAATAGTGCACTAGGGTTCCCTTTACTCCTCCTCCTCTCCAGCACTTGTGGTCTGTTGTTTTATTCGTGATGGCCATTTTGTAGTAGTACCTCACTGTAGCTCTTATTTGCATCTCTCTAATGGCTAGCGATGGTGAGCATCTTTGCATATGTCTCTGGGCCCTCCGTATGTCCTCCTTGAAGAGGTGTCTGTTTAGGCCCTTTGCCTAGTTTTCATTGGATTATTTGTTTTCCTGGTATGGAATTATATGAGTTCTTTATATATTTTGGACAGCAAAGTCTTGTCTGAGGTACCTTTGACAAATATATTTTCCCATGCAGATGCTCTTTAATTTAATGAAATGTCATTTGTTTATCTTTCTTTTATATCCCTTGTTCTAGTGGACATGTAAGTGAAAATATTGCTGTGTGGAATATCTGAAATTTTCTTGCCAATGTTCTCCTCTAGGATTTTTATGGCATCATGACTTATATTTAAATCTTTTATCCATCTTTAGTTTGTTTTGATATATGATGGAAGTTGGCGGTTGAGTTTTTTTTTTCTTTTTTATTTTTTATTGGTAGCTGTTCAGATCTCCCAACACCATTTGTTGAAGAGGCTATTTTTATTCCATTTTATGCTTCTGTCCCCTTTGTCAAATATCAATTGATGATAGAAACATGGGTTTATTTCTGGGTTATCTATTCTGTTCCACGGATCTGTATATCTGTTCTTATGCCAGTTACCAGACTGTTTTGATTACAGTGGCATTGTAATATAGTTTGATATCAGGTATTGTGATCCCTCCTACCTTGTTCTTCTTTCTCAAAATTTCTTAGGCTATTCATAGTCATTTATGGTTTCATGTAAAGTTTTGATATGTTTGTTCTATATCTGTGAAATATGTCATGGGTATTTTAATAGGGATTGTGTTGAATCTATAAATCGCTTTGGGTAGTATGGACATTTAGATGATGTCAATTCTTCTAATCCATGAATATGGTGTATGCTTCCATTTATTTGTGTCTTCCTTAATTTCTTTCTTCACTGTTGTATAGTTTCTAAGTACAGGTCTTTTACCTCTTTGGTTAGATTTATTCCTAAGTACTTTATTTTTCTTGTTGCTAAAGCAAATGGGATTTCCCCCCTGATTTCTGTTTCTGATATTTCGTTGTTGATGTACAGAAATGTCTTCAATTTCTGAATATTGACTTTGTATCCTGTTGTTTTTCCAAATTCACTTATTAAGTCGAATAGTTTTTTGGTGGAGTCTATAGGGTTTTCGATGTACACTAGCATATTATCTACAAACAATGATGGTTTTACTTTCTTCTTTCCAGTTTGGGTGCCTTTTATTTCTTTTTCTTGTCTGATCATTGTGATTAGGTCTTCCAATACTATGTGGAATAGAGTGGTAAAAGTGGACATCCTTGTCTTATTCCTGCTCTTAGTGGGATTTTCATTTTTTTTCCTATTGAGTATGATGTTGGCTGTAGTTTTCTTGAATGTAGCCTTTATTATGTTGAGTTATGCTCTCTCTACTCTCACTTTGCTGAGTGTTTTTTATCATAAATGGGAGAATTATATAAAACATTTAAGGAAGAGCTAATCCCTATCCTTCTGAAACTATTCCAAAAAAATCCAAGAAGAAGGAAGATTCCTAAACTCTTTTTCTGAGGCCAGCATCATCCTAATCCCCAAACCAGATAAGGACACAACAAAATAAGAAAACTATAGGCCAATATCACTGATGAACATAGATGCTAGAATCCTCAAGGAAATATCAGTAAACTGCATCTAGCAACACATTAAAAAGATTATACACCCGTGATCAAGTGGGATTCACCCCAGGGATAAAATGATGGTACAATTTCACAAGTCAATAAATGTAATATATCACATAAACAAAAGGAAAGACAAACATCACATGATCATATCAACAGATGTGGAAAAAGTATTCGATAAGGTCCCACAGCATTCTAAAAATGGTTATGTTACTGACCAAGAATGAGGTTCATCTGCCTCCTGCCACCAAAAACCATACTCATGAGGCAGTTGTTGATGAAAAAGGGAAAGAGGATTAATTCAGATGCTGCATAATCTGGGAAAATGGTGGACTCCCCATCACTAAACTCATCTCCTCAGCAAAACCATGGGGAAAATCCATGTATCTTCAGAAAGATCAAAATAAAAGCCAGTGGCTAAAGTTCCTGCTCCCACGTAAAATACAGTCTCTGAAGCCCGCAGGCAGCTTCTAAGCAGTCAGTGGGGTAGCTTAGCTTGTTCCCAGCTGCTGTCCATTTCCTGCTTCCTCCTGGAGTCTGCATTTGGACCACTCATGGCCATGGGCCACTGTGGCGGCTAGAGATGCAAGGTCATGCAAACACTCAAGGGAATACATCACCAGGTCAGCAAGAGTGAGATAGATAGATAGATAGATAGATAGATATGAGAGAAAGACACTCCCTTCTGGAAGCCATTAGTCACATAGCTGCTAAGGCCACATGGCCCATGGAGAGGACAGGCGAATATAGCATGTGAGCTCAGGTCCTGAGTCAGAGTACCCAGAAATAGAGAGAACCTTCTTTGTTCCCCTGGGTGTACATTAGCTTGGGTGTGGGACAGACCAGGAGCTTTCTCAAAATGACCAATCAGCTTCCTGGACTTGCATGCATTTCAGATTGATTTACCTCTCCTCCAATCCGTCCTTTTCCCAAGCTAGACTGACAGGAGTCTTTGGTCTAGCATCTCTTCCGGCCACCATTTTGACTTCTATGGTGCTTACACCTGCCTTCCCATGATTCTACCCGCAGTGTGGTACTAGAGAGAGGAGGGGAAGGGGTTTCTTCACTCTCAGTGTAAGAATCTCCCCTGCCACCATCTTGGTTCAGGGGAGACACCCTGGGCTCTGACCAACTGGCCTCTGGCAACAGTTATATAGAGGAATGCAGATAAAAGCATATCTTCTTTAATTTAATTTAAATAAATGCCTGTCTCTAACAGTGAATGCCCTAGATGTTGAAGATAAAAAGATGAATGAGATACTATCTTCGTTGTTCACGCCCATGTGTCACCCATCAATGTTCTCTGGTTAATCCCTTCACCATTTTTCATCCACTCTGCCCACTCCACTGCGGCAGCTGCCCGTCTGTTCCATGTATCCGTGCTTCTGTTTCTATTTTGCTCATTAGTTTACTGTGCTCATTAGGTTCTACATATAAGTGAGATCATGTGGTATTTATCTTTCTCTGACTGGCTTATTTCACTTAGCGTAATATTCTCCAGATCCATCCATGCTATTGTAAAAGGTGAGAGTTTCTTCAGACTATTTATTGTTAAATTTTTAACAATAAAAAATTTTAAGAAAAGATACTATCTTACATATGAGTAGTTTTCCTTTGTATGCTACAGAAAAGAGGGCCAAAGCTGTAATAACATTGCAACGGTATAAATATCAACACTTGCATTAATAGAAGTAAATCAGTCATTCAGAGAGAGAACTTAAGGCATTCAACTTGTTTTATTTTTCCTGAAATTTAAATGAGCAGACCTATACATTAGTGCTGTTTAGAGAAGCCTTGGAAATACAGTTAAGAAAGTCAGCAGCGATCTCTAGGAGAAGAAGGAAAAGTGTGAACTCTGAATTAAATAAGAGAGCTGTGTGAAATAATCCATCTGAGTTTTTGTTGGTTGCAAAAACATGGAATAATCACCACAGAAATAATGAAAAGGTCAGAATGTGTTATAATAAATGAAGTGAGCTGTGCCTGTTGCCAGCATCTCTCACTTTAATTGGCATTTGTTTTTAAGGAAACACTGTGACATTTACACTTCAATTATATATGATAAGAATACTAACCGAGTTGCAAAACAAACAACAGAGCTAAAAAATTAAAATTCTACACTTGCAACAGAACTAAAAAAAATAACAAAATTTCACATTTAATGTCAATTCTGTAATATACCTCCTACTCACATGCCCTGGATTTACCATTGACTCGGGCATTTGAGTCCTTCACGCTCATTAATAAAGAAGGCTTTTATTAACAAACTGAACTAATACATTTTAATTGATATACTTAGTTCTATGACAACATGGGCAATGTGAAACTGACACATCTCATGTACACTGCAATTTGCATTATATGAATTATTAAAGCAGAATTCATGCTGTTCTATTTGTGTAACAAATCTTCAAAAGTTTTGCACTGATTGTTGAAGAAATTTCTCATCCCTTCTCAGTAACCTTTAACCTGTCCCAAGTGTTCGGCCTAATTACCAGCCTTATTGCTTCTTTCTCCTTTGTACCTATTTACTTATGTTTAAATTATTGATTCGTCTGTCAAGCTGAGAGCTGCTTCCTCTCTCTGGGCCGGCGTGCAATTTGGGTCATTGGCAGGCAGTCGGAGGGAAATAACTTATAAAAAGTAGAGAAACCAAGCAAAAGATCTCACTCCCTTTATATCATACTAAATGCAGTGACATATACTGCAATAATGAATTCAACTATCTACCACAAATGTGAATCTTCGAGAATCTAAAGAGATCAAAATACTGCTTGTTTGATGATGGGCTCAAGTGCATAGATGTGAGGTCCAGCCTGCAGAGGAAGGGCAGGGAGAATGGGTAGTTCACTCCTTGTATTGTTATTACACGTTGTAGGCATCTAGACGAAATTCTCATACTCTCTGAGAGAGCACAGGGCCTTGTTTTTATTTACGTGTTTAGAACCACAGAAACTAAGGAAGCATGGAAAAAGTATTTAATGGGGCATTAATGTGGGTTTTGTGATCTCTCTGGTGTCAGTCCCAGTCAAAGCCTTGAAAGTGGCATTCAAGGAACTCTTGTAAGAACTGAAAAGCCTTACCAGGTATTACTTTCATTAAATTTTATTTAAAAAATACAACTTACAAGTCTCTGCATGGCAGAAAGGGGATTGGGAGGAAGATGATCCATAACATGTGTTACATGTTTTATATCTATATCTTTATCTATATAAATTGATAAAGATATAGATATAGATATGGCCCCATACAAATAAAGCCGCATTTTATTACAAAATATTTAGTTACAAAATCACAAGCATGTAATTCTGTAACATGACAATATCACACTCAAGCACACCATATGACATTTCAAGTGAAATATTCAAATTAAAACTATAAATTATTATACCCATGTGATAACCAACCACACTCAAGCAGGTGTTATTTCTGCTAGACCCCATATGTATGTATGTATGTGTGTATGTATCATCTATCATATATCAATTAGTTTGTATTTCCTTAAATTTTTTCTCTACTTCCATGCCTTCCTTTATATAACTTCTTATATCAGAACTACGTATTAAAAATAGCTATACATGTCCATAAAACTCTCACAAAATATTTTCAGAGCAAGAGATATTAAAATGTACTCCAGATTACAGAATATAGCTAATAAATTTATTTCTATTATGGCAAATACTCCTTATGCTGGTAGTTGGTAACACACTAGATAATTATGAATTTATAGGTTTTTGCAGAGAGGCTCCTAAACCACATCTATATTAGGTCCTCAAATAACATGGCTTCATTCAATATCACATGAGGGTTAAGTGGGTCAATATAAACAATTAAAAGACAGAAAAAAAGCCCTGGCTGGTGTGGCTCAGTGGATTGTATGCCAGCTTGCAAACCTAAGGTTCACAGGTTTGATTCCCAGTTAAGATACATGGTTGGGTTGCAGACCAGGTCTCCACTCGGGGATGTATGAGAGACAACTACACATTGATATTTCTCCCCTCTCTTTTTCCCTCCTTTCCCCTCTGTCTAAAAACAAATAAATAAAATAGAAAAAAAGTCATTTAAAAAAGATAGAAACAAATCTTACAGACAATATTTCTAAAATAAAATTTAAAAAGGTTAAAAATTAAAGAGGGAAAAAATATACCTCAGCCAAATAGAAACCAAAAGCAAAGTAGGATAACCATTTTATATATATTTTTTAAAGATTTCTTTATTTTTAGAGAGGGAAGAGAGGGAGAAAGAGAGAGAGAGAGAGAAACATCAATGTGCAGTTGCTGGGGGCCATGGCCTGCAACCCAGGCATGTACCCTGACTGGGAATCGAACCTGCAACACTTTGGTTAGAAGCCCGTGCTCAATCCACTGAGCTACGCCAGCCAGGGGCCATTTTATATCTTAAAAAAGTGAATTAAAAACAAAAAAGATAAGAGTAAAAGATAATTGTTACACTTTAGTAAATTAAAGAATAGCCCATAAAAATATAGCTATCATAATATATGCACCTAAAAATCTAACATAAAAATATCAAAAAGGACTGATGGAACTGCAGGGTGAAGTCCTAAAATACAACTATTATAATTTGATTTTTGAACAACTCTTTTCAAAAAATGATAGCTGAAGCAAAAAGCCAAAAAACTAAGGATCTGAATAAGGTAATGAATACATGCAAAGTATTAAACAGAGGAGAACTACACTGATCAAAGAGACTAATTTGGTTTTAAGCTCAATGCATCATTTATAACAAATAAGTTATGTATTGGGCAATAATGCAGACCTGTAGCATATGTTTTTAAAAATAATGTATAACCATGTGACTCTTCAGTTAAAAATAAAAGACAAAATAAATCAAGAAATATAACCATGTCGATGATAACATCTCACTGTGATTTACAGAGTTACAAGGCACACAGTAGATCAGTGCTTAGATGGAAATGTCCTGAAAGGCAAGGGCCTGCATCTAAGATTACTGTATTCAGCAAAGCTATCATTTTGAATGGAAGGGCAGATAAAGTGTTTTCCAGACGAGGGTAAGTTAGAGGAGTTCATCATCACTGAGCCCTTATTATATGAAATGTTAAAGGGACTTATCTAAGGAAAAGAAGATCAAAATCTATGAACAGTAAAATGACAACAAACTCATAATTATCAACAACTGAACCTAAAAAACAAAAACTAAGCAAACAACTATAACAGGAACAGAATCACAGAAACAGAGATTACATGGAAGGTTATCAGTGGGGAGGGGGAGGGAGAGAATGGGGTGGAAAATGTACAGGGGATAAGAAGCATAATTGGTAGGCATAAAAGAGATGGGGCTGGGGTTAAGAGTATAGGAAATGGAGGGGCCAAAGAACTTATACGTACAACCCATGGACATGAACTAAGGAGGAGGGAATGCTTGAAGGTAGGGTAGTGCAGGGCAGAATGGGGATAAAGGGGAGAAAAAAATTGGGACAACTGTAATAGCATCAATAAAATATACTTTCATTGATCATATACAAAAGAAACGAATGGAATTAAATGTACTTACCAGATAGAACTAAAGATTAAAAATAAATAACTGTAGAAAATTCCAAAGACTCAACAACTGCCTTGAAGAAATAAGCAATTGTAGTAAGATTGCAGGACACAAGGTTGATACACAAGTTAATTATTTTTCTGTGTAAACCAGCAATGAGTAAGTGAAATTCAAAAGCACAATATTTAATTTAGCTATTTATATTAGCACCACCCAAAGAGAAATATTTACGTATAATTCTAACAAAATACATGTAAGATCTATATGATAAAACTCTTATAAACAAAAATAACTAAAAAATATAGGTCTAATCCAAATTCATAAATAGTAAGACCTAATATTCTTGAGGTGTCAATTCTTGTCAACTTTATCTGCAGATCCACTGTGATGTCAGTCAAAATCCCAAGCTATTTTGTGGATATTGGCAAATCATTCTGAGGTTTACATAGTGAGGCCAAAGACCCAGAATTACCAACAGAATATTGAAGGAGAAGAACAAAGTTGGAAAATAGACACTACCTGACTTCAGGTCTTACTATGAAGCTAAAGTAATCCAGATAATGTGGTATTGACAAAAGAAGAAATGACTAGATGTACGGAACAACATAGAGAGCCCAGAGATTGTCTCATACAAATATAGTCAACTGATCTTTACAAAGAAGCAAATGCGACAAAATGGAGCAAAAATTGTCTTTTCAACAAACAGTGCTAGAACAGATAGACATCCATGTGCATAAACGTGAAGCTAGATGCTGACCTAACGCCCTTCAAAAAACCCCAGAAAGCATTGAATGGGTTTGTTGTTGAATTCTATCAAACGTTTGAAGAAGAAATTATACCAATTCTCTAACAACCTCATTCAGAGGATAGAAGCAGAAAGGATACCTCCTAACTCATCCTATGAGTCTAGCAGTATCCTAATATCAACACCAGACAAAATATTGCAGAAGAAGAAAATTACATACCAATGTCCCTCATGAACATAGATCCTAAAGAAAATATTAACAAATTTAATTCAATAATATATGAAAACAATTATATACAAAATTGAATATATTCCAGGTGGGCAAGGCTGGTTCAACGTTCAAAAACAAATTAATGCAATTCATTACATCAACAGACTCTAAAAGAAAAATCACAGCTATATCAAAACATACAGAAAAAGCATTTGAAAAAAATCCAACATTCGTTATTTTTAAAAAAATCTTAGACATACCTCTCAGGAATACATGAGTGTTTTCCAGGGGTTGGTGGGGAACCAATAAAGGGAGCACAGAAGATTTTTAGAGCATAGAGCAGTGAAAATAATCTGCATATAATAGCAATGGTGGCATGCGATTATACCTTTATTCAAGTGCACAGAACATACAACACCAAGAGTGAACCCTAATGTAAACTATGAGCTTTTGGTGATAATGACGTGTCAGGGTAGTCTTATCAGTTGTGTGGGATGTACCACTCGGGTTGAATAAGTGGGTAATGGGAGAAGCTCTACATGAATGGGAACAGAGGTGCGTGGAAAATCCCTGTGTCTTTCCTTAGGTTTTTGGTAAATCCAAGACTGTTGTAGTGCTTAAATAAATAAATAGATAAATAAATAAATAAATAAATAAGTAGATAAATAGATAGATAGATAAATAAATAAATAATCTTAATTTGAAAATTCCAGACAAAGATTTCTTCGGCTGGAGTCGGTAATATGTGTGCCACGTGTTCGGTTCTATAAAACCACAGGAAGCCCTTCTTGGCCTCCAGCTAAAGTCATTTCCTTTCCTTTTTCTTTCTTATTTCACTGGGTAATATCAAGTTTCATGCGGTTCATACCATCATTATCAATAACAATGTATCGATGACAAGAATATATAGTATGTGCTTGGAAACTAAAAATGGTTTGCTGCTTAGTGGTTCAAAATGTTATCCTGCCAGGTGGAGAATTTCATTGAGCTTTCTTCCTCAAGAAATTTGGTAGAATTTTAAAAAATCTATAGTTTGAATGAGAGAGAAAAAAGGAATTGGAGGGGAGGTCAAAAGAGTGTGCTCAATTCAAAAAGAATTCTTTTCTGTGGATATTAAGTAAACGTCCCTGATATTGTTTCTAAGGGTTATGTTACTGAATTCCCAGCAGTAACTAGTCAGGAAGTCTGGAAATTGGAGCAAATAGGGAAACAAACTCCAATTGAAGCCACGTAAGTGGGCAGACTTGCTTGAAACCTGGCACTGCTTGTGCTAGTCCAAGGCAAGGCCCTGTTCAGCCTTCTCAAGACTGCTAGGAGATAAGCCACATAGGTGGCTACTCATTTTGCTTTCTCTGCTTTCATTTAAATAGATTATGTGCCACCATTTAAACATACACAGATACCCCTGCTCCAAGGCCAAACTGTGGTGCTACTCACAAAACTATCACATTTTTAATGTAGCACTAATGTATACGTTATACTCCTATATCCTATACTCAGCTTAGCTGTCAAGCCTGGCACATGCCAAAGGGGTGCACACCTTTAATCATCCTGCTGCTATTTCCTTGTCTTTGTTCGGATACCCTCACTGTTTATTTCTCCAAATGAGAGAACGTGTTATATTATAGGTGTTGCCAATGAGTTTTTCAAGTAGCATTGGTAGAAATGGATGTTGACAAGATGGGAAATTTCTGTGTCTGCATGAGAGAAGGGATGTTTGGTGTCCACCAATTGGTGTTATAGTATATATTAGGGTAATAGTTAAATTTTTTAGTTTTTAAAAAGGAAGAAGAAAAAAATCATCTAGTGTATTTTTAAGCATTTTTCTTTTTTGTCTCCCTCATCCCGGCACTTTTCAAACTTTTGTTTAGAAGCAAATACTTATTTGTTGTCCCATTTAATATTATCACCCTCCTCCCAAACACACACCAGCATAACCTGTATGTCCAAAGGGTATTAATCTGAGGAATATCTGCAGTGTATATTTTCCTGTCCTGTTTTTACTTTAATAGCATAACTTGAGGGTGATTCTAATATACTCGAACACAACTGAGTGGATGCCTCTCCTTGTCTCCATGGTAAGCCCCTAAACCAACCTCTTGCTTGGGTACTAAATAAGCCACAAGGGGCTTGCTCTAATATGGGACCACTGTTGAAAAATTTGTTTAGCTCACTGATATTCTCCCAAATCCATCCACTAAAGACTGTTTGGGGGCCACCAAATCCTGTTTTCTTAGCCCACATGCTTCATGTCACCAGATGAAGATGCCAGTTCTACCTACGTGTAGAGTTACCAAAACTTCGAGATCCATCTTCTCTCAAACTTTCCTATCTCAATTTGCTCTTTAAAGTTTGCATCCATTTTAGTTGGTAACCTCTTCTAATTCTAACATTCTTGTATGTTGAGACTCGTTCTTCTTCATCTAAAGACAAAAATGTAATTGCAGTTATTTAGTTCCTTAGAATTATGCAAACATTATGCTATAAGCAAAAGAGATAATTAATGTTTTTCAGTAATGCTATTTATCTTAAATCAAAGACGCTAGAGTAAACTTATAGTCTATTAATCCACGTGCTCATCATAAAAATTCTAAATGCTATAAATGAACAAAACAAAGCCATTTGGTTTTAACATGAAAAACTGATATTAACCCACTTATTCTCATTCATGTGACTTTGGCTCATCTCCCTCCTTGAGGTTGATTCCTTCTTTCTCAACAAATAAAAGCACTACATTAGGAATTAAGTTGGTTAACTTCACACACAAAACCGTGTGGTTCCTTCCCTAACTGTACTCACATTTTGCTGACTCACACAGATAGTAATAAAAAAGGTCACATAAATACATGGAAAATTACAACCATGTCACTGCTCTGTAGTGTAGATACAACATGGGATGAAAGCTTGGATGAGGAGAAGTTGACCCAATCAGTTCAATTGAAGAGAACTTCTCTGAAAAACTAAAGTTTAAAAGGTGGGCATAATCAACTAGGTGAATAAGACTAGGAAGAGTATTTGGTAGAGGAAATAACCTATAAAATCACCCTGCATTAGAAGACTGGCCACAATAACGTAGTGTGGAGAGCAATGAGAAGAGCAGTGGACAAATACGTTGACAGAAGGAGGGATCTTGTGACACAGGCTTTTAGACTGAGTGTGGGAGGTTTGCTTTACCCCAAAAGGCAGCAGGACACCGCTGGGGGGCATGTCTCACCCTCTCTGCAGGTACCACCGGGCCAACCCCAGCTTGCCTTACCTGAATTCATTGTCTTCCTCACTGCTCCCTGCTTTCTCCTTGCCCCTCTCAAGGTCCATTCTCAGCAGCAGCCAGAGGGGTTGCTTTAAACTCAGGTCAGGCTGGTGTTACTTGCCTCCTCAGTGCCAATTACCAACATCCTGTCTTTCCTAGAATAGCATCCGAAGCCCACCAGCTGGGCAGAACACCCTGGATGACTGTGTTCATAGCTACATCTCCAACCTCACCACCTAACACTCTTTCCCCTGGCCCTCTCTGCTGCAGTCACCGAGACTTGCGACTGTTCAAGAACTCTTCAGGTGTGCTCCTGCCGTGGGTTTTTGGCACTTCCTCTCTTCTCGACTGACCTTCTCCCAGGTGTGGACAAGACTCACTCTCTCAAGTACGCAGGTCTCTTTGTCTCTCTCTGGGAGGTGACTTATCAGGGACAACTTCCCTGTGTAAAACAGCCACCACCCTGTGCTGCCCGCAATGCTCTCCATCACCATCCTCTGCTTCACCTTTCTTCATAGTATTGACGTTCCCTGACATATTACATATTATCTGCTTCTTAGTTTTGATCTGTCTGCCTCAGTAAAACAGAAGTTCTTTGAGAAATGAGGCCTGTTTGTTTACTTCTTTATTTCTAGTGGGACGAGAAGGGTCACATAAGAGGTGCACACTAAATATTTGCTGAATTAAGAATGAATGAAAAGGTTAATAAATAAAAACTGTGAGATGTTCTTCACTACAATAATTTCACCCATTGGCTCCCAAATTCTCTTCTGAAGAGAACATCCATGTGGACGTGGACAGCACATGGACATGTTCCCGTCATCAATCAGGAGCCATTTCAAATCATTTACTTTTTGAGCTTCCTCTCAGTATTCAGCAATCGTTTTAAATTTCCCAATGAACTTTTTAACCTAAACCAGTAATTACCTATTTTTTTTGGCTTCAGAATCATGCATACCTGTGGACACAGGTGTTGTAATTTGAGGATATTTGCTTAAACTTCCTTTCCCATTCTTTCAAGTACAATTGTTGATGTAGTGCTATTTAGCAAGATACAAATGCATACTTGTCCCTTGCTTGTGATAAATACTACCTATTATTTTTAAGCAGTGTATATTCATCAAAAATGGAGTAATCAATTTTAGTTTAGGCATCACTTTTGTGGGATGGAATAATGGAAATAAAGGCAGAAAGGTAAGTTGGAAGTTTTAATGTGCTATTGATAAATTTAGATTTTTTTCTATAGAAATGAGGAGACATTGATTATTGCAGAGCAATAGAACAGCATGGCTAATTCTGGGCTTCAGAAAGATAACTCCTTCAGTACTGTTTGGGCTGCTTGGTTGGAATACAGGGAGGAGCTAGTTGGTTTGAAGACTGCAAAAGCAGGTCATGCTGAATGAGGACATTTGCAGTGAACTCAAACAGAAAAAGAAGAATTGCAATTTTTGATGTTCTTCACTTTTATCCAGGCATTTACTAAGTGGAATCAGTGCTGTGAGGGAAGAACCCCTCCAAAATGGAATTATTTTTTGGCGGGCAGGCCCCTTGTAGTATGGGCTTCCCCCACTAGAGGAACATTCTGGGAACCCATCGGTATCAGTGCACCAGTTGGCATTGTGAGCTGCTGTGTTCCACTTCAGTGAATTTTTTGAAGACTCTTTCAACACGTTTGCTCATTTCAGGACGGGTGATTTACGAGCGCACCGCCTAGAGTTTGCTGAGTGTTCAGCGATTTTTAACCAAAAAGGGCTTGAGACCTGTGCCCCACCCTCCCTATTCACCCAATCTGGCCCCAAGCGATTTTTGGTTTTGTTTCTCTGTATGAAGAAGTTCACAAAGGGAAACATTTTGCCGATGTGAAAGAGGTGAAACAAGAACTGCAGAAGCACTAGAAGGCATCAAAACTAACAAGTTCAAAAACTCTGTGCAGTGGAAAAAAATCTCTATAGGTGTATTGCATCAAATGGAGAGTACCTTGAAGGTAACCGAAGTTTGAACAAGTGAGAATAAATACACATTTTTTATATATATCCTCCATTTTGGGGGTGTCCCGCCTTGTACACTATGTTAAACTGTTAGGATTAGAGAGACGAGCTGTGAGTTCCTGGACATACCATGACTGTCACTTTATTATCGACACTTTGTCTTTCAGGACAAAAATTTCAGTTTCTATTTATAATGCAATGATACATATTCAACACGTCTTAACAAAAGTAATTTGCATTTGCATAGCAGTTTACAGCTTATAAATAGCTCACATGTGCATTGTGTTATTTGATCTCATAAGAATACAGGGAAGTAGCTGAATGGGGAATTCTTTTCAATTTTCAATAAGAAAACGGCAGGTCAGGTTTGTTAACTAACTGGCCCAGGGTTACACAGACAGCTGCCCGTGGAGTTGCAATTGAACCCATACATCTAAGTTCCGAGTACAATACGGTTTTTCTTAGAGCTTCATGCATTCTTCTAAACTTCCCATGAAAGTAGTTTTTGCTCTATTAATTCCACTTTAATTCTCTTCTCTAGATTCTATATAGTTCTCTAATTCCATTAGTTACTTTATTACTGGTTTATAAAAAATACTAAAAAAGCTGTGCTATGTTATTTTTGTGATATAGTTGTCAAGTTATAAATGCCAAATTTAAAACAAAACAAAAATCCTTCCTTTTACAAGTTCAAATTTCTGTTTCTGGTCTTTTATTCAAAAACTAAGACATAAAGATATTTTAAATACGTAACATTTTAAATAGCATTATATTATTTCTTGGTTTATTATTTTAAAATGAAAATTTATACTCCTTAATTTCAGTTTGTGTAAATGTTTTACATTTGTTATTTTGTTCACATCAGGTCTCACGATATGATAATAATTGAATTAGGTGGAATAGTAAAATATCACATTCTTTTTGAAAATGTTAAACTAGAAGATTCACCTCTCATGATTGTTGCTACGTGAAGACATGATATTGACTAGCTTAGCAGGAGAACAAATAAAATATGAGTCTGTGCTGACATGAATTTCAGATATTCACAAAAGCAAGCATCATTCATTATCATAGGCTTTTGTTTTTGTTTTTGTTTTAAAGAAAGATTATACTTAGCACCTGTGTCTTGGTTTCTAAATAGGATTTCCAATAAAAGGAACCAGGCTTCTTGGAGAAATGATTGATTCTAAGGCTGAGATTGGAAATATACAAAATGAGTCTTAAGACTCTTTTATTGCTAGAAACTAAGGAAGGTTCAAATAAATGAAAGATTGGAGACATATTAAAGGGACATAGGAGCCTGATGGAAAGAACCATCAATGGCAAAGCTAGAACAATTTTAGCAAATATGTATATATATATTTTAGCAAATATATATATATTTGCTAAAATATATATATTTTATATATATTAAGTTATACAAGGCATAACTTAAATTACCACTTCTTTCTTTCCCCTGACTACAGCTCTCAATATGCAACACAGGCAAAAGGTTAGAAGGGATGGATGTGGGCACGTGAGTCTATGATGATTAGGGACTGATGAAAGCATCACAATTGGGGGTGGAGACAGGCACACTAGGAGCAGTTCCTATTGGACAGTGGACACCTCTACCTGACTAAAGGGATTTGTCAGAGGACTGGAAAATTCAAACTGAAGGAGATCCTACAGATAACTAACATGCCTGGGTGACTATTAGACATGACAGCATCATCATAGACGATGAAGGTGAGGAGGAGAAGCATCTCATTTTCATCTCAATGTTAACGAGAGATAAAAGGCACTCTGTTAGCCAGAGTGACGACTGCTAAACAGATCCCATACCACTCAAGAACCAGTAAACAGAAAACAGAAGCTGCACTAAGTCTTTGAAATGATGGTGAATGAAAAGGAATAATAAATACTGTCCAGATGTTTCCACTGACGAATATCTCTCTGAAGAGCAGATCTCTGAAAATGATTTACTCAAGCAAAGCGATGACACTTGGAGAGGATGTGTTCCTGATATAGAGAAAAATGATGCAAAATTGGAGAAGCTATAAGGAGAGAACAGGAAGTGAAATTAGAAGATCTATTTTGAAGGAATTTTAAAAACTGAATGTGAAATTTAAAAAGAGTAACAGACTTATTATCTTCATCCATAACAGCCATAGATGTAAGGAAAAGAGTAGTTTTCAAAGAAAAGCTTAAACTCTCTCAGCATGTGAAAGAAAACATGGATTAAGTAAGTAGAACTATAATGATACATCAGTAAGACAATTGGAAGAGAAACATCATTCAAAAATTTACTGAAACAATTCTTTCTTGAGCTGATGAAAGAAAGCTTGAGTGTCCCAATTAAAAAACTCATAAGAGTGTTATTAAATATTAATACCATGGTAACACCATCAATTTATAGCCTGGAGAATTTTTTAATTTAAGGGAAAAGAAAAAATAACCTTTCAAGCATTCAGTTAGTGAAACATAATAACTACAAAGGAATTATATTCAGAATGATTCAACACTACAAATATGTGAAGCAGTATGAACAGAATTTTGAAAGAAAGAAGCTAAACGAAACTTATACATAGCTATTCATATAGAAGATTGGAAAATTTGCAAGCATTCAGAAAATATAACATTTAATTATATTCTTGAAAATAACACTAAGACTATTCTTTTGGTAACTGAGATATGCATAAAAATTAAGAATGAAGATTTCTGAGGATAAAAGAAGTAGCAATGATTTTGAAAATAATTAAATGCAAATTTCATGAAAAATCATTTTTAAATTAATGAGTCGAAAGGATTTAGTACTAGTTTTATATATAAAATAGCTATGAGGCTTGAAGTAAATCATTTATTATTTCTTGTCTTTACTTTCTGCATTTGCAAAACATTGCCACATCTCAGTAATGTCAAAGTACCGATTAATATTTTAAAGCACATGAACTCTCTTTTCTTTTCTTCCATAGTACTCTTCTAAGGAAGGCTCTGTGATAAGGATGGCTACCTAGCCTGCCTGTCCCCCTTAGTCAAAATTGTTACTCCAAGATTGTAGAGGGTTGCAATCCTGTGTTTGATTTTAAGTTCTCCAGGCCAGGCAATAATATGCTCATCGATCTCATTTAATTACAATGACAAAACACAGAATAAAAGCTGTGTCATTTTTGTGGTTTTCTGCAGATGTTTTCCTTCTACCAAATCTTTTAAAGTAGCTGAAAACTATGCCATGCTTTTCTTGCCTTCTCTGACTGCCTTCCACCCCGCCTCCATCACTTGTCCTTGTGCTGTTTTTGGAACGCAATGGAAAGGAGATTAAAAATGTTGAAGTCCTTGTTAGTTTCATGCCTGTATCACCTAATGTTCAAAGACCCCTTTGAGAAACATTCATTAATAAATCAATTTTAGAGAACATATGTCCATTCTCGAATAACTGGTAGGGAGAAAAACAAATCGACCATGGAACATCATGTGAATTCAGTTCAGGGCATTCTGACACACAGTTCTTTACCGCTCATGAGGATAATATGAAATCCATGCTGTTGACCAGGGCTTTATAGCTGCAATGACTGGTTCTTAATGAAAATCCAATAAATTTCAATATCTTCAGAAAATCAAATGGGAGATTTAAAAAAGGAATATGCCATGTTCTGAAATGATTTTAAGTAGGTAGAAAGGAGTTCAGTAGGTATAAAGAACGCCAAAGCATTTAGAGGTGATCAGGGAATTGGTAAATCATGTTTTTTTTTTCTACGCATCTTTATTAATCTCTGGGAGCAGTGCTAATTAGGATCAGTTTGACTTTGTGTAGCTATAAATTTACAGTTTTAATAGCAAACATTTTATTAAATTTGTTCTATGTGCCAGGCATTTTGAAGTGTTTACATATATTAACTCATTTAATAATTTCATTAACCTTATGAAGTGGATACTCTTATAACCATATCCTTTTTTATAGAGCTTCTATAAATTAAGTCATGCCCAGGGCACCATAGGCCAATTCATGTTTAAGCCAGAAGGTTCGTACTGAATAGTATAGCTCTAGAATGCTATTAACACACTTCACTGTCATCTTATAATAGACTGAGAAGTAACAAATATACCTAAATCAGTTTTGGGGTTCAATCTAAGACACATCAATCACTTAGAAAGGAATGAGGCACTCTAACTATTCACCTTCATATTTGTTATGCTCTGTGCACAATCAGTAAACTCTCTGGGGTTCAAGGTCTGCCCCTTCCTTTTGCTTTGCTCAATTGAGTTTGTATTTTGAGTAAATTATTCTGTATCCACTACCAACTCTAGATTACCAGTCTGGGTATGCATGTATGTGGGGGTTGGGGTGGTCACGGTTCTTCCTCTGACTAGTACAATTATGGTAATTACCCTTAATATATTATTGCATTTCAAAACTACCTGATAGTATGCAAAGTTGCAGTTGGCCAATTCTCTTAAACCTCTTGTGTAGTTTAATAAATGACAGATGCAAGATAATAATGACTTCATAATTATCTCACTCCATTCTTCTCACTTTCCCACTTCACTCTTTTCCAACTAATATTTTCACCCTTAGCTTCCTACTCTGCTTTCAACTGTGAAGAGGGTCACTCAGTCACTTCTGTTACCTCCATGCTCAGAAATACTTCCATTAAGAGAACTTAAATTATTCTAGCCAACAGGCGTTCCCTCCTTCTATTCTCTGCCATGTGTCAAAATTGTGACTTATATGTTGCTCTTTTCTCCATTCTCTACCCTCTTATTTCTTTACCTCTACACTCAATTAATGCTTGTCAGGTAATTAATGTGTATCAGCCAGCAGTCATCATGCAAGTATGAGAAGATACAGAGGTGAATGGCATATAAGTTTTTATTCTTTTCAAGCCAACCTGTCGACATGGCTTCTCTCTCCAAGCTCTTCTTTAAAAGATTGACAGGCATTACCTACCAAGTATGGGGAAGTATTCTGAGCATTCAACTTGCCTAAATTATGCAGCATTTTCCATGGGTAACCACTCTTCCCCTTTTAGAATTCCCTGGTGCCTTGTCTTCTGTGGCTACACTACTTACGATGGGAAGGAATACATTCCGCTGAGTCTTTGCGACCAGTGCATGATGAGACAAGGAGCTAGGAGCTGCAACGGAATAAAAATAAACTGTTTAGTTTAGCTGATTTCTTTCTTCATTCTTTTTTTTTTTGCAGCAATATTATCTTGATGAAGAAATTAATGTTAATTTAATTCTGGCACTTGTTTATCATCATAGACACACTCTCAGTATTATTTTCCTATTCTAATTTCATAATTCCATGGTTGGCTCTTTTCTTCCAATACAATGAATATATATATATAAGATATACATATATTATTTATAAATATTTATCTTATAAATAGATATCTAATAATATATTAAATATATATGTGTATATATACATCTCTCTTCTAAAATTCTGTGTTTTAGACCTGTATACAGGGAGAACTAATAAAAATCTCTGTAGCTGATAGCTTGATCCTTTTTCTAATACAAAAATGTGTATGGGTTGGTGGGTGGTGGGGAAGGGTAGGGTGGAGTAAGTAAGCATGTATACAAGTTATATACATAAACTGATGTTCATCTGCAAGATTCAAACCTACAAGAGACAGATGCTTGGCCATTAGACTGGCTTTGATCTCTTGAGATCAGAGCCCTTATTGTCCCCCACTCCCTGGAACTACAGCTCGTGGCACGTGCTTGCCCAGGGGAAATGACTAACAAGTATGGGATGAGCGAATGGTCACAAGTGTTCTAGTTCTTGATGTTTGTTCATAGAACACCATCTCTGAACTCCATCCCCATTTTAGAACACATAGAAAAATGTTTCCTTTCCCTTCTGTACTTTGGACCTCTCATTAAAATAGTAACATGCTGCCATGTCTGAGATATGAAAGATTTCTACTCATCCCTGTCTTACAGATGAACTTTTGTTCTATCAAAAAATAACAGATCACCTGGCTGGTGTAGCTCAGTAGATTGAGCATGGGCTGCGAACCAGGCATCTCAGGTTCAATTCCCAGTCAAGGCACATGCCTAGGTTGCAGGCCTTGGCCCCCAGCAACCGCTCATTGATATATATATTCTCCTCAGGGGAAATTATTCATTCTAACTTTTGTTCACTTTTTTAATCTTCTATATCATACTACGTTTAAGAAAATTTCATGCTGTAATTAATTTCTTTGTCTTATGTCCTCCCTATAATTTTCACCTCCGGTCTATGTTAGTTAACCCAAAACAAATATGAATGACTAAATCTGTGGAGTGTATCTGTGTGTACATGTGTAAGCTGGAGTTGGGGAAAATGGGATATTAGGGACCTCCTAACTCTCTGGCACAGAAAGAGATATGTCTGGCTAACAATGTCCACAATTCACAGAACTTTGTAATTATCAGAGTCTGAGCTGCCCCTGGCCCTCCTAATCTCTCCTAATTTCCTTTCTGCACCAACTGACAACAGAAAACCTTTCATAATCCGTATGACATGTTTTATCACTCATTTATCTGGTCTAGGCCAACTCTCTGCATGTGTATTCTGCTGAGATTTATCTCCAGTAGTTAGTTTTTGGAGTAATAATTTCTGTCTGCTACTTTAGGCTTTTGTCCAGAGCACTTCGCTGATCCTGTTTAGGGTACAGCTGTATCTTTAAAGACCCTGGGTGGCAGGGGATAATTGATGTTGACATTTCCCCCACTGGAGACTGGTTATCACAGTATCTAAACCTTGTTCAACTAACTTCCAAACTGTGTGGACCAGTTGGGTCTCAGGAATGTATAGAGCTAATTTGACTGCTTTGGTCATACAGTGCCAAAGTCCTTCTGTGTAGAAATATTTGAATTAACTGAAGTGGCCAAGTGAATTTATCTACCAAAGAAAAGTCATTAACAATGAAATTGGAACCCAGAATAATATATTGACCCTTCAAAATTTTATTTAAGAATCTGATAAATTTCCTGCTCAAATTATGATGAATGGTCTACCATAAAATATAGAGTTCTGCATGACTTAACAAGAGGGATTCATTCTGAGAAAGTTATCATTAGGCAACTTTGTCACCGCACAAACATTTCTGTGGAGTGCACTCACAGAAATGTACACGGTACAGCCTTCTACACACTTCGGCCCAGTGGTCTGGCCTGTTGCTCCTGAGCTGTGCACCTGCACGCCATGTCACTGTATTGAATACTGTAAGCAGTTACAGCACAATAGTGTTTGTCTATATAAACAAATCTAAAAAAAGAAAAGGTACAGTAAAAATACAGTGTACAAGAGAAAAATTGGTGCACCTGTACAGGGCACTGACCGTGGATGGAGCTCGCTGGACAGGAAGTTGCTCTGGGTGAGTCAGTGAGTGAGTGCGAAGGCCCAGGACATCACTGGACACTACTGTAGACTTTATAAACACTGTTCCGCAAGCTTCCCCCCGCCACTTCCTTTTGACAGAGTCAGAAATGAAACAGCAGAACTCTCAATGCCGCTCCATGAACAAGGGTGTGGGCTGAATGGATTGAAAATATAAAGCAGAACCTGCCTGGGAAAGGCATAGATCACCATAATAGTGACTGTCAGGAGGGAGAGAAAGGCAGCCTGAGGATCAGTAAGAACAAGAAGTCAAGATCGAGAAACAAAGGAACGCAGGGGATGGTGATGAGCATGTGGTTTTGGCTATTGCATGTTGGTGCAGGGGTCACGTTGAGGAATGCCGTGGTTTTCCTTAGAAAAGAGGGTGTTACACATGGAGAGGGTATAGAATGTAGGACTCCATATTTTTACTGTGGAAATATATATATTTTGTTCTATTGACCATATGTGGCACAAAGTGCTCCCTCTGAATTTAAACTGATGGAAGAAATAAAACTTATCTTTGATTTACATGATTACAGCCAGAAGATATTTCCTAAATACAGGGACAGGTTAACCCCACAGGATCACAGAAAGCTTTTACTAAAGTGGGGATGGCACCAAGTACTTGTTAAGGTAGCTCCCGCGGACCTGTGTCCTTGCACAGGGCCGAAGGTCCACAACGCAGCATTTACCGCAGTGTTCTCTGGAGACCACCGAGCCCGACCTGGGAGGGCTGCAGCGCCCTCTGAAGGTGTCGTGCCGGGGGCACAGGCTTTGCTGTGCTGACGGACTGGGACGGCACCTGTGCACTCAAAACTGAGCTGCTGTGAGTGACAGGGAACCTGTGGCCAGGTCCCGCAGATACTCATCCCACCAGAAGAAAAGACTCCTCCTGAACCACACAGGCTTCCGTTTCTCCCAGGACATTCAGCTCTGTTAAGACCTTATGGGACCAACATCGTACATGTGGTCCATTGTTGACAGAAACATCATTCTATGGCACATAAATGTACTTTTATTCTAATTAGAGTTTTATTTTAGGCTACGAGTAAAATATAAAAGGTGACTTCTTAAAAGTTTGAATACATAAAACATAAGGTTTTATTATCCCAAAGAGAGGCATTCTATTATGCAAATATATTAATTCAGTTGCTGGTATGGAGATTTTAAGCAGAAATGAAGTTTAAATAAGGAATTTTATGTTGAAGGACTGCTGAGTAAAATAATGAGATATTTGATATTGCTTAGGTTGCCTGTAGGTTTAAAAAAATATTTTTACTATGTATTTGTGCAAACCAACTCCTATGACTGCAGATCCTCCCAACTGCTCTAGGAACAGGGATCATCAGTCAGAGATAAAGTAAGTAAACAGGCACCAACACTGCATCTGAAAATGTGTTTAACATGATGTGCTTACTTTAAACCAAAATTGCGTAAGTCCGTCAATATAGAATGACAAGATAAAACTTTGCTCAGGCCCTTTTTATTCTTTCATGTGTGAGTGCTGATTCTATTTCAAGCCTTATGTAGATATAAAATGTGTGTGTGCATGCACATGCATATATATATGTAAAGAGATATAAATACATATAGCTCTGGCTGGTGTGGTTCAGTGGATTGAATGCTAGCCTGTACACCAAAGGGTCGCTGGTTCATTTTCCAGTTAGGGTACATGCCTGGGTTGTGGACCAGGTTCCCAGCAGGGGGCGCACAAGAGGCAACGACACATTGATGTTTCTCTTCCTCTCTTTCTCCCTCCCTTCCCTTCTCTCTAAAAATAAATAAGTAATCTAAAATAAGTCAGTAAATACATATGAGGTAACTACATATATATAATATATGCATGTGTATGGCTTCTAGGAATATATTTTAAACTCTTTTGTTCAAAAGTTCAATAAATTTTTAAGCCTCAAAAGAGTAGAACTACACTAGAACAGGCCTGTGTTATGGTTTTTGACCGCTTGATATCTTCGAGCATCCTTCCGAAGTATGAGAAATTGCCCACATGTGAGTGGTCCACACCTCTCAGATTAGAAGCCAGATGCCTGTGTGTCATGTCCTCTCCGGCTGTTTGGACCTGTAAGCTACATACGCTCACCCAATCAGGCGGCGCTGCACACGGTGAAGCAGGCACTGCGGGTCCTCTCTCACAAGGGCACTGGTAGAGGTAGACAGCTTTGTGGGGTCACAGTAGCCTAGCTTCCAGCCGTCCCATCCAGGCTCTGGGACTGATCCGAGCAGGGCAGTGGGGTGTCCTGCCCAGAGAACTGGTGAATGCCCTATATCTCTTGTAAGTCACTGAGCCTTTAAACTGTGTCTGAGAACATTGACTGGCATACTGCCCCAATACTTGAGCTTTCTCACCTACTTAAAGACTTTGCTTAAGGAATTCTCCCTTCTCTCTTCCTCTCCATAATCTTTTCTCCTCTTTTCTGAATTTTTCTCAGCAGTGCACACCTATACTATTGTTTCTCCCATCTTAAAAATCCCTCTGTCTTTCAAATACTATTGCAGTTTATATTTAATATCACTATGTATTAATTTCAGGTGTGCAGCATAGTGGTTAGACACGTTAGACAATCATATACTTTGCAAGGCATTCCCCTGATATTTCCAGTACCCACCTGGTACCATACATAGTTACCATGATATTGTTAACTGAGCTCTCTATGCTGTACTTTACATCCCCATGACAATTTTGTACCTACCGATTGGTACTTCTCAATCTCTACCTTTTTCACCCAGTCCCCCACCACCCTCCCCCTGGTGACCATTAGTCTGTTCTCTGTAATCATGAGTCTGTTTCAATTTTGTTTGTTCACTTATTTTATTATGAGGTTTCACATAGAAGTAAAACTACATGGTACTTACCTTTCTCTGAAAAGTCCAAGATTCTACTACATCAGGCTCCTATGTCAAGCTTCTGCCTTCCGTTATTGCCTTCCCTTTTCAGCAAAACTCCTAGTTTTAAATAGATTCACTTTCTCCACCTTAACTCCTCCCATTCGCTCTTGAACTCAATCAGGCTTTTCCGCTGAAAGTGCTCTGTTCAACGCCCCCAGTGACCTCCCATCACTCAGCCGACCTCCACACTGTTAAGCTATCTTTAGATCTTCCCTTGGTCCACCTATCATCAGCATGCAATAAAGGTGATGGCTCTCGATTCCTTTAAACACTTCCTTTCCTTCTAGGACAGCAAATGCTAGTTTTCCTCCTACTCCTCTGCTGCTACTTTTTCTTCTTCATCCAGACTTCTATATGATGGAGTGCCCAGGGATCAGTCCTGTGACTCTTTTCTTTAATCTGTACATCCACTTGACTTCATGATCTTCAACACTATCAAGTTCACCCCTTTCCCTTGAACTGCGGACTTGCATACCACCTGCCTATTCGACATAGTATCTACTTGGAGGACTAATAGACATTTCAAACATAATGTGCCTTGAATAACACTTCTGCTGTTCCCTACTCTCTGCAGCACTGCTCTTCTCAGTTTTCCCATCTCAGTGACAAGCAACAAAATTCTCTTAGTTGCTTGGGTCGACATATTAGAGTCATCTTTGATTCTTTCATTTCCTCCATGTATCATGTCCAACACCACAGGAATTGTTCTACCTTCAGCATATGTCCAGAATCTGACTAATTCCCAACCCCTCTTCATTTACCTCTCTGGTTTAAGCCATCGTTACCTTTTATTTGGATTATTGCAGTAGCCTCCCAGAAGATTTCTATTTTTAATTCCGGCCCCTCTTCCATAGTTTATTCTCAACACAGCAACACAGTTCTTTTTTTTTTTAAAGATTTTTTATTTATTCACTTTTAGAGAGGGAAGGGAGGGAGACAGAGAGAGAGAGAAACATCAATGTGCGGTTGCTGGGGGTTATGGCCTGCAACCCAAGCATGTACCCTGACTGGGAATCGAACCTGCGACACTTTGGTTCACAGCCTGCGCTCAATCCACTGAGCTACGCCAGCCAGGGCCCACAGCAACACAGTTCTTGATTTTAGTGAAAGCATATTATATCTTGCTCAAAAGTTTTCAAAACCCAAATACTTACAATGAATGATCCAGTTGCTTGAATATTTCCTGAGCCATCACTCTTCTGACCTCATCTCTGGGTGACATCTCTTCAGTCACTGGAGGCATGCCCAGCTATCTTCTTGGATGTTCCTAGAACACACCAGGTGTGCATCTTCACCTCGGGGAATCTGCCATTTCTTGGGCCTCTTACTTCTGCTCCCAGAGAGCAGAATGTTTGTTATCTCAATCTTTAATGTTTTACTTACATTCTTAAATTCCCCCTTTTCAATGGCTCTTAATGACTACTCTTATCTAAATTAGAAGCCATTTCCATATCTACTACATCGTTATTCACACATCATAATCCAACATACTGTTGTCTCCTTCCAATAGCCCCCAGCTCCAGTGGCTATGATGTGCCGGCACATCATAGTTGTAGGGGGCGACCAACTTGTTATGGTTTGGCTGGAACTTACCTGGTTTTAGTTGAAAGATGCACGGCACAGGAAACCTCTGAGGTCCAGGCAAACTGACACAGTTGGTCACATCAGCTCAATTGATATTTTTCTTTTTTTTTAAGATTTTATTCATTTACTTTTAGAGAGGGAGGAGAGGGAGATAGAGTGAGAGAGAGAAACATCAATGTGCGGTTGCTGGGGGTCATGGCCTGCAACCCAGGCATGTACCCTGACTGGGAATCGAACCTGCGACACTTTGGTTCACAGCCCGCGCTCAATCCACTGAGCTACGCCAGCCAGGGCTCAATTGATATTTTTCAAATGAAAAAATGGAAGCAGGCTGTGTGTATGAATTCTACCCAAATCCTAAATCCATGGGCTATTTAACCTAAAGTTTTATAGGTGACACAATCATCCTGAAATGAGTGAATATAACCACATACAATGATACAAAGGAGAATAACAGGCATTTTCACAATGATCAAGTGCCATGTAAGAAGTATCCCTAAATGGGTAACAACTATTATTAGAACCATACATGTAAGTCATAGCTATGATTCTACCATGAAGAATAATTGCTTATAAGATGCTTATCCTTTAGACTGACAGCAAATTTATAAAAATATTGTTTACAACTGTAAAGCAGTGGTGACATTCACTCACATCGTTACTGACTGACAGAAAGTGATGGATGGTCCTCAGGAAATGCTAACAAAACATTGACTCTGCTGACTTAAATTATGTTTCAAATTAATAGCTGTGTGTAGGTTCAACCATTAGCTAAAATCTATCTTTTAGGCTTGAATCTTTGTGGGATTCATAAGTGCACTCATGTGATTATTGTAGACTCGTATGATTATTATAGCATTATATATAATTTAATGTTTTTATATTATGGCTTAGGTATAATTGTTTTGTATATTTATAAACATTGATAAATTATTAATACTAACTTAAGAATGAATATTGTAAACTTTTTAAAAATTTAATTTAAACTTTTTTAACATAAACATCCAAACAAACAAGCATCCTTTTTCTAAAAAATTATGAATATGGAGAAACAAGAGTTAAGGTTTCCTTTCTTAATCATTTCTGGATGTGAGTCCAAAGGTCAGAGACCAGTGGCTCATCTTGGTGGTGGGACGTACAACATGGAGTGGTAAGAGTTTCCAAAATGACAGTGGGCTGCTATTATTTATCAGTTTTTAAACTTCATCTGAAAATATCTTTAGAAAGAAAGGGAAAGAGAGAGAGAGAGAGAAGGAAACATGGATGTAAAAGAGAAACATCGATTGGTTGCCTGTCATACTCACCCATATTAGAGACTGAACCCACAACCTAGGTATGTACCCTGACCAGGAATTGAACCTACAACCTTTTGGTATTTGGGATGATGCCCCAACCAACTGAGCCACCTGACCAGGGCTGCACAGCTATTCCTGATGACTTTGTAGAACTCACACAAGACAAAGTGGATCCCCATCAAGGAAATGGCTAAAATGAACCCCTTTATGAATATATTTTTGAAAATAAAAATGCATTGAGTGTACCATGACAAAGTGGCATTCATGCAGAGTATGCTGTATATTCTTATTTAAATAGGGCTAACAATGGGCCACTCCTATGACCCTCATCCTGTGACTGAATCAGTCTGAGAAGGCATGCTGTTGTTCAGGTTCTCCAAGTACAAAATGATTACAAACTAGGAAGGAATTGGCCTAAAGGACATACATAACCCACATGGTCCCTCCCTGGTGAAGAGATAATCCCAGGGTCACTGTAATTGCAGGGTCAGCTTCTCTTTTGTTCCTACTAGAATCTTCTCCACACTTCTCTGCTTTTATCAATGTCTAGGAGGATGAGCCTTGAAGATTGCATCCTCCAGGTTTCCTGTTGGTTGGTTTTGATTTGAGTTCATCAAAAAACAAACAAGCAAACAAACGAAAAAAAAAAAAAAACATCGGTAAGACAGGAGGGTGAGAAAAAAACAGTGGAGGGTTATTTCTTCCTTGTTTCTTCATCAAAGTTACATCTTTGGCATTAGCTACACCCTAACATGACTACAGTGAGTCTTGCACATTCTCTATTCTCAGCAAACTCTGGTAACTCTATTTCCTTCTATTATCTCTGTAGCTTTTACATGGTGATTGCTTCTCTCTGTTGCTAATCCCTTCATATTTCACCATCTTTTGTTTGTTTTCATAATGCTACTCACACATCTGTAAAGAAGGCTTTATAGTTTCTAATTTTTCTATGGGAAGACAAAGGAACATTTTTTTCTGTTGTTTCCTCTTATTAATACATTTTAATCTTTACTCCCATGTGTTAGATTAAAAGGAGTACACTATAGGGATTTGTTCTGGGCACAGGGATTTGATTGTTTGGTGTGAACTGAACAGCAGTGCCTAAAAATCTAAAAAGAAACAGAGGAGTTACTGGAAGCTTATGCATATTAATAAAGAAGATGCTCATTTCTGCTTAAATTTCAAGGAAAATAATAACCATGAAAATTTACCATGAGCTAGGGCCATAAAGACCAGTCTTGTCCTCAAGTATAGTTTCTAGTCATAGTGGGTATTCAGCACATGTTAAATAACGACATCTGATAAGCAAAGTAAAATTTTACTAAAGGTCAAATAGATGCATTGCCATGTGAATAAGCAAATAAGATGGCAAGAAACTGGTCAACGTATAAGCTGCTCTGAAAATGAAATGGCCCACCACTGTCAAGTTTCCAAACAGAGTGGCCAATGCAGTATTATGCTGGAAGGAGGCACTAAATTGTCCCCATCAATGATCCGGAAAAATGCAGTGCTACAAAACTACAAAAGGGTAAGTTTAACACTGACCATTGCTTTTATGAAAACTAATAGGGCAATAATGCATTGCTTTCTGAGAACCCAGTAAGTACTGATAAAGGGACATTAAATATTCACACTAGAGTCTATGAAATATACTTTCACATGATGCGTGCCGTTTACTTCTCTCATAGCTTCATCCAAAGTTATTAAATTTTAAAATTGCACTAGGACATTTTATATGTAGTGCATTTATAGCCTCTGATTTATATAGTACTTTCCTTCCATAGAGCCATTATATCCTCATTCTCCAATTCAGTTGTGCTTATGGTTAAATATAGCAAGCGATGTATGTGTGTGCATTATATACATGTAATGTTATATAAATACCTCTTGATTCTTTGTATAATATATTCCCTGAAATTTTGTAGTGGGCCATAATGCAATTGCAAGATAGCTGGGGATATGGGATTTGTATCAAGAATACGGTATGTTTCGAAATTGTCTGTAAATAACAATGGTTACAAAGCAGACAGCTTAATCTGTATGAAGTCCCATTCTATCTGCACTTCACTTATATAAAGTCAGCTATATGTACTTTGCAAAGAGAGACAAGGATACAATTTAAAAAAATAAATCTACTTTGGAAAACATTCTGTCTGCTGTTCCCTTCTTCCCGAATGAGGTTCAGTTGACACATGCCAGTTCATTCTCCCTTAGCCCACTCAGTTTCCTCACCACTCATTTTTCATTTTTCAGGCCCCATGCTTTATTATTTGTGGCAGAAGAATGCTGAAAGCATCATTTTTCTCTTCAAGGAGACGTTACTAGAGTTGAAGTTGAAGATTTTTCCCACAAATCCTTGTTTGGGAGATAATCACTAATGAGTAATAGACAGTATCATTGAGTGAGGTTTTATAAGAAACAAACACTCAGCCTTGGCTGGCATAGCTCAGTGGATTGAGTGCGGGCTGGGAACCAAAGTGTCCCAGGTTCGATTCCCAGCCAGGGTACATGCCTGGGTTGCAGGCCATAACCCCCAGCAACCGCACATTGATGTTTCTCTCTCTCTTTCTATCTCTCTCCCTTCCCTCTCTAAAAATAAAATAAATAAAATCTTTTTAAAAAAGGAACAAACACTCTTCATTGTAGAGACTTTGTTAATAGCTGAAGCATTCATGTTAAGTCAGTGAAGATATTTGCAGACTGAACAGTATAACTGAGTTATTCCCCACTACTCTTATAGGAAGAGAATCTTTGCTGGTTGAATAGGCTTCTTCTGTTCAAAGATAGATAACATTTTCAATGCCTGCCCTAATCTTAATCCAACTACTACACCCAATAATACATCAATGAAACAGTGGTCTCATAAAAACCTAAAGAAAACCTGCTCTGCCGAACTCACTACATTGAAAGACAACTTGGCCGTCTCCAAGATTTTCTAAAGGGTTTTCCAAGGGTAATTTCATCAGTAGCTCATAATCGCCTTGACACTAACTTTAGATACCTACTCCCCAGTAGAGTGTGACTGTACTTTACTTAGCGCACAATTTCTGTGACATTCTTGATGGCTACTGCAAACCCTTCAGTTTAAGTTCTCCATTGCCTTGGACTCCAGGGAAGAGATATTTAGACACTGGGAATGAAACTTCAAAGGAGTCGAGGCAGGAAGTCACAACCACTGTTGGAGAGTGCCCAATAGAGACCTTGCCCTGAGGTGAATGAGCTGTGAATGGAATGGTTCTGTGATCCTTGAGTAGTACGTCAGGGGATTCTGGGTGATTCCTCAAAGCTCTGGAAGTGGTGCTTAGAGTAACTGCCCCCCATTATTAAGAATAAGTGGTTGTAAAAATGGAAGATGTGCCCTGCCATTTGGAAGCTGCCCTTCTTTGCACTAACTATGAGGTGTGATCACTCAATACATGCCCATATAACTGGTTAGGGAAATATATCCTCCCTCCACAAAGGAAGAAAAGCATTCCTATTTTGGCCCTATATGATTTTCACATAACCACGGTCCAATGATGATTATGTGTCTCTCTTCCTATTTCTGAGTTTGAATTTTTACTGTAGTTATCATATTCCTCTTCCGTGTGTGTGTGCTTCTGTATAATAAAAGTATGTGTTACCTATCAATTTTGTTAGCTGTTAGGTGATTGTACCAGGAAGAGCCACATTCAAATCTTATAAAAAAAAACTGTGTTTCACCCAGAAAGACATGACCTTGAACTAAATGCAGTCACTGATTGGGACTTCCAGCAGGAGAGGCAAAGAACAAAAG
This sequence comes from Phyllostomus hastatus, assembly GCF_019186645.2. NCBI lineage: Eukaryota > Metazoa > Chordata > Mammalia > Chiroptera > Phyllostomidae > Phyllostomus > Phyllostomus hastatus. The sequence continues at coordinate 59,974,813 of NW_025334033.1, read as the reverse complement.
AAAACTTGATGACCAGAACAAGCTTTGACAGAGCATTTTACTGTTCACCAAAAATCTGTATGTTTCCCAGCCACCTGTGCAGTTAGGTGAGAGCACAGGTCACAGGTTTTGGCCAAGGAAATGTGCATAGAGGTAACGGGGGTCACTGCCAGAACTAGCCGTGGAAAACAGGAGATACGATGCTGCTCCTCTCTTATCCTTTTGAGACAATCTTAGAAGCCACATGTTTCAGAGTTTCAGATAGTAGCTCCAAGATAAAGAAAACCACAGGAAGCTGCATCTGACTATGGAAAAACTACACTTTACTTGTAATGTAACTGAGATTGTGTACGTGTGTTTTCAGAGGCAGCTAACAACGCTTACTCTAACGGATATCAAGCCCTACTTTCTCAGTAGTCTTCATAGTCTGTTCCTAATCCGATTAACTCCTCAAGGGCTTTTTGCATTAAGTGTTCTTGACACCTGTGCTTTTAAAGCATCAATAAGAGAGAAAAACATATAAAGCAAAAAGGATATAGTCTCACAGTAAAGAACTAGAGTGGAAGGAAGCCCTGCCTTGTCAGTGCTACTGCAGGGTTTGTTCACAGTTACAATGTTTGGCATATAGGAGGCACTCAGTTAATATCTGCTTGAAAGAGGAAAGAAGTGCTCAATTATTCCCTCTAGGCTTTATACATTTTCCAGCAGGCTGATGAAGAGTATTTGCTTATTGAGATCTGGTACCTGTTCTTTCAGGAAACAGCCTATAAAGTATTTAGAATTATAGCCTAATATTTTGGGAACAAATTTTTAAAGATTGAATCAGCTACATGAAAGCCAGCTTTCTAACTATCTGCAACATCACCAGCCTACTTACTTTTCATCCAGTCCATTAGGTGAATAGCATTCCTCCATAGAAACACAAATTTTCTTTATTTCTTTGATTTGCCTCCCATCTAACATGAGATGAAAAGAGTATGTGTGGGATGCAGGAGATGAAACAATTGAGATGTTCTTTCCTTGAACAATCTGTTTTTCTCTTCATGGCACACAAAAATAGAAAAGCCATTTGCCAGCACCAGTGACCACTCTTTTGCTACTTTTCAAGGGTCGTTAATGTAGTAACCAAACATTGAGAAAAAGATGCAATAGAGGTTTAGTTATTTGGGAACAAGTATTTATTATGTATTTGTTTGCTGTTTTATTTGAGTAAAAATAGGATGTCCACAGTTTAATACAAGGGGGGGCACCCTAAAAAATTATCATCTGGTGGGCAGGCCCCCGGTAGTACAGGCCTCCCTAGCTAAGTGAGTGCACTAGGAACCATCTGTATCAGTGTATCAGCTGTTGATGTGAGAGGCTGAATTTGTCTTCAATGAGCATTGTCAAGACTCTTTCAACACATTTGCCCATTTCATGATGGGTGACTTACGAGTGCACCTGCCCATGCTGTACTTAGTGTTTAGCTGTCTTGAAGAAAATTGGCATGACTCCCTACCCCACCTTCCCTACTCACTTGATCTCCAGATGAAAAAGTTCCTCAAAGGGAAAGGTTTTCCCGATGTGGAAGAGGTGAAACAAAACATGGCAGACGCACTAAAGGGCATCAAAACTGATGAGTTCAGAAACTGTTCTGAGCAGTAGAAAAACATCTTGGTAGGTTTATTGCATCAAATGGAGAGTACTTTGGAGGTGGCTGAAGTTTAAACAGGTAAGGATAAAAACACCATTTTAAATAAATAAGTTCCACTTTCTGGGGTTCCCTCCTACTATGACATTGTGTTATGGTATTTTATAGGCTAAATCTAACAGAGATAATGTGCACTAATTACTTTATTCTTTCTTGGAAGTCTCCTTTTTGGATAAGCATATGGATATCCTAGATGTATTTATATTATTGTCTATTTTGAATAACTATGATGTTCAAGTGAGTATGAACTGTATGTGTAAATCAGAAGGCATTTTATTAGGATGCATAGCCACACTACTTTGATCACCATTACTATACAAGCACAGAGGGACAGATGAAAAAAACCCCAAGAATGTCTTATCCTCAAAACGTACTCCCTTATTTTTCCCATAGATTTAGAGGATTAAAATGAATTTAGGTTCTCAGTCACTCTCCAACACCACCGCTATCACACAGACATACAGAATTGGGCAGTCAAATTTTTCATGTACTTTGGTATTTACTTTGTTTTTCTATTCGGCTACATTTTCTTTCAGTGTACAGGGTAGCACTATGGGAACATTCCTGTCTCACAATTGGCTCCATCAGACTTTCATCTGTTTGAGAGTGAGTTTGGGGGGCTCTTGCTGGGGAGGCTTATATTTGATGCTAATGGGTCTGCGAATATCTTATGTACAAAACAGCATCTACAAGAAAAGGTGGAAGAATGGAAAGACAATTTGGTCTTTTAGAAACTTGAACTGTCCCTTGTTCTGCCCTCCCAAACTCCTGTGTGCTTTTGGGTCCCAAAACATAAGGTCACAATGATGTCACAACAGAAGACACTTTTAAGGAAACAAGCACCAGTTTGATAGCCTCCCTTGTCAAATGACAAGCTAAAATGAACAATGTATTCAAGTTTTCCCTTTTTTTCTAGCCCAGAGAAAGGCAGACATTTGTCAAGTGTACATTACAAAGATTGGATTCAGAAAAAAAGGTGAGTGAGAATTTGTTTCACTGTGTTTTAACTCCCCAGCTTATTATTAAAAGAAGAAAAGATGATAAGATAAAAGGGCATTCGTCCTAAAGGAAAAAATAAATCAATGATGTCTCTCCTAAAAGAAATATTCCCAACTAAGGGCGAGTTAAAAATAAATACATTGCTATAGGAAAACAAGGCAAAGCAACAACAACAATAAAATATGAAGTGGTAGTGCAATTGCTAAGACTATATCTTAGAAGAAAAATTATGAGGTATTCTTTTAATATAGTGATGTCATTAGCATAGGAAACATCCACGTTCTTAGACTTTGTTACCAACTTGTATTTCATTTTTTTATTTTTATTTTTTAAATTGTAAAACAAATATTTATCACCAGATGCCATGACTTTCAAGAATGAATTGCCGAAGAAAGGTTATTAAGCCGTCCATGTTACTTATTATTTCAATTCCAATTTCAAAATGTAATTGTATAGTAAGAGTGAACCAGTCATTTCTTTTTAATGGGCAAAATGGGGGTAATGGTAATGTTTTCTCACATTATTTTTGTAACAAATAATCTGACTGGCAGTAATAACTAACGTTTGCCTATCCTTTGAGTTTAATTAGCTTACATTTACATATATCATCTCAGTTGTAAAATCTTTAAAGATAACAAGCCTTTCCATTCAAGTGAACTAATTGGAGAAGAGTAATAATTCTGATGGTCCTTAACTTTAGATCTTACTAATAAAGTTAGCAGCTCATTGTCTAAGATCAAAAGTCTCACATTGAAGCTTAATATCTGTAAGTTACAAAAATGGCATACACTCCATGTCTTTCTAAAATGACTCTACATCTCTTGAAGGATGAGAAGTAAGAAGTAGAGAGGGAGAGGGAGGAAAGGATTCCTGGAAGGCATTACTCCATATATCCAAAAGAAAGAAATAGACTGCATTCTATTTTCAAGAACCCTCTGTGTGATTTGTTCACTGGATGATGCCAATGGAGTTTCCGCTTGAGCTATTCTTTCTCAGGCTTGCGGCATTTTTCCTTTTTTCTCATTGTTATGAGCTTACGTTGTATATTAGCATGTGTTGGAGGAACAATTCACTGGAGGGAAACCCTATAAGCCGATTTATTTGGTGCATTAATTACTAAAACATTTAACAAAAAATTCTTATACAAATACATACTTGGGTTTTACCATGTTCATATGCCCAAGGAAATATTTTGAAATGAGCTTTTCTAAAGAAAAGGTTCATTCAATTTATTCTAGCCTTGATTCTTAGTTAGATTGCTTGGGAAGGGAAAGTCTACCAAGTGCCAAGGAAGTAGGTTTGAGCATAGAGTTCCTCATTTTTATTATTACTATTTTTTTTCCTTTTCGCTTTAGGGGCTATACTGTGCCTATTAGTGACTTCTTGGAAGTAAAACCGTCTTGAGAAACAAATTTTTCTGAAAACTAAATATATTTTTTTATTCTATCTTTCAGTACACAATGGCTATTAAATCTGCTTACTGACATTAGAACCTTTCTGTGCGTTGGAATCCGCTGTCCCGTCATTACTTTCTGTCTCTTGTTCTCTGTGCCAGTGAAGTCTGAGCAGGAGTTTTCAATTGATTTTTACCATTTTTTACTCAGGAAGACATAACTCGCCTTCACATAATTTCATTATTTCTTGTGTGGGGAAGAAATTGTCATTAGTAAAGGAAGGAAAGATGGACACACTCTCTTTTTGCTATAGGGGAAAAAATACAAGGGAACTGGCAATTCATTTTAATTTCATCCCTTGAATTTGTGTTTTTAGATCCAGTTTTACCAGAAGCCAGTTGTTTAGAAATGTCACATAAATTTTTAAACTTTATTCAGAGTGAAAGAGTAATAATGAAAAAAATTCTGTAAATATTATAGACAGAAAAAATTGTAAATTGAAAAAAAGAAGTTACAAAGGAAGTAACCAGGACAGAGAGAACTCTGACTTATACATTTATTAATTAATTGATCAGCTCACTAGTTCATCAAATACTTATTGAGCACCTACTTTGTGTAAGATTGATTTATACTTTGTTGCAAACACCTCTAACAGTCTAATGGAGTGGGAGGAGTCAATGTTTGAAGACTCTGTATAGTTTGATTAATGAAGTCATTCATTCCTTAATTCCAAAAACACTTTCTGAATTTCCCACAATAAGAATCATATGTATTCATATGTATGTAGAAGGAGAGCATGGGGTTTCACAAAGATTGCACACAGAGAATGCATTGACAACAGTGGAGGTAAGGCAAGAGAGATCAGTCAGAAGCCCTAAGTTACCAAGAGTCCCTCCAACTTATGTGGAGCCTGAAGCTTATGTTAACAAAGGAAGGCGACAATTTCAGGGGGAAAAAGCAAAATTTAGCCCATAGGTAACTATTTATTTCAAACATGAAAAGAAATCACAAGTTACACATTTTATAAAGTTGACATATTATAGACAAACATCAAACAATGTGTAAAAGTAAGATATTATTTATTTGAACTAACTTACTGACACTCCCCTAAATATTTTCTCCTAAACAATTTAGGAAAAATGATAATATTTTCAGTACTTTTAGTAATATTTACTACTTTTTTGGATGACCCTTTACATTTATTTATAGAAACAAGGAAAGATGCTTCAGTTTTTCCTCTAAATGACGAACACCTATTTCTTTTCTTTTCAAATTAATGATTCAGAAAAGGGTCTTTTAAGCTTAGTAACTCATTATTGGTAATGCCATAAAAATACTTTCAGTTTGATGTAAAATTGGGTGAAATCTCTGTCAAGTTTATTTCACATATAAGTTCTAAGATTTCTTTTTTTTTTAGTTCTAAGATTTCTTAGCATATCAAATTTTCTCATGTAGTGGCTGAAGTGAAATACTATATAAATTATTGTTACTCACTAATCTATTAGTCCTGGATGTCTCTGCTATCATGGTACATTCTGTGTTTTATTTTATCTTCATTGATAACTCTAATTAGTGTTAATTACCTTCTAGCTTGATTAAAAATATTCATAAGCACATCAAACCAAGCAACTTAGAAGCGAGAGGGAAGAACTGAGGGAGGAAGAAACAGCACGCTAAACGGATCATGGCCCCCTTGGCTGACTTCTGCCAATTTCACATAAACACATGAACACAAGTTCATGCCATGAGCTTTCCCAGGGCTTTACAAGGAGCCCATGAAGGTGACACGCTCTATTTCATGAGCACGTGCCTCTGCTTGACAGCTGTCACAATCGTCCAGAAGACATCGGCACGGTGTTGAACTGACGCAGTGGCAGGGATGGTACAAGTTTGAGGAATGTGAAGGAGGCAAAACCTGTAAATAGTTGCCGACGGAGGTGTTTCCTTTTCCACATTTAGTGATGTCTGCTCTTTTACTACCAATTTGTATGATTACAGGTCTGAGCGTACTTGTAACAGGCACTGTTTTGGGACCTGGAAGAATCTGGAGAGGAGAAGTTACAAATCTAAGCAAGTTCTGGAGTCAACAAATAAAGAAGAAAAGAGGCTGGAAGCAGAGACCCCCTAGGGCGTCTTGGCCACAAGAAGCCCTTCAGAGGGGAATATGACTTAGAGTAACATGCAAATAGATAATAAAGACTAAATGGTAATCACACAAATAAAGTGTGTGCTCTATTTGGCTTATAGGTACAGGGGTGGGTAAAAATAGGTTTATGGTTGTTCATATGGAAAATAATACAATAATTAATAAATAATAAAAGAATAAACTGTTCTGCATACTCACAACCGTAAATCTTCTTTTGCCCATCCTTATGTGTAAACATATACATATAATCCAACCAGCAAAGAGGTTGCCTGAGACCAGAGGAATTAGTGCTAGATTTTTCCAGAGATCATCTTAAAGAAGCCTAGAGGAGGTGAAGTTTAGGCTAAATCATAAAATAACCCAAGGATTTAGCCATGCAAGAAGAAAACATCTAAAGAAAGAAAACAAACTAAATAAGGTTCTCTGCAAATGCTCACGAGGGTACATGACCCCATGAAGATTACTGGTGTAGGCTTCTATTTCTGATGACATTGGAGATGAGCCACTCCTCTGTGAAGCACTAAAGTACCAGCACAGCTTAAAATAAACATGAAAATGTGTTACTGTCTTGGCACAAGAAGCAGTGGACAAAAGTGAAGGTCGATGCAAACTGATTGGGGCACTAACACTCTACGGGGGATGTGCAAATCCCTGCAGTCACTCAGGGAAACCAGTGGTAGGATTCTTAGTAAATTTGAAGGTGAACATTCTCTGCTGTCCAGCAATTCTACTCCAAGGCATCCTGTTTCACTGATTTAAAAAAAAACAACAACATTTTTTCAGAGTTTAATGTTTCTAAAATGAAATGCTTTCTAACAGTCAATAAGATAACATGCGATACTGTATAAATTTAAGAGGAAATTTTTCTTTCTCAGTTTTGTACAACAATGGTCTGTACCTTACTATTGGTGACATCTTAGGTTTAATGAAACATGATGAGCGAACCCTGGAGAAACATGTGTATGGGTGCATTTGACAACATATACTGAGATGTTCCTTGAAGCGATTTGCACTACAATAACCTGGAAACAATCCAATTGCCTGTGAATGACAGAAAGAATAAATATATTGTGATATATTCAAAGTAGCAGATACAAATGCACTGTGGTAATACATATCAACTTGGATACAGTCAAAGTATCTTTTGTTCAAATAAAGCAAGTCATAGAAGAATGATTCATTTAATGAAGTACATCTTTAAAGTCAGTGATACACACATCAGTGGTAGCACTATAAACCAAAACAAGAAAATTATCAACAAAACATGCAGGGAGGTCCCAAAAGGGTGCTTTTGAGTCCAAGGTAATTATCTACTTCTTATGCTGGGTGGTAGGCAGATAAATGTATTATATTCTAAAATATACACATGTGATTACTATATTATTTTCTACATATATTTTACATTAAAATGTTTTTTAAAAACTGATATGAACTTAAAGAGACTTGGCCTTATTCTCTCAGCAATTTCATAGGTCAGGAAGAGCAAGAAGCTTGGTGTGAAATCCCACAGTAAAAACTGAAGTGCTCTGGTATCCCTGGAAATCCAGAACACACACTCATACGTAGGCAAGATAGTCCATTGAAGGATTACAATGAACTTGCAATCTTGGCAAGGTAGCCCATTTAAAAATGCAAAAGTCCAGGTATATACTATTACTTCCATAGATGCCTCAGTGTTTGAAAACAATTAATTAGTGGCAGAGCTGCAATGAAATTCACCTCTCTGACCACAGACCCAAGATCTACAACTTTACATGGTTAAAAGGCCTAAAAACCTATTGGTAGATTTGAAGATAGGTTATAGAACACTGTTTACTAGGTAGTTTACAGGTGGTTGAAGTAGGAACCAATGTCTATTATATTTCATTTTCTTGCTTTTTTTAGTAGTTGTATTTTTAATTAATTAATTAATTTTTTTCCTGTTGTTCCGTTATAGTTGTCCCATCTTTTTCCCCATTGCTCACCCCTATCCCAACCCCCTCTCTCCCACAGTCCATCCCCCCTATTATCTGTGCCTATAGTCCTTTATTCATGTTCTTTTTCTTGACCCTTCCCCTTCATCCCCCATTATCCCCCTCCCCCTTCCCCTGTGATCACTCTCAGTTTGTTGTTTATTTCCAAGTCTCTGGTTCTATTTTGCTCACTTGTTTGTTTTGTTGATTAGGTTCCACTTATAGGTGGGATCATAAGGTACCTGTCTTTGACCATCTGGCTTATTTCACTTAGAATAATGCTCTCCAGTTCCATTTATGCTGTTGCGAAGGGTAGGAGTTCCTTCTTTCTTTTTGCTGTGTAATATTCCATTGTGTAAATGTACCACAGTTTTTTGATTCACTCATTTACTGATGGGCACTTAGGCTGTTTCCAGCACTTAGCTATTGTAAATTGTGCTGCTATGAACATTGGGGTGTATAGGTTCTTTTGAATTGGTGTTTCAGGATCCTTAGGGTATAGTCCCAGCAGTGGGATCACTGGACCAAAAGACAGTTTCATCTTTAGTTTTTTGAGGAAATTCCATACTGTTTTCCACAGTGGCTGCACTGGTCTGCATTACCACCAACAGTGCACTAGGGTTCCTTTTTCTCCACAGCCTCACCAGCACTTGTTGTTTGTTGATTTATTAATGATGGCCATTCTGAAAGGTGTGAAGTGGTATTTCATTGTGGTTTTAGCTTGCATCTCTCTAATGGCTAGTGATGTTAAGCATTTTTTTTCATGAGACTTTGGTCCCTCTGTATGTCCTCCTTGGAGGGTTGTCTGTTGGGTCTTTGGCCCATTTTTTAATTGGATTACTTGCCTTCCTGGAGTGGAGTCATGTGAGTTCTTTATATATTTTGGAGATCAAACCCTTGCATGAGGTATCATTTGCAAGTATGTTTCCCCATACAGTTGGATCCTTTTCCATTGTGTTGATGTTTTCTTTAGCCGTGTAGAAGCTTTTTATTTTGATGTAGTCCCATTTGTTTATTCTTTCCTTTAAGTCCCTTGCCCTAATGGATGTATCAGTGAAAATATTACTGTGTGAAATACCTGGAATTTTCCTGCTTCTAGGACTTTTATGGTGTTGTAACTTATATTTAAGTCTTTTATCCATCTTGAATTTATTTTGGTGTATGGTATAAGTTGGTGATCTACTTCGAATTTTTTGCATGTACTTGTCCAGATCTGCCAACACCATTTATTGAAGAGGCTGTTTTTACTCCATTTTATGTTCTTTTCCCTTTAGTCAAATATTAACTGACCATATTGGCCTGGGTTTATTTCTGGGCTCTCTATTCTGTTTCATTGATTTATGTGTCTGCTCTTAGGCCAGTACCAGACTGTTTTGATTAAAGTAGCCTTGTACTATAGTTTAACATCAGGTACTGTGGTCCCTCCTACTTTGTTCTTCTTTCTCAACATTGCTAATGCTCTTCAGGGTCATTTATAGTCCCATATACATTTTTGAAATATTTGTTCTGTACCTTTGAAATATGTCACTGGTATTTTGATAGGGATTGTGTTGAATCTATAGATTGCTTTGAGTAGTATAGGGATTTTAATGATGCTAATGTTTCCAATCCATGAACACAGTATATGCTTCCATTTCTTTGTGTCTTCCTTAATTTCTTTCTTCACTGTTTTCTGATGACAGGCATTTTATTTCCTTTGTTAAATTTATTTCTAAGTATTTCATTTTTCTTATTGCTGTTGTAAATGCAATTTTTTTCCTGATTTTTGTTTCCATTATTTCATGGTTGGTGTACAAAAATGCCATTGATTTATGAATGTTGCCTTAGTATCCCACTGTTTTTCCAAATTCACTTATTAGGTCTAATAGTTTTTGTATGGAGTCTATAGGGTGTTTCTATTATTCTATCATGTCATCTGCAAACAGTGACAGCTTTCCTTCCTCTTTTCCAATTTGGATGTTTTTTATTTCTTTTTCTTGTCTGATCACTGTGGGACTTCCAATACTATGATGAATTGCAGTGGTCAAAGTGGACACACCCTTGTCTTGTGCCTGATCTTAGGGAGAAAGTTTTTAGTTTTTGACCATTGAGTATGATGTTGGCTGTAGGTCTCTCATATATGGCTTTAATTATATTGAGGTATGCACCTTCTATTCCCACTTTGCTGAGTGTTTGTATTGTAAGTGGGTGCTGTGCTTTATCACATGCTTATTCAGCATCTATTGATAGATTATGTGGTTTTTGTCTTTCATATTGTTTATGTGGTGTATTACATTTACTAATTTGTGTATATTGTACCATCCTTGCATTTCTGGGATGAATCCTACCTGATCATGGTGTATGATCTTTTTAATGTATTGCTGGATCTGATTTGCCAATATTTTGTTGAGGATTTTAACATCTATGTTCATCAGCGATATTGGACTGTAGTTTCCTTTTTTTGTTATGTCTTTATCTGGTTTTGGAAATAGGATGAAAGTGGCCTCATAAAAAGAATTTGGAAGTGTTCCCTTTCTTAGATTTTCTGGAATAGTCTGAGAAGAATAGAGGTTAGTTCTTTTCTAAATGTTTGGTAAAATTCTCCCTTTGAACAGCATTAATCATTTTATTGTTAGCTCCATTTTTTCTGGATTATTATGTGGTTAAAAACAAAATAAATGCAATTAAAATTCAGTCATTTATGCAACACTTTTGAGTCATCCCTACTTGAATCCCAAAAGCATAATGCATGGAAGGGGATACTCTTTGATTGGATACCAGCTTTGTTCATCTAAAAAGGAAAGATTTACTTCCACTTCCATTGAGCTAAAAAAAGAAATTGATAATTGCCAGGAAATGAAAACTGATGTATTTTTAATGGCCATTTATAAAGAACAACTCCTGCTTTTACTGGACATTTTAAGGGTGGATGGGATAAAATTTACATCTTAAGGAATGTAACGTACAGTGAAAATTAGGTTAAATAGAGTTTGAGAACAGGTGTACAGGAATGAATTTACAGACAATAAGATCATCTTCAGCTCACTTGAACTACATAAGCCCAATTCATTGTGTGACTCACTCTGGGGAGTCACACATATGGCAATGATAAATAAATTTCACCCCCAAAATTAGCACCCTTCTTAAGGGGGAGGAGGAACCCCAATGGTATGGGGTGATACGTGATGGGGGATAAGCTTGAAAATACAGATCAACCAAGTAATAAGAAGAAAAACATTTAATTAATCTAGGGCATCCTCGCAAAAAATCTTTTATAAAAGTTTTGACATTAAATTATTGGGACCTGTCCCAAAATCTCCATGGGGCACAAGGAGTGTACATGTTCTTCACAGTGCAGAGTAGGAAGATCAGTTGTTCATAGTTGTGTAAAGAGTTTTTGAAAATGCAGAAGGCAGTGTGGACCCTTGGAACTCCCATCTTATTTCTTAGCCTTTCAGCCGCTGAAGAGGCTTTGGGTAACTCATACATACAACTAAATGAGAGCCCTCCTAGTTACTTAATTTTAAGAGACCTTTGTGATATTCAAACGACTAATTCATCTACTGTTAGTTTCATTCAGTTAATAATGCTAATCAATTTCCACTTGAAGAGTTTCTTTTAAATTTCTAGTGGATAAATCTATGTCTCTAAATTTTAGATCTGTCTCTATCTAAAAGGGAAGGGACAGCTAGTTTTTATTGGGTTCTATTAAACTACCTAGCAGGAGATTCCCTTCCTCTCATAGCTATCAGATTCTTAGAAGAAAAGAGTTTCTCCTCTTCAATGTGATAAAGTACTTTCAGTCCCTCGGACCAACCCCTTTCCATGTTCTGAGAACTCCTTTTCTTCTTCCCAGCTAAAGACTTAGGATCACACCAACTCACAGCACCTACCTTTTCCCACCACAATTAAAAGTGTGAAGTCTTCTTTCCTGAATTCCAGGGAGTCTGTGTGTATTAATGACAGCCAGTATCTCTTTGGATATCAGCTTGTAATTACAGTGCTTACTGTTATGATGGCAACTGTGAAGACTATTTGCTGACACTTTCCAAAGAGGCTTGTGGGATTTCAGGGCTAATTTAATTTGACCTTCGCTTTATTATGCCATCAACCATGTGTCGACTCTTATCAGTAGGTAGTCCACTGGTACTCCAGCACACCTGCTATAAATTAGGGTTATGAAAATGAAGAGTTTACAATGTAGATGGAAAATATGAATAGCAGAAATGTAAAATGCTGCAACCTTTTTGGAAAATACTTTGGAAGTTCCTCAAACAATAAACAGAGTTTTTATATGACCCAGTAGTCCCATTCTTACATATATACACAGAAGAAATCATAACATGTCCACACAAAAATGGAGGTCCATAGAAGAAATGTTTGTGTTAGCCACAAAGTATGAACAGTCTAAATGCTCATCCACTGAGGCAAGGGTAAACAAATGAAGCATATCCATTCAATGAATTGTTATTCAGGCAATAAAAAAGGAATAAAATATTCGTATGTGCTACAACATGGATGACCTTGAAAACAATGCTAAGCAAAAGATGCCAAAAGGATATATATTGTATGACTCCACTTTTATGAAATGTGCAGAATAGGCAAATATATAGGGACAGAAAATAGACTTGTGGTGGACTATGGCTAGGAATCGGAGGCAGGTAGAAGAGACACTGCCAGTGGGTTCAGAGTTTCTTTTTTGAGGGTGACAAAAATACTCTTAAGTTAGGTGGTGGTAATAGTTATATAACTCTATGAATGTACTAAAAACCATACATTGAACACTTTAAGTGGGTGAATTTTATGGCATGCCGATTACATCTCTATTTAAATTTTTAATAATGTGACTAGCAGAATGCAAACAACAGTTGGGGCATTTGTTGTATCGAATGTTTCTTTGGTTTTATCTGTTCTTCTCAGATAAGCTTCCCAGCGAATGAATCTAAGAATTCATGTATTCCTTTCATTTTTCTAATTAACTCTTACTTTCACCTTAGTAAGAGAGGCATTGTTTGACTCTCCCACTGCTTTTTTCAAAAGCCCCCATCATGGCATTTCAGATTTCATTTTAGAGAAGCAGACATAAATATCTGAAAGTAGTCTTGTATTTCACAGTACTCTTACTGCATGAACCACTGCCGTTCAAGGGTTAGGCAAGCTCTGGCGTAAAGGCCATTTCTTTCCATTCAAAACATTATGGATTTTACCCGATGGCTTACTCCAATGCCGTCTTTGGAGGGATGATGATTTACCACTCTCAGATAATAGTTTCTTTTCTCTTTCTTGCCTTCTGACTCCAACTTTCTCCGAGTTTTACTGCTGACCAACAGCAGCCTCTGCAGTTTTAACACCAGTACCCTGTGAGTCAGCACAGCTCTGTGTCCTTGCTAACGGAGCCTTCCAGGAAATTCAGTTTGCTCAGGTTTTTTCGTGACCCAGCTCTATCTCTCAGAATAACAATAAAATAAAATTGAGTGTAGGGCCATAGGTTTCGATGACACAGACACAGAAACCTTCTGATTTTCCTTCTCAGGTTTTGAAAGCAAAATTGAACATGGGGAAAAATAAGTGCAATCTTCTGGGGTCACAGCTAATAAAATAGCTTCTTATTACCGGACCGTAGAAGCTGACCCCTGTGCGGCACAGGAAGGCCTGCCGTGTTTGCAAACACCTTTTCTCTTTTTCTTTAAAATATTCTTATAGTTAGCTGCTGTTTAAACCCTGTAAAATCTGGCTGCCCGAATTTTCACTCAGCGCTGTCAGACTTGCAATTGCTAACTGGCATCAACAGAAACGATAAAAGCAGATCTGGCTTACTTTTTAATGGACATTCTTTTCACATTTGCACAAATACTTTTGAGCTGCATGAGGAAAAAGAGGCCAGAGTATAGTATCAGCTGCTCAGAAATAAGGGACATTTGCCTATTTCTTTTCTCTCTAGGTTATCATTTCATTGGTGGGAGGGGGTAGAAATCAACAACTTAAATATTTTTGGCTTATTGAGCGCAAGGTCAAATTGTTCCTAATTCTGTATTAAAATACCTATGGACATAGATTTCGTGATTGTTTCCAAGTGTTTTCTCTCCTCACATCCCCTTGGCTCTCCCTACCGAATCTTGCATGCAGACTACTGCTGTGTGACTTGCCGAACTTCTCTGTTGGAGGAACATACTTCCATGTCCCATTAATACCAGGCAGCTCCATGAGACTTGCTTTGGCCAATGCAATGCAAAGAGAGTAACATTTAAGGAAACTTTAAGAGTCATCTTGGGGCTCTGACATTTCTTTCTTTGCCCTCTAATTCAAGAACCATAAAGTAGAATGAGTTCAGTTGATATTTCTATGGAGAAAAACCAGAACCTGAACAAAAATGATCCCCTCCTGTAAGGGTTGAAAATCCTTCAGACATGCGCACAATAGGATTTCAGGAGCTATGGAGCAGGAGCTGTGCTGTGCCTCCCATTAACCAGCTTTCCAAATAGGATGGTTAATTGTGCTTATGATACCTTTTATCTTCCATTTTACATTGACTGTGTTTGGGGGCAGGAAACAGGTAAGTGTCCTTTAAGGTTCATCAGTTTCTGCATCATCAGGATCCTTATGTGCATTTGATGTGAAGACCTTTGCAGATTCTGGGCTTCGAGTGTAACGCTATGATTGGATGAGGTCTTTATGACCGATTCCTTTGGGAATAAAGGAGTGTACTTTATTATTTCCAGGGATGAAGGAATCTTTGTGACAAAAAGGGGTGGGCTGTGGTAGATTGCATTATTATTATTTCAATTCCTTTCTGTCATTCCAGTGAGAGGGTAATTAGCATACACCTACCAAACACTATGTAAAATGCAGTATCGCAGGGTAAGATGTTCATATTTCCATTCTGCTGATAGCAGTCTTGGCAATAAAATTTGTCAATGCAATGCTAGTGGAATTAATGGGCTACGAACCTGAACAGGATTTTAAGATGTTTAAGATAACATTGTTTGTATTCTCTCTGTCTGTCTTTCTGTCTGTCTGTCTCTCTCTCTCTCTGGATTTATCTTCCCTAAGGAGTGGCATGCTCACATAAGGACCACAACTTCAGCTTGGGTGTTTAAATAAGGGCAATATTGGGTCGAGTCACAGGAACATGAAAAACATGTAGTGGTATTAATACATGTATGTTGTAAGTCATTAGTATTTGGGGGTTGTTTTTCATTGCAGAATAACGTAAAAAAAGCTAAATGAGCCCTGGTTGGCATGGCTCAGTGGACTGAGAGCTGGTTTGGAAACCAAATGGTCACTAGTTCAATTCCCAGACTAGGGCATAAGCCAGAGTTGTGGGCCAGGTGTCCAATTGGGGACGTGTGAGAGGCAACCACACATTGATGTTTCTCTCCCTCTCTTTCTCCCTCCTTTCCCCTCTCTGTAACAAATTAGTAAATAAAATCTTTAAAAGAGAGAGAGAGAAAGCTAAATAATATGCCCATTAAACATAAAATGAAACTTAAATGATAAAAGGCCTATAAGTTAATCTTCGTTTAAGAACTGTGTCACTGGTTAGGGTAAATTTCTGCAGTTAGGTTTATTAGTAATTAAGAAGAATTGAGAACCAATTCTTGAGAAACTCTTGACATGGATCATCTTCCAGCTTCCTCAAACAAAACAACACGAGCTCAGAGAGTATGGAAGAAAAACTCTTTGACTTACTGTTTGTCCCCTGTCACTCCTCTCTGCTTTTTTATTGGATGTGGGGAATAAGCAAACCACAAAGTGAAAACTCCTCTCAGCGTTGTAAAACCTTGCCTCACACCATGCAGTGCTGGAGTCACTCACTTGCCCATGTGCTGTTCTGCATAAGCCTGTTCCACCTCAGTTCCTCACACCTACACAAACATACACACATTCAAAAAAGAGAGGATATATGCACGGAAAACCACGTGCTCACACAAATACATGCATCAGCTTATTTGTCCTTGGCATACTATTATTTTAAAACTATTCCTTTCCATTGATCTATCACATTTTTCACTTTTAAAAAAATGTGTCCTTCTGAAGATCTGTTAATAACATGGGAAAGGGTCCTTATACTGTTTCACAGAACCACAGAATGTCAAATTGCATTTTGACCTCAATTAGGATGCTATAGGTTGAATCGTATACCCTTCAAATGTATTCGTTGAAGTCCTAATTCCCATTACCTAAGAGCATGGCCTTATTTGGGGATACGGTCTTCACAGAGCTAATCAAGTTAAAGTGAAGTCATTAAGATGGGCCTTAATCCAGTATGACTGGTGTCCTTATTTATAGACAAGGGAAGTTTGGACAGAGACACACACAGCAGAGAGAGGTGACAGAAAGACACAGGAGAAGAAGACCATCTACAAGTCAAGGAGAGAGGCCAGAAACAGATCATTCCCTCACAGCCCCCAGAAGACACTCATTTTGCCAACATCTTGATCATGAAGTTTTGGACTCTAGAACTGTGAAACAATAATTTTCTGTTGTTTAAGCCATCTATATGTGGTACTTTTTTAAAACAACATTCCCAGCAAGCTAATACATAGGAACGAGTTAGAAAAAAAATAGAAAAGTATCACAGTAGTTAAACACCATGAGGCTGTGAGATTATGCCTAATTTATGTTTATGTCTATGTAATTTTCTATAATTCCTACATTTTGTATAATAAGAGCATATGCTTTTTATAAAAGACAATATATTTCACATGTCAAATATATAAAACCTAAATCTTAAAAATTTTAGGGCTTGGCAAAACAGACCAGACACAAGGGCGATGCATTTCAGTCATTTGGAAATGTATGGTTAAAACAGAATTATTAAATCTCATGTGCTCAGCCTCACAGAAAATCACTACCTGCCAACTCAGTTATTTCCCATACCATGCCTATGATAAAATATAGGAAGGAAGGGATTATGAGACTAACCTGAGGATAACCATTTGGAAGTTATCAGCTATAGGAAAAGAAAGACATAAAGCTCTTTTGGCTCTTTGACCCGTTTTCTTCCATGATGACCAGCCACAGGAGGGGAGTCAAGGAATGCAATCAAATCCAGGGTTGAAACTCAGAGAGGCTACCTCACTGCACGGCCCTTCTCTTATTTGCCCAGGGTGAAGGCTCATGCAGCTCTTGGAATGCAGGCTGTTCCAGGCCTATGGAAGTTCCACTGGTGTCTATGGCAGCTACCATAGAGGTGCACGCCATCGTGGTTTCAATGGTGCCGAGAAAAGATGGTTGTCGTGTTTGAGAATGATATCTGCAAAAAAAATGGCCTTTCTTTTTAGAAAATTGTCAGGGAAATTAAACTCCCTTTCTCTCACCCCTTAAATATATTTTGAAATTCTGTCAGCATGCTGTTCAGGTGCCTTTTCTTGCTTTGTGTTTTGTGTGCGTTTGTGCATGTGTGTGCGCAGGATGTCACTGTAGAGCAGTCACTCTCATGCTGCAAGTCTATAAAATAACCCTGTCTTCAAAATTCATCGTGTCTTTCACAGCACAGATGTCTGTCCATGCTCTCTTATCTGGCACACCTCCCGCCCACTCTGAGAAATTAATTTCTCATCCTTTTCAAACACGTATCAGGAGCCTCCTGCCTGCCTAAGGTAGGATGAATTTTTCAGAAACCTTTCCTAAGCCCCATACATGCGTTATGTGACCATGGAGGGAAAAGTCTCCATTTACTGTAACAAACTTCCATCAAAATATCAACACACTATACTTTTAAATATTGCAGTGCAAACATCCAAAAAAAGCAGTAACTGATTTTTTAAATTTACATAATCTTGGCACCTAGTATGTTATCTGGTGCTTAAAAAACATTAAGTATACCCATTTTGAAAAATACTTGTGTATTAGGAAGTTTCTTGAAGTGCAATATATTAAAATTAAGAGAATACAGAAGAAGTTTTAAAAAGGAGAGGTAAGAAAGCTGCAAAATACATAATTGCAAAAACACTTACTGACTATGTTTCTTAAAAGTTTAAAAAAGGATTTTTCATAAGTTATCTCGGCACTGCAGGATTTAAGAAGAGGAAAGTTATTAAAGATGTGGAGATGTTCCTAGCTAGCTTTTGGCATGCTGAGGACGCATTTGTAACTTAATGAAGGACGTTGCAGTCCTCTAGCCAAAACCCCCAGGCCGGCCAGGAAGAAGAAAATGATCTGAAAACACAATGATCAGGAAACAAGGGAAGATTTTTTCCAGACTGAACACGCAGTTGAAGCTATGAGAGGATTTAAGACACGACCAAACTCCATTGTCTCAAAAGGAGACCTTCAAGTACCTAATTAATTTTTCATTTGTTTTATAGCTCTAGCAGATGTTGCATTTTTATACAGATTAGCTCATTGCTGAGGTGCAAGAGGAAAAAAATTCTTTTGTATGATTTTGAACTAAAATACTTGAAGCGACTTAGAAAATGTCTGATTCGTGCCGTCCTAGGTTGTCCCAGTTGTTCCACCTCATCATAGGCATGTTCAAATCCTATGATTTAAATATCAATACAGATAAGGTATTTAAATTTATTTTTAAAGGTAGAAATGGAGTTAGGTATTATAAAAGTGAATTTCTAGATGCTCCATTATTTTCCACATAGATCACTGAGCTCAGGGGAATACTTTAAATGACCATGACATTTATTTTTTTCATCTAATCATTATCAAATGAGGAAATTGGCTTTGAGCTAAAAAAAAAACCTGGATAAAAAGAAAGAGTAAGAAAAAGAGGAAATAGGACTAAGACATGGCCTGGCGACAACCTCCAAGAGTTTCTGATCCTCTTGTCATCAGCTTAGTGATGTGTCATATGAAGTGCTTCTTTTATTCTCCTAGAAAGGTAAGTCAGTGGTTGGCAGCTCTCTCGTGTATGCCTCACCTTAACAGGAGATGAATGTTTGTGAAATGGCCAACATTTTCTCCTTATCCCAAATTTCTGTCACAGAGAACTTGAAAAGCTCACCGTCTTGGAGACAGGGGTCTTGTACTATGGAACCCTTGGCTACCTACTTCCTATGCCTCACCCCCTACCAACTGCCTCATTCACCCAAGAGAAACTGCACTTTTAATTTGTAGGCAGACTTTTAACTTGTAGAGGCATGATCAGGTAGATAATTTGGTCCAGAAGCAACTATATAAAGTCGCTGTAATCTCTGGATCGGCGTGTACACATAATTTGGGGCATTTTGAAATGAAGCTAACTGGGGCAGCCAGATCAAACGAGAAGTGGAGAGGACATTCTGGCCTGAAGAAAGGAAGGATAAACAGCACCTTTGCAGCCAATGGCATGCTAGTTGCTGCAACCAGCCCACTTAGCCCTGACCACATTATCTGTCCTTGTGAAATCTCCATGACTTTCCAAAAAAAACTCAAAAACAATTTTGAATAGTTTTCCTTTTTTTTTGTATAATATCTGATTATTCTTGGGTAAGACAAAAGCCAAGCGAACTAAATTTTATTTTCATTTACTTTTTCAGGATTATCTATTTACACTTAAAGTTAAAAAAAAGGGAGGCAGCTACTAAGACTCTTGAACTTTTGAAAGCAGGTAATTACATGGCAAAAAAAGATGTCAGAAAAATCATTTATCTAAAGTGAGCTATGTGACGGGGAATATGTTAGATGCTGGTACTGAACTGATGTGATTTAACATCCACAATCACACAGCAAGTAGGATTATAATCCCTATGCTTTGCAAAGAGAAACCTGAGGCTTAGAGATAGGTGGCTTGTACAGCTCTGGCAACTAGAGTTGTCTAATAAGAAATGCATACTGGGTTTTTTTTTAAGTATCATGCAGCAGGGGGGTAAAAAATGGTGACAGAAGGGTATTTTTTTTGACTTTGGGTGGTAAACACACAGTGCAATACAGAGATGATGTATTATAGAATTGTATGCTTGAAACCGTATAACTTTATTAACCTATTTCACTCCAATAAATTTAATTAAAAAAATAGGTGCCTCGTGTTGATATTAAAAACAGATTCAGGTGGGCTGTGCGCCAAAGCATTGGACTTTATTTGCAAGAATCATTAATCCCGTAGGTCATCAATAGGGTCAAATAGTCTTTATTGTTTTTATTTCATGTACCTCTAAAGGATGTCTGATTGTAGGGACCACCGAGTATTCAGTTATTTTCCCTTAGATATCTAAGTGTTTTTCTATAGATACTGGAACAGAGTGCCCCTAAACCTAATCACTAGAGCTTGTTTTTTGACAGCTGTGAAAAATATACACATAGATACATCCTATTTTGTTTACAAGTTATTTTCAAACCCTGGTGCCTCAATGGCTTCTAGAAACCAGTTCCCTTCTGAGCAATACATATAACCCCAAATTACTCTGGAGATAGATCTCAAAATGAGTTATGATGTTTGACTTTCTTTAGTCACTCAATTCAGGACTAAGTTGGAAGAAGAGATATTTATAAATTTTCTTTGATGAAAAATGTCTATCATGAAGCATCAAAATTTCAGATCAAATGAAACAGTTCCCATATAACAAGAATTAGAATTTACTTCTGCTTTATTTAACCCCACGTCTGGAGTCAGATGCTCTCTAAAAGCTATTCCTGGTCTCCACTTACAAAGGGGGTATTTGCATGCTTCCATGAATGTGTGCTTCAGTAAAAATTTTTAAAAAGATCTTATCCTAAGCAGCTACTTGCTTACCTGGTGAGGAAGAACTTAAAATGCTATAGCTTGAGAGGAAAGCAAATGCTTTAGTTCGAAGAACTCAAACCTTGCCTAGGTAGGATTCTCTCTGCTCTTTCCAGAACAATTGAGTGGCTCTTCCATATTATGCAGACGTGAGGCAAGTAGGTATCTTGTGGCAGACACTTCATGATCTCATGAAGGTCAATCTCCACAGACTCTTGGAAGCAGAGCTGACCACTGGGGAGGACACTGGCCTGTTTGTATAAAGCTTAATTAACCTCTCTGGAGGCAAGGCGTGATTTCTGATATTTCTGTTTTTGAGGTTCAATATTATTAGAACCTTTCTTATGAAATGGGATGATACTGCCTGAGGTGTTTACCAAAAACACCAGAGGATAAACTTTGCCCAAGGAATGATGTCTGGGAATGTGTGACGGAAAGTGAAGATATGTGGATGAGAAAGTTGGGAGGATTGGGACTCAGGGAAGGGAAGGAAAATGTAGAGAGAGCAAAGGGGGAAAGAAACAGGCGGATGTGGACAGGGAGAAAGTGTGTGTAGGTGTGTGCATATGCGTGAGTGTGAGTCTGTGGGTAGGGTTTTACCTCATTGGAGAACCACTGCAGCCCAGGTGACTAGGAGTAAATTCTCTTTAGTGTGACCAGTTGAATTCCCTTTTGTGTGACCAGCTGGGAATAGTGGTCAAAACAGTGGCTGACCACAGCAGTGTGAAGTAAAAGATGCAGAAATGATACAATGGTTGATTATAATGTTAGCCTATTCAAGTTATCAGAATCAACAGATTTCCCCATCCACTAGTAGACACGTGTCCTTTATGCAAGTTACTATTATTCCTCAACAGTCAAACTAGAAGACGAATAAAGATAAGAAACAAATGTGAACTTTCCAGACTCTGCAGTTATCACAGCTTCTTGGAAACTAGAGACAGGCCTGAGTGTGGAGAGTTTTCAAATACGGTTGAATAAAATCGTTTCATTTGCGACAACATGGGTGGACATTGGCATTTCGTCAACAAATAAAAATATGACAATGATCAGGGATGGAAAATTCACAATGAAAAATATGATAATTATCAAGAGTAATCAATTCACACTTTCTTCTATCAAATGCAGTCTTCTACATTGATATATTTGTTCAAAATAAACCATCTGCAGAACTTGCTGATCCGAAATTGATGTGGAGGCGTGTAATGGAAATGTTTGGAAAGTCATTCATCAGGGTGGCTGAAAGACTGCAGGAGTAAAGTTTCACGGGATCTCAAGATAAATTGATAAAATACCAGAACACAGTTGAAGAGGAAGCATGCAAGCAGCATACAGATCCCACTGGGTCCTGCTTGGACCAGAATCAATTCCATGGCTAATATAAGACAGGTCATGTATGCAAGAAGAGCAGGAATCCTTTTTCATCATAATTTCCTCAAAGGCTTGGGATCTCTATATTTTAACTCATAAGAAACAATGTTTTGTAGGGCAAAAGCAAGTGTTTTATTTTTGAACAGTATTTCTATTTCTCAGCTCACAAAACCTTTCAGAAGGAGTCTGAGGTTGGAGAGCTGAGGTACAGGTGTAAGAATTACTGAAATGGTGAGATGTGCATTAGAATGACAAGACCATCAATACGGTGCTGTCAGAGGTTCCCAGGCAAAGCCATACCTTGGTTTTGCACAAATAAGATGCAACTGGACAGAATTCATAGAATTCTGCTTTGACAGGAGACCAGAAAGCGAGAAACCCAACCCTCAGTACAATAATGGCTTTTCTCCTCTAAAGGGCATGAAAAACATTTTCCATTCTTGCCATCAACCAGAGAGAGATATTTCACCTGCTTAAAATAAACAGCCTCAAGCTATTAAAAAAAACACATTGACACCTCCAAGTTGCTATCTTTGTCTAAGGAGGATTGGATTTGATAGAATCCTTTTGGCAGCAAGTTATAAATACACTGTGTGATATTGTTCAAAAGAAGTAATTGATGCAGTACCAGAAAAAAGCATCTCAAGCTTCAGGAAGAGGTGGATCTGGTTTTCTTAAGGACACCATTGAGTGAGTGCCCAGCTTTCTTTCTCTCCGTGGTAGTCCCCTGATTTCCACAGTCTGCTCCCTGTGGTAGTAAGTCCGCTGCCAGGAGCTACTCAGAGTGCTGGCACCCTCATTCATGCTTAACAAAAACAAATGTTTGCTTGCCCGACACCATTCATATTAGATAAGCCTGGGTTCAAGTTCCTCCTCTGAACCAATTACTGTGCTGTAATTGATTTTAGTTGACAAGTATTCAGACCCTTCTATACCCTGTGCTTTCTTTGATAATAGCACATAATAAAGGCATCTATAATCTATACTTATATTGCTTCCATGATGTCCAGCGTAGTGTCTGGTCCTCAGTAGGTACTCATAAAATCGGCCAGATGAATGAATGTGTGAATGAATGAAAGAATGAATGAATGAACATAGGAATAGATGCAAGCAAATTTAAATGTATGCCATAAATATTGACAGGCCAGGGACAGAAGTAAGAGACCTAAGGTCTTTGGCTTCCCAAATGCCACTATTTCCTTGACACTTGACACAAGTAAACACATTATAATAAATAGTGTTTGTCAATGTCACAGGCATGCACGGTTTCTAAGAGATTATTGAGATGCAAAGGGGCATATAATTCAGTGTCCGGTGTCAGGAGTATGGCCAAGAAAGAATTTCTATTCTATCAATCACTGATTTCAGTCAGCTTTTTTTTAAAGGTTTTATTTATTTATTTTTTAGAGAGGGAAGGGAGGGAGAAAAAGAGAGAGAGAGAAACATCAATGTGCAGTTGCTGGGGGCCATGGCCTGCAACCTAAGCATGTACCTTGACTGGGAATCGAACCTGAGACACTTTGGTTCGCAGCCTGCGCTCAATCCACTGAGCTATGCCAGCCAGGGCTCAGTCAGCTTTTTTGTTTAAGTACCACCTTGTTGGCAGAAGCATTTCAATTACATTTGTTGAGACTAGTGGTTCTCAGCTGGAGGTGATTTTGCCACTCTCCCTCAGGGGACATTTTTGGTTGTCCCCTGGAAACACCTTTTTTGTCATAATTGGGGGGATGGCATGCTGCTGGCATCTGGTGGGCTGAGGCTGGGATGTGTCAGTACCCTGCAATGCACAGGACAGCCCTCACACCGACCACTCTTCTGGCCCCAGATGCCAACAGTGCCAACGTTATGACATCCTTGTTTAGGTTGTTATCCTTTTGCCTCCTAATATTAGTATTCATTTATTTAGAGTTGCTGATAGAATAAAGCTGAAAGACAAGAAGTTACCTCTTTTGTAGCAGATTGGGGATAGAAGATACAGGTCTGAATGCATTGCCCATGGAAATGAGGGGACCTCTTTATATTTAATTAATTTATTTACTTATTTGTTTATTTATTTATCTATTTATTTATTTAATAGAATCATATCGGGGAGTTTTGAAAATAGCTTCTAATAAAACTTTCTCCACAATTGGTCTTTTATTACATTTCAACCTGTAATATTATTGTTATAAGTGTTGTCTTTCAAGATTCACGTTGAAGTGCTCACTCCCAATTGTGAGAATATGTTCTGTTTTGCAGAGAGAGTCTTTATGGATGTAATCAAGTTACAATGAGGTATTAGGGCAGCTCTTAATCCAATATAACTGCCAGTATAAACAGGGAAATTTGGACTCACTGACACACAGTGTAAATGAGGTAAGAATGGATAGTCACCTACCTGCTAAGAAGAGAGCCCCGTAACAAATCCTTCCTTCAGAACCTTCAGAAGGAATGAACCCACTGACATTTTGATTCTGGACTTCTAGTCTCCAGAAATGTGA
The DNA here is from genome assembly GCF_019186645.2 of Phyllostomus hastatus. Taxonomy (NCBI): domain Eukaryota; kingdom Metazoa; phylum Chordata; class Mammalia; order Chiroptera; family Phyllostomidae; genus Phyllostomus; species Phyllostomus hastatus. The sequence continues at coordinate 59,950,171 of NW_025334033.1, read as the reverse complement.
GACAATAAATGCCAGCTGTTTAAGCGACCCAGTTTGTGGTATTTTGTTACGGCAGCCCAAGCAGAGTAACACAATTATGAAAGTAACCTTTTCCACAGAAGACCTTCAACTTTAGGATTTCTTTGTTAACATAACATTTTTCCATGGGGAGCACATGCGTTATCAGTCATTAATATCTTTCTGAAATGTAGTCTGTGAGAGTGCTTTTAATATGGTTACTAATTAGGAGGAAATAAATGCATTCCTACTGGAAAAAGAAGGAAATCTTGGGAGATGTTAAGAGACAAGATCAGAAAGAGGAAGGATGAAGAGGGAGGCCAGCCAAAGAACGTCATCAGGGAGAAGGCAGCCCTGGGAGAGGGAGGGGACAGTGGCACAGGAAGAACTTGGGTCATATCGGATGTGCCTCCCTTGAGACGCACTGAGTGGAAATGGAAGAACATGAACTCCAGAGTTTGGTTTGAGTTGAAATCCCTGTTTTGCCACATATTAAATAGGTAAATGTGTTAAGTTTCTAACTTTCTGATTTTCAACAGTTAAACGGCCATAATGGTCTTCGGTGCTAGGCTGACTTCTCCATTAGGCACGGTGCCTCAAGCCTGAAATACTTTCAGGGACCAACAAACATGTTTTAATTTCTTTTAAAATCAGAAGAAAATAAAAACGCTGAACTTTTAGGCCCCCAAATTTTTAATATACACATTAATATGTGTATTTGCTTTTGTACCAATTTAGTTATAAAATATACTTCATAAAACTTTTATGGAGGAAAGGGTCCATAAAAAACCTGATTGGAGGAGGTGGGACTGGGAAACTGGGCCAAAACAGATACCATGCCAAGTTCTGGGAACACACCAGAAGGTAGACCTTAGTCCTCCTTCTCTATACACTTTGTATGTATTCGGTACTATTTTCTCTAGTTATTGATGTGGAGTGTATCATGTGCCAGACATTATTCTAAGTTGTTTACATGCAGGGGCTCATTAAATTCTGTCAATATCTCTTTGAAAGGGCACTAATATCATCCCCTCTTTACCGATGAGAAAGCTGAAACATGGAGACTTGAAGTAATTTTTTCAAGTTCGCAGACTTAGTAAGTGGCAAGGATAGACTTTGAAAAAGAAAATCAAAAGTCCTTGACTTTTAGGAATTTCCAGTGATATCTGCCAGTTAAGCCATCCCCAAAGTCCTGCTAGCATTTTCTCATTGAAAATATTTCCTTAATCACAGTTGACTCTCAATCTGGTGTATGGGTCTACCTGGTAGATGTAAATTACTTGCTTAAATTAGTCACTCAGATGGTGTTACAACATGGAAAGACTGTAGAACACAATTGCAAAGCACGCATATTCTGTGGTCATTTTACACTGTAAACATACAATGAGATCTGCCATCTGCCTTGCATCACTCTTCTGCTCTGCTTATCGATAACATCACCAGGACTGGCTCCATCCCCATATGCATTAGCAAGACCACGCTTGAAACAGGCCTTGCTGCACATCTGGATTGTTCTATCACAGGATCAACTGTGAGGCCAAGCAACAGTATCACGAATCAGACATTACTGTGTGTGAAATGGTTTCTGTGCCAAAGAATTCCATTTTTTCCAGATGTGTCATCAAGGCACCTCGAGAACTGAATTTAAATTGTTATGAGTTTAAAATGTGACTCCATAAATTAAAGTTGCTTCATCTTGAGCCCAAATTCCAGAGCAACAGACTGCATTAACATTGGATGGTTTGTTTTCTCATAGAATAAGCAAAGTTTTGAATTGGGTTTGGTTTAGATTTAAACTTGACCAAGGTTAGCCATGAGGATCATGGTGTTGTTATTACTTAAGAGCTAAGAGTTACCGTTGAATGCATTACATGCCAAACATTGTGCTAAGAAATTTGTATGGGATTAATTCATCTAATTTTCACAGAAAGCTCAAAAAGTAAGTAATTAACTCTTTTTCATATGGGGAAAATGAGCCACAAACTGAGCTAAGTAATTTTCCCTAGCTCTGGTATCTCTAAACCAGTACCATCAGGATTTCAGCTCACATGGCCAGACCTCAAATCTAATTCTCTTAAAAACCTTATTTCTTATAGAGCACACATAGACTTTCCTTGTTTTTTTCTCTCTCCTCAATTTCTTTCTCCTTCTTCTACTACCGCTTCTTCACAGAAAATAAACAATTTTTTAAAAATCTTGAATATAGCATCATTAAAATAAATATTCATGTCTTATTTTGGAGTAAGGATGATAATGGAGGTAACAGCTGGAAGGAAAGGGGAAGTATTCTGTAATTTCAGATAAGCCCAGTTCTATTTCAGAACATCAGTGATTGGAAGAAAAATAATGACTAAATATTTCTGGTTCAGGAATTGTTTAGAAGCTTCAGGTAAGTTTGCCAGCCAATGACTTGTGATATCTAAGAACATCTAAGACAACCACTTGTCTGTTTGTCTTTAAGCTATGACTTTAAATGTTTATGTATGCATGTTCCTAATATGGATAACTATGCTATAAACTTCTTTATTAAGGGGTAATCAAGTTGTATCTAAATATTTATTCAGTTCTGAGCATTCCTCATGTAGAAGAAAATGAAAAAAAGATATTATATTACCTAGGGATGGCTTAAAGTTATCTTTTTAAATTATGAATAGAGGCATGGCAAATGAGTACTGTTACCAAATCCAGGTTTGGCAACCTCCTGTCAGGAAAGCCAATACTTGTGAGACAGGTGCTGGCGAAAAGGAAAAAGTTTTATTCAGGTGCTGTCAAACTCATGTCTTGAAAACCGCCTTAACATCTCTGGTCAAGTGGTGACTTGTGTAAGGAAAGGGAGGGAGAAGTAGACATAAGCAGGCAGCATTCTAGCTGGCTTTGATAAGCATCTTGGTGTCTGTGCATTCAGCCAATCTGCCTTGAGGCTGGGCTGCTCCCATCCAGAGAAGAACTAGAGCTGCTGGTCCCTGCAATGTGCTAAAAAAGACTGTTAGCAATTTTTTTTTGTTTGTTTCTGTTTTTGCTCCAACAGACTTGCTAGTTTGTTGGTTAATATATTTATTTTGCTCATTACAAGATTATGTATTATTTATTCTCTATTACAGTACCTTCCACAGGAAAGAGATTATTAAATAGGGTGACTCATCTACATATGAACTGGGAGTATTCGTATTTTTAATTTACTTGAAAAATTGTCTCATTCTGTGTGGAGCTGCATCAGAACACAACCCAAGCTATGGGTGACTTCTTCTCAATCTCCCAAACTGCCCTCCTGGAAGACTAGTTAAATACATATAATAATGATATGCTTATGACAAGCAGAGCATGAATTCTGATTAAAATATAGCAACTAAATCATAAGGAGGATTAGAGAAATCTATGCCTCCTCTCTCTTCCAGCCAGCACTAATAATGACAAAGGCGAATTTTATGGTATGAATCCAAAAGTGAGGAAATTAAGTTTTCAGAAATATAAATGCTCATTACTATATACTTTCTACTTTTTGAGAATATGACTTTTATCCCATCCAAATGAGATGGAAAGAATGATGAATTCCTTCGGCTTGATTCACATAACATTTATGAGATTGAACTTGTCAATTTGGATTTATGAACTTCATGAAAATTTTTAACACTCAGTTGAGCTGCTGTGTCATAATGTTCATGATATATTTTTTTTAATGGAAAAACAATCCTTTGCATTTTTTGTATTTCTCAGTGCTCATGCTGGTCTTTGTTTCCTGCCTAAAATACATAATGGAGATTGAAAATGGGAAGTGGCCCAGCTGTATGCTCTGATTAGGAAGCTCATACAGTATGGTAATGCATTAATCTGAGAGGAGAGAAAAGACAACCAAGACACAGAGTGATTTGTTTCTATACAATCTTAAATCCCCCACACACCCAAATTCCTAGATCTCATTGACCTAAAAAACTGCCATGTGCCATTTCTGTAAGAAGACAGATAAGCAAATCTCTCAGTATATATTACTAATTTTTCTTCCAAAAGTAAAAACTAGATGTGATTTGAATCAAAATTCCTACCCTCAAATAACAAGTCAAACTTTTGGTATAATTATCCAGATGTTAATTTCGTCCTTTTTTCAAGTATCTTTTTCTATTGTTCAAAATCACTATTAACTTTTTTAAGAAAAATCACACTTCACATTGATTAACAGTAGCCACATTTCCAATTATGTAGGTAATGAGTTTAGGAGCAGTGACCCAGAAAATGGACTGTTCCAAACTAATATTAATAATATTTTGGTATTTTGAAAAAAAAATAAGAGACCGTGGAACTAATGATGACAGATCTTTACTGTTAATTAATCAAATTTCCTCAAAATAGAGTTCAGCAGGTGGAAATAATTAGCAGTTAATTGTCTCCTGTTTATTACTCTTTAGAGATATAAATCCAACCACTGCACTCATTTTACAATATTTATGAAAAAGCCAATAATAAATCAGAAGAATGATTGTTGTTATGGTAACAATATTTGTGTTTGCTTTCTGAGACAATACACATAATATTAAACAACAAATTTCCCTTTGAATTAAAATGTCTGTTGGTCAGATTCATAAGCTTACCTTTAATAAAAAATTGTTTTTCTTTTGTTTGTTTTAATAAGTTTAAGTAACTGATATGAAACAGAGAAAGAACATTTCTGCAGGAAAAAATTGTCAATATGAATCCTGGCAAGAGACAATGGGTATCTTTGAAAATTTAGATTTGGTAGAAATATACCCCTTAGAAATATGACTTTATTTTCCATTTTTAATACTAATACTCAGAACAAAAAAAAAACCTCTTGTATATTGATTAGATATATATTTTGTGTATCAGGTACAGATTCCAAATCTGAAATTTACTACCTGTGTGAGAGTGGGGTCCCCACTTAAGAAATGAAGATAAATATATCCCCTAGGGTAAGGGAAGTTATGGAAAGAATAAACGAATGGAACTATCTCAAACTGAAAAGCTTTTGCACCCCCAAAGAAAACATCAACAAAATGGAAAGAGATCCACCCGTATGGGAAAACATATTTGCCAGTGATACCTTGGAAAAGGATTTGATCTTCAAAATATACAAAGAACTCATGACACCTAGAAGGCAAGCAATCCAATTAAAAACTGGGCAAAGGGCAGGAACAGACACTTCTCCAAGGAGGACATAAAGAGGGACCATAGTCACTTGAAAAATGCTCAACATCACTAGCCAATAGAGAGATGCAAATTAAAACCACAATGAGATACCACTTCACACCTTTCAGAATGGCCATCATTAATAAATCAACAAACAAGTGCTGGTGAGGTTGTGGAGAAAAGGAAACCCTAGTACACTGTTGGTGGGAATGCAGACTATGGAAAACAGCATAGGATTTCCCCAAAAACTAAAGATGGAACTGTCTTTTGATCCAGCAATTCTACTGCTGGGATTATACCCTAAGACTACTGAATAGTGCAAGAGTATGCACCCCAGTGTTCATAGCATCATTATTTACAGTAGCCTAGTGCTGGAAACAGCCTAAGTTCCCATCAGTAAATGAGTGCATCAAAAAACGGTGGTACATTTACACAATGGAATACTATGCAGCAGAAAGAAAGAAGGAGCTCCTACCCTTCGTGACAACATGGATGGAACTGGAGAGCTTTATGCTTAAGTGAAATAAGCCAGGCGGTAAAAGACAAATATCATATGATTTCACTTATAAGTGAAACCTAATCAGTAAAACAAACAAATGAGCAAAATAAAAGCAGAGACTTGAAAACAAAGAACGAACTGAGAGTGACCAGCGGGGAGGGGGACAATGGGGGAAAGAAGGTGAAGGGGGAAGCAAAGGAACACGAATAGAGGACTCGTGGATACATACAGTGAGGAGGGGTTGACTGTGGGCATGGGGGCCAGGGTAGGGTGAGTAATGGGAAAAAAGGTGGGACAACTGTAAGTGAACAACAATTTAAGAAAATGAAGACAAAAATTGTAACAATTCCATAAAGCAATAATGCCTCTAAGGAACTAAGACAATTCTTGACATTTAATAAATGTTCATCTAAAACTTTTCTGTTATTGTTGTTTACTACTACTCTTATAGTTTCAGGTAATAAACTTCATGTTTTAAATTTTGCCTATTAGCTAAATTCTTTTTTCAAAGATTTTATTTATTTATTTTTTAGAAAGGGAAGGGGGGGGAGAGAGAGAAAGAGAAACATCAATGTGTGGTTGCTGGGGGCCATGGCCTGCAACCTAGGCATGTGCCCTGACTGGGAATCAACCTACGATGCCTGGTTTGCAGCCCGCACTCAATCTACTGAGCTACGCCCGCCAGGGTGCCTATTAGCTGAATTCTTAATTTTGTTCTGTAACATTTTAAATATTCAGAACCAAATGTTCGAATAGTATTTGTTAAAATTAACATTTCCCTAGGAAATGAATATTACCCACAACTAAGAAACGCAGAAACATTTCTATATCAAATATATTGCCCTTTAGGAGAACAGAGAGATATTCCTTTTTTTTTAAAGATTTTATTTATTTTTAGAAAGAGGGGCAGGGAGGAAGAAAGAGAGGGTGGGAGACACTGATGAGAGAGAGAAACCCCAGTGGACTTCCTCCAGCTCGTACCCTGAGTTGGGACAGAACCCACAACCTCCACCCCACTTGGCAGGACACACCCAACCAGCTGAGCCACAAAGGTCAGGGAGACTTCCCTTTTTTATATTATACATAACCAACACCTATTTCCTCTTCAATATACATTATTATGTATTATCCCCAATATTTATTAGGAGTATTTAATTTGGCAGAAAAAAATTCTTCCTTTCGTTTCTAGCCCTTCAGACTTAGGTTTTGCCTGGGGAACATTTGAAGTTTTGAACAAATTTAAAAAAAGAAAACTTTTAAAGTTTTCAAAGTCTTCTTTTTTTTAATTCAAGAAATCTTCTAAAAAAAAAACAAAACAAAACAAGATATTCAACTGTGTTCAATATGTTATATTCTTTTTCTACTTTTAAAACACTCTTTCCCATGAAGTTTATAAAAAGGCTATAGAAACTTTAACCACATTTCTTTTATTCCTCCTGAAAAAAAGAAAGAGCAGATTTATGTGCTGATTCATGGCTCAGGATGAATAATCCTAATAGAAATGCTACTTTTTAAAGACTTACAAGCACACTTTTTGAAAATAATACACAAAGGGCAGAACCACTAGTAATTACTTACACCCTTCACTAAAATCAAATTAAAATTCTGAGCTTCAGACTCTCTGGGTTACAGTGTAAAAGAATACATCCAAACCAATTATAAATAATGTTGATTGTCCCTGAGAGTCAAACTTCAACTTATATTACGCATTATTTTCCATGAATCTAGGTAAACAGGCATCAGTGATGGGACAATGGGTGGTGGAGACTGGGACCGCACCACAGCAGAGCTGAGCGAAGGCTGGCAACAAAGAGAGGGGATATCAAAAAGCAGGGGAGTGGTTAATTAATAAGAATGTTGAAAATCAGTGTAGACCCATGAAGACAGTGTAGATAGGATCAATACAATCTGCCTTCAGAAGGCCATGGAAATCATGTTGCAGTGTGGTAATGATCTCACACTTGAAAGAGCATCCCAATTAATCAAATGCAATGTTGAATAGTCAGGTCTCTAGTATTGGAATATCTTCCTGGGCTTCAGTCTCGGTTCTCACGCATACCAGCTTGTGTGATTTGGGGGCTATGCAAACGGGAGTTACAGCAGGCTCTTTATTAGTAAAAGGAATGTGACATAGCGCTTAGCTTATAGGGCTGTTATGAGGATTAAATGAAATGGCATGGAAGGCGTTTAGCATAGAGGATAAAACATAATTAAGAGCTCAGTAAACTCTGGCTGCTGTTGTTGAACTTTCTCACTCACACACATAAATTCTCATTTCTCTGCTATTGCTGAAATGTCCTCGCCCCACCCTTTCCTCCACTTGCATAACTGAACTTCACATAACCAAGTCCAATTTGGCTTAAGCAATAAGAATTATGGAACCCTGTGATGTTTTACATTTTGCTGAAGATCCTATTATCTTAGGCAAAAGTTTGTAATTGAAACATGAATATTTTTGGCACTTTTAATTCACCTCACCCCTTATAATTAGATGTTTGTCTTTCATATTGTATTGATTCATTCAAATTCAAATACAATTTTTTACATATGCCACCTTTAGTCCTTTCAGAATGAGACAGGTATGGTAAATAAATAAAAATAAAACCATACCTACGTTTTAAAATATTTCCGAAAAACCTCTTCTTTCATGAGGTTTTCCTATAACTACAATTAATATGTCTGTCTTTTGCATCTTGACCAAACTTATATCACTTTATTGATAATAGTGTACATATTGCAATATTGACTTACCTAACTGTCCAATTCAGTGATTTTGGTTAAGTTCAGACCATTGCCTAGTAACACCACAATCCAATTTTAGAATACTTCTATCACTCCAAAAAAAAATCAGTAGCGCCCACTGCTTATTCCAACCCCTGGCCCTAGTGAACCACCTGTCTACTTTCTCTATGTATTTGCCTTTTCTGCATATTTTAACATCAATTGATTTGCATAATAAATGGTCTTTATGACTATTTTTTTAGTTATGCATTTTGGGGGGTTTATTCATGTAGGAGAATATAGCAGTACTCTGTTATTTTTATTTTACTGAGTGATATTCCATTGTGTGCACACACTATTGTGCTTACAGATTCACTAATGATGGACATTTGGGTTATTTCGACTTTCCTGCTAATATGAATGCTGTGTGGATATATGTTTCCATTTATTTTAGGTGGATACCCATGAATGTCAACAAAACTTTGAATATCTGTTGTTCTGTGTAATGTATTATGTTACATTTTAGTAGGATTAATTCGGGGGTCCATCTTTAGCTATGCCAACCCTCTAAATACAGGCATTATCCAATGTCCTTTTCTCACCAGTTTTTTAGGATAATGTGTTCCTTGATAACTCATCCATTCTTGAAGTGTAATTATAATTTTTGCTTGAGTGACTGATGTACCTTCATCTTCAACCCGTTACGTTTTACTTATGTAGTCCATTTGAGGGAATACTTGCTAGAATGTTAAGTAAAACAACATTTTGGTTGGTAGAATATTGATACTGTGTTTTATAAAGCTTTTAGTTAATCACTATTTTTAAAGTATCACCATCTTTAAATAGTTAATAATACCTGTACCAGGTCTATAATGAAATGTTTAAAATAGTTTTTTTTTTAATAATGATTTCAAACCATTCACATTTGCTATCTCATTTCATTGTACACTGCCATTCAAAAAGGAATCCCTGAAACAAAAAGAATTAAGAATCATCTACATAGACCATCTCACATGTGGTGAAAGAGCAATAATTTCTTTGAATGGATACCCTCTACTTGTTATTGATTTCTCTTTCATCGTAACTGTTGAAAAAATCATTTGGGCCTGAAATGAGTTTTTGAAAGTGGCAATAGCTTAAACTCAGTAGTTGTTCTTGCCTTTTTTTATAAATATATGAAGGAAAGAAAGATTACTTTTAATGGCAATTGTGTGCAAATTTGGTGTTGGTGGAGTTGGCAGAAACATCCATTATATAAAAATAAAGCGTACCTGGCTGGGCCATTAGAAAGGTTGTAATTTCATCTTTTGGTTCCCACTTGCAATTTCTGACTTCAGTAATTTCAATGAAAATTACAGCTTGAAGCCCACATAGTGAACTTTATTTTCTATTCTTAAAACTTGAGGAGGTAGGAGAAAGCTAAATTCATGGCAAGAAACCCACAGTATAATTACCCATACTTGAGAATATAACTTCTAGATAAACAATTAACAGTATAACCTGATAAGATCCCTTCAATTTTGTTTTGGCTTCTTTTCCCTCTTTTCTTCTTTTGCTCCTTTTTTTAAAAAAAATTAAATTATTTTATTGTTGTTCAAGTACAGTTGTCCATATTGGCTCCTTATTTTACATTTTTACCAGTCTCCAGTTGAAATTCGAAAACTCCATTATGATTTGCAGGCATTGTGCATTCGATTAGATAGAAAACTGCAATGCATACTCTAATTTTTAACTACAAAATAAGATACCCTATAGCTGGAGCTGATTTGACACTTCTTTATGAGTAAAATTTGAAGAATAGCTACTCATCAGAAAGAGAGGGGGATGATGCTGGTTCTAGTTATACTGATGTTCCAGGTGGTTGATATGTATCTTAGGCCTTTAACAAAATGTTTTAAATCTGTAAAGGTATATGAGAACCCTATTATACCACTTTGTTCTATGCTGTGAAAGACAACTTTGTTTAGCTCAAGATAACCAAAATTACCCTGAAATTTTGAGACCTGATGATACCTGTCAGTTATATACATTGCAAATTCCAGTATAAACTCTATTTAGGACAACGACAGAAAATATATTCTTTGAAAAGTGAAGATGATTGTTTCTACCCTTGAATAGATATATATAAGTCTTTACATGGTAAGAAAACTCTACATTTTTGTTGTATATCATAAGCTTGTCCATCAATTGTTTGCAAATTAATAGATACACTTTTCATTTCTTTTCAGAGTGAAATCTAACTAGACCTTTTACAAAAGAAATGCAAAAAGTTTTTGCATTTCTGCAAAAAGAAATATAATGTTATCAGGAATACAGCACTATGGACATGCACACATTAATTATGGAAGTACAAGTTGATATAATGGCAAGTATTTGAGGTATTTGTATATTTGTATTAAAAATTTTTTAAAGATTCTGAGAATGTATTCACATAAATAACTCACAATACATTTTAAAGAACTCAAAACTAAAAATATATTTAATGCAGTATCATTTATTTTGGAAAAATATAAAATAACTTAAATATTTCAAAGTGGAAGTATGATTTGCTAAGGTATTACACAGTCATTCAATGTCGCACAATGATACACTGTTAAAATATAAGTAAGATCTACTAATATAGAAGTGTCTTATTTTGTAATGTTAAGGAGAAGAATAGGATGTTAAAACTGGTTTTACAGTCTAGTTGCAAGCTTACAGAGGAGTGAAGAAGAAATTGACAAACATGTAGCTGAATCTGGTTTTATTACAGTGGTTTGAATATGGCTCATTTCATTTATTTATATGCCAATTTTTAATGCATTAGTCATACCCATATGCATTTTGTTTATTAGCTGAACATGAAATGACCATAGTTTTTTATTTAATTAGTTCAGAGTTGACTTTTAAAACCTGCTCTATTCAATTAGTCTTCTCTGTTTATTCAGTTATTCTTCTCTGATCTTTGATTAATTCTCTGGAAGGTTACATTGCTTTTCTGGTCACTTTCAGGTATTGAAAAGGCCCATTCAATTGTTCATTCCCTCTGGGCCATGAGTATCTCTTTGTCAGGCTGTTCATTCCTATTCTGAAATGTCTTTTTGTAATAAATCAGTAATCCAGTAAGTACACGGTTTTCCTGAATTCTGTGAGCCACTCTAGCAAATTAATTGGACCCAAGGGGGAGGTCATAGGAATCCTGAATTATAGCCAGTCAGTCAGAAGCACAGGTGACAATTTGGACTTGTAATTGGAGACTGATGCGCAAGGAGGGGACAGTTTTTTGGAACTGAGACCTTCATCTGATGTTATCTCCAGGTAAAGTGTCAGAATTGAGTTGAATTTATAGGACACCCCCCGCCAACAGCTGTCACAGAATACTTTAATGTGTGAAAATCCACATTCTGGTATCCGAATTATGGTAGTGTTTAGTGGAGTACTGAGAATAGAGGAGACAAGCGGGGTGTTTTTCATTTATCTTGTGCAAAGAGAATTGTTTTTCCTTTACATTCCATAAAATGTTACAACTTAAAAATATTAAGTACTGCCCTGTTGGGGTGGCTTAGTTGGTTAGAGCATTTTCTCTTACACCGAAAAGGTTGCACGTTCGATTCCCAGTCAGGGTGTATACCTAGGTTGCCGGTTTGATCCCTGGTGGAGGCATGTACGGGAGGCAACCAATTGATGTTTCTCTCTCATGTCAATGTTTCTCTTTTTTCCCCTCTCTTTCTTTTTCCCTTCCTATCTCTCTAAAAGTCAATAAAGCTATCCTAGGGTGAGGGTTAAAAACATATCAAATACTCCATTTTTTGCATTCCTTTAAGTGTTGTTGTTAGTGTAATTTCTTAGGGTTTTTGATTAAAAAAAAGAGCTAGACTCATTACTACACCCAGAAGAAATAGCAGAGACCTGTAATCTGAATTTGGAAAATTTACTAAAGTAATAAATTTTTAAATGTATTTAGACATACACGTTCTCATAAACAGAGGGTGAAATATAAACTGGGGCACACTAGAATTTTGAAGTTTATTCGAAAAAACGATAATTCAAATAAAGAACACCAAGTAGAAAGTAGTTAAGAGCACTCCACCAATAGGACCTAGGGAGCAAGAGTTTTAGAGAAGAAGCAAAAGCAAAACAAGAACATTATTTGATTGGCTATAGCTGGAGTGGCTGCTGTATTTGGAAAAGCCTAGTTAGCCATTTGTGAATGGTTGGCCTACTTACCCTGGAGGCATCTACAGGAATTGAGTCTGGCTAATGTTTCAGTTTGTTTAAGCAGGTGCTCACAGCAAGAGGGCCACCTCAGTCTCAGGCTTCCTTGTCTGGTTACTTTAACACAGACATTATAATATTTTCCTTTACTTTCAGTTTTAGTACCACTGGAGCCTGTTAAATTTTTGTGCTGATACTAACTTCAAATGTAGATGGTGCTTTATTGAGCTGTACACTTGAAACCTGCATGGTTTTATTAACCAATGCCACCCCAATAAATTCAATTGAAAATTAATAAACCGTAAAACACTAAAAAATGAATAAATAAAATAAAATAAAGTGTGAGAATGCTTAAGTATTCTGAACAACTTTCCAATGTGTTCCTGCAAAAAAAAATAAAATAAAATGGGACTGCCTTCCCACCTCAGATATAATTAAGGTCCAATCTTGAGGGCAGAAAATTTTCCTAAATACTGCTTCCAATTTTATTTAATCTTCTGTGACTCTCTTAGTCTCTCCCCATTTTTGTCTACCTGCTTTTCAATTAAGATTTTTTCATTGGTTCAAATATTAATAATCAATTTGTTGTATAATGATTCTAATGATTTTTGTGGAGTTAGTGTTTTCTACATAAGAATCATATCATCTGTGGATAAAAATATTTTTTTTACTTCTTTCTTTCCAGTTTGAGGATCTTTATTTCTTTTTCTTACCTCATTTCACTGGCTACAATTTTTAGTAGATTTTGGCAGATGCATTTTCTATATTACATGATTGAGACACTCCTGTGGTTTTAACTTTTATTTTATTAATAGGAGGTATATCATAAACTGATTTTTACATATTAAACCAACCTTGTGTTACTTAGATAAATCTCACTTATGCTGTTTTATTTTATGTGTTGCTGAATTCAGCTTGCTAATAATTTTGAGAATTCATATGACTCTCTCTTTCTCATATCCCTGTATTGAGAGAGAGAGGGAGAAAGACACAGAGAGAGAATGAATAATGGTTCAGTAAATCAAGGGTAGTAAATTGTTAACAATTGGGAGACCTGAGTGAAGGAAATTTTTTTATACTTCTCTTTCAATTTTTCTTTCAGTTTGACATTATTTCACAATAATGTCAATTTAAACAATTTGGCCAACACTTATTGAGCTTTCTGTATGCCAAGGAATAAACTTACTCTCAGAAAAATGAGATATACATAGGGAAGAACTTACCAGAAGCTACTGTCTGGAGCTGAGTTCGATCAGAACCACCCTAGATCAGCCAAACTGCAAATTCCCATACAGCACATCTACCTGAGACAGGGCTGCTTCAGTTAACCTGTGAGCATGAAAATGAATAATCATTGTTTTAAACCACTAAGTTTTGGGGTGGTTTGTTATACAGTGTTATTGTGGATATAACTAACTGACCTAGCTGGCTTTGTTTCTCTGCTATAGATGTTCATTGGAAAGGTAATTTTTTCAGGAATTGTGTCACAGCTTATTGGGGTGTAAAATAATGGTAACACATTATTTTGCCTGTTTCTAAGAAGTTTGATGCTTATAGAAAATTAGAGTGTTTCAAAAAGTCTTCTGGTTTTAGATCAAAAGACACAGAATTCTAGAGTTTTCTATATTTCAAACAAGAATCTGAACCTACTCACATTAGAATTCAACTAATGCCCTGAGTTCTGACACATAAAATCCACTTTGCCACTGGTCCGCTAGAGTCATCAAATGGTCCTCTGCCAATCATGTTCTTTCTTTGTCGCCCAATTCTCAATATTTAAGTAGAAGAAAGAAAATGGAAAGAAAAAAAGAATAGCTTACTGTTCTTTTGTCATAAGTGCATTTATCTTTGAGGTGATACTACAGATCATTGTATATTTTCATGTGATCTTAGATTTTTTCAAAGGAATAATTTCAGCTGCCCCACTGAAGCCATATACTAATAGAAGTTTAGCACAGGCAAATAAGAAGGTAAGTAAATAAATAAATTTATGTCAGGAATAGAAGAAATTTTTGTCTATCTATCTATCTATCTATCAGCTATCTATCATCTATCTATCTACCTACCTACTTATCTATCTTTATATCTACCTTACATGTATCTTTTGAGGTATGTATTCTATTAACTCCTCATCTATTATATGTTGACCAAAAATTATGACTTTTATACCGTCTTATATTTACATAGGATGTCTGTCAATTCATATTAAATTACATAATAGCATCCCACTTAAATACAAAAATATCATCTTCTCTTTCAAACTCCAGCTTTATTTGTGCTAATAGATTTATCTTATCATAGGTTAATTCTGCTCAAATTGAGTTCTTCATTACTCATTTATTGTTATAGATTTTGTTTTTATGTTTTTTTATTAAATAGAGAATTGTGTGTGAACACACAAAAATGCAAAACAAAATAATAAGCACCTATGTACCACTGCTCAATCCCAGTAACATTTAATCCACAGTTTGGTACAATTCCTTCTCCAATTCAGATATCGCATTCCCATGTCATTATGAATAAAATTCCATGTATCATAATATTTAAACAGAAGCACATTCAGTGGAAGGGATGTTAGAGAGAATCTCTTTCAAAATGACCACTTTCTCAAGATAGAGAGAAATTAGATATAAGAATTTTCAACTCCACCATCCTAAAATGGATTCTGTAATTTTAAAACCAAAATGGCACAGATAAAATGAATCCAAAATAACTGGACATATTCACTTCCTTCTAGTACATGCAGAAAATCCTACCTTTGATTTATACTAGGTTACAGTAGCCCCATATTGAACACTATTAGTAACTCATGCTTAAATAATTATTGGAAGAAAATGGGTTAAGTTAGAAGTAGCCTAAAGCTAGAACCATGAGAAGAAAAAAAATAAAACACACTATATTTTTACTTTAAAAGGCCTGGATGCTAAGAAAGAATTTCCGTGGTTTTCTGGTATCTAAATAAAAATGAACCAGCTATTTTCTGTCAAGTAGATATATTTAAATATATTCAGGCATAGGAATCACATAAAGTTACTTCATGAATGGTATTCATCTATCTATATCTAATTACACAGTTCCTCCTCAGTTCCTTCCAACTGAATGTGCTCTTTACCTTTAATAGGTTTATTGAGATCTAATTCTGACATTCAAGTAAATGAAATTACATATTATGTGGTCATTGTGTCTGGCTTCTTTCCATTTAATGTTTTGATGGTTCATCCATGTTGTAGCATGTATTAGTCAGTCATTCATTTTTATTGCAAAATAATATTCTATTGTATTAATTTACCCATTCAATCATTTAATGGCTGTTTGGAATTTTTGTACTTTTGGCTACTATGAATAATGCTTCTATGAACATATGTTTTCCTTTCTCCTGGAACTGAATTGCTAGGGCATATAACAACTCAATTTAAAATTTTGAGAAACTGTCCAACTATTTTCTAAAGCAGTTGCTCCATTCTGCATTCTCACAAGCAATGTATAATTCTGATTTCTCCACATCTTTACCAATACTTGCTGTTGTCTTTCTGAGTATAGCTATCCCAACAAGCATCAAGTGGCACCTTATCATGGCTTTGGTTTGCATTCCTCTAGTGACTAATAATGTTGAGCATCTTTTCTTGTGCCTAATGCCAGTTAGCTTCTTCAAATAAATACCTGTCCAAATCTTTGCCCATTTAAAATTTGGCTTTTTAGTGCTAAGTTAAATGAGTACTTTATATAATTTGGATAGAAGTCCTTCCTAGGTATATTAACTATAAATATTTTCACTATTCTATGGGTTGTCTTTTCATTTTCTCAATGGTATTGTCCATAGCACAAAATTTTTAATTAAATTTATCTTTTTCTCTCTTCTTTTTTGGTCAGTTTTACTTGTTTGCCTCATTTAGTCATCACCTTCCCAAAGCCATGAAGATTATTTACTCTCAAACTTTCCTTTTAAAGTTTTTATAGCTTCATCTCTTACTTTTCTGTTTATGATTCATTTAGAGTTTCTTTTGTTTGTGGTGTGAGTTAGCAGTTCCTTTTCATTCTTTTATATGTGGCATCCAGTGTTTGCAGCCCTCACTCATCATAAATCTATTTGACCATAAATGTAGAAATTTATTTCTGTCCTCTCAATTTTATTCAATTGATCTATATATCTTTCTTTTTGCCAACACCACACTAGTTGTATGTTGATTACTGTAGGTTTGCATTAAGAATTAAAACAGGGAGCCCTGGCTGGCATACTCAGTGGATTGAGCGCGGGCTGCGAACCAAAGCATCGCAGGTTCGATTCCCAGTCAGGGTACATGCCTGGGTTGCAGGCCATGACCCCCAGCAACTGTGCATTGATGTTTCTCTCTCTCTCTCTATCTCCCTTCCTTCCCTCTCTAAAAATAAATGAAATCTTAAAAAAAGAATTAAAACAGGAAAGTGTAAATTCTCCAACTTTGACTTTTTGGAAAGATATTTTTTGCTTTTATAGATTCTTGCCTTTTCATAGGAATTTTTAGATAAGAGACAACTGGCGTTTAGCATTGAGTCTGTATATTGATTTAGGGAAGTGTTGTCATTTAAAAAATTTTGCCTTCTCCAATCCATACACACGAAATATTTTTCTAATTATTTAGGTCTTCTTTGATTTTTTCAACAGTGTTTTATTATTGTCAGCATACAAGTCTTGCATTTATTTTGTTAAATTAACTCCTAAGTATTTCATTATTTTGATGATATCCTAAATATATTTTCAGATTTCTCATTGACAGTTTAGGTAATACAACTTATTTTGGTATATTAAATTTATAACCCACACCCAACCTTGGTTGAATTCTTATTAGTTTTTGTGGTTTTGTTTTATGTGTGTCGGTTTATTTGTATTTTTCTCTACATAAGATCATGTCATCTGCAAATAGTTACAGTTTTATGCCTTCCTTTGCAATTTAGAACATTTTATTTTATTTTCTTGCGTAATTGCAATTGCCCAAGTTAAATCCTATAGTGCAATGGTAACTACAAGTGGCAGTAGTTCATGTTTTTGTCTTATGCCTGATCTTATGGTGAGAGTTTTCATTAATGAATTCACGAGCCTAGCAGCATCCCATCTAGAATCTGTAAGAGTGCTACAACTATGGATTGGTCACAGTGGAAAATTTTCATAGGAAGGAGGGTGGGGCAAGGGAGCTATTAATAAAAGAAAAGATAGGATAATTTTTAGATCAGGACATCTGTTTTGGAGAAGGAAAGAGCAAGAGATTTCATTACGCCCATTGCGGCTTCTTTCTATGGTGGGTAGAGGTGGGGAGGGGATCGGAAAACCCACTTGACAGATTACCCTACTGGTGCTTGGCCAGAAAATTCCAGACTGGTTAAGATTACATTTCTGGGAGAGGTTGAAACTGAAATTAGATCAGGTGTTAAACCTCAGTTTGGTATGATGAGCTTTTAGCAGGAGTGAGGCCATTTTGTGCCTATGATGAACTCTTTAGCAGTGATTTCACTGTTCTTGCCAAGATTAGTACATTTTCTTGAATGAATGTTTCTCCATTTGGAAAATTTAGATGTTAAGTGATAGTTTTAAAAAATCTTCACCATTTAAATTGCTATTTGGATGGGTCAAGGGTCTGCCAAGTTCCTTATTTAGAAGTCCCACCTCCTAAATGTATTTTTTTAAGTTAACAGTGTTGATAAAGAGATTTATGGTCTAACTGTTTCAGGTTTTCCATAGCTCTCCCAGCTGCATCCCCTCACATGCATCAACAATAGCATCCCACTGCCATCAGTCATGGACATTCTCTCCATAGCTCACGTGGAAGCTGAGTCTTTACTACACACACAGCATCTAATCTATTGCCAGAGCCAGTCACGTGTGATCCAGCCGAATGTGACTCCTTCTCTTGGTGTTAACTGGTGTATGCTTCAACTAATCCAATGACAGCTATGTGGATTTCAGTCTCCATTATTTTCCTGACTATCTTTTGATTTAAGAATAACAGTGAAAATCATTACAGAAAATTTCCAGTCCTACAGGCTTTTGTAGAAGTTTATCCCTTTCTCTATACTGTGTAATCTAAAAACTAAAAACGACTATTAAAAGCCTTTCAGTTTCACTATTCATCTGTTTGCCTCCCATACTTCCACTGTCACTGTTGTCTGAATCACTCACTTAAAATAAACCCATCATGTATTTTTCCTCTCTTCTATCTGGCAGCTATTTAGGTTAATGGCTTATTTTTCTCTCTTCAGAGAATCATTATATAACCTCACTCTCCATAACTTCCTCCAAGCACATTTCCATTTCACCACACTCCTTTCTACAGCCTTTGCAGGGTATGTTCACAATCTCTGTAAGAAGCTGAGCACAGTCAGGCGCCACTTAAACAATGCATGCATGTCCTGAGACATGCATCATTGCGTGATTGTGCACTTACACAAACTTAGATGGGAGAGCCTACTATATGGTGTAGCCTGTTGCTCCTATGTTACCGACCTCCACAGTAGGTGACTATACTGAATACTGCTGGTGATTGTAACCTAATGGCATTTGTGATTCTAAACATATAAAGAAGGCATGGTAAAGAAACATAAAAAACACTAGTGTCCCCATATAGCACACTTACTATCAATGGAGCTTGAAGGACAGGTAGTTGCTCTGGGTGAGTGGGCAAGCCAATGGTGAGTGTGAAGAGCTAGGCCATGACTGTAGACTTTATATGAACTCTACGCTTGGGCTACACTAAACTCATACAATGAGATTAAATTCATCACAGTATAAAATAATCCAATCAAGAGAAGTGGTAAACACAGATATATGCTGTCATAACATAGAATATTGTTTATGGCAATTTTTTAAGTAGAAAGAGTTTGTATATGAACAAAAAATAAAAGGCATAGTAAACATATAAACCAATAACATACTCATTTATTATCATTATTAAATAGTATGTGCTGTATATAATTGCATGTGCTATTACTTTTATATACAATGGACTCTGCAGTGGGTTTGTTTATACCTCACCAGAAGAAACATATGAATGATACATTATGCTATGACTTTAAGACAGTTATAATGTCTCCTCAGTGGACTGAGCGCGGGCTGTGACCTAAAGTGTCGCAGGTACAATTCCCAGTTAGGGCACATGTCTGGGTTGCAGGCCACGGCCCCCAACAACTGCACATTGATGTTTCTCTCTCTCTCTCTTCCCTCCCTTCCCTCTCTAAAAATAAATAAATAAGATATTTTTAAAAATCTGAGTCACAGCATTGTGTAAAGCAAGACAGTTATAATGTCTCTATGTGACAGGAACTTTTCAGCATTATTATAATCTTAGGGACCAGTATCATAAATGTGGTTGGTCTCTGACCAAAATGTTATGAAGTATGACTGTATATTGAATATATACAGTATTACTCTCTTTAACTGTTGACCTATAATTTTTAAAATAATCTTTTTCTTAAGACGTTAAACATTCCTGGAGCATGAATATATCTATACTTTCTTGTGCCTAATGTACAATTAGAAGTTCTGTGATCTACATTAAGTTGACTGTTTAATTTTAGTAGGATATCTAAGTAGTGCACATTGGGAAAAATAATTGAACTGTGCTGTGCTATTTCTCAGAAATAGTTTGGTTTCTAGTCTTTGAAAAATCCATTATATGAAAGAGAATCAGTATACTGTTGTTAAGATATCTGAGTTCTAGCCTCAGAAAAACTTATTTCAAATTTAACAGTTTTTTGGAAGGCATACATACATTGCATCTAGTTGTCTGACTTTGGGCAAGTGACTTATGTCATGGAACCTATGTTTCTATACCTGCAAAACAAAAAAGATATGGACACAGTGATTTCTAACTACCACCCCTGCTGTAAAATTATTTTCTCTTTGTAGTCTAGGACGTTGCCAATCGTGGTTGACTGTAATTGACTCACTCATGTCAAAACTTGGCTGGGTTGACAGCAGGGTGCTTCTCACTGCCAAGACCCATCCCAATGGTTGCGCGCTTTCTGGAGCAGGACGTACCTGGAGGCTTTCATTATGACGTGCTCAAAAGTGGCTACCCCAACTCTCAGGGGACGCAGGACTTCACTGTCAGCAACTCCCTTTTTTAATGCATAAGCTGCTTCCATATATCAAGAATTCCAGAAAATTTAAAGTAGTTCAGATCAGGTGTATCCCACACTATTTAAAGAAAGTTTGTTTAATTCACTTTAAAACTTTTGAGAGATCATTATATGCATACCTTACCCCACCCCTACTTCCACCACACACAACCTTTTCAGTATGTCCAAGACTGCTATTATCTAGCTTGGAATTAAGAGTGGAGGGGTGGTGGAAGAGACTGGAGCCAAAAGCAACACTGAAACGAATAAGGAATCCCAATTTGTCAAGTCAATGTAACCGTTTGCCAAACAATGTCTTAAATAATTTAAATAGCCCAATGTGTACTATAGGCCAGCACTGGAGTTATGTTAACCTACGCACTGATGAGTTATATGAACTTTCACATACTAGTCTACAAACTCACAAGAACAAACTAAAGACTACATGTATCTTTTTATTCTTTACAAACAAGTTCTTGAGTTCTTTTCTTGATGACACATGTGACTTGGTATCCACATGAAGCCAACACATATCTACCATATTAGTCTCCCTATCAGATTACACTGAAAATTCCCTCCTACAACACTCACTAAACATTCTCATCTGTGTATCATCAACCTTTGTTATATGTGCCAGGCTGAGAAAGAGCAGAGCAGCTCTGTGGAAGGTCTTCCAGTTCCACGTCATTTGCCCATAAGTTCAGTCAGAGGATGAACAAAGGTGTTTGGGGAGGGGAATTAATGAATTCCACGGTGGTATTTGCCCAGGAGACTCATAGTGCTACAGGCCAGTTTGAACTACAAGGTGAGAGACCAGGTATTACAATTGGCATCCTCACTTGAGTAGGTAAAGAGAGAGCTGTGTATGGTTCATTAGACAGTGTGATAGGAAATTGTTATAATATGTGAACTACTTTATTAGGTGTCAACCTTGTAGGCCATAGAGACAGTTTTTTAAAGAGAATCTCTATTTTGATTTATCCTGCATTTATTCAGAAATAGTGGGATTGATCATTATTTAGCTTTGGAAAGAGACCTCTGTTAAAGCCACAAAAAGTTATGACTAATGAAGTCGAATTACCTGGAAGCTAAGCTCGTCTTGACCAATTTGGCACACCATCTAGAAAGACGGAGATATCTACAGACCCCATAAGGCAGGACATAACATATATGTTGAGACATGAGATACTTGAAATGTTTTGTCTTGGAATAATAAGAACTGAGATATGGTTTGTTTTTGGTAAAATTATACACAGTCAATTAAATGGTCTCTCTATTTAACAAATATTTTTAAGCACCAATTATGTGCCAGACACTCCAATAGCTGGACACTAGACACAATTTGCATATTAATGAGCAACTATAATTTATTCAGTGCCTTTTATGGTCAAAGAATCTTTTTTCATCATGTTACAAGTATGATCAATTTTAATATCCTATCAATTCTATGAGATAAATGCAATGTTTTCTCTTTTACAGATTAGGAAACTGAGACATAGAGAATTTAATTAACACATTTTTATCACATGGTTAATATATGATGGCAAACAGATATCAAGTCTCTGAAATATATGTTGTCACTGTAAGATAATAAAATAATATATATGTATATCATGCATATAGTGTGGTCATATAACACATATATAGTGTGTAATATAAATCTCATATAATGCTATGCATATCATGTATATATCATATATAAGTATATATGTATTACTACATCATATATAATAACATTGATAATGGCATTAATCATATGTGATACAGATGCATATATACATATTCATATCATTTATGTGGTATAGATAAATATACACATGTTCATATACATATTATATATGGAGAGAGAGAAAGAGAGAATGACAATTAGGCAATTATTTTGCCTCATTTATAGAAGCAAAATAAAAACTGAGAAACAGAACTGGAATGGACTTTGGAAAGTACAACATGGAGAAGAAATTATTTATGTGTAGAGAAAAATTCGCATAAGAGTAGGTGGTGAGAAAAAGAAACTAAGTATGGTGTGGCAGTGGAGAAAAGGAACCCCCCAAGCTAGGGGAGCAAGTGATAATCTAAAACACGTCGTTGAGTTTCCCAGTCTCCTAGAAGCACATGATGCCTCTGAAAATTTTACCAAGTTTAGCAAGCACCCAATAAGGAAGACTTGATTAAATTTTTATTTTCTACCTTAGCATGACTTTGTCTACTTTAGAATTTCTGTCTTAGAAGCATTGGGCCTGAAGTATCTACAAGGAAAGAAATTAATTGATTATTGAACTGTTTTGTGAGTATACTTACGAAGAATTCTAAAATAAAGATATGTTATGTTGTTTATATCTTAAGGTAATTATATGTACACGAAGAAAGTGACAAATGTCATAAAACATTGAGCTACTATAGAACCACAGGCTTGGGGGACGTGGCATCTGAACTAGATGTCAACAACCTATCAGGCACTTAAGCTAACTATAGACCATCTTAAGCAAGGACATTGAAGGGCTCGATAGAAGTATGAAAGTGACAGTCACAGTTGTGGAAATGGAAGTGCGCCAGCCAGGCCAATAGATGACAGAGGGGCTTTTTTTCCTGAGAGTTTTTCTTCCAAGTCCCTGGATACTTCCAGTAATAGAGGACAGGTTGGGTTAGCTCTAATTAGCAACCACTTCTTCTGGGATTAAGTGGGGTTTCCTTACATTGAATATACCCATGAGTCTTTGTTATGCTCCCTGGAGCTGTAGTGAATAAGTACAACCTCCAAATATTTATAAATAGCTGTCACAATGTGTTTCACCTCCAAAGTCAGTGAAGGTCCCCTTTGATTTTGTGCCTCTCGCTTCTGCTTCCCTCTCATCCTCCAGCTTCTCTCATATACCCTGTGTCTTCCTGATTTCTGAATTCATCTTCTCTCCACCACACACACACACACACACACACACACAGAGACTTGATTTTCATCAATTACATTTGCAGCAAAATTCAGGTGAAGTTGAATAAAATTTTTTTAAAGATTTTATTTATTTATTTTTAGAGAGGGAAGGGAGGGAGAAAGAGAGAGAGAGACATGTCAATGTGCAATTGCTGGGGGTCATGGCCTGCAACCCAGGCATGTACCCTGACTGGGAATCGAACCTGCGACACTTTGGTTCGCAACCTGCGCTCAATCCACTGAGCTACGTCAGCCAGGGCAAGTTGAATAAAATTTTAAGGCAATAATCTGTCTCCATCTTCTTCAAACTCTTTAGCTATGTCACTTGAGGACTTAACGCAATAACAAAACCTAAATCATTCCAGTTAGTGAGTTTAACTTTATTTAAAGGAGGGGGGCATTAGTGTAGGGTGGGATTGTATGTGCCAAAACCATAAGCTTTCATCATACAGATTGTGTTAGTCAGAGTAGGATAAAAGCTGAAACAAATAATCTCAAAATTTTAATAGGCTAGGGGGAATCTTTCTAAGTTTAAAAAATGTTCATTTCTCGTTTAGGTCACCATCCAAGATGGTTGGTTGGGGATCCAAGATTCTAGTGGGTCATTCAGTACCCCCTGGATTTTTCAAATTGCGCCATCATCTGTGTTTTAGAATTCTTCCTGACATTTTTGGTATTCAGACTAAAAACAGTTTTTCTAAGTAGGATTCATTATTTTCTGTTCCCATTCCATCACCAAGAACTCAGTAACACATCATCACTTATCCGGAGAAGTGAGATCAGGAAATCATTTTGTTGTGTGCCTGGAAATAAAGAGAAATGAGTTTGTAAACTCTCCCCCTGAGGCTGATGTGTTGGTGCATGCAGGTATGGCTGGGCAGAAAAACAGAGGTGCAAGCAAATGAAGATCATATATTGGGCCTTTTAATCCAGAGCCAGTCACCCATAGATAAGAGTACCTTTATGCTTTATGTATTCCTGATTATGATAGTAAAGAAATTTAAAAAGCAATGAAATTTGTTATTCATGCCATTAGGATAGATAGGCTGCCTTGTTTATAATTGTTTCCTCATATCTTGTTAAATAAATATATGTATAGAGGTAAGAAAATTAAAATAGAGACAGACCTACATAGACTGGCTGTGATAAAGTAGTATTATTTAACGTTTATGCTTATTAACTTACCTTTATGTTGAATTACTAGGTAGACAATAACAATGCAGAGTTTGATTATATAGTACACAAATAAACATACTGTAAGGTTTATTTGATTACAACAGTAAACTAAAAATGTGTTCAGTCTTTTGAATTTGATGGTAGACTACTCTGGGTTGGGAAGTATAGTGGGTGAAACATAGGGAAGTCAACAGAAATCTGATTAAGCTAGTACATAAAGTATACTTTTAGGCAGATTGCTTTGTACCTACTAGTCCCAGGATAATATTGTATGATAAGAGGGAGGAAGAAAATGACAAATTCACCTTCTCACATTTTGCTGAAGACTGACCCTGGTGCCTTTCTTTGAGCTTTTCTGTATCCCTATGGTCCACATGTGATGTTAGTGTGGTCCTACAAAAGCTGGCACAGTTGAGTTTCCCCAGCATAAAAACCTTCGAAAGGAGACAGTTCTTCCTGTAGGAAAATAGTTTGGAATTTTACCAACTTCATATTTGTCTATCTCCAAAAATACAGCATTTGCATTCTGGTTAAATCAAATAGTTTGAGTCCTGATTTTAAGGTTCCTTTTCAAGATGGTCATCACAATGCTGCCATAGGGACGTGGCAAGAGTACTAAGAAATTCACAAAGGCCAACAAGGTTATATTACGTGTGGACGAGTCAATGTCCTGGTCTGTATTCATGTAAAACAGTATTTATTACAATACAATTATGTATAATAGTAAGCAAAATAACCCATGTATATTTAAATAGATATATGTGTTTATTAGTTTGAACTATATAAAATGAATGTGATTGTTTCTTTTTACCCAGTGAAGTGGTAATTTCATACGGGCCAACTGAACACGCACACACACATTATGTTCCCTCACAGCACATCTTTTCATCAGCAGTGGCTCAGCCAGATGGATTCATTCAACTCAAATTAGTGGTAAAGAAAGACAGAATCTTAAAATTACATTAATTTTATGCTGACAGAACTTTTTTGAAGAACATTTTTCTGCTGAGCTAGTGTGAGGGCCGAATTTACTGTGTCCATAAGTTATTTCAGAGTGGTTATGTGTTTGGTAGCAGAAATACCACTAATAATGCAGTAAGTTTATCCACAAATTTCCATAATAACCACTAGTTGTTTGGAGATTTGTGACAGGTTCTTAGGGAAAAAATCCTTCACAGTCACTATATAATGCCACAATCTTTTCAAGTAACTTCAGAGACTTTTTGGACATGCCTTTAGTTAGATTATAAGGTAGAAAAAATGTGAAGTTAAAGAAGTTCCAGCTACGAGTGGAATTTTGAAAAACTGAGCTTTCCATAGCATGGAAGAACTAGTTCCTGCTCTGTGCTCCATCTCTGGACACATCCCTTGCATGTGTACTTGATCTGATTACCCCTTCGCCCCTTTGTCATGTTTTCCAGCCAACATGCTAACCTTCGTTAAATTAAGTCTCTACTTTTGTGACTGCACCCGAGAAATGGAGGTATTTGGCTGACAATGTATATTATGAACTTCATTTTAAAATTAAAGCTGTAGACCTCAAGTGGGCCTTCAACAATATCAAGCAATCCTACTAAAATTCCTGATCAAAGAGCGCTTCCAGTCATTAAAGAGATGATACAATGTAATTACTTTACATTTCCTATTATATAATCTTCAAACTTCAATATTTTTATTATTAATGAAATACCAACAGAAAAGACAGGCATTTATGAAGTCTACTAGCCTATAATCACCTGTGCCAGCATAATATGATTTTCCTTGTATCACAATAGACAGATTATTCTCATTTCTATTTAAAACTATTATGCATTTAAGATTCATATCCTATTTTCTCTTGTAGACTTTAGGAATTATCTATTAATAGGATCTCCTTTCTTAACTTGCTAAAAGATCAGTCTCCCTAAAGTATCCTTAAATACGTAAAGTCTGGTTTTTGTCCCCATGTCTTTTCTCGTGCATCTGCTCCTCCCTTTTTCTCTTTAGAGTAAACGTTATTTTAAGATCGTCTACAGCCACTACTTACACTTGCTCTCTTCCCATGTGGCCCTTAACCATGTCCATCCTGCGCATGCCCTGAAACTGCTCGTGTCAAGGGGAATTTCAGATTGCACAGGGCCAAATCCAAAGGTCCATTTGACATCCTCTTTGCAGTCTTGCCTTTAGTTGCACAAAATTTTCTTTTGAAAGTTTTTCATTGATTCAACCAGGCAACATGAGATTGACACTAGAGCTTTAATTTAAAAAGTAATGTAAAAAATTATGTTGCTGTTAAAATTTGCCTAACAATCGTTTTCATGGTAGTGTTAGACCAGAGATGACTTTATTGCAAAAACTAATTCATTGAAAACCTAGTCCTTAGTGGGTGATGGACTCAAATTCCCAACTTGCATGGATCTTTTACTTCAAGAAGAAATGCATTTTTAACCGGGGGTTACTCCATGTCTACCTATTGATGCATGAAAGGAAAATGTCTAGGTTATCTAAATATTTGAGGGAAAAAATGTGTCTTGAATAGTACTATGATAGAAAAATAAAGCACCTGAGCATGCCACTTTTTACATGTAAGTCCAAGGAAAAGCCTTACAATTGCATAGTATTTCTGAGTCAAAGAATTTTAAACAGATTAGAAAGATTCCTCATGATATTTAAAACCAGATTCAGGAAAACTGAAACTTATGTAAAAGCTGGGAGTCACACATTTTCCATTTTACTTTTAGAATCTCTTGATGCCCAAACAATGTCAGTAACGACGTTATGTAATAAGTTACTTATACTGTAAATTAATACATATTGAGGTTCAATGTTACCAATTTAGCATGGTAATAACTACTTTTCAGTTAGTTAGTTCAAATTATTTTGTATACTAATGTAGGATTTCTTAAATGGACTCACTCTATAGCTTGTACTGGATTTTCATCATTTAAGCTTTGTGGGTTTTCATATTTGGGGGGAATTTTTTGAAATTACAAAAATACACAGGAAACAATATAATATTTTATATCACTCACTAACACATGAAGTTAAAATCATGCTAATATTAATCATAATTATTTTATGACAGTTTAAAAAATAGCCTGGACATGAAATTTAAATATCGTTGGCCTTCAACCAACGGAAAACTCACATGTGCACTATATTTAGTACTATATGTGTAATATAAAATAATGTTTAGGAATTTACATAAATATACTGTAATATACATATATGTTTTATGCAACGCTTGCACTTAAAACTTATTTTAGTTCTTGTCATGATATTTCATCAAGTTATTTTGTAGTATTGCATTATATAAAATTTTATATTTATTATTATTTTAATGGATATTTAGTTCACTTCCAATGTATCACCACCTTAATATTCCACAAATTGTTCTCCAGAGAAGTTAAAATAAATAAGAGAAAAACTCTTTAAAAAGATAGGGATAAAGTAATGGAGGAAGCCATAGTAGGCAAATATGAACCAAAAGAACAGCGTAATAGCATTCTTAAAATCTGTTAAAATAAAACTGAAGCAAAATTGTATCACACAGGAAAGAGTGCAATAACACATAATGATAATTATCAACTAAAATCAGAAAATAATATATAATTTACAGTAACAACAAAACAATAAAGATATAATAACAGTTAACAAAAAATCACAATATGTATGTGGAGAATAAAATTAAATAACACAAATAGTTATGTACAAATGGGGATACATATGTTCATGAATGCAGCAGATTTATGGTGTAAAGATCAATACACCCACATTACATGCATGAATTTAACAAATTTCAGCAATGTTTTAGCTATTTTTGTAAGCTAAACTCACTTTAAATTTATACAGAAAAATGTGAATTATTAAATACAAAGGGCAGATATCATAATATGCCAAAAACGCATTGTAAAACAAAGCATTTCTGTAAGAACTATAAAGCAGAAAAATTAAAAAAAATGATTAGAGATCTCTGTGGCCCATAGATAGTAGGAAATTAACATCCAATGAGGTGACCTCACAAAAAAATTTTAATAAAGTATGAACTTTTGGGGAACAAATGGTGTAAAGAAAATTTACCAACAATACAAATAAGTATCAAGCTTAATACATATCTCATTATGTATGATGATGCACTTCATTTGAATTAAACTTAAATATGAATATTATTAGTGAAAATACAGAAGAAAGTATATGTAAATATCCTTATGACCCAGGTATAGTAGAAAATATCTGCAATAAGATCCAAAACTCAGGCTGTGACTGGCATGGCATCATCTGACGGGCATCATCTTGCAAAGTGAAATGTCGCTGGTTTGATGCCCTGTCAGGACACATGCCTGGGCTGCAGGTTTGGTCCCTTGTCGGGGCATGTGTGAGAGGCAACTGACCCACCTGTTCCTCGCACATCACTGTTTCTCTCCCTCTCTTCCACGCTCTCTAAAAATAAACAAATAAATAAATAAATAAAATCTATTTAAAAAACACAAAGATCAGAAACCATAAGGAAACAATTAATGTGTATGTAATTCTCTCAAAAATAAAAAAAAATGTTCTTCATATTAAGGTTAATGTAGAACTTGATATAGCATATAAAATCTAGTCTTTTTCTAATAAATATGTAAAAGTCTCCTTTCAATGCTTAAAAATTATGATGCTAAATGTGTTATTGCATATAATTTAAAAAACAGTGTATTATTGCAATACGTGATGACATAATATGAATTAAACTTATAATAAAGTATTTGGTACTTGAAATGGTACATATGGTCAGGACTGCATTAACATCCACACATAGACTCTCTATGACTTCAAGGCTATGCTGTTAATCGTGCCAGCGTCCTCAAACATAAAAGGCTCATTGACATCAGTGATGGAATTTTTAACTGCTTCACTTAGGTGTAATTAATGTATAAAAAGTGGGACACCTGGTGATCAGAGAGAAGATAATGCTTAACCTCAACGCTTTATGAGGTATACATGGAGAAAAGACAAGTTAGTCAGAAAGAAAGACCAGGGTCAAAGACTGGGAGATGAGAAACAGCGTAAGATGTTTTGGAAACCAGGTCTTTTAAAATGAGAGCACAGACTGCTAGATTCGGGATCACAAAAGTAGAGAAAGAGTGTGAAGAGATGTGTTCTCCCCAATGCATTTTCTGTCTACAGCTCTGGCTGGGCGTGTGTGTGTGTGTGATGTACTCTGGAGGGCGGGGAGGTGTGTGTGTGTGTGTGTGTGTGTGTGTGTGTTGTGCACACTTGTGAATGTATAGCGTGTATCTATCTTTCCTTTACCCACAACAGTATTTTAATGACACTGTGTTTTAAATAAATTACCTTTTCTTGTACATGTTTGCTCTAGTGTACCTAAGAACAATAAAATCCAATAATTAAGAGGTAAATTACAAATGAAATGCAAGAAAAGTTTTAGTATGAAATTATAGGAGTAGGAAAACATTACTTTAGAAATATGGTTCCTTGAATGTTGTTTTTCAGCATTTACAAAAAAATTCAGCTCCATTTTGCTGTTGTGCTTTTGCAATGTGCTGAAACTTATTAAAAATGCATGTGTATTGATGCATTTTATTTTCCACTGCCACTTATATGACCTCACTCATAGTAATTTATGAATTTTACAAAGGAATAATAGGCCAAAATGCATAAAGTGAGCAAAATTGTATCTTTATCCAAAGTGTAATTTCTTTTACCAATTAAATAATTTTATTGGACAAAATATATGGAATAATTTATAAGCCAATAAAATTATAAGAATACAAAATGTGATCAGCATAATTACATAACTTCTTTGGAATATAGTTTCTAATATTTCTAATCCCCCAAGAATTACCAGATTTTATTTTCCGTTATAAACACTAATGCTTTAAAATTTGCCAGTGTGTTATACAAACGCTATTTAATACTTGGCTAACTTAAAAGGCATCCCACCACATATTCTTTCCTTGGAGGTTATTAAGGCAGGCCATCATACTCCAGAGAAACAGATGCTTCTGACAGTGATCTAGGGCTAACTCTCCTTCAGAAGGAATGTCCCACTTCACATGAGTTTTATCTTGAAAAAAGATGGGTTTATCTCTACTTACAAGTAAAGGGTTGGGAAGGGAATGTCTTTCATTCATCAAGTTAAGTACCAGAAACAAAAAGCAAAACCTTTCTCTCAAATATCATGAGTAAAATCTTATAGATGCCTTTGCTTAATTTTATACATCAAATAGGCTTTGGATTTTTTTTTAAATCTAAGGACATGCATTGCCCACTTGCTTCGAAAGCAATGTGTTGTAAACACATTGTGTTGTGAACACATTGTTTACAACATAAGTTATTCAATATCCGGACCACTGGTTTTGTACATAATTCTATGACATGACCTTACATGTTTTTCAACTAATTGGTGAACTGGGGTTCCATGAGGTTAGCAATCAGGAGTCTACAAACTACTTTTGGGTGCCCCCCAAACCCTGATTCTCTCTTTCGGGGTTCAGGACCCAGTACCCCAAAAGTACAGAAATTTGGCATATTTAATATATCAAGCTGAAGAAGTTTGAGAAGTGGAAGGTACAGGAAAGACTTTCTGATCTTCCCCTGCCTGAAGCAGGTCATACACTTTCACATGAGAGGTCCCCCCCGCCTTTTGCCTGAGGAAAAAGAGCGTCCTTATTTGGGAAGACCAAGGGATGCACAGAGGGGTCTGAACTAAAAGGCTTGCTAAGTGCCCCCCAGTCTACTGTATTTGCCATTGTCCTGTCATATCTTCTCATGACTTCTACTTTTCCTCAAACCTAGCATAAAACCTGTCCGGTTAACTTTTCCTCAGGTCTTCATTTCCTTGTTAAAACGTAAGTAAGTACATGCGCTTTTCCCTTGTTAATTCATCTTTGCTATAGGGGTCTTAGTCAAAAACCTGGAAGGATAAAGGGAAAAGGTATTTCCTTTCCCCACAGTTTCAATCTCCAACTAAAGTTTCAAAAAAATGGGGTGACTAAAATTGCAGGTTTCGCCATACCTACTATTTATCAAAATGTCTTCATGATTATCTTTTTCTGCAAAGGCTGTTACTTAGAATCATTCCAATACTGAATCCTTTCCAAATCGACAACATGAGCACAAATAATTATTTCTGATAACTATTCATAGTAAATCATGTTATATTGGGAGAGAGGACGATGAGAAACAAAGCAACGATTAATAGTGTCAATTAACAGGGGCAGGAAAGGTAATAAGGAAACTAATCAACAGTATACAGCTGATTCCTACAGAAGGAAGAAACCTGGAGGAAATCTTATTCCAAAGGTGACTTACAAAGGATACACTTGAAGTTGACTTCCAGCTTGCCAGCTTTTGCACAATCAGCTGAGCCTCTTGTTTCGCAGTGTGTTTGGCTGGCAGAAAGCCAAGGGCAGAACAATTTTTAAGACAGGCTTGAAGAGATGCCGAGCAAGCTATTAATACTGCCTTATTAGGGAAAACACATACAAATGCAGGATGGGGCAAAAGTAGGTTTTCAGTTGTTCTTATGGAACATAATACAATAAGTAATAAATAGTGATGTAAGAATAAACTGTTTCTCCTACTCACAACTGCAAGCCTACTTTTGTCCCACTTGGTATGTACACATGATATTCGATATCTATTTGCAGTGGCTTTTCCTGTGTGCGTCTGGGTGAGGAAGGTCTCTAGTCCCAGGGTATTTGAAATGTTCTGATTTTCCAAATGCCCTGAGAATCCCAGGCCTTGTCTTGTAGAAGGAACTTGTCATTGTTAGCCTCTGTGACAGAACTCTCATGTCGTCTATGTTCAAATTCCTGTCTTCAAATCAATGGTGGATCTTTCCAGTCAATAATATAAATTGCTTTGCAAGGTTAAAGTCAAAGAAAAGTTCTGTTTGTTGGGTTATTCTTTAGATAAATCGATGTCGATTGTATAAATTAATTGCTATTAATTTATGTATAAATTGTTGCATCTGCTGCTCACTGCTATGCTCCCCAGGAGCACGTCAGCTCTTGCATTGCTCACTAAGACAGGTTGCTCCCAAGACAGACTTCAATTCAGTAAAGACGGAACTGTGTGATTCATATTCACCACTTCAGGCACAACATCTAATACAACGCCATGGCCGAGGCACACACGTACTGGTTGAGTAAGGTATTGTGTGACATCCAAAAGGCATGGGAATAGCGCGTAGGCAAACCACATGAGGAACAAAGGAAAAACTCAAAGTCCATAATTCTCTGTGTAGGGATCAAACAATTCCTAAGGAGATAAAGGACATCGATTCCTAAGGGGGAGAAGAAATCAATGAGATTTCTGAATTCAGTCACCCTCAGTGACTTCTGACATTTACTGAAATGTGATCCACTCTTTGAAAAGTATTGAGCTTTGGCTGAGCTGGACTGCACAAAGTCCTGCTTTCTCCTCCCATCTGCCAATGTAGGATCCACAAATAATTGGTACACAGTAGGAGCTAAAGAAGTATTTGTTGGAAGGATGCATGTGATCAGTTAATTTTTATTTAATGAGTCCTAAACCATGAAATGAGAGAAATCCCTTTACAGTAGTGTTCCCCAAAATGTGTTGTTCACGGGATACAGTAAGTAAATGCCGAGGCTGGATTTAAGCCAGGCTCCCAACAGAGGTGAGCACTTTAACTGTCCCTCTATTGCTCCCTACCTTATGTTCCTAAGGGGAGAGGAGATCAATGAGATTTCTGAATTCAGTCATCCCCAATGACTTTTGACATTTATTGAAATGTTAGCAACTCTTTGAAAAGTATTGAACTTTGGCTGAACTGGACTGCACGGTGTCCCTGCTTTCTCTCCCACCTGCCAATAAATGGTTATAAATGGCTCTGTAAATGTGATTTGCTTGACTTAGAACCTTCCTAGCCTTTTGGCAGTGGGGCTCCTTTACACTTCTTTTCATTAAAAGAGTGGCTACTTTAATATTTTCAGTAACAGAAAAATACATATCCTCTAAATAATGCTACCATGATTGAGTTTCATTGTACGGTGTATGGAGGGAAGCAGTTCATATCAGAAGAACAGTGTGAATAAGAATAAAACTGTTATTTTAAATATGCTTTATGACCTAGTAAGGTTTACTTTGTGGATTAGCAAGAGGTCAAACTTTGCAGATGCGCCACGTATATGAAAAATGTATACATCACCCCTGGGCTGGTGTGGTTCAGTGGATTGAGTGCCAGCTTGTGAACGTAAGGGTCACTGGTTCAATTCCCAGTCAGGGCACGTGCCTACATTTCAGGCCAGGTCCCCAGTAGAGGGCCCTTGAGAAGCAACCACACATTGATGTTTCTATCTCTCTCTTTCTCCTTTCCTTCTCCTCTCTCTAAAAATAAATAAAATCTCTGTGAACCAAAGTATTGCAGGTTCGATTCCCAGCCAGGGTACATGCCTGGTTGCAGGCCACGGCCCCCAGCAACCGCACGTTGATGTTTCTCTCTCTCTCTTTCTCCCTCCCTTCCTTCTCTAAAAAAATAAATAAATAAATCTTAATAAATAAATAAATAATAAAATCTTTAAAAAAGAGAGAGAAATG
Source organism: Phyllostomus hastatus (assembly GCF_019186645.2). NCBI lineage: Eukaryota > Metazoa > Chordata > Mammalia > Chiroptera > Phyllostomidae > Phyllostomus > Phyllostomus hastatus. Next base: position 59,915,885 of record NW_025334033.1, on the reverse strand, counting down.
TGTGCATCTGATTTTGTGATGCAGAATTTTAGATGTAGAATTTTCTTCATGATAATTAGATGAAATATTAATTTTTATTATTCACATTTTTAAAATATTTTGGCTGATTTTTCCCTTATCTTTTCTAAATTGATATAAATATTAAATCTTCCATTGTAAATATGTTTTGTCTAATTAATTCTATAGTTCAATTAATTGTCAATTTACATGTTTGAAACTATCTTATCAGGTACATATATGTTCAAATTTTCTGTAACTTCCTGATGTTAAGCCAGAATCAATCACTGTGCTATTAATAGTTTGTTATTTATATAAAAAATAAATTTTGACTGACATTACTATAGTTTTCTGAACTCTATTTTTTTAAGATTTTATTTATCCATTTTTAGAGAGGGAAGGGAGGGAGAAAGAGAGAGAGAGAGAGAAACATCAATGTGCGGCTGCTGGGGGTCACGGCCCGCAACCCAGGCATGTGCCCCGACTGGGAATAACCTGCGGCACTTTGGTTCGCAGCCTGTGCTCAATCCACTGAGCTACGCCAGTCAGGGTTTCTGAGCTCTATTTTAATAGCTATTATCTGATAAATCTTTTTCAGTCCCAGGGTTTAAGCTTTTATTTTATCTCTTCTATGCAGAATTTAGCTATATTTCTGATTTCCTCTAGTTGATACTCTTGACTGTTAATTGGCAAGTTTGCCCACTCAAGTGACAGTGATAATGAATACATCTGGACTTTTTGCTACCATCTGAATTTTAATTTTCCATATAATTTGCTTTTTGTTTCCTTTTCAATGTTCTTTTTATTTTATTTATTTTATATTTGCATGGATTGGGGCATTTTGTTCTTGTTGTTCTATTCTCACCCTTTATTCTATTTTTCATTCTAGTGATTTTGAGTTTTTACCCTATTTTCCAATTTAAATGATCATACTTGCAGTTTTATCAAATATGTTGAACTTAATTGAATGAAGTATTCATTATCTGCTTGTTTCTCCCCCCGCAAAAGACTTTATTTTTGCTAAAGTTATTTTAGCACAGAAAGAGTCTAATGTGGGAAATTAGTTCATGTAATTACCAGGAAATTGGAGCAGATATGTCAATGTGGCCCCCTCAGATTCTGCTGACCGGGACTATCCTCAAGGTGGCTGAAGATTATAGTCTTTAATATTCCCTAAATGCAAGGTTAACCAGCTACTCCTATGTGATTCTAACCAAACACTTAATGGTGATATTTTAATTAATAAAATCATATTTAAATTCTTCTGGATAGAAAAAATATGAAATAGTGCAGGTAACTTGGAAATAGAAGAGTAATGATAGAAACCCTAACTCTAATGGATGAACATAAGTGAGAACGAACACACTTGTTTTTCAGCACCTAATGGAACCCTAGCAATATTTATTCCATAAAAGGGCCTTAAAGAGAAATCAATGAGGGTCCAAATAGAGCATTTCAGAAATCAGAGGGGAAAGTATGCTTCCTAAGTGAATGACCTACTTGCAACCGGAGGTGTCAGAGTGTCCTCCTTTACTGTGTTCACTCACAGGAAAGTGAGAGTTCCAGTTGCAGTTGAACACACTTTTAAGTATCACTCTCTGCAGCTGTATTTTGACCTAGGTGGAGTAAGAGAGAAATTGGACTCTAAAATCAGTCCCGAGCTACAGGCTCAGCACCCCTGGACGAAGGCCTTGGGGAAAAGATTGTCCAAGGAGTGCTGTAGGTGTCATGGGGTTGTGCCTGGCTTGTGCTGAGGGGTTAAACGTAGCCAGAAGCAGCTTGAAGACTGAGAGCACTGGGAGGGATCAAGTGACAGAGACCACAGGCATGAAATGATTTGTTCTGTATTAAAAACCAGATGTTTAATTACTTGACGTTTCCAGTCATTTACTTAATTTGAATCTCTCGTAAGTCTCTTAAGTTGAAGGATAAAGGCTGAAAGTCCATCTATTGAAATGAATGGGTGAAGTCCTCACAGAGAACTAGAGTAAGATCAAAGTTACCCTTGGCATTGATTCCCTGCTTTGAAAAATGTAGTGATTTTTGCAGTTTTGGGGAACATCACTTAATTACAAATTTTAACCTTGTATCATATTTAAAAGAGTTAAGGCACATATTGAACAGCATATCTATTCCTTCCAAATAATGTATCATTTGCAATGTGGAAATTTAATTGATTAACATTATTGGTGCAATTTTTGTTGTTCTCTTTAAACATAAAGCACTATTCTTTAGTGTATGTAAGAATTTTACCCCATCTTATTTCAAAATAATCAGTAAGAGTTGCCATGAAAACAAACAAATAAACAAAAAGAACAAAATGTACTAAACCAAGTAACACAAAATAAGAGGGTGTCCAGAGTTGCCGAGAAAAGACTACTGTTTAGTTTAGATGTGCAATAAAACAAAAACAGAGCATGATGTTTCCAATTCTTACCCCGCTCTCCTGGACAAGTTACCACTTCCCTGAGCTTCTATTTTCTCTTCAGAATGTTGAGGATAATAATAACCTCTCACTAACAGTGAATTTACAAAGATTAAGAGAATGTATGCAAAGTCTAATTATAAACTGCAATGCACTGATGATCATTGAAAATCAGCAGGATTTCAATATTCAAATCATTTGCATGTAAAAATTCAATGCATTTTCTTTATTTGCTCCATTTTCAGAATTTATTTAAGCCATTCTGGAGTGGAGAGACAGTCGTGTCAGACGGAATAGAAAATCCATCTTTCCCCTCATGGATGGATGTCACTTGGTAATGTTCCTGAAGACAGACTTGTCTCCCAACTGAAAGACTGAAAAGGCAAATGTTCTGTTGCTAATTTCATGTATTCTAAGTTTCATAGGAAATTTAGATTCTTGTTGAACTGTCACGGAGGCCTTTTAATTAAGAAAAGATGGGGACATAGCTTCTGGTAGGCAGGGAAAAGCCATGCGTGCATCAAGCCAGAGGTGTTTGAAAGGAAAAAAGAGGAAAAAGCTGCAGCGATGAGGGCATCAACTAGGACATCCGTTTGCGGCCAAGGCAGCTGTCCAGGAGAGACCAGTGCAAATCTGTCCTAGAGATAGTCTATGGTAAGGGTAACTAGTTGCATCCCCAGAAGGTCTGCTGCCTTGGAACCCTCACCAACTGACTGGGCTGTTTGTCCATAAACGTACTAAGGACCTGGGCCAATGAACCACCAGTTTTTAGGGAAGTAGGGGAGTTCTAGGTGTTTGCACCAAGCCTTCTTGCTGTCCGGCTGCTAAGTAGAAACCATGTGGTACAAACCATGACTTGTCATATTTTGACAATGAGCTACGCCTGGAGATGGCTCTCTACCCTGCTCTAGAATGACTAAGTCACCACCTCCTTTATCCTGAGGTATGTCTGAGATTGGTGATGGGAGTAAACCTCTGTGTTACAATTATAATTATTCTTGTCATTATTTATTCAGGATGAGGTGGAAAGTTCTATCAGAATATCTGAGCTAAGGAGAATAACTTCAGGTAAACTTAAATTTAGTAGTGAGTCTCCTGTCAAGCAAGAAGCAAACTGTCTTACATACTCTTTTTGTATAATAACAGCAACATAATGAGAGGTGCTTTTCTCCTACTGCTCCAGTTGTGTGGATCTGCTTATGAGAGGGATTAAATAACAGTGAAACATTCTGGAGAAGCAGTCCCATAAAGGGTGCAAAATACTCTTTGAGCAACACATTTAAAAATCTGTATTCTTTTTCTAAATTTTGGTTTATTTAAACTAAAAAATAAAACAGTTTACCCATTTTTACTCCACCCCAAACCTCTTCACTCAGAAAACCCAGTATTTTGTTCTGTTAACCATGAGCTTCACTGAATAAAAATAATTCATTTATTTTTAGATTCCATATAGGAGACACATAGTAAATGTCTCTCTTGGTCTGATTTATTTCATTTAGCATATGACCTCAAGATCTATCCATGTCATCACAAATAGCAGGACTTCCTTCTTCTTATGGCTGGATAATAGTTCATTCACACACACACACACACACACACACACACACACACACACACACCCCTCATGTTCTTATTCATTTATTCATCACCAATGGACACCTAGTTTATTTCCATATCTTGGCTATTCTAAATATGCTCCAATAAACATGGAAGTACATATTTCTTTTTGAGTTAATGCTTTTGCATACTTCAGAGACATGACCAGAAATGGTATTTCTGGATCATAGTGGAGTTCTGTTTTTTATTCTCTGAGGAATCTCCGAAGTGGTTGCCACAATTCACATTCCCACCAGTAAGGCACAAGAGTTCCCTTTTCTTCACATACTCACCAAAATTTGTGATTTCCAGTCATTTTAATAATAGCCATTCCAAGAGGTGTGAGATTTCACATTGTGATTTGCATTTCCCTGATGATTAATGATATAGAGTATCTTTTCATGTACTTGCTGTCCACCTGTCTGTCTTTGAAAACACGTCCTCCCAAATCTTCTGCCCATCTTAAATCAACTTTTGTACTTAGTTGTATACATCCTCTAGATACTATAGATATTAGCTTTTTTCAGATATACAATTTTTCAAATATTTTATCCTATTCAGAAACCTTTTCTTCCATGCAATACATTTTAACATCTTTATTCCTGTTTTCATTTCATATATTTTACAAAATTACTTTTCAAAACAACGCTACTTAACATTTGAATTATTCACCTAAATGTGTGGATCCGTACAACCATGGACTATTTGAACCTGAAATATGTTTGGATTGTTGTTCAATTACAGTTTTCCCAACTTCTCCCCCGTGGTGCTCCTCTCCTCCTCCCCACCCGGTTCCCTCGGTCACCCCCACCTTGCTTTCTTTTACCTGCAGTCTTTCACACGTGTACCTTCACTGGATCCTGCCCCTTCTCTCCCCCACATTTTATTCTTGATATAAAGCTAAAAAAAGAATCAGAAAATTATAGGTCTACAGACTTAGTTGAAAAGAAACTGAAAAAAGGCATTGAGGTATTAAAAAATCTGATTTTTCAGGAAACATTTTGAAGTCAGAATATTCCTTTCATGAGTAACATGGGCTAATATATAATATACATTATGCATTTATATTTAATAAAATGCACACATATGTATGAAAGTGTACATTTGTGTGTGTATATATACATATATATTTATTACGTGAAAAAAGAAAAAAGCCATTTCTGCTCCCTTTTGCTATTTAGTATAAGATATGTCAACGTACCAGGTGTCCTTATAGCCCCAAATATATTGACTGCCAACAAAAATGAAAATGCCTTTTCGCAGCTGAGGCTTTAAGCCAGCATCAGCCAGTTATAGGTACTCTGGGACTTTCTAAAGCAGATTTGTTATCCACGAAACACTGGATACTGACATTTGAAATAAAGTGACATTTCTTCAGGTTTGTGGCATCAAGAAATTATACATTGAGTTCAGTCTGGGTTTCCATAGCTTTCATCACATCGTATGTAGTAAAGAAACTGAAAGTGGAGAGAAATCACTTAAAGAAAAAAAGAACCAGACAAATAGGGAATACTCTTATACCTAAAAGGAGTTTCATTTTCTCTCTTTTCCTCTCCATCACATAGTTGGATTCCAGCTGCTGTTACAGATAGAAAAACACCACCCATGGAAACAATAAAAAATGAGAGGCCAAGCATCTGAGTGCCCACCTCTCCTGCTCTGACAGGAAATTGATCATGATTACAGGCATCTGATCCTAATGGATAGTCCCTGCTCTGGGCCCCAGGGAGATCAGCCAAAGAGGAGAGGAAAAGCAACCCAAGATCCCTGCCAAAATGCCAAAATGCCCTGAGGAAGAAATTGCTTCCTTGAGTTAAATCTGCAGATGATTTCAGCCTTGTGTTTATGTGCAAAAAATAAGTCAATGGTATTACTATCTAATTCCATTTGTGCCCCCAGATAGCGGTGATGTTCTACCCAAGGTAAGTTACCAAATTATTTCAAAACTATAGCAAATTAACATTCTATTAAATTCCATGTCACCGATTATACAATAGACAATTAACAATTCATCAAATACTCAAAAATAAAAACATAGAATACATAAAATTACTATTATGAAGGCAGGTTCCATGAACTCATTGGCCAACCCCAAGAAATGTTAGATGGTTTGAAAAGATACTGCTTCTTCAAGCCAGAGTTACAGTTATCGAAATAAACAAATGCCATTTTCCTTAAAAAGATGAATATTTCCATGATAAAGAAGGCATTATTATGAATTCTCCATTTAGAAGCTAGAATAGATTTGATATTGTTCTTCTGTAATATGTTTGGTTTTCATTTTGGCCACTTGGAAATATCGGGCAACCATGTCCACGTTCCTTGTGACTTCCCTGCCTCCCACTCTGCAGTTTATACAGGGTCAGGCACAAATAACACCGCTTTTTAATACACAATATTTTATTACAAAATCATAAGCATGAATACTGTAACATAACAATATCCCACTCAAGCACACCATGTGACATTTTAGGTGAAATGTTCAAATTAAAACTATAAATTATTAGACCCATTATATTACGCTACCAACTGCACTCAAGCATGCCTTAATTCTGCCGGACCCTATGTATAAGGGTGCATACGTTTTACTAACACATGGCTACAGTTTGAGCCATCTTGCCTGGAAACACCAAAATAAATAAATAAATAAATAAATACCCTTATAAAGATAAACATTCTTTTGTAAAGGAAAATAAGTAGAACTAATGGCTTTGAAAGAAAATGCTTCTGGTTATATCTAGATGAAAAATAATGCCAAAGTTATTATTTTTCTGCCTATTCCACTAATAGAAAGTCAGGCTTTCCCAATTCTGAGAGAAGTCTGTTAGGAAACTGACAGAGAAAATAAGAGAAAGGTTATTGAGATCTGATAGGTCATCCATGTTCTGGTGGCTGCTGGGGCTCAAGAAGAACCATGACCATCAAGTTTCCTGTAGAGAGAAATGGATTAAGATGTGCCAGCAGCAATAATATTTGACATTCACCTTGAAGTTGTGTGCCATTTATACTCTGTTCTCTATTGCCTCCAAATGTTTACTAAATTATAGTTTTGCATTCCTGGAATAAAGAAGAGGTACAAGAATATTTTAGCTCTGGAGGTGAACAACAGCAAAATAGGGGAAAGGCTGAGAAGGTGGGTAACATTATAGTGGATTTATTTAATGTGAATATATTCTCTGCACAGGTCTTAAAACTGGGCAGCACAGAGTTACAGTAAGCGAGGACCGACTGGAGGGTAAACATGTAGGCATTAACCAAGAGAGATAATTCTGAGCCTGACAATCTCTTCTAAATCATCAAGAGCCATTTAGATAATGTTCTCTGGGAAAATATAACCCCCTCCCAAATTCTTTCTTAAACATAAAACATGAAGGGTTGTTCCTCTCAAATCACTGGTTCAAATTTAGGCCAGGCTATTAAAAGTATGCTTCCAAAGAGATCGTATTTTTGATTAGGTCTTAGTGAAAGACCATCACCAGTTTATCATGTAACTCCTTTGCTTAAGATTATTTTTTATCATAGGAAGAATTGATACATTCAGTAATTAAAGTGTTCCATAAGGAAGAGAATCTTACACTGTGGATTTAAGATAATTATAACAGAAATTGCTAACAGGCTGTTGTATATTTTTAACAATATATAGATGATATTTATATACTTTGCCCTTTACTAGAAGAATTTTTATTTATTATATGCATACAATTCTCTGATATAATTCACTAAGAATGTGAAGATATTGTATTGTTATAATAAAGATTATTTCTGTTCACCAGACCAAAACTTCCAATAAGGATTGAAGACTTTTTCAGAAGAAGGGAGAAGCTGGTATTATTCTATTGTATTTTAATATTTCAAAGAAAACTCTACATTTCAAATAGAACAGTTAGATGTATAGAAAATGCACCTCAATATAATACAGAGCTTCATACAATAATCCTTAAACTATGGCTTGTGAACTATGTTATATGAAAACAAGTATATATATCCATATTCATACATATATACACATGCAGTAGTCTTCTCAACATTTTGCTATAAACTTTCTTGCAAAATTTAGCATTTGCATTTGTAATCAGCACCATTTTTGTGATCACTGAGCTCTCACAGTAATTGTGTTAACTGTTTTATATCCCAAAGGTGATAGCTTCTGGAAATCCTGTTTTTCAGTCCTTTCAACCCATCCAATCATGGCTGAAAAAAACAGTGTAAAATAAGCTCTCCACTTTTGCTTAAACTAGTTTAAGTTTGTTTATATTGATCATCCTGACTAATTGGAAGGGTATAGGGAATCATTTATAGCAACTACATTTCTAAGGCTTACCAAAGAATAATGAATTTAGATGATAAAAACAGACATTCAACTAGAAAAAAAAAGCTTTACAATGAGATTAGCCTCTGAAAAAGGATATGAAGGGATGTTGAAAAAATTCACATGAGGTTGTTTCTGTATTTTGAAGTGGATATGAAAATATTCACCTTCCATTTCTTCCCATTCAAAGGCATACTCCAACTTGGACCTGTACTAGACTTGTGGGTCTAAACTGAAACAAGTCAGGAAGGAGAGATGTGTGAAAGTCTTTGTTCTCTCATGAAATATGAATTGCATGGTAGACCACCTTTTGATCTAATCACCTATTATGTCCTTTCTGATCTTTTTAGAAATTCTTAGCCTGAAACCACAGTGTGACATCTATATTCAAGGCAAATGTATCACCTTTCACTTCTGGAATGTTCTCTCTTATCTCCAGATTTTGTTCATGTATTTGCGCTGGGTAGTTCTGATTCAAGGTCTCTCATGAAGTTGTATTAAAGATGTCAACCCCAAAGCAGGCATCTGAAACCCCGACTGGGTTTTCTGCCAAGACAGCTTATATGGCTGGCAAGTTGGTCCTAGCTATTGTCCTCTCTGTTCCTTGTCATTGGACCTTTCCATAGGGCTGTTTAAGAGCTCTCAGGTACAGAGCTGGCTTTGGTGGTTGGCTTCTTCTGGAATAAATGATGTAGAGAGAAGAAAATGGAAGTAACAACATCTTCTGATGCACGTGTGCTGCTTCTAGGACTTAGCCATAAAAATATCCTGGTTCCTCCTGCATACGCTTTCTATCCAGATTAGCTTAGTGATCTTGGAAGCCATTTGTTGAAAAAGATAAAACCAAAAATGCAATCTAGTCTTGGGATTACTGCTTGGACCAACTATGACCCCATTTTTAGATTTCATTTGAGTGAGGTGAGAAGTAAATACATCATGTTAAGCATCTGAGATTCAAGGCTTTATTTGTTAGAGCAGTGAGCAATTCCCAAATCAAACAGTGTAGGTTTTGTTAGAATCTAAAAGTCAGCTAGTAAAAAATCCGTAATTATGCCTCCTGATTTTCTGAACAATTTGTTTTTCTTGGTCTAATTCAAATTAAAGTTAAATTAAGCTTATAAATCTCTGTAAAGCTATGGGGGAATATTAGTTGAAATGCAACAGAATGGAAAAATGTAGTATGTGTATCATTATTAATATTTTGAAACTAACCACTCATGTTTACAGCATTTTCTGCTAGTTAAATGACCAAAATAATATAGAAGGGAAAGACTGTCTTTTTAGCATTTGCAAAATAATATATGTCCATTAATTGTATATATTTCTGTTATACATGTCAAGAGGTTTAACAATTCAAATGAGAATCATTAAGATCTGTGAAAACGTGGGGTACTTGCTGCCAGAAAATGAAGTGAAAAGAGGAACCTAAGATTCCTCAAAACATAAAATAATCTCTCCTATATTTTGAGAACAGTGTGAAAATTTTAGCTTATCACATTGCAGCTGAAAGACGTGTGTGTGTATATATACACACACATATATGTATACTTTTTGATTATACATATATATCTGAATATTCTATATATATTCACCTATACATTATCTATAAAATAATACATATTCAATATATGAGGTCTCTCCTGAAAAAGCCCAGCCATTGTTAATATAACGTGAAAGTTTGTGCAACATTGATGTAACCTGGCAACCAAGGAGAGTGGACTGGAATGCGCATGCATGGACGATGATGACTTCACTGACATAGTTAGTGGGGTTGGTAGACGCTGTTGAATGGGCATAGGTACAGCATAGTCATTGTATTCAAAATGACTGAGCAGGTAGAGCCATGAATCTGCATCCAATTTTGCATTAAGCTTGAATATTCCTCCATGGAAACTATTCAGATGATTCAGAAGGCCACAGCTATGGGCAGCTGGTGATTGGCAGCTTCAGCACAACGATGTGTCCACTCATGCACCACATCCGGTGCATCAAATTACCCAGGTGGCTCAGCCCCCTACAGCCTAGATTTGGTGCCCTGCATCAACTGTTTTTTTTTTTCTAAAACTAAAGTCACCTTTGAAAGGGAAGAGAGTTCAGATCATTTGAGAGATTCAAGAAAATACAAGACAGTCGATGGTGATTGGGAGAACTGTGTGAGCTTCCAAGGTGTCCAATTTGAAGGGGACTGAGGCATCATTGTCCTATGTACAATATTTCTTTTCTCTTGTATTTTCTTCAATAAATGTCTCTATTTTTCATAGTACATGGCTGGATACCTTCTGAACAGACCTTATATAGCATATATACATGTATATGATAGTTAAAGAAATAAAACTGAGGCAATTGTTTTTGCACCATAATTTTTCTTTTACACCTTATACTAGACCAGGCTGTTGGTTTCAAAGTCCATCTCACACCCTATGTCTTCTGGCATCCCATGTCCATCTGAACAGAGTCAAAACCCTGTTCAGATACTAGGCTGAGAGTTCTTGATCTGATGGAAAACAGGCCCATCCCCTTTTCTATCAAATCAATGAGGTCTTAAAAAGAAGTCAGCTCAGGTTTCCAGGGTGGGTATTCTGGAGGTTTTTTCTTCTGGTTAAATCTCTGCTGATCACCACTCCTTTTATTCCTCCTTTGACTGAAGTTGAACACAAGGTTTTGAGATACTACAGCCAACCAACAACCATGACAGAAAGGGCGAGAGAACTAGAGAAATGCCATCCAGAACTCCCACTGTGTGAGTGCTGCGTCCATTGGAACCAAGCAGGCCACTGTTAATCTTAGGCTTTCAGTTATTTTGAGAGGGTCCCTTTAACTTAATGCTAATGTAGCAGATGCCATTGGTGCCCTGCCTATGTTCACTACCACTTCAGAGTGCAGTGGCTTGACTTTTAGTTAAAAACACCTCTATTTTTTTCCCTAAGAGCTTTCTCAGTCCATCAGGTCCTACTTGGCCACCCAATCAGCAAACCGCAGTGATCAGGGAACACCACCATGCCCACCTATCAGAGCAGGCCTCAGCCAATGACTGAAGGCAGTTGGTGTATGAAGACTTCCCCTTTGAGTGAAATAACATGGTTTACAGTGGTGCCCAGACTTCCCCGCATGGCTAAGCTCCAGGTATCTACAGTGGTTATTGCTTGATAGGGACCCTTATTGGCTGATCTTCCATCCTGGTCTCATTTCCTCACTCCTTTACAGGGTTTCCTGGGATCACCTCCAAAATAAACTCAACATACTCCAGTCTTTGCTTTAGGGTTCGCTTCAGGGAAAGTTCAAACTAAGACAGCTTTTATGAATTGAACTGAAAAGATATACATCTTCATATGATTTTCTTTTTTGGTGGTACACAATAAAGGGTTATTTTAGCAGTTGATATTAAATATGATACAGTATGTTAGATTTCCTTTTCTTCATGTATTTACAGTGTGATTTGATCTTTACGGTGTCCCCAATTTATAATTGTGTGAGTACTGCTTTATCACTATAAGTCAAGGTTTTGTTTAAAATAGCATTTGGTTGGCATCCCCCAGTGAAAACTTCCCAATTGCCCACTGAATATCTTCAAAAGAAAAATAAATAAATAAAAGGAAACAAGAAATGAAAAAAATTTTTAAATGGCAATAAAGAATAGGACTGATAATTAACTTACTTCCTGACACTTGGAGAACTTGTCATTTAGTATGAAACAGATGAAAATACATTTTTAAAATGTGAAATGAAAAGTGCGTTTCCTAGAACTGCCACAAGAAATTACCACCAATGTGGCAGCTGAAGACAATAGAAATGTGTTGTCTCTCAGCTCTGGAGACCAAAGACACAAAATAAAGGGGTTAACCCAGCGAGCTCCTGCTGGAGGCTCTGAGGGAAAGTCCTTTCCGTGCCCCTCCCCTGCCTTCTGGGGGTGGTCGGGGGTCCCTCATGCTTGGTTTGTGTCTCTTGCTTCCTCCTTCACATGCCTGTCTCCATGCCCCTGCCCGAAATAGAATTCTCTTTTCTTTTCAAAGCACATGAGATCACTGGACTTGGGATCCATCCTAAATTCAAGATATTCTCACCTTGAAATCTTAACTTTATGACATCTGCAAAGACCCTGCTTCCTCATAAGGTTATTTTCACATGTTCTTGGGCTTGGGACTTGAACTTAACTTTTGAGGGGATATAATTCAACTGTCTTCTATGAGTAAGATCAAAAAGAGACACATGAAAAATAAATATTTAGTAACAAAATGCAAAGTTGCATCTAAGGCAGAAAACAGCTAAATAGATACAATGGGAGATTAAATCAGTGAGCGTGTGACCAATAAGCACTCCCACAGGCAAGAAAAAGGACAAAAAATTTAGATGCGACTAAAAGGAAATAGTGGAAAGCCAACCTGTGCATTCAAGGGACATATGAAGAAGAGTGTGGGAAAAAAATCAATTGAAACAAAAACAATACTTACAAATGTAACTGAAGAAGACTTTTCATAGATGAAAGAGATAGCTAACTGTAGTTATACTGATTAAAATGCCTCAGCATTGGTCACGGAAAGTCAGTCTTGAGAAAACCACTTGTCCTGTCATTAAATATGAAGAGAAAGTGCCCCGTAAGCATCTATTCACGATAACAAAAACACAGCATCAACAACAATGAAATTTGAGCAAGCTTCAGATTTATTCTCAAGCATCATAAGTACTGAAAAACAATTTAAAGGCTTAGGGCACAAATCCTACGACCATGACTTTTTCTGCTAGCCACTTTGCATCCCTTATGCAGTAAAATGAAAGGAATCTCAGTAATGGTAAACCTGTGGAGTGCCAAACATAGCGGTCAACTGTTAGCTAGGGTCAATTCTCCCACCAACTTTATGAGTCAGAATGCTGTCCTCCCCATTTTTTCAGAAATGGGACGGGGATCTTACAGAGGTCAAGAAATTGCACTTACAATTATTTACGTAGGCAAAAAATGGGAAACATTTATACCATGTGATCCTTTTGAAATATTCCTTAAATTATGCAATCTGTACAAATAAAAACAAATCAAAATTTAAAATTTAAGACCTACTATTGAGTACTAAAACAGGTTATGTAGTATAGTACTGATAACTGTGGAATTACAAGTATCATTTTATACACTCAAAAGGGGAAATCTAAAACAAATAATAACATTTTAGTAATCACAGTAAGAATCTATTTAAAACTCCAAATTTTAAAAAGGCATTAGAGAATTTAACATGATATTGCAGATCATGTAACAAGTCTTAAAAAATATATTGTTTAACTTATAGCTGTAATAAAGAGAAAAAGTAAAAAATATTTATGAAAAACAAAAAGAACTTCTATTGGACTCAAAAATTTTCTAGACACTGAAGAAGAGAGAAGTAAACAAAACAAAGTTCACATTATTGAGAAATTTAGACTTTCAGAAAAATTTACTTTAAAGTCTCTTGATATGCTAAATAAAAAACAGGTGCAAGAACACATAAAATCTCTTATCTTCATAAAAACAGAGAAGAAAGTTAAATATAAAAAATAAAGTCTAAAAATTTTGGGGAAAAGTATAGCTTAAAATTTATATGGTCTTCCTATAGAAAGACTTCTACAAAGCAAGTATAATAGAAGATATTAAAATAAACATTTTTAAAATTGATCATGAAAAAGTTTTTTATTAAGAATTGAATAAACAAAAGTAAAAGGCAATTGCAAATTGGAAAATACATTTTCCACTAATATTGGAGACAAGTGATTAGGACCCAAAGAAAAACTAAGTGCATGTAGGTCATCAAAAAGAATATTTACTCTATAACAGAAAAGCACTGCAACCCAAAATAATTCAAATAAAAAGAAACAAAGTCAAGGTGGTCTGAATAATGTAAGAATTAAACAAACACACACTGGGGTATAAAGTTCCTTCACCAAAAGTACTTTTTAAAATAGCAAACTGTTGGGCAAAAAAGTAGAAATATTCACTATCTCAAAATATGAATGGCTGAATATTCAGAATAGCTTCCTTTTTACCTAAATACTTTTATATATTCTCTTGTTTTTAACTGACAGTCATCGTTGTTTTAATCAGGTGAAAATAAAATATTTCGTTCTTTTCCTTTTGGTCAAGGTTAACATAGTAATATAACATTAATATATTTTATTTATTTGAATAATAAACTAGACATTGTGCTTACCATTTGATATAGACATCTAAATTAATCAACACAATACCAAAATATATAATATTAAGATACTCATCAAATGAACAAAACATAGTTCAGAATGATGTTGTCTCAGACCTGCCTCTGAATCTATAACCGTGTAATGCCATTTTTTCTAGGCAGTTTTGCACTGCCTCAAAAGTGGAATAAAGTTTAGCCAAAAAAAGTTACTGGTACCTATTTTACCTTGACCCTACCCCCAACCAATTAGAGGAAAATTCGCCGGAGGAGGTGGCGTGGACCTTGAGATCCATGGCTGACAGGATGGTTATTATTGTCCATTACCCAGAAGAAAAGCTTCCAGGTGTTTGAAAAGACCTCTTTTTGCTCTCTGCAGATGGTGTCAGTCAATTGCAATCAATATACATTTAAGCAAAATTGGAGGGAGCCTGTAGACTGGCCAGGGTGTTTGACAGTATTCAAAGAAAGCCCTTCACTCTGTAAATATCTCTAAAAAAGTAGTAGCTAATGACTCAGAGAATACTTAAATGTAAGAGAAAAGTAATCTCTCTTTTCCCTTGTATTTCCCTAAATACATTTTGTTTAATGATTGTTCCATATTAGATCATATTATATGACATATGTACAGTGTTGCACAAAACTGTATATGTGTATATATACATATAGACATATTATATACATAAGTACATGCATGCATGTATATGTATGTATAGAGGAACTATATGTCAACCAGAGGCACCCCACTCTCCCCATCCCTGCAGATAATATTATTATTCTGCAGAGAATAATAGGTGACAGTGAAAAAAACATCTTGATCAGTCAATCAAATTAATTTAATCAAGGGTGGCATAGTAGAATATTAGTGTCATGAGGCAGGAATCATTTACCATGCCATACACTGTCATATAGTAAATAGTAAAAAGAAGCCTGGGACCTGAGTGCTCAATAAATGTTGTTTGAATAAGTGAGTGGCAGTCAGAAAGAGCACACAAAAGAATGGATAAAAGTGCATTAGAAAAATTAATGTTGATTCATGCACATAATACAATACAACAGAAAACACTTGGGCAAAGGGTATCCAAGAGGAACAATTCTCCTGCCTAAAAGAACTAGTTTGATTTTTTAGTATAATTTTTATTGCAACTGATGAAATGATGAAAGTGATACCATCAAAGAAAGTATTAATGTTTTCTGAATCTTTACCAACAAATGAGAATTTCTGAAATCGTACGCCTGAAAGTTAAGCCTCGAAGTTTTTAAAGAAATAATTTTTGGGGGAGTAGGATTCACTGGGACAGACATGTCAAGTATTTTATGCAACGAGTTGAGATTATCACTCTTTTAGTCTCGTGCCTATTTCTCTGAGTAACTTTCCAAATGAAACTTTTTTGCTATGGTAGTATTCATTAATTTCAGGAGAAATTTATAGTGCCAGCAATTTTCATAAATTTTTCTATAGTACAAGGTAATTATTTTCCAAGCAATAAAACATGTTACTCTAATGCTGACTGATACGACAATGAAAATAGTTACAATCCTATGTTTATGGCTCTATTTAATATACCGTATTTTTGGGACTATAAGACAACTCCCCCCAAGTTTGGGAGGAAAATGGGGGTGTGTCTTATAGTCCGAGTGTAGCTCACCTGGCTTGCTGTGGGGGGGCAGCGGTGGAGCGGGGTCACAGGTTATTGAATATTTTACCACATTTTTGGCTTCAAATTTTTTTTTGCCTATTTTCCTCCTCTAAAACCCAGGTGCACCTTATGGTCTGGTGCATCTTATAGTCCTAAAAATACAGCAACCATCTCACTGTAGAAATAAGAAGATTAAAATGGCAAAGAAAAAACACCCTAAATAATGTGAAATGGATTCCGCCCCCCTTGCCTTATGAAAGGGTGAATAGGGTTGTTACAGTCAGGTGGATAGACCTTGTCAATAATTTCATTTTGAAAACATAGTAAAATGACAAGAAAAGTGATGAAAAACACATTAAAAGTAAATGACCAATAAATAAAATCTCTCTTAGTGGAAAGTTTGCTGTAATAAGAAAGTCAAATTGAAATAATAAGCTACTGAACCTAGTAAAGGTAGACATGTGTAGCCTGGGCTAATCCGGAGTTGCTGTTTGTCCCTTTAGTTGATGGCAACTATCAAAGTGACAGGAGAGATCTGTGTGTCATTTCAGTCTGAAGGCGATTTGAATAATAGCATTGGCAAGATCGAGTCGGGAATGTATGGATGGGACTGACTGCGTAGCCCCGACAACCACCACAAGAGCGCAAATGCAGGGTAAGTCTGTTGCTTCAACTTTCTTTTACCATTTGCTCTATTTATTACTTGTGACATGTCTTTTTTGGATGTCCCTTGCAAAATTATAGACAAAGGCAACTTCACCAGTTTTACATTTCGTAGCTCTAAAAAAAAATGGTACAACGTGAGAGTTGGCAACTTAAGCATAGCAAGTAATGATAAGGTTCTAAAACTGGTGTAGCATTACATCATTGGTCTCACCGGGAAATGACCTTCTGGACATCAATCTCATTGTTAAGACTTACCTGGCATAGTATGGATGATGATTCACAATATTTTCCTCCCTAAACTTCGGATAATAATCTTAAGCAACTAAGAGAAATTCTGAAGGTTTGGCTTCTTGCTACTGATCTTAATTCCAGAAACAGTATTTTTCAGACTATAAGATGCACCCTGCCCCCAAATTTGGGAGGGATAATGGTTGTTAATGCTGCCATTGAGTTCTGTTTACATTTACATTGCTGAAATATTGTTATTTATGTTATTAAATATTTTACCACATTTTTTGCTTCAAACATTTTCTTATTTTCCTCTAAAACCTGGGTGCATCTTACAGTCTGAAAAATGTGGTGCATTTTTGTGGTGTATGTTCTGTGACAGCCAAATTTTCCAATTGGAAAAAGATACAAAGAAATGCTCATCATATTCCATTGGCTCCTATATTCTTTAAGGTTGCAAGAATTAATGGTAAATAGGGGAAACTCCAATATATCCAGCAAGAAGCAGCAAGGCAAATAGAGAATAAGCAAAACAGGCTACATAAACCACAGTGTCGCCCTGGAAGGCATAAGTACCCCTAAGGTAATGGTTAGCAAAGTTAGGCAGAAATGCACATATTTACAGAAACTGAAGTCATAGTGAATCTTGGCTGTGTCGGGGGAAAGCACACCAGATTATTTGTATGGATAGGCTATGAATCTTGCTCGAGGAAAATGGACCCTTTGAAGAATCTACCATTTGGAATGTAGAAATTCATATGATACTTTGATTGTTATGGCAACAG
Organism: Phyllostomus hastatus; assembly: GCF_019186645.2. Classification (NCBI taxonomy): domain Eukaryota; kingdom Metazoa; phylum Chordata; class Mammalia; order Chiroptera; family Phyllostomidae; genus Phyllostomus; species Phyllostomus hastatus. Next base: position 59,898,087 of record NW_025334033.1, on the reverse strand, counting down.
GAGTCTGACAAAGACCCAGTATTATACTCACTCTTTTATTCATAGTAAATATAGGGAAGTAGAGAGAATGATAGGCTACTAGTTTTATAGCAGAGACAGGTTCTTTGTAGTGTAATAAAAAACTCAAAGTAGATTAAAGTTGTTAATATCTATTTTTTTCTTAAAGTAGCATAAAGATCATGTTGCTTTTCCTTAGATGGATTAAAAGAAACAAACAATCTCCATATTCATTCATACTTCAGTACTCTTTGTCTTCAGAACTCATCAAACCCTGTACTTGTTGAATTTTGATGAGAAGAAAAGTGTTTGACCACTTGGCACTTGCTCAGGACTCCTTGCATTTGCTAGAACTTCTATGGGTCACAATGCTGCCCCACTGGAGACAATGCTTCGTCCTTCGGTACTGATTGGTTTCAGGACATGATTTCCAGAGTGAATTCACAACAACTGCCAAGGTACCACTGTATTTGGTAAAAAAATTTATTAATACATGTATTCACTAAAATGATTAAGCATCTACTATGTGCCAAGCACTGTTTTAGTCAGTAGAAATATAATGTGAAAAAAATAAAGGATTCTCTGTCCTCATGTACTTGACATTCTAGAAAAAAAGAGACAATGAAAGGGGATAGAGAGTAGAGTGTTGAGGGCAGGGAGTGAGTTATTTTAAATAGAGTCTTCAGACAGCCCTTCCCAGTGATCACTTTAGGTACCACTCCCCAGTGATAAGGGAACCTTTCGGCAGTGACTCAAAGAAACCAGTGGCAGGAGGAAAGCGGTGTGACTGTCTAGATCATTTTATTGAACTAGGAGGAAAACCATTCTGTTCAATCCCCAAGGAGATTTTTATTTTAACTTGATAGATGTGACTCAGTTTATAGCAAGGATGACCCTGCCTTACCCAGGGAGGGAAACTCAGGATTTGTGTGCTCTGTCAAGGAAGAAAAATCTGGTATCGTGATCACACATGATATGTTGCTGTACCAGCATGCACTTCTCTCAAAGACTTCACCTATAAAAACGAAGGGCGCTTTGTCTTCCGAGGTGAGTGCAGTAAATGTCATGGAAGCCAATGGTCTAAATCATCACCTTTTCTGTGCCTTTCTTTTTTTTAAGAAAACATACTAGCACAGTGTTCCTTTCCTTAGAAAGAAAGGTGACTTTTTTTTGAGGATAGATACTACTGCATTCCTAAGATATGTGAAAAAAAAATCACTTTCTTGATGATCAAAGTAATGGAGTCATTTAGCAGAAAATAAAAAGTTTATGCCACCCTTCAGAATTTGACAGCTATATTTAAATATCATAGGATGAGGATGAGATGAGTCAGGGAATTTGAGGATTTTTATTAGAAAATTCTCAGTTTGAATTAATATAAAGTAAAAGAATCACTAACTTGATTCTTCTTGAGTAAATAGTTCTTTTCTGAATATAAAGGAAACATCGCTGAAACTGAAGTGACAATGATTTTACACGGTTGAGTAAGTTCTCTTATAAAGATTTGTCCAGTGGAGAGTGTGGCGTGACAAAGAAGAGGATGTTGAATCTAGTAATTTTCCACGTCTCTTCTACTAATGTGAGTGATTTTCATAAAATATGATATTACTGAAATAGTTTAAAAGGATTCAGAGAAGAATGTGTGAATTTCTGGTGCGGTTAATTAGTAGTTTGGTTTTTGTGTGACAGGAGTTTCATGTATTTTGTACATAAAATCACAGCCAGGAACAACATATGTGTGAGTGCTAATATGTATGTGACTATTGAATATAAATGATTTCTGTGAGCTGGGGGAATTAAAGCTGGTAAACTTTGTAAATGTGTATAATTCTTGGTGAAACATTAGTGTAGCTACAAAATTAAGGTTGACTGATGACATTGCTCTATTCTATGGATATTGACAAAGATAAATCTCAAGAACTAAACTAGTTAGCATTGTGGGTGGATATAGATTGAAATAAAATGGGTGAATGTTAAAATACATTTTTTAGAATTTGGTTTTGGTGGGAACAGTCCCTAAGTCTGAGAGTTACACGCAGGAGTTTTGTTGTGAGGTTCCTTCAGGAGATGGCCCAAAGAAGAAAATAGCAGCTTTGCAGTGGAAAACTTGGCAGATGGCACTTGAAGCAAATAATCAAGGTTGGTGTCACTAGCAATAAGTTATGCCAATATCATGTATCGCTTATATGATGCAATGAGAGCGTTCACTTCTGAAGTCACTTCACCTCATCAGTGACTCCATTGAGATGACGAGAAAACATCAGACAACACGGAAGTGAGAGACATTCTACAAAGGACCCAGCCAAGATCATCTAAAATTGTCAAGGTGATGAGAAACAAGGAAAAACTGAGAAATTGTCATAGATTGGCGGTGACCAATCTATGACATGGGGATAGAACTAATGAGTGCAATGTGGTGCCGTGATTGGATCTTGGAATAGAAAAATGACATTTGTGGAAAAACTGATGAAATCCAAATAAAGTCTTTACATCAGTTTTTTTTTTTTTTGGTTAAGTTTTGTATTGGTTAAGATAAAGATGCATACATAGAAATATGTAAGAAAAGTATCTGTGTGAGTTGCAGGCAACCATCTACCCCTCAGAAAAGAAAGAAAACACGAGGAAGAATGGTTGGTTGGACAGTGGAAAGTGGTCAAACTTCAGTGGCACTTAGAGCTCCTGCTGGTCCTACCTGAAGCTCTGGGACTGGGATGGCCCTTTGGCGCCATCTCCAAAGGAGGAAAGGTATACACGGGCTTCTGAGTGCTTGCCTCTTCAGTCATTGTTTAAAGCTGACCCCAGGGAGGGGCCATAGCCTTGGGCAGTTCTACACAAGAACTTAGCTCTGACCTGGCAACAGCTTGGGAAGTGTTTGGCCCTGAAGAGGAAAGCTGGATGGGTGCGGGGCAAGGTGGGGGGGTGGGGAGGAAGGTAGCGTCTTCCCACCACTTACATGAAAAACTGCCTCTCTTCTCCAGGTGTCTATGGAGCAAAATGAAATGACAGATACTTAAATGATAACTACTATGGTGAAAGTGAATAGCAATATTAACAGGAACATGTGTGTAGGCACATGTTTATAAAATTCCACAGGTTCCAAGATTAAACAGTTATTTTGTACATTTCACAATTCCTTTGGGGCTGGGGAACAATATATAGAGAGAGATCTTAGGGAATTGGTTATGGGCATTCACCTCTAGTTATTCACTAACTAGAAGTAGAATGAAGTGGAAAAAGTGGGATGAGGATATTTTTCAAAATTATTTTAAAATTCTATGTGCATCATGGTATTATTTTCGAAAGCCCTATCAAATTTTGGTATTTTTTTTAAATTTTAGATGTTGTGTTTTTAATAGTTGGCAATACTTGCTTTTTCTTGCACAGATACTAAATTTAAGTGTGAATAAAGCAACTGTTTTAAAATAGTTCCTTCTGTAATTTTGACAATAACCTTTTTAGTTATTACATAATTGTAATTACAGAAAAAGTTTAAAATGGTCTCTGTAGCTTTGTGTTTGCACTATGTGAAGTTATAGCAAAACACTAAGGAATAGTTTATGTGAAGTATCTTTGCCTCCACGGACATATTTTGCACATTCTAAAGCTTCCTTGATATTTTCTACAAACCCACTGATAAGCTGGCATGAACAATAGGCTTGGGAACAATGGGATAGGACATTGATGGCAACATTTCTCAGACTTGGTTCACAGCCAAACAAGCATCGCCAGTGTTTGACTTCTCTTTGCCTCAGTGTCCCTGTGTGTTGAAAAAAAAAAAGTCTTTCTCTAAAAGAATCCATCTAGATTAGCTGAGAGATTTGAGAAGCATTCTTTCAATTCCTAGGAGAAAAAGTTACACTAAATTACTTCTCATCCATTTCTGCATCATGGATTAGTAATCTAGGACTGACGGGTTCATGCTCCTTAGCAGTGTTAAGGGGGTCTCTGAACTCACTGCGTAGTGCATTTTGTGTTCATGGAGAAATATATAGATATAGGGGCAATCCAAGTTTTTACTAAATTATTAATGTGGCCTGTGCCCCTCAGATTTTAAGGCCACTGTCGTATACCATAACTTTTGTCAGATAGTCCAGACCAGATGCTACTTGTCTGAAATGCTGTCTTTGGCAAGGAATCTGTGGAAGAATCAAAGGTCACACATAAGAGAGATTGCACTCCTTGAGTCTGATGGGATGCACTCATTCTTAGCAAAGAATCCTTCTCTCTGGAACCCTCCCTCGGCCCTCGTTACCCTCCGAGGGCACATCTTCAAACAGTAATGAAAGTCTTTCTTCCGGTCACACTTTACCCTTTAATTCTGGTTTGGTCCTTGTGTGAGTGGAAAGATATTTTGCTCATGTGTTCTCTCTTTCACCCCTTCCCTTCATTATTTCAGTACCTAAATAAAGGTCCACGTTCACACTACCCTAGACCTCCCTGTCTCAGTTCACTCTGCATCTGAATGGCATTTAAGTTTAGAACAGCATTCAGAGTCATGAGAGCCCCAAACACATCTACCAGTGATGATCAGATCATCATTGTAGATTCACCTTCCCTCACAACACTGCCTTTAAACTTTAGTCAGCTAGGACCAGGCCCTAATCTTATCAATGACCCCTATCTGCACTCAGCTGCCCTTTTTATAATTGAGATCTGTGTCTAATTAGACACAGATGTGCGCATGTCTATGCCCACCCTGTAAGAAAAAGCTCATGGGAAGGGCAGCTTTTCCATCCACCCCAGGCAGACTTAGTCACTGGAGAGTGAAGTATGTGTCTACCCAGCATCCTCTAGGAATGCAACAGGTAAAGAAACTCCTGATGTGATTTACTACAATATTTATTTTCTCTTTTAATTTATCACTCAGCCTTGGGCGAGACAGTTTCAGGAATGCAGTTTGGTGTAGAACTTTATGAAGGCTGAGAGCATGCATTACAATCACAAAATTTTCAAGGTTCACAAAGCTTGCATAATTACACAGGCTGCCTGGGCCTTCCGGCACTTTTCAGCTGTAATGGCAATCTGGCTAATTTCCCACTGGCTTAATCTATAATTTCAAAGACACTTTAAGCGGTTATGATTATTCTGTTTGCTTTTCAGGTGACCTACACCATTTATATTGAGTGACCAAGCTCTTGGTCTGATTAATTAGGAAATGCCCGTTTTAATTTCATATTTTTCCTAAAAGTTGTTTCTTTCTAATAACAAGCCTTGGATGATACAGCAGCAAACACTTTTCGTCAAGGGGCACTTTTTGCAAACTTGACAACAGTTAAAAACCAACTGTTGTCTGACTTTTATTTAAATTGGAACTCTTTATTGAAACACCAAATAATATATCTGTGCAAAATCTGGTGAAATTCAAAAAAACCTGAAGTTTAGGTTATAATAAATATCCTATTTATCATTTCTTAGCTTTGCTGAATATACCACGAGTGTGTAAAATGATGATATTAGACAGCTGGGTGAAGAGTTAAATGAACTCTGTATTATTGTTGCAATTCTTCTGTCAATCTAAAATTATTTCAAATTAAAAGTTTTAAGTATTATTCTCATTGTTTGCTAAAATTGGTTCGTGAAGCTGTCAAATGTGTTTAAATTTGTCGAGGGCTTGTTAACAATTCAGTGAGGTAGAACATAGGTAAGAGTTTATAATTATCAGCACATTATCCTGACATCTGATTGAACAAGCAGGGGCAGGGTACCTCCTAACCTGTTCCCATGTGAAGTAGAGATTGTTATCTGTCTTTCTTATTTCGGGTTTGTTTTTGTAGGCTAGGGAAATGTAATCATTGAGTCTTCCCAAGTAATTTATTGTAACTCTTTGATTCTGTCACATTAAAGGCCTACAAAGTTGGTTCTTAGTCCCATGTCCTAGAGGATATACTTCAAAAGACAGAGAGCAAGAAAGGGAAAAGTTATGTTATTTATTTGTATTTGTTGGGTTAGCCATACTCTTCGCACTATTTCCTGCCAATATCAGCAAGCAGTTCTTGAGAGTGGGATTCAGAAGTCAGAATACAAGGAAAGGGACAAACTCATTGCCTTCATTCAAAAACTTGACATTGTACCTTCTGAAAAGAGTTTCCCTGAACACGTTTTCTAATCTTACAAACTATGAAGATGTTACCCCACCTCTAACACTAAAGATAAAGTGCTACAAGAAAATACTTCTGCCCAGCAGTTAGCATTCTCCATGACTATGCCAAACACCAAGCCCAGCTTACTCCTCCTCAGACCCCTGTCTATGGAATGAATATGGAATTTCTGGTGTGGCTTGCTTAATATTTAATCACGATGATAAATCATGAAAGAGAAGAGATACTTTTAGTTTGAAATTGGAGAAAAATGTATAAATCTCTGGAATATTTTTATTAATTGTAATTTTCAGCAAAAACATAAAAAATAATTAATCCTCACTGTAAGAAAGTATCACTAGAAGGTATTTACAACATTTGACCTATTTGTTTATTATTTTACTTACAAGTAGTATTTTTACAAGGTGTTAATTTGTGAGAGCAAATGTCATTCTTTTTGGACAGGCATGTCATTGGTAGTTATTAAATATTTTAGGAATTTAAGCAGGTAAAGAGGCACAAATAATAAAAGCATTAAGTAATGTCCAATATGAAATCAAAGCTCAATTTATAGATCATTAAGCAAGGGACAGCTGTGGTTGTAAAGCATAATCTTTCTGGACAACAACAACAAAAACCCCACAAAGAACTAAAAAAGAAACTTATCTTGCATAAAATCTAAGGAAATGTGAAGTCCAGAAATCTACAGGTTTTGGAAGCCAGAGTGTTTACTGATTGGTTGACCTTTCAGTCTCTTACAAACGTTGTCACTGGAGGCAAACAGTTGCTAATTAGCTAAGAAGTCAAGTTAATAGAGTTGTTACTGAAAGATGGAGATGGTTCAAAAACAGCTCTGATGAAGGACTGGGACCATGACAAAGCGATCATCTTTCCCTTTCTTGAAGCTGGAGGATAGGAGCTTGTTATTCTTGACAGTCTAACTCTTTAAAGTTGGAAAAGTTTTTATCTCATCTGTTTCCCAGCTTTACCTGTGCCCGCTTGCCCATGACTGTACCCTACGATTTAGGCTCATGGACCGAGACAGCCCTCCCTGCAAACAGACTTGTGCTGTGCACATGCCGAAGCCATGCTCTTCTGCCATGGTTCCATTTGGTAAATTCCCACTCATTCTGGGTGCAAATGTCATGCAATTTGTAGAGCTTTCCCTAAGCCACTCATACTTGCTAAGTGAAGTATTTTCACATTCCTCCACTAGTGCCTAGATAAGGTCAATATCTTCCTCCCCTCAGTTCACACAGAACCTTGGAACAACCATAGTCAAATATTCCTCAACCATAGTCATATGTTGCAATTATGCATGCATGTGTCTGTTTCCCTCCCTGCATTATGAATACCTCAAGGGCAGACTCTGTTTTACACACTATTTTTTAAAATGCAAGTGCCTGGTTTAATGTCTATTGGTGGGTAGTCAATAGATATCTGCTGCTTGCATGAGCAATAAATTCATTTTTTCATTTCTGGACACTAATTAGACTATTTATTTACATCTTTATTTATCAGTGAGCAAATGAAGACATTAGATAATTGGCTGAAGTTTACACTTTCACAAGGGGTGGAGCTAACCAACCAAATCTGAAAGCCCTGTTATACTTCCCCTGTTTCCCCCATAGACTGATTTCATGCAATGGTGTGAGGAGCTGTGTACAAGGAGAAGCTGAGATACTTGCTAAAATCTGTCACACTAACTAAGAAAGATACACCAGCACAGACACTTTCTGCTACTGCCCAAAGGCCATAAAAGAGCTTCACTGCCATGTCCAGAAGGAACTACTTCCAGACACAGGGGATTCCCAATGTGTAAAAACTTCAGCAAGCTGGGTCAGGAGTAGTTTTTCTCCAGTGTGGCTGTGCTAGTTTACTAGGGCTGCCATAACAAAGTACCACTGACTAAGTGGCTGAACAACCGAAATTTATTGTCTCACAAATTCAAAATTCTGGAGGCTCGAAGTCCAAAATCAAGGTGTTGACAGGGTTGGTTCTGTCTGAGAGCTGTGAGGAAAAATGTGTTGCATGCCTTTCCCTTAGCTTTTGGTGGTTAACTGGAATGTTTGGTGTTTCTTGGCTTGGTTGCATGACTCCAATCTTAACATGGTATTCTCATGTCTCTGTGTCCAAATGTTCCCAGTCATAATGGATTAGGAACCTGCCCTACTCCAGTATGACCCCATCCTAACTGAACTAGTTATACCTGCAAAAACATATTTCCAAATACGATGACATTCAGAGGTTCTGGGAATTAGGACTCCAGTGTATGACTTTTTGGAGGACACAATTCAGCTCATAACACAGACCAAGGCTCTTCAAGGAAGAACATAACATTTCTAAATCAGAGACTTTGGAAAGAAGCATGAAAATATACTACGTATGGGACAGTCAGCTGTGAAGGTACTCTACTGGCTTGAGAGAAAAACTAGAGGGGGCACCAGGAGGCCTCAACTGTTACTGTTTTGAGTGTCTATGGAAACACTTGAGGCAGTCACCAGAGATGTGGAAACGACATTCATAACAATAAACCCTTTTAATATGTATAGTATACAAAGCACTGTTCTAAATAATCTATCTATTTCAATGATGATAATCCTTAATACAGCCTTGTCAGGGCCATGTCAGGCCCATCTACAGATGACTAACCTGAATCACCAGGAATCTTAAGTGATTTGCTGTGGATCACACAGTTCATGAACTCAGATGATAGTTTTTAATCCAGGTGGTCAGGATTCAAAGCCCGGGTGCGATACTGCTTGATACTTAACACATTTAGTCATTTCCTTCTCTTCTTCTCTTCCATTTCTCCACCTTTCTTTTGATTTCCTCTCTTTTCCTTTTCTTTCTCTTCACTTATCTTCCATTCCTTTCCCTTCTCTTCTGCCTTCCTTTCTTCCTCCTTCCCTAAATTCTTCAAGGAAAAAATCCCCCCTCCTAAATAAAACCTTCCATTTTTATGTGCACCTTCTCTCTGAAGAACTTAATTTTTGTTAACGCAAGTCTATATGACTATTCAAGATAAATAAAGTCAGTCCCTGTGAATGTATTTTCCAGAGATGCAGATAGGGCCACCTCCGTGTAAGTAAGTTGCTTTGGTTTCATAACCAGGCCCATTTCACTTGATCAAGTGCCTTGAGCAGTCAACCTCTGCTCTTAAACCCTAAGGATGAATAGGAAACTAAATCTATATTTTCTACTTTCATATCCAGGTCCAGGGTCCTTTCTGCCACATGATCTTCAGAGCAAAAGCATCAGGAAATTCTTAATCTACTTTGTCTCCATAGCTTATAAGCAGCTGTCGTTATAAATAAAGCCTGGTGTCACTCTCATCAAACTTGAAATTTAACACATGCTTTTGCCACTCAATGAGGGATTTCCTCTAACACACTTACTACGTAAATCTCCTGTTCTCCAGTGGTTTTACTTGGGTATTATGCTACCTTAAAAGCCCATTTGGTGACAAAGACTTAACAATATAAAAGAGCAATAATGAACCTTGAAACAGGGTGGAAAATTCCAAAACACAGGATTGTTTTTTATAAAATGTGTCATTTTCATCTCCCGAGTTAGAATTACTACTCTGAAATCTGACATCTAGATCAAACTGAAGTCTGAAATGGAAAATCATATAAAGTTGAGTTGTTTCAGGCTTCAAATTTATTTCAAGTCCTTGATTAATCAAGGGGAAGTTTGTATAAAAATATTCACAAAATAATAAAAATTATAAAACATAATAACTTTTATTGTTACATTTCCCAACTCATGCACAATTTATAAAGTCATGTAAGTATAATTTAGTAACAGAAACTTTCTCAGGTCTAGTATGTAAAGAAAGGTTGAAAAAAATTGTTCACCTTATTCTTTATGTATTGCAGTCTTTAAATGCAAGCATTAAAAATCTTCAATGTCTTCTCGCCTTTGAATTTTGCATTACTCAGCCAATTTTAACTGCATATTTAAATTACTCTCTCTCTATATAAATTGTGTATGCCCTGAGTCAAACAGATAAAAGAGGAAACACCCATAAAAGCCTTATAATGGCATCAGCTCTCTAGTGTTGAGCATGGAAGCATTGCACAAAGTTCCAAGAGACTTTTTAGAAGTTTATCTCATCTACCATCAGCATTTGAGTTCAGACTTAATGTCATTGCTGAAAAGAATTAACTTCGTGTATTCGATTCTAAAATCACAGCCACTACAATCAAGCAAGTATCTGCACAGTCCTTGAATATTCAAGACTTGAAAAAGAGTAAGGACACTGTTCTTACATCCTTGATTATAAGTTATAGAAACTGAATATTAATTTCTCAGACAACCAGATATTGTATTGGAAGAATATAAGGAATTCACTAACTTGATAGGTTGCTGGAAGAGTAAGTTTGGTGAAATGACAAAAGCCAGTTTTTTTGCTCCAGAAGTTAGGGAGTGTGAACTACAGCCAAAGTCTCATGTTGCAGGTAGACTATGGTTTTTCTATTGCTCATCCAAGGCTCAATATCATTAGAGAGAATGTGTGCTTGACTCAGCCCAGCCAAGAACAGATGTAAGTACACCTCCACCCAGACCATTATAGTAAAGAATTATTTTTAAGAGAGAACAAAATGAAATAAGAAAGTTGGGATAGCAGTTGAATGAGAAGACCAATCCACAAGTGAGTAATATCCAGTGTGATGTGTGTTCTGTGTGAGTGCCTGTGTTTTTGTGAGTGTGTGAGGGAGAGGTGGCTTTCTCTGTTATTAGGAATAATGTCCACAAGTTCATATTAAGTAACAACGCCATCTAAAGGCTTCCATATCCAATCCCTAAAGACTCAAAAGCATCAAAGTGCCATGTGTCTGCTTACAATCGGAAGACTGAAATGGGAATCCTGACAATGTCACTTTCAACCCATGAAAAGGAACATGTGATTTTGTTTCTTGGTCTTTAGTTACTTTAGTCGAACAGTGAGATTTATATAAAAGCGACAGCACAGAATGTTGTGAGATGAGACTAGTCTAAAACACACTTCTAAAATGTAAAACACCACACGTGAATTTAGTCTTTCATTAATCAGATTCCTTTGTCTAACTAGGCAGGCTGATTCTTTTTATATTCTTTCTTTTACAAACAGATCTTTTGTGCTTGCTCATTTCATACCAGAAGAATGCCTAAACAGGTCTCTAAAGACTATGAAACATCTCTCCTTGGCTTAGAAAGAAGGGTCAGTAAAACTGAAGAAGCCATATTTTTTTAAAGCAGAAACAATTATCTTAACTAGTGGAGAAAGTCGGGTTCACAGTTTTAGCTCTAAGCAAAGGTGTAACTTAGTCATTGTTATTTATGACTTGAAAAGGCCTTCTCGTCTGGCCTTTATGTGACTTTTCCCTATTAGCTTGGATATATTTTTTACCTCCCTGTGAGGAATTTTATAAATTGTTTATTATTTTTCTTTTCCAAAAAAAAAATGAATTTATAAGTCCCAGATTCCCCACCCCCTTCCATGTGGCCCTTATTAGTCTTCCCTGGGGGCTTTTTTACCCCCTGCCCTCCAACTGGAGGCTTAGCTGGGATGGTTCTTGCAGCCATAATTGAAAATTAATGATGAGAAGCAGCCCCAAACCACACCATTGCCTTTCCCCCTCCTCGGTCCAAGAAGTGTACAATGCAGATTTTATTTCAGGGCCTGGAGAGGTGATTAATCGTCACAGGGCCCTGACACTGGCTTCAGATAAGTGGTGCAGTCTGGCAGGAGCGCAACTATGTGGACAGCATTCCGATTAATCTCTGAACACCACATGGAAAGGAAAAAGTCTTTGCGGAGCCTCTATAAAGGGAGTTATTATTAGGAGGCCAAATTTTCTATAAAGAAAGGCTAATTTGTAGCCTCTGTGAACCTACCCGGGAGCAAAGGGGTTTCTACACTGCACTTATAAGGAGACTTTTCTCCAAACGAGGAGATGTAAATGGAGTGTGAGGGTGAATATGAAGAAAACAAAAGTAAGAGGAAATGGACAATAAAACCTATGGAATCATCGCTGCTGGCCTGCGAGCGCTACGAGGCTGGCGAGCGGCCATGACTTTGCTGCTGCTCCAGCTGAAGCACACAGATGGCCCTCACTCACGTATGCTCGAGTGAGTGGGTGAGGGTGTATTTTTTAAGATGCAACACTTAGATTTAATCAATGATAACTTAAAGAGAATATAAAGGCGCTCTTTGTAATCTTTGATACCATGATTTCCATACTAATATTCAACAATGCTGTGGTCGTCTTCGCTATCCATTGTATGATGATGGTCTTTATAATAATCAGTGTCACGATTTTCCACGCCAAAAGCTCCAAATGCAGGCTCACATTGCCCTTTCTGAAGAAAGTCTGCTGCTCCTAATCCACGTGTCCCTACGTGGAGTACATACCTCACTCATTGTGTTTATAAATGTTGCAACTGCATGTTGAGGTTCTTTCTCTTGGATCAGCCTGTGAACTCCCTGACGCACAGATTACAGCACACTGCCGCTGCTGTTCATGGCATTGCATCTACCCGCTGCTCAGTAAATGTTCTTTACATTAAAAACAATATTTATGTGAATACATTTAGCCCACTCCTGCATCTTCCTGTGACTTAGTGATCTGTAGAAGAAAAGGTCTCCTTCTAATTGTTAAAAATGTAGCTATTGGATGGTCTTGTTCTGGATGGGACCTCACTGTTCTTTTAATGGGAGATGGATATTCATCTTAGTCGGGCTGTGGAAGTGCTGATTTTTCCTCCCATTCTGTCTAGACATAATGCCTTCTCCCCAGTGGAAGCATAGAGGCGTCGTTGAGTTGGAGCTGGCACGCTCGCATTCCTACTGAACACGGGTAGTTCAGAGAGTCTTATAGATTCAGAGGTAGATGATTTTTAATCTGTTATATAAAACGTCTTTGTATTTCTAAATATTATTTATGTTTATTTACAGTATGAGAAGAGGGTCAGTTTACTAACTGTACTTCATTCTGTCAATTAAACCATTCTATATGAAGTAAGTAGATCTTGAAATTAAATTGATATCAACTGGTAGTATTCATCATTTAAAAACTTGTATTTGAAACTATTTAATGAATATAGAAGAGTTCATAAAATATATTTTAAAAATATTAACAAAATCAAAGCCAACAAGCATTGCGAAGGTTAGGATATTGCCCGTGAAGGAGGAGAGGTTTTCTGTGCGCTGTTTGGGTCTCACACCCCTTCCCTCCCCAAACGGGGTAATCACTCTCCTGACTTTTGTCACAATCATTACCTTGATTTACTTCATAATGATCACATATGTGTATATCCATGTGCTATACATCCTCTTTATCATTAATTTACCTTCTTCAACACTACGTGTGTAAGTTTAATTCATGTTGGCAATTGTAGCTATAATTCATTCATTTTCAATGCTCTTTAGAATTATAGCATATGACTAGATTACACTTATATATTTATTTTATTTACATTTAATTTATATATTTGGGGCTATTTCAGACAACACTCTTTATGAAAAAAACTTTATAATCACCCACTGGCACACACAGGAGAATGAGCAGGGTTTCTCTGGGGTGTGTACTGAGGAACAAAAAGCCTTTGTTTAGCTTTCTTAGCTAATGTTAATCTTGTTTTCAAATTAATTTTTCTTATTAATATTTTGTACAGCTCTGTTTGAGTGTTGCCATTATTTTAATTCTTCAGCAACACTGAGTCCTATCAGACTTTCTACATGTTAGCTTACCTGGTGGTATGTAATAATATCATAGGTTTTAAAGTGGAGTTTCCTGATTTAGTATAATTATTCATTTATTTCTATTCACTTTTCCTTTTTAGTGAAGTGTCTTTTAATATATTTACTTATATTTCTATTAGAAATCCATTTTTTAAATTTTATTTTCAATTTGTGTTCACATGTATAAATATACTTGATTTTCATGTATTGACTTCATATCCTAGAACCTCATTAGAGTAAGAAATTTGAACAGTTTGTCATTTTTGTTAGTGTCCCTAGAATAGAGCTAAAATTTTCCACATTTTCAGAAAGCAAGGTGTCTTTAGAATTACACTTCTTCCTTTCCGGTCTGTATGTGTTATATTTTTTCTGGCTGTTGTGCTAACTAGGGCCTCCAGGACCATGTTGAAAAGAAGTGGTAGAAGAAGAAATCCTTGCTCTGTTCCCAGCAGTATTTAGAAGTTATTCAGTCTTTCACCATTAAGTATCATATTAGCTAAAGGGTTTATTAGATGCCTTTTCTCAGGTTCAGGAAGTTCCATTTTATTTCTGATTTGATGAGAGATTTTATAAAGAATAGCATTGAATTTTGCCAAATGATTTTTCTAAAGCTATTGACACAATTACGTTTTTCTTCTTTTGCCCTTAAGATCATGGATTGCATTGATTGATTTTAGAGAAATAAACTGATTTTAGCATGCATGAGAAAAATGCCACTTGGATATAATATAGTTTTCTTTATAATAATGGATCAATGTGATAATATTTATTAAGAATTTCTTTCCCTATTTAGCATAAATAATGACCTGTAATTTTTTTCTTGCAATATTATGTCTGAATTTGGTATTAAGGCAATGTTGTATGGGAAGTGTTCTTTTTTATTTCCTAGAAAATTTTGTAGGAAATTGATTGATTTATTTTTTTTTTAAGATTTTATTTATTTATTTTTAGAGAGGGAAGGGAGGAAGATAGAAAGAGAGAGAGAGAGAGACATCAATGTGCGGTTGCTGGGGGTTCTGGCCTGCAACCCAGGAATGTACCCTGGCTGGGAATCGAACCTGGGACACTTTGGTTCCCAGCCTGCACTCAATCCACTGAGCTACACCAGCTAGGGACTGATTTATTTATTCTTTAAATAGTTTGTATCGGTCACCAGTGAAACTGGTGGGCCTGGAGATTTACTTTTAAAACTAAAAATTAAATTCCTTTAAAAGTTATAAGATGATTCATGGTATTTCAACTTGGATTCATTTTGATAGTTTATTAGGTTTGAAGACTTGGTCTACTTTAAGTTGATGTATCTATGTTAACAGAGTTATTTCTAGTCCTTATTATCCTTTCATTTATTTATTTTTAGAGAGAGGGGAAGGAAGGAAGAAAAAGAGAGGGAGAGAAACATCAATGTGCAGATATCTCTGCACACCCCCTGCTGGGGACCTGACCTGCAGCCCAGCACGGTCCCTGACTGGGAATGGAACCTGTGACCCTTTGATTTGTGGGCGGGCACTCTATCCACTGAGCCACACCAGCCAGGGCCTTATTATCTTATTATCCTTTTGAAATCTGTAGGATCTGCAGTGAATTTTCTTCTTTCATTCAAAATACTGGATTGGGAAGTACCCTTTGCTCTTACATTTTTGTAAAGAATATTTTAGAATTATTTTATTTTTTCTCTATATATTTTGAAAAAAAAATTATTTGCAAGCCATGTCACTCAGGCCTCAGTTTTGTCATTGTTGTTTCTGATGTTTTATTTTGTTTATTTTTATTTATAGAGGAACCAATAAATAATGCATACAAACTTCTTTATTAGATATAGCTATATTTAATAATCTTATTTTTTGAGTCAGCACTCTTGCTCTTTTAATGAATATTTCCATGTTATCTAAGTTCTTAATATAATGTTGATTACAATAGTTTATTTTCATTTAATGTCTGTGTAATCTATAGTAATGTTTGTCTTTTATTTCAGATCTTGATAATTAATCTTTATTTTGTTTCCTGATAATACTCATTTTATTAATCTATTCAATAAACCAGACTTTATTTTCATTAATTTTATAATTTTCTGTTTTTTTAAATTTATTAACATTTTGCTCATATTTTTATTCTTACTTTTTGTCCACATATTTTGGTTTTAATTACACTTTTTAAAATTAGCTTTCTGAAATAGAAGCATAAATGATTAATTATACACATTTTGATATTTGATGTGAACTTTTAAAGCCTACGTATTTCCATCTGTCCTTTGCTATTGCTATTTCACCTAAAGTTTGATAAGATGTATTTTCATTATCATTGATTGGAAAATAGTTTCAAATTTTGCTAATGGTTTCTTTTTTACTCATTAATTTGTAAATGTGTCTAGCTCAACTTCCAAATATTTCTAATTGTTCTCACATTGATATAATTATTTATCTTTTGGCTTTAGTTAGTTGAGCTAGATTCGCCATCATTCTTTTTATGGTTCTCTTCAATGTAATTTACTCTTTTTCTCTGACTCTTTTACATATTTTCATTACTTTTTGTTTTGGTTTTAGTGGTTTGCATAATAATTAACTGAGGTATACACTAAAGCTTAATTTAAAATTTCCTTATTGGTAGACACAGGGATAATTTTGTGTCTTAGTTATTAATTATAGAACTTCATTAAATAACCCTTCATATATTTTTCCAATTTATTCCTACAAAAGTTTCTAGTGCTGATATTACTTGACCTATAGGTAAATACACTTTTTTTTTGTAAAAAAACATGGTCTAATTTTCCCACACATAAGTTTTGCTATCATCAATATACAAGAATGTCGATTTCCCACAGTCTCGCCAGCAAATATGTTGCCAAATTTTGATGTTTTTCCTTATCTTACTGATAAGAAATTTTATCTCAGTGTCACCATTGCTATAAATCAATCGATGGATATTTGTGTGGATCTGTATACACATAGTTCCCTATCTTAATTAGATAATAAATATTGAACAGAAGACATTAAAATATTTGGCAGGAAAACTAAGCAGTCTCCAGGGGGTGTTATTTTCGCTAGAGGCTCCAGCCTATCCTTTATTAGGCACAGAAAGTGACAGTGATAACCTTCACCAGGCTGAGCTGCCCCTGGGCAGCGTGTGGTTTCTGCAAGACTTCTACTTCCGGTTGATACTTGCTCTAACAGGGTAGCTCTCCAGGGTTCTCTACTTAAAGACTTTAGTCTTATTTATACTCTAATATTTTGTTTTTTTTTGTTTCTCCTTGGTATCAGGAGACAGCCAAGAAAGCACATTTATCTTTTCGCTGACTATAGCTGGAAAACCTATAGAGTGTTTTGTGTTTAAGTACAGTTCCTGCTTACTAACTAAGATATTTACATTACCATCTTAATGATGTGTCCATTAAGTCTTATTTTATTAAGTATATTTTTATCACATGCATGCTTGTATTTGACAAATGCCTTCTCTGAATCTTTAGACATAATTTTGTAATTTTTCTTTTAGAAGTTATTTATTTGATTCTATTTATGACAATATTTATGGCCTTTCTGTCAGTGAACTACACTTGCAATACTGAAAGTAACTATAGTTGTTTATCTTGCATGATTTTTAATGTGCCATTAGATTCTATTTGCTAGTGATATATTTGAAATTTCTGCATCAATATTTATAAGTGATATGTACTTATTTTTTAATTTTATGCAATATATAAGATAAATGTTTTATTCATGTTATAAAGCATATTTAAAGGTTGTCTTTTTCACTGCTCTGGGACAATTTATGTAGTGTTAAGATTCCCTGATCTTTAAAAACTTGGTAAAATTTCTAGATGAAGTCAACTGGGAGTGGTTTTCAGTAGGGGGCCTTTTAATTACTTTCTGCATTTCTTGTAGGGTGATTGATCTACTTATATTGCATGTATATTGACTTTAGTTTTGGTAAGCTTTTAAAGAAGATGTCTAATTCAGTCTAGCTGGAAGTTTTTCTTTGGGAGCCTCATAGAGTTTTCTAAGAAATTAAAATTGGCATTTATTTTATTAGTTCTACTGTGTATCAGTTTTCTAACTCATTAATTTCTACTTTTATCTTTATGAAATTTCATATCAATTTTTTCATTTAATTTGTCATTATTTTTCTAGATTTTGGATTTGATAGTTAATTAATTTAATTTTGTTTTATTTTTATTTATGTAGGTATTTAATGTTATAGTTTTATTCATAAATGTTTTAACTGAATGACACAGATTGCTTTGTGTGCTATTTTTATTATCCTTATTTTCAAGTAATCCTAAAATCCCTTTATATTTACCATTTTACCATTTGAAATAAAGCGGTTTAATGCCATGTTGTTTATTACTTTTATTTCAATATAGAAAAGCATTTCCTCCTATTTTTAAATTAATCTAACATTTTCTTATTGTGATAAAAATCATATTTTTATTATTTCTATACCTTGAAATTTATTGAGGTCTTTTTTGAAAAAAACTACTTAAATGATATTTCCTTGAAGTAAGTGATATTACACATGTACATATATTGTGAAGATGTATTCTCCATTTTGGGCAATCAGTGTGTATTTTAACTAGGTGACAGATATTTTGTGTAAAAGGAGATTATGAACTAAAATAAATGATATTTACCTCCAGAATGGGGCACACCCTTTCTTATGTCAAGCCACAATCATAGGGGCGAAATGAATTTGATATGTGATGGGGAGGAGTCTGAATGAATCGTGCTGCAGCCTTGGTTGACTTTATTCAAACACATTGAGTGATGAATCAAGACCTTCCCTTTAACAACGACAAAAATCTAAAAGCGGATCGGCAGAGGTGCGTCTGCTTTATCTTGGGCTGTTGGAGATCTTGGTCTGCTTTGTCGCTTAGCTACCTGCTGTATGGTCCCTGGGAAGTCTCTCAGGTCTCCATCCTCTCCCTCTCCTTGATCTTTCTCTCTCAGCCCTGCAGCACTGCCTCCCCCCCAGATCTTCTCAAGACAGCCAAGGTAGCTGTTGTGACAGCCTGATAAGCTTAGTATTATCTAGGTGCAATTCCAGAGTGTGGGGCAAAGGGAGGAGATTCAGCTCTTCTGCCTCATCCTCAGTATCCCAGAGATCAACGGGTAGTTCTCATTCTGCTCTGATTAGACTGAGTGCCTGGCCACGGCTGGATATCCGTGCCTCACAGGGCACTCTTTCTCAGCTTCTTCCTCTGGCTCTGCTTTTAGGCTGCCCTTCTTGAACGTCAGTGAGTTATCTACAGCAAAGGGACTCCTTGTTATGGTCTGTCATATGACCACCTATGGTCATTCATATTTCATTAGAAGCCCAACTCATGTCTTTCTCCCTTATGGCAGATTTCTACCCCTCTTGCATTAGCAGCATATATGTGGTTTTTAAAAACTTTTTATTTTGAAATAATATAGATTTAGAAGATATTAAAAAGATAACAAGGAGAGATTTTTATACCCTTCATTCAGCTTCCCTTCTTACTGCATCTTACATAATTAGAGTTCAATATCAAAACTAGACAATGGGCATTGTCACAAACTATGTGAATAGTTCTCTGATAGTTAATTTTATGCATCAACTTGGCTGGGCCACCATCTCTCATAAGTGGTCAGATATTATTCTGTATGTTTCTGTGAAGGTGTTTTTAGATGAGATTAACATTTAAATTAGTGGGCTTTGAGTAAAGTGGATTACCCTTGATTCTGTGGGTAAGACTTATCCAATCAGTTAAGACAAGAGAGGACTGTGCAGAAGGTGGCCTTTGGATGTTAGCTCTTCCTGGTTCTCTAGACTGTAACTCTTGAGTCTTCAGCCTTTATCTGTGTGTGCAATTGATATGTATTACATATACTGCAGATATATAAATTACAGATATTAAATCAATATGTTACATATATATAAATTGCACATATGTTTTCTTATTTATCCAGTTAATATAGTAGATTTCATTGATTGATTTTTAAAATTTCGAACTTCCTGTTCATCTCTATTATATACCCCACCTGGTACTGGTGTCATTGTGAAGGTCCGTGGTGTCTGGACTAAGAATGCAGAGGAAAAGAGAGGTAATGTTTAGAAAAACACAGGCACAGTATCATGTACCATATCCATGAGTATGGAGTTCATTCTACATGCAATGATGAACAAAAGGAGAACTTATAAAATTTGGAAGATGAGGAGACTCAAGTTTACCAGCATTTATGTTCTTGACTGTATGCCACATGACTCTGCTCTCTCGAATCCCAACGGCTTTGTGTAGGAATCATATTTCTCCCTCAGATCTTGTATCCTACTGGGTCCAAAGGAGGACTCTTGGTGGTTATACAAGAACCAGACTGAGCCACTGAGGCAGATGTTCATTTTTAACAAGTTCTTCTATGATTACCAGGGCGAAGGGACAGCAGAGAGCAAGTAGAACACTGTTTCTTCAAGCTTCCATCTACAAGTGATATATCACATCCGCTCACAATCACCAAAGCGTGTCATAAATCCACACCCAACTTCAAAGGGGGCAGAGATCTGCACTCTTTACTGTATGCCCAGAAAGAGGAGATTTGTAAATGCCTCTGATGATTTATGAAAGTGATCATTAATGTACTCTACTGTGAATGAAAGAATCTATGAATGTATTTATTAAGCAGCCACTTTTAATTATGCTGATTTACCAGATTAATAATGTGTGCTGGGCCTGTTTGTGAGCATAGCACTGCATTTTATTTATATATATATACACACATTATATATATACACACATTATATATATTTATACACACACACACACACACACACACACACACTGCAAAGGGATATTGCTTCATTTTGTTTTTCCTGGCTGGATGAGGAAGAAAAATTGAATGTGTCTTGTCCATAAACATATCATAATTATAATTCTATTTGGACAGTTTATTATGGGCAGCAGGTTTCTGCCTGTTAGAATGATATGCTCAAACCTATTAGGCATTTACTACCTGTGTCTCTGGAGTGCAGTCTCTAGGATGAAACTGACTATCTTGTAATGTGGCTCAAGTGAGGCTTATTTTACTGCTTTCCAAACAAGGGAATGGGGGGATACTCCTAATAATCAAAATAAAATCTGACTTAAATATGGCACCACTACCCCATTAGTCTGTGGGACTTCTCACTGAGTCTGTCAAAACCGCTGAAGGAGGAGAGAATCGATGAGCTTCTCCAGTCATTGCTCTTATTCAAAGCCGTAGTCCGCGCAATAAAAGCAGCCCTAAGTAGTTTATACACATTTATCTCATTTACTTCTCATAACAAAGCTGCGAAGGTATAACAGAGTGAAATGCTCACCCTCCTCCAACTGTAACAGCGTAAACAATAAAATATTTTAAAAAAAGAAATGCTCAGTCTCTTCAACTTCATCTTGTCCCGGCCTCCTGTGCTCCCCCAGCCTTCAGCCTCGTAGCCTTAACCTTCTTCTTAGTCTACACATTTCTCCCATTTTCCCTTCAGTTGACATAAAATAAGCCTGAACTCTGTACTCTGGTAAGATGGATTTGAGGAACCACTAGGACTCCCATCGGGTCCATTGGCACTTTCTTGATCAATAAACCGTTCTTTACCCCAATCTCTGACATTAGGGTTTTGACCTTTTGAATACTGGGCACGTGGACTTGGGACAAAGTCCAAAGGCATCATTACTAGCAATTCTTTGAAGTCAAATTTGAACACTGTATATCTGACTACAAAGCCAAACTTTAAACTACTATATCACTCTGATCTCTGATTATTTTATCTGAATAAATGAGTCAAATGATACCATTTTGACTCAATTATCTAAGATAAGAAATATTATAAAGAAACAAAAGGACTTCATAGTTGTTTAGAGCCCTCAGATATGAAAAAAAGGAAAGAAATCCATTGCTATATGTAGATGGCGATTTTGGCTTAGTGAATATGTAGTTTATCTTTCCAACAATGTTATGTGTATGCTTTCTTTTTTCCTTTCAGTTTCAGGTCTAGCGATTTAACATACACTCATGCTAGTAATTCTGCTAGAGATGTTTATTCATGCAGAGCTAAACCTTATAAAATGCAAATCATTTCCCTGAAAAAAAAAAAGAGGTCCCAAATATACCATACCATAGAAGATGCAATGGGAGTAAAATCACTTGTCATTTTTCACTTGAAAGTAATGAACATAAAATCAAAGACATTAGAGTTGAAGATGACAAGAGACATATCTTAGTCCAACCCCTTCCATATCTGAGGAGAAAATGAGTTTCATTGGAAGGAACTGAAGACTGATTTCCCCAAACTTGCACAACTACACTGTAGAAGAACAGCTTAATAGGGTTTCTCAGCTAGAAGGGAAGAATGCCTGTAACAGTGGGTTACTCAGATATTTGTGCAGATTCAATCACAGAACTTCAAGTAAGTGTTTCTTGGCCTAGCTGAAGCTATGAGTTGGTGAAAGAATACAAGCCTTCAGGGCCCTTCCACCATATATCTAAGATTGTTATGACTTCAAAAGAAAAATAATTGTATCGTTCCTGAATCTCAAATATATACTTTTGCCCAAGCACATTAAGAGAACTGAACACCTAGAGAAAGTGTTTCATCAACCCAGATGTGCTCGTAATAAATTAGAAAAGCTCAAACCACCTATGGCTAAATAAAATTATGGACCTGAAATAGTTTTCTGACCCATATCCATCAAAATGTCTAAAGGATATTAGTAGACAGCAGGCGTGCAACCTGGAAATAATAGGGCAACTATTAATCTCTCACAGTGCTTGATTGTGGTTTGGGCAAACGGGAGACAGACAATACACGTGCCTGGAATGAGAAACATTGATTCCCAAAGAGCAACATACTTGACTTTTTTTGTTTCTGGTTGAACTACTACCTTTAACTATGAAAATGTACCTTGGTCAGTTTCTCAATTGTCTAGTACTCACTGAACATCTCTGCTTTGGAATGCTGCTATAGCAAAACAAGGACAATACTCTTAAGATCAAATCCTAGCTTTCAAACTAGTTCTGGGCTCTTGAGAAAAATGCCTGTGCCTCACTATTTTCACAAGGAGAGGGGAATAGGCAGTGTCTACTTCCCGACACACCCATGAGGACTAAACATATGTAAAAAATATATAGAAAGTAGTCAATAAACAGGAACTACGTCACTCTGATCCTTATTCATTGCTCATGTTAGATGAAACACAATAAAAGAAAACTTTGCCTATTGAGACATTCCTAAAGGAAAGCAGGGAAATGAAAATGTACTTTAAAAAGAAAAGAAACATCGTACTCAGCTGAGTATACACTAGGGTTTGCTGTAAGATCCAGAATTGTGTTAGCTGTTGTTATTTTTTAATTTAACAATCTACGGGAAAAGATGTCAGTGCCCCTGACTAAATAAATAGTCAGGCATTTCATGTTTTAAAAATTCTTATGGACACCACTTAAAAATTGCTGTTTTAGAGAGACTTCCAAAGAATTACAAAAGCAATCATGTCATTCAGTTCCTCAAAGGTTACACATAGAGTTGCCACCATAAGACCCGGCAATTCCTCTCAAAAGAAATGAAAACATATGCCCACAGAAGAATCTACACAGCAATGTTTTTTAAAAAACAAAATAAAAGTAATTACCTCATTTTACATTCCTTCTAGCAGTGCATGAGAGCTCCTGTTGCTACACATTCAGGCTAGCAATAGGTATTATCAGTTTTTCTAATTTTTTTTTAGTCTCTCAGTAATTATAGAGAAGTGTCTCATTGTGACTTTAATGTGCATTTTCCTAATAGTAGGCTAATGATGTTGAGAAGCTTTTCAATTGCTTGTTTATCATCCAGGTATCCTATTTGTGAAATGCGAAATGCAATGTTTTACACAATTTTCAAAATTGGGTTCTCTTTATTTAATTATCAAGTTCTTTATATATTGTTGAAACAGGTCATTTGTATCTTGAATAGCTTTTCCAGGTCTTTTAACTTTGTTTTCTTAACAGTGTCTTTGCAAGACTAAACTGTTTTATTTTGAAATGTTAGTTACCACTTTTTATGATTAATGCTCTTCATATCGCATCTAAGAAACTTTTGTTTATCACAACATATTCCACTAGTAGTTTAATTCATTTAGCTTTTGCATGTAGATTTCTGGCCTATTTTGTGTTCAGTGTTGTGTTAGGAGAGGTAAGGGGCAATGTCTGTTGTGTTCTTTTTCCATGCAGGTATCTCGTTGTCCCAGAACGATGCATCGAAAGGACTTCCCTTTTCCTCTTTGATTAACTGGGCACTTCTGTCAAAATTCAATGGACTATATATATGTATGGATTCTTTAGTATTATGCTAATGCCACATTAAATGTATTATGTATACACTATATATATTCATTCACAGAAGTACTAGATTTTATAAGCAGTATTTTTAAGTTTATGTAATGGGGGGCCTTTCAGCCTTGCACGTAGTTTGGAGAAATTATTAAGTAATTTGTGTCTCGTGATGACTTTTTAATTGACATTTCTATGTAAATTCATTGTTTAATTATTTTGTACTTGTATATTGAAGATTTAACCACACTTCTGTGCAACCAACTATGGCCCACTTGCAGCATAAAGCTGAACAAATGAGAAATGCACTCTTTCCAGATTCTGAAAATGTTTCAAAATTAGCCTACTTTTCTTCACTCTCTAGAGCATTCACTTTGCTTTTATTTTGGGTTTTATTTGTTTGTTTTAATATTGTGAAAATTTTATCAATGGGAAAAATGGTCTGTTACTAGTCTACCTTGCTAGTTGCAGAACTCTTGGGATGCTACTGTTCATTATTAGCAAATAGCAGATATTTACATAATTTTAAAATATAAATACTATAGGTATCACAAAATTAAATATAGTAGTATAATTAACTATTAACTTTTAAAAATAAACTTTATCATGTTTTGATTGTAAAATGAGAGAAATATAAAAAGAAAATAATTAGTATAAAAATTATTTGGGAGATTCTACCTGTACTTCAAACGTATAAAGCTTGAGAGAACATTGTTTTCCTTTTAATAACAAGAAAAGACAAGATATTACAACTTCTTTACTGCACTAGAGAGCTGAAATTTAGGAAGTTAGGTGTCCCCAAGAAGAGATGGACACAAGTGTCACCTGTGGCAGAGCTTGGGAAGACCTATTGCATCAGCATTCAAGAGCTCAGCTAAAACAGTTACTGTATTATCAAAGCCCAAGTGTTGGCTCTCATGGAAATATGAAACTTCTGGGAACTGCAGGCGTGACAGCCATTCACAGGCTCGTGTCCACGAACCTCCACAGGGTGCACGTGAGAAACCCAGAGAGCAGGGTGAGAGGCTGGAGAAAGCCTCCTTCTGTGGGAAGTCCCAGGAAGGGGAGGGTGGCGGCGGCTGCAGAAGACACAGGGCCCCAGCTGGACCCTTGCGCTGGACTTTTCTAGGAAACATAAGCTTCATATTTCTAAGGAAGTGTCAGCAAACTGTAGAGTGAACTTAGACACTCACTTCTCATGAACAGACTGTAGCAAATGAAAACCAGTTAGGTAATGTTGATGAAGCAGTAGAAACCAGCTTATCCACGTGACTAAGGTTAACATCACCCATAAAACATCATTTCGATATCACGTACCTGCTGATCCAGTGCAGTGCGAAGGACATTTCCTTTCTGTAGTATTTCTCACCAAAACCCAGAATTTCAATCTAATCATGAGGAAACATTAAGCAATCCCAAATTGAGGCACTTTCTATATAATACTTGATGAAGGCTCTTCAAAAGGGAGAAGGTCATAAAAAAGAGAAAACACTAAAAACCTGTCATAAATCAGAGGAGATGAAGGAGTCATAATGAGTAAACTGAATAAATGCAGAGGCCTACATAGGACTGGATTCTGGACCAGAAAAGGGGCATTCATAAAGAAAACTGGTGAAATTACAACATATTCTATGGTTTGGTTAACAATATTGTATAAAGGTTAATTTTTTAGTTTTGAGAAACATCACAGTAATGTAAAATGTTAAAATTAGGGGAAACTGGGTGAGTGGATATGTGGAAACTTTGCTATTACTATTTTTGCAAACTTTCTGTAAATCTAAACACTCTAAAAGTAAAAGTTTAATAAAAATGAAAATATTTATAGGCATGCATTTTAGTAAACTTCAGGGTCCAAGCAAATCAGGCATATACAGTATTTTTCAGACTATAAGACACACTCCACCCCTTTCCCCAAATTTGGGAGGAATGATGGTTGATAATGCTACTATTGAGTTTCATTTAACATTTACATTGGTGAAATATTATGTTATTTATGTTATTAAGTATTTTACCACATTTTTTGCTTCAAAATTTTTTTCCCTATGTTCCCCCTCTAAAACCTAGGTGTGTCTTATGGTCCTAAAAACACAGGTAAGTGTAAGAGAGTAATATCTATCTATAGGACCATTGTGAGGATTCAAAAGATTAGTTCAGTTTAGTTTATCCTTTATTCAAAAGATAAATACATAGCACAGTGACTTAGCCAGGGAATGCTCCCCCGCCTCCCCAATTACTCCAAAGCTGCTGTGTTCGTTTATAGGTAAGAAAACTGATGCACAGAAAGTTCCAGAAATAGTCCAAGGTCACTCTGCTAATTAGTCAGGCTACCACTTGGTCTTAAACTGCTTGGGACCAAGTCTTAGCTGCTACTGTCTCTTAACTGCTACTGTCTTCCATAAATATTTAAACTTATCATATGAAAAACACAATATTATGGCATAAATGTTATAAAAAAGTAGGTTTTTCTCTGAATGAGTTTGTAGTCCTATGGAAGAAATGAGGTAAATAAATGAAAAGGCAACTGAAAGTCTCAAAAAATAGTAAGATTTTTTTTCATAGAAATTAGAGGAGATAAATTTGACTTAAAGAATATGTTCATGAAGAAGTGGCATTGGATCTGTCCTTTGAAATACAAAAAAAAATGTTTAAAAAGGCAGAAAGGGTGTATATTTCTAAATTACTGATTATTGACAAAATGCTCCATTGTGGGTATTTACGTCCACAAATCACCACAATGAATGGAACGCACATCATAGAACCCATCTGCCTTGTAGGGATCGCTAGCTGCTAAAATTAACTAATGACAGTGTGATGTCTAATGAAGCTATTTGAGCACTATCTAATTTGCATTGTGCATTCTTTGCATAGCAAGGTTAATTAATAATTACAGAATTTATTTTTATCCGTTTACTTTTAATGGCCAATTCAAGATCTGTGTTGGTGCTTTGATTTCAAAACTTTACCTCATTGTTTCAATTCTGGGAACTTGGCCAAATCACAAGCTGACACTTTTGAGAAGGAACTCAATACGTTTTCGTTATTTTAAATTATGAAACGGAGGTATATTTATTACAGAAAAATAAACTCTTGTTAATTGTATTGACTGCAATTAAAAAATAAAATCACCCATAACATCATTGCATAGAGGTGAGGACTAGTAATTCTGTGGGGTATATTTTTCCAGAATTTTGCTGCTGGTTGTCCTTCTCTTACGTCTGAACACACACAACAATTCCTTTACAGAATTGTTCTCACATTCCACATAATGTATTGTAAACTATATTTTTACCTAGTATGCAATCATGGACCATTTTCATGTCATTTAATATGACATGAAAGTACATCTTTAGGCAGCTGCTCAGGATAGAAAGAGGTTCAACAGGAAGCCCCAGGGAGGCAGCATGTCTGCTTCCTTACTGGCCCGGAAAGGGCACGTGACGTGGTTCCTGAGCTCTTTGAATCGCGCTCTCTAAAGGAGCTGTATTCCCTTTTATACTTGGCAGTTAGAATATCCAACTAATCGTATTAACCAATGCCATCCCAATAAATTTAGTAAAAAATAAAAATAAAAACCAAAAATAACACCCACAATAAATAAGTAAATAAACAAATAAATAAGCAAGCTATATTCTCTCTTTGGTTTCGTCTAAACTCCTCTCCTTCTGAAAAAAAAATCTAAAATTAACCTTCGCAAAGATTAGCTATACTAGTGAAAGCTACCTAATTTAGCTTTATTAATGGCAGATCATTAGCCTCAATCATTCACTGGGGGATCCGGTCAGTACTAGGTCCTAACGAGTAAGGTAGTAAGATTATATGGCACAGTGAGAGGCACTTGGGTGTAATCTATTAGAAAAATTAAAGCATACAGATTAAAGAAACATAAGGAACATTTTGAAAAATGGTCTTTCCTGTAGCAGGATTAAAGGCAACATACCCTGATAGGTACATTGTCCCAACTTCTGTGATTTAGGTAAATCACTTCTCTTTATTGTTGGGGAATTTCGGAGTGGTTCCATCTTTGTTTCTTTTGTTCAAAGAGTTTTTTTTTTCTTTCAAATTTTAGTTATATAAGCTAATATTCAAAATGACTTAGAATTAAAGAATAATTCTGTATTTTTAAACAACTTGATTAAAAGGTCAAAGACTAAATATACATATACATATTATTATTCATGCAACTGTATAAAATCTCCTTAGAATTTACATAGCAGTTAGAATAATTAGTTATATATTCCTTATATGGCATGCACAATGATTTGAAAAGCAAACGAGAAAAGAAATAGGAATCTTAGGGACACAGATAACCTCAGCTTCTCTCTCTATGGCTAAGACCTGGGATAGTATGTTCCTATATGTTTATTAGATCTTATTTTGTCCACTGGATTTTTTAACCTCATTGAGTCAGAAACACTCATTTATTTTTACTGTCCCCATCATTACTTTGCAATAAGCCACAATGTGTTCCATAAATGTCTCTTTATTGACTGACTCATGCTATAATATTACCTCAACTGTTGATATAGAGAAAAGGTAAATTTTTGACTTAGTGATATATTTTTTAAAATAATAGAAATAATTATCCTTTCTCAAAAGAACTTCCTCCTGTAAGTTTCCCATCTTAGGAAATGTCACCATTGCTATCCACCACATCGCTCAAGCCAGTGTGGGTGTAACACTTGGGAGAAAGAGACCAAGGTAGTCTGGGTGTTGGTAAAGCTCCATGCCCTGGATGATTGTGTACCGGTGAGGTCACTATAACAATCCACAGAGTTGTGCATTATCTTTAATGCTTTTCTGTATGTGTCTTGTAGTTAAATAGATGTTTTAAACACATTTTTTTGTGAAAATCACATTCTGATATCATGGCCCACATTTGATTTTCTGGTATTTTATGACCCATGGAAGACATTACATTGGAAAAGCCACTCTGCATTCTCAGTCTTTAGTACCCATGAAACTAGCACAGTTAAAGGATGAATTCAGAGTCCATGGACTTGAATTAGTGCACCGGATCTCACACGTATGATGTCATCTTACTTAAATTATTTCGTTTTCTTTGGCTTGTAATGGTAATTACACAAGAAGTATGTGCAAAACAAATGAGAAAGTCTTAGCATTCACACCTTAAAATGCGAAGAAAAAAAATCAGGTAATTAAACTCTCTTTCTAAAAAAAACAAAACAAAACAAAGAAAAACCAGGATAAAATGCTGAGCAAACACACACTATGTACAACAATGAGGTGTTTGTTTAATTAGCATACCTGTGAAGTGGCCCATTTTACTATTTTAGTTGTATGCATTACTTAGAAACAAGGCAGATGTGAGGCATATATATCCTAGATTTGCAAATAAAAAAAATTTGCCAAACTATCACCAGTCTTATTGAAAACTATAGATGGTGATTTTCTTTGCATTCTTGAAAAAATATCTGAAAAACTGAGAAGCCACATTCATTTCAGCAAACTATAAATACTTTCCATTATTTATCTTATTATATTTACATTTATAAGTTGGCCAAAATGATAATATATTAGTTTTACTTAATATCATTCTCCCTTTCTGATTTTTTGTGCATTATAATGGACCTATTTTTAAGAAAAGAGAACTGATTAAAATGGAAAATTGTTATTACAGAACAGGTAACCTGGCATTTTGGCTATTCACAATTAAAATATAGTTTATAAAATAATTTACTTTTAGTCTTTCTATTTTTCAAATAAAATACTGAAAGCTGCCGCGGCCAGCGAGGCAGTGGGTTCGAGACGCGCAGTGACGGACTGAAAAGAGAGAGCGACCAGTTGCTCTGGTGGCAAAAGGCAAGTTTATTGAAAACTCTTGTCATTATATAGTGAAATGTTCTAAAAATAGAATGCTTGCTACACGAAGAGAGTCTTTGTTCAAGAAAGCTTACACACCCTCCAGGTCACGTACAGAACATCCCGAGACATGACGAACATTCTGGTTTAGATTAACTCCAAGGACACGACGCATCGCCTCAAGGCTCCGGCACCTCCCTGTCCTTCTCTTGGGCACAATCCGATAGCAAACAAGGCCGGGGTGATGTCAGGTCACCTCCCCCGAGGCCAAGGAACAGGCCCAAGCATCATTCTCACAATGCAGGACCCTAACTCTTGACCCCTTCCTGGGGGCTTGGTTCCCCACATCTCCCCCTTTCTTGTTTAGGACAAGGCAATAGGTGCCTCATGACTTTTATAATCCAATCTTTGTCTTTTCAAATCGAGGTATAGAGTTTGGATGTGCCCAAGTAGATATCGCAAAATGCACGGAAGGCAAAGCAGTAAAATAAGGACAACGACTCCGGTTCCTAGCCAATTGTACAAGAGTTGGTGAATGGAGGGAAAATAACCAGCTAAAGTGTTAAAGAATTTTTCGGCATCTCGAGCAATGTCGACGTCCAATGGGGGGGCATTGACTAGATCCTGTATTTCTTTGTGTAAGGCGGCGAGGTCCAAAGAAGTGTTACAATTATGCTAGATTCCCGTCAGGTGATTCCGCACCTTATCCCAAGGGAATCGAGAAGAATTGTAAGGAAACGGGGTAACACAAATATGTGAGTATTGGAAGTGACATTTTAGAGAGGAGCGGACCTCGAGAGAGTTCAGTTCCTCTCCGACAACCCTTACGGTATCGTACAGAGCATTCAACTTCTGCTCTATTTTTTCGATCCCATTCCTCTTGGGTCTGAAATGCAACAGACACATTACGAGCTAGCTCGTTAACGAAGTCCGCGGTCTGAACCTCTTCTGTTAGTGCTATGGCGGCGGTGGCGGCCGTAGCTATAAGGGCAATTAAGGCAGATATTCCTGTAATGAGCATTCCTACGAACCGTTTTGTGCGGGCCAACATTAAGTCATTAACCTTTTTGGATGATAGCAAAACCAGGGTCCTCATACCAAGGGGTGGAAAGGTTAACAGGTACAAAGGCAAAAGAAGGTTGTTTCAATACAGCAAATGAACTAACATTCATAGATAAATTAAGGCAGTTAGTTAGATAGCACTGATCACAGGTTAGGTTATATACAGTATTATGAGAGACCTGCAAGTCTCCAGCAATGAACGCGAAAGGGTCGGGTACACAAGATATCACAGAAACATTCTTCTGACTTCCAGACCAAGAGATGGCGTCCTGAGCTCCTATGTGCATCCACTGGACCGCTCTCTTTGCTACGGTAATATACTGAAGAGAGGCCACAGCTTTCCACAACATAGTCTGATAGGTTCTATTGTTTTTGGTCCAAATTCCGTAGAGAAGATTTTGAGGCCGCAACGAGCCGTTGCGAAAGTCACTCCAGTCACAAACCCCTTGGTCGCAAACTGTTTGATTGAGATGGCAAATCCTCCAGGCCGGTCCCCATTGGCTGGGCGATGGGGTCCGACTTCTGCAAGTTGGAATGTCAGCAGGGGGGAGTTCCTACGCCAATCGTGGCGGAGGTATTGTTGCGTTTCAAATACAGCATATCAACACCCCCAGTGAGTCCCATTACTAAAGTCACTGTCCCAGTCCTCATACCTCTGAATAAGAGTACAGTTTGCCAGAGAGGTGGAGAAGCAAAGCGGCTGCGTCATAGATATGCCTGAATAATTGACCATCGCACTCACTGGTATCACGTGTCCGACGGAAGGGGTGCCCAGTACCTGGGTGTTGTTGACATAAACTGGAATGAACTCGTTGTCTTCCCAAGTGACTGGGTGCATGACAGGGGGGTTCGGGACGAAAGCCCAATACACCTCCGCGCTCACCGACAGCCTCAAGAGCCAGATAAGGCTAAGTAACAGCGCCAGCCGGCGCAGCTTCTTCTCCGGCCTCCTGATCCGAGGCTGTGTCGTCAGCGACATCTTCTCCATCCTTCTCGTCAGCTTGCGAATTTTGCTCTTGGGCATGACGAACACAGCGTTCAGGCAGCCAACGAGGAGTCTCAGCGTCTGTGGGAAAAACACACACATACCCTCTTCCCCATACTAATACTGGGTCTGGGCCATGGCGTGACCCGTCAATGGGATCTCTCCAATAAACTTGTGGGTATTGACTCATACGTGGGCTCCAATGACGGTCAGCTGCAGAGCGCCCCTCGGTATCTAGAGTGAGGAAATTTAAAACGAAAAGAGAATGGGCTAACAGTAACTTCGGGGACCGAGGATCATACCATCTCCCCCCTTTTAGTTTAGTAAGCTGGTGTTTCAAAGTAAGATGGGCACGTTCAACAAGTCCTTGGCCCTGTGGATTATAAGGGATACTGGTTTTGTGAATAATTCGAAAAAGAGAGACAAAAATTGTGAAAAGTACGGCTGGTATAGGCGGGAGCATTATCAGTTTTTCAGTACACGAGGGGTTCCTAAAATGGCAAAACAGGAAAGGAGGTGAAGAATAACGTTACGGGTATTTTCGCCGGGAAGAGCTGTAGCGCATAAAAAATGAGAACAGGTGTCAATCGTAACATGCAAATATTGAAGTTTTCCGAAGGAGGGAAGGTGGGTTACGTCCATCTGCCAGAGATCATTAGGGCGAAGGCCCCTAGGGTTGACGCCAAAATGAGGAACAGGGGATAAGGGAGCACAGGAAGAGTATGACTTGACAATCTGTCGTGCGGCATCCCTGGTCAAGCGGAATTGATATCGTAACGAGCGGGCTGATTGATGGTGAAGGGCATGAGAATCCGTAGCTTGCTGTACCTGTGACAGATAGACTTGTGTATGAAGATTAGCAAAATGATTACCTTGCGCAAGAGGACCAGGGAGTCGGGAGTGACCTCGAATATGTCCGACAAAACAAGGGGAAGAACGAGATTGAAGGAGGGATTGAATTGTAAGGAATAATTGGAAAATAGTAGGGTTGTGAGTATGGATCAGAGGGACTGTTTCAAGGACAGATAAGGCACGAACGATATATTGACTGTCAGTGTAAAGATTGATTGCCTGTTGAAAAAGCTCTAACGCGCGGGACACTGCATAGAGCTCAACTTCCTGTGCAGATGAAAAGGAGGTGGACCATACATAAGTTTTATCAGGAGTAACTAAAGATGCTCTGCCATTAGAGGAGCCGTCGGTGAAGAGAGAAATGGCTCCTGCGATGGGGTCACTGACGACAACCTTAGGAAAAATGAAAGAGGCAACGTGCGCGAACTGTAGAATCTTGTCATGCGGGAGGTGATGAGTTATTTCACCTGCAAACCCTTCAAAAGCAAGAGCAAAGGAGTCATTAAAATTCATCAACCAAGAATATTGCTCTGCAGTATAGGGGATAATAATTGTGGGAGGATCTCTGCCTAGGACTTGTACAGATAATTTACGGCCTTGCTGAACGCGCTCCGCCACCAGGGTAGGGTAGGAAAGAAGGGCTTTCCGCGGGGTGGCAGAGCCATGGAGCCATTGCAAAACACCCTGTTGGTAGAGAACGCCCGTTGGTGTCAGCGAGGTGGGAATGATAATTAACTGCCAGGGCCGAGTGACGTCACAGTAGGTCAACTGCGCTTCTTGTAGGGCTCGAGAGACCAGCTGGAGAGCTTGTTTAGCTTCCGGGGTCAAAGATCTAGAGGAAGAAGGGTTAGAGTCTCCATTAAGGATATTAAATAAAGGTTTGAGATCTCCGGTAGTCAATTTCAGAGCTGGTCGCAACCAATTTAACTCACCTAGGAACGTCTGAAAATCATGTAACGTTTGGAGAGAGGACGTATTGATGGTTATTTTTTGAGGGGTAAAAAGGGAGGGTTTTAACTGGAATCCCAAGTAGGAGTAGGGATAGGCAGTCTGGACTTTATCGCTTGCAATCTGGAGCCCTGAAGAATGAAGAGCCTGTTGCATGTGAGAAAAGGTATCAAGTAAACGCCGTTCTTCAGCATGTGCAAGGAGGATATCGTCCATATAGTGAATAATCAGAGTATCAGGAAATCGTTCTCGAGTGGTTTGAATCGCCTGTTGGACAAATTTCTGGCATAAGGTCGGGCTATTAGCTATGCCCTGTGGGAGAACTTTCCACTGATAACGCTTCATGGGCTCTTGAAGGTTAATGGTTGGAACACTAAAAGCAAAGCGAGGGCAATCGACAGGGGACAACGGGATCGTGTAAAAGCAATCTTTGAGATCAATGACAATTTTATAAGTGCCCGGGGAATCCCGGCGGGCGAAGGCAGACCAGGTTGCAAGGCCCCCCATAGGGTGCATGGAGGCATTCACTTTTCTTAAATCTTGCAAAAGTCTCCACTTCCCTGATTTTTTCTTAATGACAAAGATAGGTGAGTTCCAGGGGGAAGTAGAAGGTTCAATATGGTCAGCCGCTAGCTGCTCCTGCACCAGCCGTTGCGCGGCAGAAAGTTTCTCTTTGGAAAGCGGCCACTGATCTACCCATATGGGTGTATTATCCTTCCATGCTATAGGATCCGCATATGAAGCAGGAGAGACCGTGGCCGCTAAGAAAAAAGACTGTAACGGAGTTCCTGGTTGCCACAAAACTAAGCCCATACCTTCCATAACATCTCTTCCCCATAAATTCACTGGAAGATGGGGAAGAATGAAAGGCTGGAAGGTCCCAGAGGAGCCTTCCTCATGAGACCAATTAAGCAAGGAGGCACTCTGGTAGGGGGAGGAGGATTGTCCAACCCCTTGGAGGGTTGTAGTAGTTGGGTGCATAGGCCAAGATTCAGGCCAGTGCTTTAGAGAGATTACCGATACATCGGCTCCAGTGTCTAAAATGCCTCTAAAGTCCTTTCCATTGATTCGGAGCTGACACTCCGGTCGGTTTAATTTAATGGCCCTCATCAAAAATACATCAGTGGATCCAAATCCAGAGGATCCACGGCCCTTCTCCTGTAAGGAGGGCTGTCCAAAAGTTTGATAAGGAAGCAGAACAAGTTGTTCAATCCTGGTGCCAGAGGGTAGGTTAATAATCACTTTTTCTGTTTTTGCCATAACCTTTATTTCTCCCGTATAATCAGAATCGATTATTCCCGGAGTTACAAAAAGTCCCCTCATGGTAAAACCGCTTCTTCCTAAAAAGTAACCCGACCGTGCCCTCTGGCAAAGGCCCATATGTGCCAGTAGGTAGAGCCTGCATGCCCATCTCAGGGGTCAAGGTTACATGCTGGGAGAGGCAGAGGTCCAAGCCGGCGCTCCCTGGGGTGGCTCGCTTAAGCTGGGAAACGTCTGGCCGCTGGATACTGGAGGTGAATCCAGCACGGGATTGCTCATTGCCCCGTATATTTGCTGCGGGGCCCGAGGCTGGCCCCTCCTCCCGTTTCCCTGCGCCGGGAGGATGTTCCCCTCTCTATCTCTCTTAGAATGACACTCATTGGCCCAATGATTGCCTCTTTTGCATCGGGGACATAAACTAGGAGCCCGGGCCGAAGCTGGCTGTGCGAAACCTGAATTCTGAGAGGTACCTCCTCTGCATTGCCGAGCAATGTGGCCGAGCTTCCCACAATTATAGCAGCTCCCAGGCGGTCCGGGCTTCCTTCTCTTGTTGTCTCTTCTAGAAGCCAAGAACTCATTAACTGTTTGTTCCCTTTAAGGCTGCAGCTATAGTAAGGCCCTGAACATACCCAGGCCCAATGTCGGCGCACAACTTGATATAATCATTTAAGGTAGCGCGACCCTTCCACGGTCTCATGGCAGCCTGGCAGGCGGTATTGGCATTCTCAAAAGCCATCTCCTTGGCTACTATGGACGCAGCGTCAGCGTCTCCAATGATCCGCTGAGTGGCCGTCAAGAGCCGAGCTGCAAAATCCTGGAATGGCTCATCAGGCCCCTGCCGAATTTTAGAGAGCTCCTCTCTTCGGACTCCTGACTTAGGTAGTTTCTTCCAGGCCGCCGTAGCAGCCCATCTGATGAAATCATATGCCGACGCCGGGTATAACAATTGGCGTTCAGCACCTGAATACTCCCCTGCCCCCCTGCAATTGTTCTGCAGTAAGGTTATCCCGGTGAGCTGCGTCTGTTCCTGCATAGCCCACACACTGCTCATAATACTCTGTCAGCCATAAAGGTAGTCTCCCCCCTGCCAATACCGCCTTACATATGGTCTTCCAGTCATGAGGAGGTAAAACATTCCCAGCAATAGCCTCCATGGTAGCAATTGTGAAAGGAGCAGTAGCTCCGTATTGGGCACAGGCTAACTTAAGCTCCTTTAATGCCTTATAGGAAATGGGCTCATAATCACGAATGTCAACAACCTCTCCCTGATCATTCTGCCCCTGCCTTCTAATAATGGGAAACAATTGAGACTGCGGGAATCCCTCAAGGGGGTCCCCGCTTGGCGCGCCTGTTGCAATGCTAATTGTAACGGAGAACTGTGCCTGGTAAATCCTGATGGAGGGTTAAGCCGATGTCCTACACGGGCTATGAGCGGCACTCCAGTGGCGAACAGGGGATCCGGAGGAGAGGGAGCTGAGACTGGGGGCATTTGAACCTCCTGCTTATTAACCCTTTGAACTCGCTCATCCCTCAATTCTTTAAGCACAGACAATAATTCTTTCAGGGTTAGATCCGCCTCGCCGGCCGGCTTCTCATCCTCAGCCGAGGCGAGGAACACCTCCTGAGGGGGGGCGACACGATGCTGTCTGCTCAGCAAGGTCCCCCCCCCCAATCAACTTCTGCTGGACCGGGAACCCGCGATTTCTCCGATAAGTTCACTTCTGACTGATCATACTTCGGCGGTTCCCATTTTAGGGGGGGTGCGGTCGGCGGAGGTGGAGGGGAATATAGATTCTCCGCCGAGCGAGCAGCACGGAGACTGCCCCGCGTGCTGCGCTCCCACTTGGCAAGTTCAGAATCCCCCCTTAAGCAGTCTCGAACAAGAGACCAAAGAGAGAACGCATCTACAGGTGTCTTCTCAGGACCATTAGTCTGATAATGTTCTCTGATGCGCTCCCCCACTTTCTTCCACGTATCTATATTTATAGTCCCTTCTTCCAGAAACCACGGGCAGATCTGCTGAATGAAATCTACAAAGTGATGGATTTGCCCTTTCGACGTGGAAATTCCCCGTCCCCTCAATAGTGAACATAATACCTGCTCAAAAAGTTCCCTCTCAGTAGAAAGTGAAACCCCCATTTTTATTAGCTCTCTTCGTCTGCTCCCTGCTACTTCCGTTTTTCTTTTTGTTTCGTATACTTACTGGGCCCCTGTAGCAGCGGTCCTGTCAGGCTCTGCTGTCGTCAATCTCAGGACTCTGGTGGTCCCCCGAAGACCTCTGGTTCCGGTCCCTTGTTCGGGCGCCACTTGCCGCGGCCAGCGAGGCAGTGGGTTCGAGACACGCAGTGACGGACTGAAAAGAGAGAGCGACCAGTTGCTCTGGTGGCAAAAGGCAAGTTTATTGAAAACTCTTGTCATTATATAGTGAAATGTTCTAAAAATAGAATGCTTGCTACACGAAGAGAGTCTTTGTTCAAGAAAGCTTACACACCCCTCCAGGTCACGTACAGAACATCCCGAGACATGACGAACATTCTGGTTTAGATTAACTCCAAGGACACGACGCATCGCCTCAAGGCTCCGGCACCTCCCTGTCCTTCTCTTGGGCACAATCCGATAGCAAACAAGGCCGGGGTGATGTCAAGTCACCTCCCCCGAGGCCAAGGAACAGGCCCAAGCATCATTCTCACAATGCAGGACCCTAACTCTTGACCCCTTCCTGGGGGCTTGGTTCCCCACAGAAAGCTTATAAAATAGTTGCATTTCAACATGACATCAGATAAATCAACTTCTTATATCATCAGCAAAACATAAAATAAACTAGAGAAAGCATTGAGATATTGAAGAACATGTTATTCACATATATATGTAAATGTATGTGTATATTTCAATGTGTATATTAAATATTGGCAGATGTAGGTAGCAGGGATTAGAGCAAATGGTCTAGAGAAGGGGCAGCATGGCCTCTGTTATGTAAATGCATTTTATTGGAACATAGCCATGATCATTCATTTACTTATGCTTATGCCTTACATGTTAACATGTATTACATATTGTCTATGACTTGCGTAGCTGTGACAGAGAATCTATGGCCCACAAGGTCAGAATTATTTGCTGTATGGTTCTTTATAGAAAAAAATTCAAATCCCATTTCAAAGCATTGGTTCTCAAAGTGTGATCCCCAGATCAGTATCATCATTATAACTTAGGAACTTGTTAGATAGGCAAATTCTTAGGCTCTGGATAAGACTACTGAAATTGTAACTCAGGAGGAAAGATTCTGCAGTCTGTATTTTAACAATCAGGAAGTGAATTCTGATGCATGGTAACATCTGAGAAGCTCTGTTCCATAGTAAACAACAAGTTTAAGAAAAGGACAAGACAGCCAAGTCAGTAGTGGATGAGGTTCCAGAGCACTAACCAATCACACAGAGCTGATAGAAGTTCCATTCACTGGGTCAGAAGTTATTAATGAATGCAAAAGTAGTTGCAATTGAGTATGAATATATGGCACAAATCTGGCCGTTCACACTTCTTATGGTCCTAGTGCAAATCACCATTGTCTCTGCCTCAGGTCACTGCAAAACTCATCTAATTTGTCTTTTTAACATTCCCTGTAGACAAAAGTCCAGCGGCCCTTTTGAAATGTAAGTCTACCCTACTAAAAATCCTCCAAAATACAGATCATAATAATTAGAGTTAAAAACTAAAAGTTATTCTTTTTATAGATTTTTTCATTCCAGCCAAGCTGTGGGCTTGTTATTCACTCTTCATACAAATACTCTTCTCAAAGATGTCCTCCTTATATGCTAAACTCTTCTTACATGACTCTTCCAAATAAAAGTCGTTCCCAACCATCTTTTTAAAAATTGCTTCCACTTTAAATGAAGTTATAATATAATATGTGAATTATATCTCAAGATATCTGTTAAAAAAAAAGAAAACTAAAGATGAAGACTTCCTACAATATCCAATGTCTCATATGGTGATGTTCTCATCCACACCATAAAATTAAGCAATACATGAAATGCCCATAGTATCATCTCTGGGCTTTAGTAAGAGCCAATGATTATGTACTATTATATGATATTTTATTATATATTATACTATTATACCATATTTACTATTATGACTACCATATGATCATAGTTTAGGGTCACTTGATGCCAGCCTTGCTTAAGCTGAATCCTAGAAGAAATATTTTTGGTTAAGAGGTTACTTACCCAGAGATAGGAGAAAGTTCAAATTGAGTTGGCAGCCAGTTGTCACAACATATATTTTAAATGGTCCATCAATTCAAAAATGAGACAATGCACTTTCAGTTTGCTGAGACATTTTGGGTCAACCATTTTAGATTTAGAACAGGAGGATATAATTTATTCAATATCCTTTGGTTAAAATCTGTCTTACAAAATATTTGGATCATCTCAATCTTCCTGAGCTGAAATGCTCTCCCACTGTTAACACATGTATGCACCATTATGATTTCCCAGCATAATTCACTCACCTTTATCAACTACTCTGAATACTCCTTAGTGTGGGCTCATTTTTATAAGAAAGGGGTTTCATATAAAGTGAAATATTAGTGTGATATAATTATCCTTCAAGTGCCTCAAATTTAAATAAATGTGTTATTTTTTAATGATTTCTTACTCTTCAGAGCTGTGAAGTACATTTCTCACAAATCTCTTAGGAAAAAGAAAGTGAGTTTTGTTAAATTGGCGCCTCTCTTTTCGGGCACTTTGAAACTAGCAAAGTTTTACTGTACATTTAAGCATCTATGGTATAATTTAACTGTTTCCATATTACTGTTGGGAAAGAAAAATATCATAGGATACAATTGAAACCTCAGTCAGTGCAGCTATGCTGAAAAAATATCAACTACTGAAACTTCAAAACTGCCTTCGTAAGCTTAAGAGTAGATCTGATGATGAGGAGAGTTTGTCTGAAAGACAGAAACTCATTTAGTCAATTTAAAGACTTCATCTATATGCAAAATAGCAACTCAGTGATGGATCTAGAAAGAGATGTCATGAATTCTTACCTCCTGTCTTCTATATACTGTATTTAGTTCTGTACTTCCTGTTGTCATGAGTTTTATATTCTGATATCCCACTTATTATGAGTAGGAAGAAATATTAGAAGACAACATAGAAACATCACGATGAAAATAGCAATAAAAAGAACATATAGAATAACTTTTAAGGGATCTAAAAAAAAAAAAACAAAAAATAAACTATTATGCTGGGGTCCGGGGAGTGGTGGGGGAAAATGGAGACAATTGTACTTGAACAACAATTAAAAAATAACTAAAAAATAAATCCATAGCATCAAATTTAAGAAACAAAATATAGTGCCTAGACGTACCTAGTAAATGACACAGGCTTTAATGTGAATAATCTATTTAACTGATAAATACATGATATTTTAATATGTATTAAAAAACTATGTTAACTAAAAAATCTTTAATTGAATATTCCTAAAAATTAAGCCCTATCTATGACCAAATAAAAGTAAGTTGCTGTAATGTTAAAATAATGAAGAATTTATCCCACCAGCATAATCATTGTCAAGATCCTTGAGTCAATAATGGTACATCAAACCCACAAGCAAACGTCTTTACTGCATTTCCAAGAGTCATCCAGTTAAAGAAAATTGTACCATTATTGTAAAGAAAACATTTATCAACTGCTTAAGTATTTTGATTAGCACGTTTTTTATATATCTCATGTAATTCTTATAACCATCATGTGAAAAAAAAAAGCATGCCCTCATTCATCAAGTGCTGAAGTCTGTCTAGTGAGGTAAAATAACTTTCCTAAGACTTCATTCTTAGTAAGTAGACAAGCAAGAATTAAAACTCAGTTCTGTCTGATTCCAAATTTCTTGTCCAAAGCTATTAACTGACACCATTCCTCAGATCATCTTAGGGCCATTCATAATGAAAAATAAACAAACAAAACTAAATCAAACCAAAAATAAAAGCCTAACATTCTTCATTGCATTCTGCCAGTATACCTCTGGAGATCCTGGTGTTGAACACTCTAAAAATGTCAAAAAGTGATGATTTTTTAATGCACAAAACAGTCTAGGGACAAATCACTAAAAACATCAGATAAAACCAACATTTATAGTGCATGTGCATGGATAAAATAAAGAGCATTTTCACTTTATTTGGCAACAATATGAGAACATAAAGAAACTTGTATTTTTTTTATTCCAAAGACATTTTATTTAAATCAACACCATCATAATTCCTTTTCACTTTCTGGGGTGTAGACAGAATAATCAAATGCAATGAATGAATTCCTAAAAACTACATAACATATTAGAGGAAATAATTAGGTAACATAGGAAATATTTAAGAATATTTTTGTCCACCCACTTGAAAATAAAAATAAAATACAGAAACTATTGTTAGGAATGGTTTTTATTTTTTAATTTTTTTTAATATTTTATTTATTTATTTTTAGAGAGGGAAGGGAGGGAGAAAGAGAGAGAAACATCAATGTGCGGTTGCTGGGGGCCGTGGCCTGCAACCCAGGCATGTACCCTGACTGGGAATCAAACCTGCGACACTTTGGTTCGCAGCCTATGCTCAATCCACTGAGCTATGCCAGCCAGGGCAGGAATGGTTTTTAAATCATGAATGTTTTTGTTTCTTTATAGAGTTGATAGAAATCAACACATTTTCAATATGATAGAAATTTCAACCTAAATAGCAAAATCAACTTAGTCTTGGTCTTGCCTTCTTGCCTGACTTTCCTTACAGCACATACACATTCGTGTACAAGGTCTGAGGTGGAGTCTGTGGCTCTGTAGAAACAAAGGTCACAGATGACCGGGACTCCTGGTATTTCCTGGTTAGCTCAAGAACCCTGACAGAGGAAAGGGTTAAACAAGCAAAGCCTAAGCATTTGTACATTTTTATATATCAAAAATTAAATCCAAACTATGTTTGATTTAAAAAATACAGCAAATGTAGTTTACATGGACATATATGCAACCCCCTTCTACATGTAGGCATAGGTAGTTAACTAGTTATTAATAAAGGAAGAGAGCAAAGAAAATTAGATATTATTAAGTGTAATCAACTAGGGAGCAGAAGCCTACTTGCTTCACCAGGAAGTTATAGCTTGACACACTCCCCAGGGCACCCCCTGCCATTCCCTGCAGACAACTGAGAAAGGGACAGAGCAGTAAAAGAGGAGGTGAGCGCACACACAGGAGGAACCAAGATGGCGACCATAGAGGCCTGTCCGTCTAGCCTTGGAAAAGGATCAAATTGGATAAGAGACACAACCCTGAAAGATCTGGGGAATGGCTTGGTTAGGGAGTGGGTCCATCAGAAGCCCAGGAAGTCTTTGGAAGTTGATCGGTTATTTTGAAAAAACACCTGGTCCTCCAAGCACGAGACAATATAATGCCAGCTAATAAAAAGCTGTGTCTTGTGGTAACACAGGCTCGCCTTGTTCATTAGCATGTTCTCTTTCCTCATCAACCATGTGGCCTTAGTAGCTCAGCTGGCAGCTGCATGTACTCCAAATGCAGGCTCCAAACGGCAGCCTGGGTACAGCAGCACAGCTATGGACTGTAGCCAAGAACAGCACTAAGCTACCTGCACAAAGACTGAGAACATTGATTGGCATCGGAATCTTTGGACACTTGCCTTCATTTTGGCCTTGACAAACATGAGGCTGGACTTTTTCCATGGCAGAACAGATGGAGATGAGACACGGGCACGCAGGGACAGCCTTCTAACCTTACCACACCACAAACCCCTACGCGTGGGTGTCTCAGGATGCTTTCCTTGGGACTCCATGAAAGTGCACGATTTCTGCTATCAGCAAACATGCATTCAAAACACTCAAAAGACAGTGAAATAGAAAGGAAAGATGGCCTGCACTTGGATCTCAGCTAAGAATTTGCAGTCTGTGGGCAAGTGGGTTTCCTTCCCTGGGTTCACTTTCCAATTTCTCAGTTGGGGTTGATAATCAATACAACGTTGGAGTTTTTCTGTGAAGGTTATATGAATTACACACACAAAGGGATATGTGTGCGTGTGTGTGTGTGTGTGTGTGTGTGCATATGATGAACTTCTTATGAGAGAAAGAAGAGAGAGAAAGAATGGCAAAATAAGACAGAAAGGGAGAGAGGCAAATTCTTACACAGATGAAGGTGCTAAATGGGCAACTGGCAAGACCTTCAAGAAGGCTTTGTGATTATATTAGCAACTGAACATGTTCTGTGACTTAACTAGAAGAGACACCATCACTGAATCATGGCTCCTACTTTTCCTGCTCCTGCTGAGACTGGTGAATGGGTAAGAGCCACTGCTCTCTGAGCTTCTGTTTCAGCCCAGCCACCAGCATCACTGCTAGGGGAAGCCTGGTAGGGACCTAACAGCTTGAGTTTGATGGCCAGCCAGACTGCCTGCAAAGCCACTGCCTGAGGATAAATGAGGGGAGGTAACACCTTAATAACAACTCAGTAGTGGCAGCTTGTTCATCACAAGCTGCATCACAACAGATGCCGTGGTAATTAAATTTGGGGTGGGGACGCTCAGCTCAGACAGTCACTCTCAAATTGGCTGTCAGATCCAAACAGAACTGTGTCAAAAGAGTTTCTGCTGGCAGTCCGTGCTTGGGAAAAGATTTTATTCAACAGGGCCCAGAGGCCAAATTGCTCTTAGTGCCCAGCTCATGGATCCCAAGGGTTCTTTGTTTAGTCATTTGCTGTAGTAGATACTGTAAGCTTTACAGATTGACAAAGTTTCCGTTCGCGCTCAGATTACTTCCTGATTTTTTAAAAGACCATCAATGGATGCATGATAAAATAAATATATTTTGCCTTGCATGGCCACTGACATTGCCATTTATTTTTCTAGAAAGATAATAATATTGGTAGGGCCTGTGTTTGGACGGCCCGTGATGCAGGTTAGGAGACAGGTTCAGAGCAATGAGGTGGGACTCACTAACTTTTCTTCAGTGGTCTTTACACTATACCATACCGCTTCTTAAATTGATTCTTTTGTTTATGACCTTGCCACTGATAGAATTTGATGATCCAAAATAATACCCCAGAGCAATCATTTACAGGCGACAGCCTAGGATGGAATTTCTATTGCTTTCTACTCAGTAAGCTTCAGTGATAAACATTTGCCACAATAAATACTAAACATTCTCTTCATTATTATTCTCATTCCAAATCGGCAAAAAGCCAGCCCGAGATGATGTTCCACTTCAATTCCTAACATTTGTGCAGAATAATATTTGTAATAAATCTTATAATCATCCTTGGTCCAATAATTCACTGCCTGGAAAATAAAGAACCCCCAGGCTCTGAAAGCCAGTAAATCCTGAGAGGGAAATTATCTCATTAATTCTGAGCCTGAGTCTACATGAGACAAACGTCTGCAGGCCCTGCTTTGCAGTCCACACATTCCTGGACCCCCTTCATGGATGTTGAGCCTCCCTCCTCTTTCCCCTCCTTTTCATCTTGCATGGATCTCAGAAATGTGCAGACCCACGCACATGAACACACTTGACACCAGATGATAAAGAAGAAAGAACTCCACCTAGATCACATGAACCACTAAGAAATTAAAAATCACAGAAAACTCCATCCTATAGGAAACATAAAAATATTAGCACTACAAAA
This sequence comes from Phyllostomus hastatus, assembly GCF_019186645.2. NCBI lineage: Eukaryota > Metazoa > Chordata > Mammalia > Chiroptera > Phyllostomidae > Phyllostomus > Phyllostomus hastatus. Next base: position 59,853,414 of record NW_025334033.1, on the reverse strand, counting down.
AAAAATAAAACTGTCTAGAAGCATCCTGGGCCAATTATACAAATAGAGTCAAGTTTTTGTGGTTTGACAGTATTCAGGAGCAAGTTCTGATCCAAAAGTTCTTCCCTCATTTGATGATTACTGGTGCCTGACTTACTGAAATGGGATTTTTATGCAAATATAGTTGAGAATTACATTTACTGAGTTGGCAAGATGTTTTTTTAGCACTTAACTGTGTGCAGTGCAAGAGGCTGGAAGGATGTGTGTAGGACACAGCCCTTGATCAAGACCAGTCCACGATCTTTTTGAAAAGAGAAGACACACACCCAAAACAGTAAAGAACAAGGGAAAGCAGGGTATGATAAGCTTACAACTGAATCTTATGTAAATGAATAGGATGCTGCCCTTGTGAAGAGCTACCTTTTTTTATTGTTGTTCAAGTACAGTTGTCTCCTTTCCTCCCCGCACCATTCCCCGCCCCCCCCCCCACTTTTAAGAAAAGTTCTGAAGACCCCATGGAAGGAAACAAAGGTCCACAAACAGGATACGGCTAGTTTAAAGGTATATAAAATAACAAGAGAACGGGGGAAACCAGGAGAATTAAACAATATTCCGGGGCCCATGGCCACTATATTACAGGAAAAGCCCAGGAGCAGATGTAATAAATGGTACACATTTGATAAATGGAAGAGGTTAGAATATAGTTAGCATTGTTATAACCTTATTTTTGATTTGTGGTCAGTGAGGGGGCCCATGAGTATTTCACGGAGCATGGCTAGAATAGGAGTGTTAAGAAATGACTGTAATGCATCCCATACAAAGGCGGTATCAGTTGATGATTGGGGACAAATATGTTAATAGAATAGAGGGGTCCACAGTTGATACTCTAAGAAGTTGAACCCAAACAAAAAGGAGAGGACTGTGCAAGTCACTAGTAGCAGTTTTTCTATTCCCTTTCTTCTTTCTTTTTCTTTTTAAATTGAGGTATATTTGACATATGACATTATATTAGTTGCAGATATACAATAGAATGATTTGATATTTGTATATATGATTATCACAATGAGCCTAGTTAATATCCATCACCAAAATTTGCTAGTTACAAAAATTTGCTAGTGGTCATAAATTGGAAATATCCTTTAGAATGAAAGCATCTTTTAAAAATACTTCATATCAAGTAATTTGGATAATTTTAGCCTGTCCTTTGAGATGGCTACCTCAATGTTTTTCTGATGAACTTAGGACAGACCAGCATCCAGAGTCCATAAAGAGTCTATAACTACCAAAAAAGGGAGAATTCCAAGAAGATGAAGACCATGTAGTGGAGAAACCACCAAATTCTGAGGTACAATTTTATTTTCCAACAATGGTCAGCTTGAGGCAAAATTTTGGATGTAGATTCTTTCCTGTTAAAAAGCGTTAGGTATAGTTCAAGATAGAAATCAGTATATGCCTACTTACCATAAAAGGAGGAATACAAATAATTCAAGGGTGTAGGTAATGAAAATTACCTGCACTCCCCAAGAAGAAATATAGAAAGCAAACTGCAATTTAAATCACAGTGGAAAGAACAAGACTTTAGAACTTTAGATAATTAATTTTATGAGTCAACCTTTATTGAATTCCTATAATGTCCTGGATTCTTTTCTAGTTTTTTCAAAAGCTAAATTCGATGTGGCTTGTATGCAACATTCATGCTAATAATTTTTTCAGCAATAAGTTGCATTGTGTATCTGGAACATTCAGTGAAAATGTCAGTGATATATATATCATATATATATATATACACACATATATACACACACACACACATAATATATTATACATTACATATTATATATTATATACAAACATCAATTACATATTACTTATTAAATAATTTATTTTTAATTTAATAATATAAGATTACATACATAAACATGTTATATGTATACTTCTCTCTTCCATCTCAGGTCTAACTCTACACACGTATTGAAAGACCTTTTCCCATGCAAACTGTGCTTTAATCCGTATATCCCTTAATACAGTGATTTTCAAGATGCGGCCTGGATGAGCACCGTCAGTGCCACATCACCCAGAGACCCGGGAAACGTTCGTGGTCACCGAGAGAGAGATGTTTTCCGAGGGGCAGGGAGCAGGGATGCTTCTCAATGCCCTCCAGCGAGCAGGACAACCTCTGTCCTCAGAAAGAACGATTTCTCCCCAGATGTCAAAAGTGACAAGACGGAGAAATCCTGGTATACTTTTCGCTACTTAGTGCGGAACTAGACACATATTTGATGCTAAATATCCTATCACCTCTGGTTTAAACTTTTTTATTATGATGGGATCCAGAATTCATCCTGTGAGTTTCTTCGGATATAAACCCAACCTGCTCAAACTCACAAAAAAATAACAAAAATGCACGTGTGGATCAGAGGCTGATTCTTTTTCTTGGCCAGACATTAATGCTTCTGGCTACACACTCCCCAGAGAGAGGATGAGGAACCAGACACACCAGGAAGGCTCCTTCTCCTGCATACAAAGTGCTCTTTAAGGCAACAGTGAGAAGATACAACTCGAAAATAACACTTTGAAAGGGATGTCACTGTCCTCTGCTACCACCGTGTCTTCTTGTCTCCAGATGAATCAAAGGAGGATTTGTCAGTCTGGTTGCCTCAAAGTTCCCAGCCACCCACCCACAGCAGGGAAACCTGTATATTTCAGCATTAACTTTTTTCTAAATCATCATGGCTGAAAAGGATATCTAATTCTACTTTAAGGCATTTTCAGATCTTAGTTTTTGAGGAACCGTTTTCACACACGCGCACACACAGACACATACAAACAGTGAAAAAGGAAAGAACCCTGAGAAAATGTCATTGTGACATCTCTGCTTTGAAACTACATGAGACACATTTGACAGAAACAGGGGTATGTACATGAATATCTCTACCTATCTCTTTATCTATCTGTCTACATGGAAAGACTGTAACAAAGACGCTTCCACGTTTGCAGGTATTAAAATTGATAATCGACCTACTGAATAAATACCTCACTTTTATAAATGGGTAAAAACACACTTTGTCCTAATGACATGAAATACCCCTATTTTTGTCTTTTGGAGGTGGATGCTTTTGATAAATCAAGGATTTATCTTTCCCAACTTCTCATCATTTTTTCACTGTTTCAGGTTATCTGTTTTCTGGAAGGCCTGTGTTTCTTTCTTTTTTTTTTTAAAGATTTTATTTATTTATTTTTAGAGAGGGAAGGAAGGGAGAAAGAGAGAGAGAGAGAGAAACATCAATGTGCAGTTGCTGGGGGTTATGGCCTGCAACCCAGGCATGTACCCTGGCTGGGAATCGAACCTGCGACACTGTGGTTCACAGCCCACACTCAATCCACTGAGCTATGCCAGCCAGGGGTTGGAAGGCCTGTGTTTCTATAACACATCCTCATCTTCCACTAACCCATATGCAAATGTGCCTATGCTTCCCTGTAGCAATTTATCCTTAAGCATCTCCATGAACCTATGCCAACTCCACTGAGAAAAGAGCCTTTTTATTGTTATTATGTAAAGTGTCTTATTTATTAGGACTCTTTTACACAGGTTTCATTTTTCCACGTGTTAGGGTCTCACTATGAAGCAAGTACACGCAGTGGAATAATGGTAGGCCACATCAGACTAAAGATCAAACTAGGGCATGGGAAGGAGAGGAAGTCTGTCACAACTTTTAAAGAGAAGTAGCTTCTGTTAAGGCAATTTCTGATGTGTGCAGTATTGCCCAAGTACAGTACAAAAAGGAATTCTTCCCAGGTAACATCTTTATTTTTTTGGACTTCTTCCATACCACAGGCCATTGTGAATGGAACTCCGTAGGTACGAGGCACATCCTCATGGCCTTCCGATTGTAAGTTACTAAAACGCAGACGCCATTTCTGCGGTGACATACCACACAAATGCAAGTGCCACATTAGACTTCCAAATCCAATGATAACATGACAAACAAAATCAGTCACAGTCCTGTGAAGTATGCCAAAGTCAATTTCTACCTTTTAAAACTGTCTGAAGCCTCAATTTGTTCCCTGAGCACTGGCAACACAGTCCCTTTGAAAAGGTTTTAATAATTAAAAACCACAATCATTCAGCCAAGAATGTGAGTCAGAAAGGACTTTGAATGCTTCCACTAGGTCTAAATGTCATGATTTCTGGAAAGCTGTGGTCACTCTAACTCAGATTTTTTCAGCCTTATGGCCACCAATATTTAGCATGGGATAATTATTTGTTGTCTGCCTTGTTCTGTGCATTGTAGGAGAGTTAGCAATAGTCGTGGCCTCTACCCACTAGATACCAATATCTTTTCCCCAGCCATGTTGAACAGAATGTCTGCAAACATTGCCAACTATCTTATAGGGGACAAAGGCAATCCTGGCTGAGCAGCACTGCAATGTAATTTATTAAAAAAAAAAAAAAGAACACACACACAACTTTAAAAGTCTTTAAAGAGTAGCTATTTGCTGCATGCCATTCCCCAACCCAAAGCTAAAACAAATGTATATTTGTTTTTTATATATACACATATATAAATATATTTGTATGAAATATATTTGTTATATATGTATTAAAGAGTGGAAAGGATTAAAGGAGCTTGTTACAGAAATGGGCTCATCATTTCTTAAATAATTCTCTATTTCTCAGGAAGCACCTTCTTTTGTCTAAATTGAGGATGGGAAAAATAAAATATACAATGGCATCAATGTAGAACTGCCTTATAGCCTTAGGTGGAATCATGAGTGCATCATGAAATCTTACCTTCCACAGGGAAACACATTCACGGTGAGCTCCTCAGCCTCACTTTACTGCCGTATTTCCATCTAGAATAGCAGAGATTGACTGTTCATTTTTATCCCGTGTCTCCACCGGTTTCCAAACTTCTGTCTCTCTCTATTTTCTTATTCTCTTAAAGATTGAGGGGAGTCCCTTTGTAATAAGAACCCTTCCAAATAATCAGAAACATGTTAAGAACATGTATGAAAGAGACTAGTCAGAAAGGACTTTTCCCTTTAAAAAATAAACAGTTTTATTTTTCATCCACTTATTCACTCAACAAGTATCTCTTAAATGTTACTCTATGACAAACATCAGCTAGAAAATTTCAGACAGAAGTTTTACAATAATAAATGGTTATAATAATATTTATACCATAAGCCTTTTTAAAAATTGCTACTTTACTTTATCTTATACATCAGAAATGAATATTATCAATAGCTGATGAGAAGAACAAAAGATCTTGACTATTTAACTAAAACTTTGTATTACATTTTATTTTGGATGATTCCAATGTTGTACATTTGGTCCCAGTAGTTTTAAGATTCTAAAAATGCAATAACTATTGTAGTAGTGGAGCATTATAACCCACCCCACCATTCTTGTGACATTGTTTCTGTAAATGCTGACTCTGATCAATAGGTATCTTGTAGATAAACAGCATGTTTGTATAAGAATCCTAGGGAACAAGTTCAAAAGACACTCCTACCTTCAGTCATCTTAGCTCTGGGAGATTTGCTGCACTTCAACCCTAGTATCAGGATGACATAAAACCAAGATGACGAAAACCAGGATGATGTACACCAGACCACTGATTGATCAGTTTTGAGGTCATTATCAGAATGGACTGTACTGGTCTGCATGTAGATAAATTGTAAGCCCCCTCCCTTTGATCTCTTTATTCTGCTTTCCCTCTGCTTCCTTATAAAAACATCAGCCTGCACTGAGATGTTAAAATAGACTTTGAGACAAAAGTTTCCCTTCTTCTCAGGTGCCCAGTACTTGAATGAACCACTCTCCTTACTAGTACCTGTCTCACAAGTTCGTCTTTCATTGTGGCAGGCAGCCAAACCTGGGTTCAGTTACACCACGTATGCTCTAATTCCTTTTCTTTCAAAGAAAAAAAAGGGGAGATTGAAAGGTAAGGCATATGCCCAAATCCTATATACTGTGCACATCTTAAAATTATTTGGGGGACATTTTTATTCATCTTATCTTAATATATCTAAGGAAGGTTAGCAGCTCTTGTACAGAGGAACATTGCAGCACTAGGACCTTAACTAATTTACAACATTGTGCAGAATCGAACAGTCATATAATCAGTTGGCCAAGTGGAATTCAACTGCAAACCCGTGTAAGAGACGTGCGGCTCCCCAAGCTGTTTTCTTCTACCTTCTCTCACACGCCACGGCCGCACCTCACAAACCAGCATTTCTGTCTTGTCCATCTTTCCCAAATGCTTTTCCACGTGTTTTATTTCACCATTCCAAAATATCCTCCTTTTCTACACCTATATGATTCCTGTCCATCCTTATTTTAATGGTTGCCTTAAACACAACTTCTGCAAATTTGTCGACCTCTAACCATAGTTATGTGGAAATCACATTTATATAATTTCTGTACCGATGTCTTCCTGTGTTGTATTCTCAGTCCTGTCTTGGGCAGAAGCAAATGCTGGCAGGTCAGTACAGACAGCAGCGCTGCACGGTGTCCCTGGGCCCAAACAACTTCAGGCTCTTCACTCAGCGTCAGAGTCTAGTGCTTATTTCTTGCACGTAGTGGCGGTTCTACTTCAAACGGGTGTGATGAAGAGGACCGTGGCATTAGCAGCTCTTCAGAAACAAACTTTTTTCTGGGAGTGCTGAGTTTTCCTTGCCTCTGACATTAAGTGACACTGGTGTCTTAACCTCAAGGGAATGGTTGTTTCTCCGTCTTCACAACATATTTACAAGCTCAGCATACGGCATTAAATCAATATGTTTGCCCATTGCAATTCTGTGAATCTGGGCAGATTTCTAATAAGATCCAAGGTGAATTCTGTGCATTCAAAGAATGTTTCTGTAAGAATAGCTTCTTCTAGGTAAAATTATCTGGCATCTCTACACACCACAGCTGTCACCATGAGACTCTTCTGTTCAGTCAAATTGTATAACCACTTGTCAATTTTACAATTAAGCCCTACATTGCTTATGACTGGCCCTCTGTATTTGCTAAAATTAACCATGTCCAAATGAAAATTGGTGGAATCAGTAGGCATATACCCTACTGCATTAGCAAAGCCATAGACAAAAGCTTGTTTAGCTGAGTTGGAGTTAACAAGAAAAAAGAAAATTAATTCAACTTCCTGTTGTCCAATATTGTAACACCTGAACTCCATATTGAAAACATATGGAAGGGTCGTACATTAATATTTTAGGTTTTTATTGTAATAAAATCATCTACAGCTGTGGCAGACTCCGGCCAGCAGAGTCCGCGTGTTGTGACTGAACAGGAAAACAAATGCGCAGACTATACCAGTCCTGTGGAGGAAAGGGGAAGGTGTGGTACTCTCTTAACATGAGAGTCCTGCGGCCACTTCTCTCAGGGGGAGAGCGCCTCGGCCACTCTCTCAGGGGGAGAGCACACTGACACTTCCCTGGACAGGCTTTTATTGTTTTTCTCGGGTCTTACATCAAAGAAGGATTTATTATCTATTACATAGAATATTGTTGTCTACATTTTAGGTACAATCAAGGGAATGAAAATAACAAATGCAGAAGGGAAAGGTGGTGAGCTGATTAGCTCTGTCCTTGGGAAAATTCACACAGGTTTTGGAAATTACCTTGAAGATAGGCAATCAACATCTACTGTTTCAGACCAGGGTGAGGGAGTTTTAGCAAGAGCAAGCCGGGACAGTCTGTATGCTTTTTCTAGGCCTGATTCCCATGGGAAAACTTGGTTTGAAGGTCTGGCTCCTGCCCACCACTTCGCTCCTATAGGTTTCCCATATAGGGCTGAAACCGGTTCCCTATATACAGTGATTTGCCCAGACCTATCATAGGGGTAATAAAATTGCTTCCCAGTCCCTCCCCTCCCCTCCCCTCCCCTCCCCTCTCCTCTCCTTCTCTCTCTCTTTTCCTTCCTTCCTTCCTTCCTTCCTTCCTTCCTTTCTTCCGTCCGTCCTTCCTTCCTTTCCTTCTATCTTTCTTTTCTTCCTTTTCTTCCTTCCTATCTCTTTTCTCTCACACTCCTTTCCTCCCTCCCTCCATCCTTCTCTGTTTCTTTTTTTCTTTCTAAGAATACTTGATGCTTAATATTTTTAAGATGTATTTATTTATTATTTAGAGAGGGAAGGGAGGGAGAAAGAGAGAGGGAGAGAAACATCAATGTGTGGTTGCTGGGGGTCATTGCCTGCAACCTAGGCATGTGCCCTGACTGGAATCGAACCTGCGACACTTTGGTTCACAGCCCATGCTCAATCCACTGAACTATGCCAGCCAAGGCTGATGCTTGATTTTATATGAATTCAGGGATAATTCTAATAATGGGTTATGCTTTCTCTTTAAAAGATAAAACTTGAATTTCTTTTACCCAAATTATTAGTTCTCTGCATTGGTTTGAAAGCCTCCATAGCCCTCTGATAAAAAAGGCGCATTTTCTGTACAATGTTCTATAGGTATTTACTGAATGGTGATTATGTATTTCAAATTTTTCTTAGTACTTAACATATATTAAATTCATCAAATTGTGTAATAGTTACTCTAATTCTCCTTGTTGTACAGATGAGGAAATTGAGGAAGAGAAAAAGGATGCAACATATATATACACACACAAACATATACACACATATATGTATGCATGTATATATGCATATATGTGTGCGTGCATATATATATATATATATATATAAAGAGACAGAGAGAGAGAGAGCACTATGTAGCAATGTATGTGGAATGATAGCTCAGCTCTATGTCAATTTGAAGTCTTCCTTTTAACTACTATTCTCTGATGTCCAGAGAGTTTGCATTTTGCAAGTTCATGGAGGTTATGAATGATTAAACCACTATCTGAATACAGATATTCAGGTTGCAGAGCTTCTGTTTTTGATCACAATGAAATCCTGCCTCAAGGAAACAATGTTTGCTGATGTAGAATAGTATATGTGGGATTTATTTGGAGCCATATCCGATGCCTAAAATTTCCATTTTTGGTTATCACACCTGCATTTTTCAATATAGAAACCACAAGGCTTAATCACCTTGCAACCAAGTTTCATTTTGTATTTTGTAGCCAGACTTTACATCAACTCTTTTGTAAAGTTATTTTTTTAATAAAACAATTTGTTTATTTTCTCCAGTGTAGCAGGATGGGGGGTGGGGATTAAAAGACTGAACCATGATGGAAGTCACATTTTTCTATAAAAATATGTGATTTCAAAACATTTAGATTAAAAAGTAAAATTTTAACAGAAGTCATTATTTTATGCTGTTATGGTTCAGGCATTTTTTCTTTTCTTTTCTTTCTTTTTTCTTTTTTTTTTTTGGCCTTTTAAAGAAAATTAGCTGTGCTTGAGAATAAAGGCCAGGATATTCAGCAGTCAAAGCCACAGGGTCTCAGCTCTGGCAGTGTCCTTGGTGCTGACCTAGTGCAGTCCTGCCCCTACTCACCTCCTTCTTTCCCTGTGATTCTCTCTTGGAGTGCCGCCCCCCTAAGTTATGACAGAACAGTGCCACATGCCCAGGAAGCCAGAAGGATCTGAAATAAAATCCAAAATCTACTTCTTACTGATTTTATAATCTTGACAGAGCTTATTAAATTTTTTCAGGCTCCATTTCCTAATCTATAAAATGGGGATATTAATTCCTACCTACAGGCTTGTTTTGAAGAGGTAATGAGCACAGTGCCTAGCATATGGTAAGGTTCAATTAATGTTGTTTCCTTCTCCCGCTTCCTTCCACTTCATTTAGGTCCCATTTGGTAGCATATCTATCTCAGTGCCGCCTGCTGGCACTGCCCTTCCCTGGGCCTCAGGGAATGCAAACCATCCGCTCACCTGTGCCCTCCCAGCACTGTGCACATAACTCCACAATGACATCATCTTGTCTCAGAGTTATCTGTATATGTACCTCTTTTGTCTGCTAGACTATGAACTTCCCAGAAGAAAGCTTAGCTGTTGTTGGTTGTATCTTCATCCTTTGCAAGGGTTCTTGCTTGACATAGAGCATCCAGAGTGTAAATAGTTGCTAAGTGGAACTGAAGTTATTTACCTTTCTGAATTTGGTTTCCTCATTTTTTGTATTACAATAATGAGTTTTGCCCTTTAACCTTACAAATTACAGTGAGAATCATGTGATATATATGTTATAATAATTTTAAAAATAATTCCAAATGCTCAGCTACATTAACATTTATTCGGGAATTAATTATATTATCTTCTAAAGTGGCATACTAGTCATATGTGCTTGCCTATTCTAGTCTGTAAAATTTAGTATTATACAAAGCTGAATTAAAGCTCATATCTCTTAATACTGTCTTCTCTCAATAAAACTGACCTTTAGTTTTCACAAACTTATTTTTGCATTTAGAACAATTCTGTTCTTAGAAAGATAAGCATTGTTTTCTGTGTAAAAAACCAATGGTTCCATACAAATAAATATTGAAACAGGAATTTGAAGGGGATAATTTTTTCTCTGAAGTCTTAAGGCATTTGCACATTTAGGCATTTTTATTAATTATGAGATATAACTCCAAACTTTATTTTTTTTGATATACATAATTTGTGCAATTTTGCAGACCAGGAAATCAAAGCATGGATGGATAGATGAATATGTATATACATATACACATACATATACAGGTTCCAGCAGAAATAATGCCCCTTTTTATTATAACATCTCTTACTGAAAAATCATAAGCATGCAATTCTGTAATATAACAATATCACACTTAAGCACCCCATGTGACATTTTAGGTGAAATGTTCAAATTAAAACTCTAAATTATTATACCCATATTATTACCCAATCAACCACACTCAAGCAGGCCTGCCTTCTGCTGTACTCTGTATGTATATGCATTTGTGCATGTATGTGTATATTTTTTTCGGAAGTGGATGAGGTTATAGGTGGGTTTTTGGCCAGGACAGATGAAGTGTCAGAGCCAAAAGAAAAACAAATGATGGAGAATGTTTGCTACCTTATCCATACCAGTTTTTAGCATTGGCCCAAAACTCTAGGATGATATCCAGTGAGAGTTCTCCTTCAGGACTACTCACGGACTCTTCCCACTGCTTTGAAAACAATTTTCTCCTCACTTGGGCTGCTCTTTTACACCACTCAGGTTTCTGAAATATCATCTTCTCAGAGAGACGATGATCACCCCACCCATGAGCCCTATGTGCCTGACCTCTTTGTAGTTCTCCACAACATCTGTCACTTCCTGTAATTATATCTTTCTTTTCTCTCTCTCTGGCTCTCTGTGTCTCTCTTGCTCTCTCTGTCCCTCTCTCTCTCTCTCAATTGATTGGTAACTCACACTAGAATATAAGAGCTAAAAGGGCATGAGCATCGTCTTTCTCATTCATTTCTGAATTAGCAGCAACTTGAAGACTGCCTGGCACATAAAGACTAAAATATTTATTGAAAAAAAAATGAATGAATGAATAATCAAATGGAAGAATTTATTTGAGAGAAAAATCAAGGCAAGATGAATAGCTTCTATAACCTTCATTAAAAACTCATTCAAAGTTATGTAAATATGGACTCTAAGATGGTTCTCATCTTAGCAGTGGGGTTTGTGCAAATCAGCATGCTACTCCTTAAATCTTGCCAGTCGTTCTTCACAAATAAAACTTTAAGAATATTGGTAAATGCCTTAGAAAGTTCCACCTGACCAGTGTCACTTTTATAAAGGCTTATTAGCAGTTTTGAAATTTTATGTTTTAAACTGTTTCTCCTTAGAAATGTATATTTATACAAACATATACACCAATGTATGTAGTTGGATATTTGGGGCCCAGTTTTTTCCTAAGTGTATATTTTGAAAGAACTCAGGAATGCATAGAATTTGGCACTGTTTGAGTCTTAGTTTTTCTGATCCAGTTGCCAATACTATTATTGGTAGATTACTAATCATTTGAAGGTGAACTTAAGAACATCCAGATCAACCAGATGCGATGGATTATTTGTTACTTCAAAAAAACACGCATAAGTAGACACATACCTAATGACAACATCTATTCAAAATCAATCAGAAATGAAAAGGAGACAATAGGAAAAAGAACTCTTACTACGTGTACATTCTTTAAGTTTGGCGCTTACTAACCAATTTTAAGTCTTTCTAAATATAAAGTTTTTCATTTTTGCTTAATTTTGTTTTCTTTTTGTTCCAATCTACCACATTCTTTCCAATGAAGAGTCGTTCGAGCCACATACCTCCTGTTGGGCTCTCTGCTTTATACTTGGGTCTAGCTGGCCTTGTCTTCCTGAGATCTCAGTGCTGCTTGCCCTCTCCTTGGATCAGAGCCCTCTCCAGATGGTTGCTATTACCTGAGACTGTTTTTAAAAGGCAGCAGTTACCATGTGGATGGAGATATTCCAGGGCTGTTCTCAGAGAGCTAAGCAGGCCACGTTCATTACCTAGGAATGCAAACACCAAGTTTCACTTTATTTGTCCCACAGTAGACTGTAGAAAGTTGCTCTGGTCGCAAGTCGTGGCGGAAGTCTCTATATCACGGGACCTCTGACGACGAGCTGTGTAGTCCTTCAGGTCCAGGATCGGATGTGATAGTGAATTCAGAGACGTGATAGGGCTGTGGAGAAAGGAGGTCTGCTGGGCCTCTTGGGAGACGTTACCTTTTACTGTAAGGAGGTTCCAGATATTTAATACTTTTTCTAGTCCCTCTACTTCTTTTTTCTACTACTCCTATTACTATTACTGTTATTAATACTAACCTCATCACCACAAGTCTGTGTATCCACACTGTGCAAGAGACTGTTCCAGAAATTTTACATGCACTAATTCTCCTGTTAATTTCTCCCCCAAACAGTCAAGGTGGATAGAATGCACGATTGATGGGTAAGAAGTTGGAAGTCACTAATAGAGCCAATGAAATATAGACATAGACCCAGGATTTTGACCCACTGAGCTTGTATCCAAAGACAGCTGCTGGCCCACTGCTCATCTTTACATTCACACAAAAGCCTCCACAGATGATGATGCATTTGCTTTCTGGCTTCAAAAGATCAAGATGATTCTTTAATTTTCCCATATTTATCACTATTCATCTTTGTGTTTGTTTGTTTGATCAATAATGCACTCTAAACCTCTGATTTGTCAGGGAGAAAAGAGAAGAGGAAAGAAAAACTGTAAATGAAGAATGGAAAGTTTTTAATGCATCTTCCGAGCACCAACTTAAGAGAATAAAGAGGCTATTTTCAGGTTCTTCATGAGCAGAAGGGAAAGAGGGTCTCAGATTCTCCTACTTACTCATGCAAGAGGGAACTCAAGGGGTGCTTGTCAACTTTCATTCACTCAGGTGCTGTGAACCCAGCCAAAAATCACACAAATTTAAAGGAAGTCATAGAAAATAAACTTTAAGGAGGAAAAAAATGCTACAAGTGGCACCTTTCTAATACATTGTTTTAAAATGAGTAAAAAGATATTAGTAAAGTCAAAAGTAGAATATGAAATAAGGATAGGAAAGGAAAGGAAGGAAGGAAGGAAGGAAGGAAGGAAGGAAGGAAGGAAAGGAAGGAAGGAAAGAAGGAAGGAAATAGAGAGAAAGAATTTAAAGTAATTGCTTTAAATTTCTTCAGTGGATGAGAAGACCGATGACCAAGGTATACTATGTATATTTTATTTATTTTTCAAGCAGTATGGAGAAGAAAAGATTAAGCATTTTATTAATAAAATAACTCTTCCAGAGTAAAACATTTGGTAGCAATAGCTAACAAGTTAATAGAGGCAGCATAATTTCTAGAAAACAATTTTAAAGTGCTGTATGTGTGATAAGACCACTCACAGCACATTCAGCAATCAACAAGAGAGACCCCAAATTTCTATATGTAGACTGAGCTACACTATCGAAAAAGTGACTGAGAGGTGGCCAGCCATTTGTTACGTTATCATTTGTTTGACATCTCTAAGTTTGAATCCTGACATATTTATAGCTTGTATGAGTTGATAGGGGCAGTTCCCATAATAAGAGTAATGCTTGTCCTTTGAAAGATTACCACCAACCATGTAAGTGTGGTTTCTTATGGGATGGAACTTGTGACAGTCTTGACATTTTCTTGTACCTGTGTGACATGTCGTATTGCAGATACACTTCCTGTGACGGGATATCATTAATGTCGATGGATCTCTCTGGGTCCTCAGGCTTCGTCACATGCACACAGGCACACTAATGCCCTCGGACAGGAATACGGTGGAGATGGTCCCCCCTTAAATTGGAAATATAATTATTTTATTGATCCTCATGAAATTTTGTTCTACTGTAATAAGTATGTCAAGGTGAGAAGATAAAGTAAATTAAAAAAACCACATACTTCCAACTAAATTTATATTCCTGTTAAAATTAAATCTTAAAAACTATGTTCTTGTTTTATTTCGGTTTAGGTAGGAACACAGTCATTAGGTGCACCTTAATGTTTATTAAAATTGCAGTTTGACTATTGATGAGGATACTGTATTTTAATTTATAAATCCATTTTTATATGTTTAATTGGAATAGCGGGGTGTTGAGTCCCGGCTCGTTGGATAGCCTGTCGAGTTTTCATCTAATACTACAAAAGCGGTATTCTATTCTTTGAGGTGAATGGACCTTGAGTTTTGTCTTCCAATTCATTACCCTCCCATTGTATGCCTTCCCTGTAAAGTATCTGTAAACAGAAATGTCTCTAAATTGTTAACCTACAGAATTGAAGACACTTCATTCTCTCTTTCCTCGAAGAAAATGGAGAAGGTGTGTCTTTAAGGCTATAGCTCATTACTTTGTTGACTCTAATTCCTGGATGCCTTTTAAATTTCTACTTGTTTCTTTTTGGGGATTAGAGATCGTTGATGATGACCATGGCACAGGACGGGTTTGTTATCTTTTACGTCAGCCATGAAGGGTTCATCCCCATTTCCCAGAATGTGAGGGGCGGCGATCACTCTTATTTTTTCATCTTTGTGGTTTCCATGGGAATTCGAGACACAAGACCCTTATCCCCAAGGTTGATTGAGGTATAAAGGTCTGTAGATTGTGGGTTTTGTCTCATTGTTTCTCATTTCTAGCAGACTAAATTTTATCACTGGCTTGGTTCTGTTAACATATTTTCCCCAGTACAGAAAGCCATGAACTAGTTGGAAACAGATTAATTTATATCAGCCTTTTGAAAGGCAATGAGTGAAAAAGACAGAAAATTTCTAAATGTCAGAAATAATACTTTCTGGGCCATCGGTCAGGATTTTCCAATTTTCAGTGGTTGCAGTTATTGTATGGAGAAGAATTGAGGATGGGTACATTATAAGTAAGCTTTCGTGTACTTAATGGATCTGAAAACTCCTTGAATTCCATTTATTCACTCTTCCATTAGTATTTAAAATTCTAATTGTGTTCCCACAATGAGTCATTCTGTATCAGTGGCTGACAGTTGACAATCAGGGTGGCTAGAAATGAACATTTTTACCTATCAAATTGGGCTTTGTATACTGAATAATTGCTAAGTAAAAGACACTGACAAAAGTAATTTGATCACAATGTGGATTACCAATATCTGCTTCTCATTATAAAACATTTCCAGAGGCTATTAGGGAAAATACTGGGGATTTGCAGTGCAGTAGATAAGCAGCCGTAGGCTCAAAAATCTAGAGTTTAAGGTTGACTAGAGAATTCCATAATATAATATTTTTTAGATCTTTCTGTTTAACATGCCCCATAGTGTATGCAGTACAAAACACTGATGTCTTTCCCCTCGCCCTCCAGTAGGTGGCACTGTGGCTGACTAGCATGGTTCAGAAGCAATGTTAAGTTTAATCAATTTCTGAAAGCAGCTGGGTAGAACATTTAAGTAGTGAAATTTTCCCAAGTTCAGCCTCTAAGATATGATGAACTCTACCTTCCAAATACTTGTTTAAAGTGCCATAATCAGTTTCCCGATTATGTCAGCTTAAAATATAGAGCTATACCAACAACAAATCCTGATTCTAGTAAGTAGACCATCAAATGCAGTGTCAACAAACACTCAAAAATGGGATCCAAAAAATTACAAAGCTAATATTGTTTCACAGGAATTTAAGGCAAATAAATCCAAAAAGTAAATGAAGACTTTTACCCAATAATTCCCATGAGGAGAAAGATGAATGTTCCTAAGCTGTAATAGAAATGACAAATATTTTAAAAACATTATCTGGCTAGACGAATTCTGAGCAAGGGGGACAACTGTAAAGCAATCATTAAAGTTAAGATATTTAAAGAGAGAGGGATGAAATGGAAACCAGGGTAATTTTAATCCATCAAAAAATTGTAAATATTTCCTTGCATCTCTGGTATGCAGTTAATCTCACAGAGAAGAATATCAACAAATAGTTGTTGATTAGCTAACTGCATGATTTTTCTTCTGCTGGGTTGAGTTTCTTGGAGGCGAGGTCCATCACTTATACTGTTTTGTGGTCCCAGCACCTGGTGATAGAAAGAAGGGTATGCTAACAGAAAGGAAGTCAGTGAAATATATCTAATGGAGGTGTCTGTGTACAAGCAAATGAGGGAGAAAAGAAGGAAGAAGCTGAGACAAGTGTTCCATTGAGATAATCACTATTCATAAAATGGAAAACAGGAAAAATACAAGGCACCCAGGAAATCTCGCACACAGCCAGGTAAAGGGATGAAGTTCAGCTCTTAGATCATCCAAGCTATGATGCTAAGTGGAACATTAAGAGACAGTAGAATATGTATCTGCAGGGTGGACAGCCACCAGACTGCTGTTTTCCTGGACTCTTTTATGTGGTTGTATAGAATTAACACACACACAACAAATCGATCTTGATGATCTCTGTATCTAAACTCTTAGTCTGTTCAGAGAAGTTTCTAAGTGCAAATAGTAGGGTCATCTGGGAGGAAACATCTGATTTCTAGTTTCCTCTCCTGGTTTTTCCAATATACTGTTTGGTCTGAATAGAATAATAATACACACACACACACACACACACATCCTTAAAATTGTAAAAGTCTATAGAATGCATGTTGTTTCTATGATCATTATGGACGTTCTGTCTATAATGTCTAGAACATAGGGCAGATGAATTAATTTGAGACTGTTTTGCCAGGAGGGTCTGTTGGTTCTAATTGTTGGTAATGGTGCAGTTCATTTCTAGGTGAGGACTTCATATTACTGTCACCGTGTGAAAACAGCAGCCTTGTGTGAATGCTTTCCCGGAGTAAAGATAGAGCAAGTGGTATGTGACAGCAGAGAAACCGGGGCACGACGTTATCTGTATTCCTACATTAATAAAACATAAAGTGATTGGGTATGTGGTGAGATTGAAGCAACCTTGCTGTGTCTGCAAAGCTATTCTTCAAAGAGGATTGCTGAGGATTTTGCCCCGTTCTAGTACAATTACACGCAGAGACCTGCTTGGGCTCTAGAGCTTGATTACTCCATTATTGTTTCTCTTATATAAAATCCCACATCTTTTCCTTTCTTCACTCCACTCTGAGCTGCTCGTTGGCAACCTAGTCATCCTTTACATCCTTGGGTCAAGCCTGTGCTCCATAAAGCTTTTCCTGATCTCTCTCTAGAAACAAATATGTGTGCATAAAATGGCATGCATCCAAAAACTCAGTGGATTTCATTGCCTCCCCCTTTTTATGTTTTCCTCCTTTAATAGACACCACATTTTATTTATCTGTGCATGCGTGTGTGTTTTGTGTGTGTCTCTAATACCCAACAGAATGGCTCATGCACAGAAAACATTTTGTCACTGTTTAGCAAATAAAACCTATGCAAAGAAAATTGTGAGAGTATCAACTCAGGTATACCTGACTATATATCCTCCTCATTCCACCACTTATAATTTATGTGACCTGGTATTTAAATTGAGGATATAATATTAATTTTAGAGTTTTAGGGAAAGTTAAGTGTGAAAAAGATGTCCTCAATTCCGCATTGTGACTTGCAGTTATTAAAGTTCAATGCATAGAAAATATTTCTGGAAAAAAAAAACCCTGTAGGTTTCACGTAGTGTTATACAGCTTAAAGGAACAAAATATGTTAAAATGTATCTTTGGAGTATGTTAAAATGTATCTTTGTGTTATTTTAGGTTTCTAGTGAGGTTGTTTATTCTCATATAACCTTGAAAAATCTATTCCAATTCTTTTCAGCATCAGTTTAATCTAGTGAGACAATTACTGAGTTAATTTTCCATAATGACACACATGTAAACAATCTCACTGTATCTGTTTTCTTTTTTTAAAATTCTTTCTTTTTTTTACTTTAAGAAGTACTGCAACCAATGTGTAACACTCTAGTTTGTTTACCTAGGACTGGGGTGAACAAAATCCTATTGGAAAGCAGGGAGGGGGTGAGGACACAGACCTGGATCTGAGTACAGTTCTCTGTGTAGGCTGAGGACTGGGGTGGAAGGGGACGGTGCTGGTACCTAGCATTTAGTCATCGTGAGTTGTGACACTGATTCTAAAGGCTTCACATACCCTAACTTCTTTAACCCTCCAGAACCCCCATGCAGTAGATGTTACACTTATTCCTATCGTTATAGCATTGTATAAAATAAGAAACTGCAGTAAACTTTCCTGAGGTCATTTATCTGGTAACTAGCAGACCTGGAGTTTGAACAGAACCACTAGGACAAACTGTTTCTATATTATAGTTCTCTAAGTTCCTATATTGGCAATTTCACTAAAGAGAACATATTTCTACTATAGAAATGCAATCAGGAAAAGATAAATAAATAAATGAATAAATTGCAGCAAATATCTTGAGAACAATAACCATGGTAACGCACACGAGAAAGATACAATCCACCAAAAAAAAAAAAAAGGATTTGGGCTTAAATGACTTGCAGCCTTTGGTTCCCCCCACCAAGGTGCAAATAATATGTGTGTAACTTAAACATTTTTCAAAACCTTAGAAAAGTTTGGTAAATAACCCAGGTACTTGAATGAAGCTAGCATAATTATCATAGAAACTTGGATAAGGTAACAAGAAGGCACAAACTCATACGCGTGCATGCACACAATTTGTGCACACATGCAAATTCTTTCTTTCGTACACAAATCTGTAAGGCTCCATTCCTTTTGAGTTGTGATGCAGAAATTCTGAATAAAAGACTAGAGCAAGTAGGATTCAAAAGCATGTCAATTAACAATGAACAATAACAGTTTATATGCTGCTAAACCCCATGTAAATTTGCCATTCAAAACTCAGGAGAAACAATAATCTTTCTTTATGTTTTTAATAAAATTAAAGCTGGACCCATGTTCCACTCAGTCATTACCCAGCCCCTCCGAATCCCCCACGCCCATCTCAGGATGTCATCCAAAGAGTCTAGCAATGACATGTTCACAGAGCAGGAATGATCACATTCCTTCCATCTCAGCAGTCTTTATCTTTTTCTCTTGCACTTTCTCTTTTAAAGCACCCTAGTCCTGAGCACCTTCTAAATGCTCCAGGTGGCTCAGACATGCGCTTCTCATGCTTAGCCACACATAGTCTATGTTCAGGATGCCCCACAATAGCCTGCAAAATCCCGATATTTACCTGACACTCCATGCTTCTGTTGTCCGTGCTTCTGTTTCTTCCTTGGCCCGTTTGCGGAAAGCAGATTAGCACCCCTGGAAAAAACCCGGGCCTTGGCTTTATCCTCTCTCTTCTGCCCATGGTCTGCCCTTCCTCCGGTCTCGTTCCAATAGCAGCCTTTCTCCTTCACTATCTGTCCATCCACTCTGCCCTTATTCCTTGGTGCTTCCTATGTTAAAGGAACACCTGTGTAGGTAATTTCTGAAACTCAGTCCCAGAACAGAAAATGCTGTAGGGCTGCTGGGTGGAGCGGGAGGTGGAAATGACCTTGTCTAGGAGACCTAGGCTCCTTCCTCTTTCCCGGAGTCTGGAGAGAGACAATAGTTGATTTGCCTTTATGGTTTTTCCCCCTAAAATAGCAAGAACACATCAAAAATTAATAGTAGATTTTCCTAACACACCAGGAATACAGAGATAGTTTAATATTTATTATTAAAGTCATTAATATGTCATCTATATGCAAAATATACAATAACCATGTGATTATTTAAGAAGCTGTTGGATTAAAAAAAAAAGCAAGTAATCTAGCATCCATTTGTGGAAAAGTCTTTAAAAAGAGCCTTAGAATTGAAAATGAGAATACTATCTTAAATTGGAATCCAACAGTAGCATCAGTGGTAAAACACTAAAGACAGTCTTGCTTAAGATCTATGCCAATTTTAAAAAATAAAATGATTCATAGGCTAGAACATAAAGGACATCAGTGTAAGAGACAGGAACGGCAGGGGAATGTTGTTTCCCCAGAATGTCTCACGAATAAATAGGCAATGCAGTGGCTTTAAATTCACTGAGAGCAGTCTTCCTGCCTATAAGAGGTGACCCTCACTGTTCCATCTGCATGCATGTGTGGCCTGGGCGGGCAGCTGGGCCCCTGGCTTCTAAGGGTCTGTGCCTACTCTAGTGCCCTGCTCTCCCCATCTTGAAATTCTTGATAAACTTTGAACAAGAAGCCTCACATTTTCCCTTGGCATGGAGCCCCCAGATAGCATTGCACTGTCCTGGCCGCCAGCCTGATCAGGGGCATCTGAGCATCTCTGATGATCTTCCCTGTGCGGAAGCTGGAGTGGACCTGCTTGTCCAGGGTGGGCAGCTGCAGCAGAGAGATTCCTGAAACCTGGCTGCAGGCTTCACTGGATGGTGGTCCGAGAATGATACTTCCCAGACCTCACAGGCAGGGAATCCAGGTCACTGCTATTAAACCTGGGGCTGAGCTATGGGCTCTTCTTGGCTGGGAGTGAAAAATAAAGCTATTTTTTTTAAGAATTCTAAAGTGATTAGAGTTGAAAATACAATTGTCTCTGGAAACACTATGACCCTTTCAGTATAAAACAATAGATGATGTAATAAAGAAACTTATACTTGGGTAGATAAAAATGAAAGCATTGCCTGTGGCAAAAACCATGCAGATACAGATAAAACATCATCGAGGTATCACATGCAAGCACGCACAGATGGTGAAGCTGTCAGCAATAGTAATGTGTATCTCAAGCTTTAATCATGTGTAAGTTTCATCACAGCACATGCCACTCCTGCCAGTGTTCTCTGGTAGAAAAGATCATGGATTTGGGAATCAGCTGAATAGAGTTCAATTTTGACTCCACGTTTTTTCTAGATGTCTGATCTTAATCCAGTTACTCAATTTATTTGTACTTCAGCATCCTTATCTGTGAAATGGGAAGACTTATTGTTCCTTTTTAGGATGGCTGCCGTGAGGACCAAATGAGATTGTAAATGCAACATATTTATCACAGTGATGTAACAAGCACCTGATAGATATCTGCTGTACTAGTGTTTTTGTTGCTGTTGCTGTTCTTATTATTAACTTTATAAGAAAATGATCAGCTAGGTGATAAAAAGATGTATTTCAAATAGGAAGTTATTTATATTTTATTTTATAAAAAGGAACACCCTATATATCTTACAATAAAGGATTAGTTAAATGTGCAATATTATGACACATATAAATAATGGGAAATATTATAGTATTGGAATTTATCTTTAAATAAAACACTATCCAAATATACACAAGTGGCCTTATTACTATATATACATCACAATCTCTGTGTGTTTTAAATATGAACAGGACAAAAGGTAAGATGTTAAATTATCAAAGATAATTTCTCTTACTGGTGAGACATATTTTTATTTTATTCTCTTACTCTCTGCTTTAAAAATTTTGAGTGAGCTTAAAAAAGTTGTAATTGAAAGTAAAAGTATTTTTGAAATAGCATCCCACGTTGTGAGAATTTGTGTGATCTCACACACACACACACTTTTCTTCTATTTATTTAGGAAAAAAATGGCCTTAGATGAAAATAATAGTCATAGGTTATTGAAACTAGGGGTATTGGAAAGAGTGAATAGTACCGGTAAAGCTTGAAAAACATTCTCCTCCAGAGAAAGTGTAATTTTGAGAAGTTAAAAGTAGTTTGTATTATATTTAAACTCAGAAGAGGACAAAGAAAAGGCTTTAAATTACTTTAATGATACAATAAAGAAGATCAAGTTTTGAGAAATTATTACTGACTTTAAAGACGAGTCTTCAAAGATAAGCATTGTATTTAATTTGAAGTGCTGCTATTTTTTTTTTCATGAGAGACAGTATTTGTTTGGCCTTAAAAAGGCTACTTACCTATTATTAATAGCTAGACCTTAAAAGGGCTATTTAGCTATTATTAAAATATGAAAGTAGAACAATCACAAAGAGGGTAAAGCATTCATAAATATTTCAAATTGGAAAAAAAATATAAGCCAAGATAGCAGACTATCGCAGAGGTCATGAATATACAATTTTTTTTAAATGTGTGAGTTAATTGAGAATTTTTCTCTCATAGAATGGTTTCCATGTTATTGGCTCATTTCTTTTTTATCAAAAGTTAAAATCACAAAATATGAGAGACTGTCTCCTAACAATTGTCACTATGCAAAAATGTCACTTTTTATCAGTCAAGTTTGACCCACTAAAATACAATTTACTATTTATTGCAATAAGCATAATGTAAATATCAGTTAGTATATCACTTTCAGGAAATAAAAATCTCTCCCTTTCAATACACTTGCCCCTTGATTAAGAAGATCCAACATTCTTGGAAGATATCAAAGGTTTACAGAGAATAATTAATAATAAAAATGCAGTTTGCATTGCATGTCCTGATTTATCGTGATAAAATGACAGAAACGCTGTGTGATGGGAAGTGCAGACTCCTGCAAGGGTGCGCGGTGTTCTTGCCCGTGGAGAACCGGCAATCACACTTCTTCTAGATTTATTTCCCAAGCAGAATATTTCCTTTTCTTGCCTTACACTTTATATGCTTTGTGATATTTGGGATTCTGTAACCACCAGTAATAAAACTTACAATACAAAATCAGAGGCATTATGATATATTGTACTCTTTTCTGTTAAATAAGAAGGACCATTAATCATATCAGACTTTACCAACCTTTGGTGTGCATAAGATTCACAGTTTGGAGAGCGAAGAAACCATCTGAAATCTGAGTGGTTCTCAGAGTGTAATTGAGGCCCCTTGTAGCTCATTGGTATTAATAGATTTATATACTAAAGGCTAATTGAGTCATTTAATTCACATCAATCAGGTTTTTGGAAAAGTTCTATTGATAGCCAGACCTCTATATTCAAAATGACATGCTCTTTCTCTAAGAGGACATCTTCCTGTTCTTAAAGCCACCGCTCCTGGCAACTTTGCAAAAGCAAATTATTAATAAAGTATGTCAATGTACAGAGGAGAGTTTATTTTTCACTTACATTGCTTTTAAGAATGAAAGGTCAATAACAGCATCTATTACATTTGTCATATTTTTGGATCCCAATTTATAAATTTACCTAAATATACTATTCAGCTACAAAAATGAAATAATTTTATTTGTATACATTTTTGTACAAAGATGATACTAGATCATTTGGAGTAATAAAGCAAGTAGCAAAACACTATTATCTTGTGATTTGCATATGTTCTATAGGTATAAGAAAGAATTTTGGCCCTGGCTGGTATAGCTCAGTGGATTGAGCACAGGCTTCAAAGCAGGCATTGCAGGTTCGATTCCCAGTCAGTGCACATGCCTAGGTTATAGGCCATGGCCCCCAGCAACCGCACATTGATCTCTCTCTCTCTCTCTCTCCCTCTCTCTCTCTCCCCCATCCCTCTCTAAAAAAGTAAATAAATAAAATCTTTTAAAAAAAGAAAGAATTTCAACAATACAACAAATTGTCAATCCACAATATTTGTCTTTAGAGAATAAATTTAGGATTGGGGGATGAATATTTTTAATGTCCTATTCCATACACTTTAACATACATAATGGAATTCAAGATAAACATTCATTTCTTTTTTAATTAAAAATGGTAAAACAACTTAACATATAATTATTGTTATTTTTAGAATATGCCTTAGCATAATGTGAGGACTACAAAAAACATCTATTTTTATCACCTAAAGAGAATGGAAGACTGATTTTTATCTGATTCTTCATATAGAGATTCCAAAGAAATATCTTCAGAATTGATTGACTGGTGACCAAGGTAATGGAATTTTAAACAGGAATCAAGGATTATGCAAATAAAATATTTGAAAGTACCACTGTGATGATAAAGCTTCAATTATACAAACTATGTAGTTTAAAGTGGCTGCAGTCAGAGAAACCAGGGGAAGTAGTTAGAGTTTAGACTACAGCTACTGAGCACTTCAACAACAAGCTCTGTTTTAGATTTTTTAAAAGGATTGTTGAGTATCGGTCAGGGCAAAGTGAAAACATAAGGTCGACTTCATAATGAAGCAGGTGAGGGCATTATTGAATATTCCTCCAATAGTATTTATTAGTTAAAGCACAAGCAAGAAGAAAGTACAGGAAGGGGCTGATCTGACTGCAAATAGTCATGCAAAACAGAACCGCTGGGCAACACTGGCTTGAGGGTAGCAGAGATCGGCAACACTAAGGAGCCACTGGCCTTGGAAAAGTCATCAACAGCATCCAGTTGTACATAAGACATAATGACACATGTTATAGGAGGAAAAGTTGCAGTTACTGACAAGACACTAAAAATTAAAATAACTTCTTGGGAGATGCTTGTGATGAGTTAGCCCTTGACTGGATATACTGACCAGGAAGGGATGCCTAAGTAGCAAAGCAAATCATGGCTTCAGAAAAGTAAATAAAATAATTTCAATCTGAGGTCATTGAAAATTTGTGAGAAAAAAATTGCAATGATATTAATGACTTTTGAGAGCACATTATAAATAAGGAAGTAGTTTCAAAATATTTTAGAAGAAAGCCACATGGGAGCAGAAAATAGCAGTGCTGACTGTGGCCAGTAGATGGAAGGGTGTCTGGCCTTCCTGTGAGACAGAGAAAGGTGCGGGCTCCCTGGGGGGACCAGGCAAGAGTGACGATGTCAGTAATGATCTGTCAACATTATATAAATCTTGAGTTAGGGATGAGGGTAGCATAAATGTGAATTTTCTCATTTTTTTGTCATTTTTAAAAGTGTATCTATTTTATTTTTTCAATTATTATTTAAATTGGATAATATTCTGTGTTAGTTTCAGGTGTACAGAAGAGTGGTTAGATAGTCATATACTTTACAACGTGCTCCCCCTGATACTTCCAGTACCCACCTGGTACCATACATAGTTACTGCAATATTGTTGACTGTATTTCCTATGCTCTACTTTACATCTCTGTGACGACTTTGTAACTACCAATCTGTACCTCTCAGTCCCTTCACCTTTTTCATCCAGTTCCCCAAGCCCCTCCCCTCTAGCATATATTAGTCTGTTCTCTGTATCTATGAGTCTGTTTCTCTCTCTCTCTCCACCCTCTCTCTCTGTATATACATGTATATATATTTTTTCATATGATTCATGTGAAATTCATATTGTGATTTCATATATATATATTTCATATGATTACACATATAAGTGAAACACTATGCTGTTTATCTTTCCATGACTGATTTAGTTCACTTAGTATAATACCCTCTAGGTCCATCCATGCTGTCAAAAATAGTAAGCTTTTGTTCATTTTTACGGTTGAGTAATATTCCACTACAAGTGTGTACCTTAAGATCAGGAACAAGATGGGGATGTCTGCTTTCACTCCTCTTATTCAACATAGCACTGGAAGTGCTAGCTATAGGAATCAGACAAGAAGAGGAAATAAAAAACATCCAAACTGCAAAGGAAGAAGTAAACCTATCATTATTTGCCGATGACATGATACTGTACATAGACAACCTTAAATATTCCACTACAAATCACTAGAACTGATAAATAAATTCAGTAAAGTAACAGGATACAAAATAAATATCCAGATATTGATTGCATTTTTATACACCAATAATAAATTCTCAGAAGGGAAACTCAGATAATAATCCCACTTACAAATAAATTTTTTAAAAATACCTAGGAATAAATTAACCAAGGAGATAAAAGACCTCTACTTGGAAAATTGTAAGACACTAAAGAAACTGAAGAAGATACAAAATAAATGGAAGCATATACCTTGCTCATGGATAGGAAGAAGTAACATTATTAAAATGTTTATACTACCCAGAGCTGTCTATGGATTCAACACAATTTATATCAAAATACCAATGGTGTATTTCACAGAACTAGAACAATAGTCCAAAAATTTATTCAGGGCCACAACAGACCCAGAATAGCTACAGCAATCTTGAGAATGAAGAACAAAGTTAAAGGAATCATGCTACCTCTCCTTAGCATTTTTTCTCTTGTTTCGAGCATTTTCTCCCTTACTTTGGTATTCTTAGCTCTTCCTTTTCTAGCTGTTTATGATGATATTTTAGACAATTAGTTTTAGACCATTACTTTAAAAATATATAACATTTAAAGCTATGAATTTCTCATAAAGCATCATTTTGGGAGCATATCAAGACCTTTAGTATGTTTTACTTGTGGTATTCTTGAAGATGAAATATGGTCTATTGCTCTTTATGACTTTAAAGTATGGGTTATTTGAAAGTGTCCTTTAAAAAAAGAAAAAAAACTTTCAAGCATTTAAGGATTTTCTGGTTATCTTTCTGTTATTTATTCCTATTTCAATGGGATCCCCCTAAGACAAACAATAGGTGTGTTAATGGGATGAAAATTTCAACATAGCGGCCATGAAGGGAGCTGCAGTCAGGAGTATCTATAAAAAGGCTTTTCAGTGGAGAAATCTGTCTCGAGTACATATGGGATATATTAAAATAGATGGGGACATGTGGGCTAGGTATTGTCTACCTGCTTAAGTAGTAGAGGTGAGCAAAGCCAGCAACATGCCAGAAAATTATATAACGTAACATAATTCTGTGCATGCAAGCACACTTCATGTTATGGGAACAGTTTATCGGACCCAGCCTCAAGGCTATGAGAACGTTACTTATCAGGCCCCTGCAAGGCTATGGGAGCACTGCTTCTCCTAGTTACCCACACATCTGGGTGAGGAAGCCGGACTGCCTCCACTTACCCTGCACTATCTTTCCTAGATAAGCCAATATTTTCAAGACACTACACAAGACTATTATTTTCTGCTGCATTAGGAGCAAGCGTTTTTTTTTTGAGCAAAATGCTTGCTTAACCATATAAAATGTTCAATCTTTAAGTGGTAATTAAAGACCCAAGATAGACTCATAGAATGACTTGTTTATGCCTGAAAATCAGGCAATGTCTATACAAGTTCTATTTCCCCTTTAGAATGTCTCTGGCTTTCTGTGAAATCACACATTAAATGCATATTCCTCTTTATTATCTATGCTTGTATGTTTTACCCATACGTATCTCTGACTGAAGGAAGCAAATCTGCAATTACTAGAGCTCCAGATTCCTCTATACCTGGCCTGACATGGAATTCTGTCCTAACACCTAGCAGAAACCATCATCTCCTAGAAAGGTAAACTTGATGTATACAGTGAAATTCTAGGCAAATTCTGTGACAATTAGCTGATTCCAATCAAGAAATAGGCCTACACAAATTTCCTCCGTTAACATTTCTTCCTCATACACTTCTCTCTCCCTATTTGTTTCTCTCCCTCTGTCTCTGTCCACTTCTCTCTCTTCCATTCAAACTAAGATTTTTGGTGGCCATATGCTTGCTTTCAGTCAATGCTCTTTAATCTAGACTTGCACAACTGGTATTGGTGTGCATTGCCACTTCCCTGGAATTCCGCTTCGGAGGCCCTGTAGTCACAGTTAAGTGACCTCCCCCACCCCCTGCACAAGTATGCGTGTTACCTAAAATACCGCCTTACCTAGAGAACTACAGGTATGAGTGATGAGGCATCTTTTCTGTTTGGTGGTTGTATTTTCCTCTCTACTTTTAGCATTTCTATTGTTGACCCTAACAGATGCCCCCTCTCTTTCCCTGCTCCACCCAGCTCCACTCCCCCATCCCAGTCTTCCCCACACTGCTGTCTGTGTCCTCGGGTTGTGCAAAGATGCATATATGTTCTTTGGCTAATCTCTTCCAGTCCTCCAATGCTTCTCCCCCCTGAGATGTGTCAGTCCGTTCCATGTATCCATGGCACTTCAGCTATTTTCAACCAATGTGTCACAATAATTTTTAAAACATGCAGTCATGTTTTAGTCAGAGGCACACACTTCTTTTTCCTTCGTTTGTCAAACAGAAGAAATGACAACAGCCAACACAAAATAGCCATCCGGTATTAATGAGTCAAAATTACACCTATTTTTCGTCAGATTGGCAAAAAGTGTATTTTCCCGTGTGCTGCAGAATTTTAGTAATTAGTTTATTATGTGGGCCCTCAGATGAAAAAGGGTGAAAACTCACTGGAGCACTTCGTGGCCATAACCCGGCAGGAACTCATAAACACCAACAAAGAGCGTTTAAATCAATCCGAGAGAACAAGGTTCCCAACTGTAACTTTTCTAAACTTGAAATATATTGTTAAAGGCTGCAAGGAATCCATCGCATTCCCCACACGGTTTTATGAGTGTCACAGAAGTTAAGTGTCTCCTTACTTGGCTGGTGGGTAAATCCTGGCCTGTGCCAAAATCTTGTAACGCCGCAGATGGCAGATGCAGCCCGCAATAGCAAACAATAAGGGATCCAGGCTGGTTCCCGAACCTTTCATCACCAGAAATCACTCCCATTGTTTAACTCTGCATCTGCAGCCTATTTACATGGGAGAATTGACTCACTGGATGTTTACGATGTGTTGAGCTGTAGCGAGACACAAGCTGCTCAGATTTTTCTCAGATGACCATTCCAACTCCGACGCAAAGGTCATTGCTTTGAGGCTGTAGCGGTGTTCTTGTCCTGATTGTTTGGGTTGTTATTCCCTAATGCACTTTGAAATGTGACTCTCCAGATTTGAACCCTTAAACCTAAAGTCGTTTTATCTTAACTTCCTCTGAACTTGTGATCTTACAGCTGTTGGGTAAATCTACTGCTGCCTCTATCACAATAATCACAGTGTATCCTGAAAGCGCGTGCTCAGTTTTCATTCTTCCTGTGTGAAATGTAACAGGGACCTTAACCACCGAGTGAATTCTATTGTGCTGCTCTAGGGAAAGTTCTCGCTGGAAGCCCACATCTGGCAGTGGAATCAGGCTCTTGGAGAACGCACTGGGTGTCTGCATCCCCAGCTTTGCTACCGATCCCATAAACAACCTCAGGAAAATCACTTAAATGCTTTCCCTCCAGCTTCTCTTTTGTGAGAGAAGAGCATAATTATTTATTATCTCTGTCTCAGGCTGGGGACAAGTGAGGTGTCTTCATTTTACCAAATGAACCAGCATTACCAAGTTCGCTCTGGTGGGGATATGCTTTATTATGCTATATTCATTGAGTTACACCAGGAAATAGTCCCCTGGAGCAGGGTACAGATGAATGGAAAAATACAATGATCGAGAAACAGACATTCTTTTTTATTTTTTCTAAGATTTTATTTATTTAGTCTTAGAGAGAGGGGGAAGGGAAAGAAAGAAAGGGAGAGAAGCATCAATGTGTGGTTGCCTCTGGCATGCCTCCTACTGGGGGCCTGGCCCACAACCCAGGCATGTACCCTGACTGGGAATCAAACTGGAGATTTGATTCCCAGGCCAGCACTCAGTCCACTGAGCCACACCAGACAGGGTGAGAAACAGACGTTCTTTAAACCAAATGATTCTCTGGGCCTGTACTGAGGACGACATCTAAATTCCTAAGACCTGTAGTGGCCACGCTTATGATTATAAAGATCAAAGTCGAAAATACAGGATCTAGAACAACAGATCGAGAGAGTCTAAGTTCATATGTTTCCATTATTTAGATCCAAACTCTCATCATGCAGAAATAACACACCACATTCTTCACTTTAATATTTAAAAAAATTACAAATTGATGTCATAGGCTAATAAATTATCACAAAGTAACCATACATTTGAATCAATACCCAAGTCAATAATAGAATTTAAAAACGAATTTCTCCACATCTTCACAAACTCCTATCTTTTATTATTTTGATAGTCGTATAATTTAAAAGCTAACTTTTAAATTAGCAGATGCTTCTAAGGGAATAATAAGGTCAAACACAACACTCACCAATCTGGGTTTTCCCTCCCCCTACTGAATCTCAGAGCCACATCTTTTCAGGGTGTCGGTAACTTTTTGATGCCTTCAAAGTAATTCTAGCATTTTTTCAAAGTGTGTAGTTCTAAAGGGTAAGACTAATATAAAATATATCAGAATCGTGTTTCCAAAGAGATAATTTACCTTTTTAAGTTGTTTACGCAGTCACTTTAATCACCATGGTCAAAGCAAGTATAATAAATGGGAAAAAGTTGTATAGTATTTTCTATCCAGATTAGTAAAATAAAAATACAAATATTTTTTAAAGATCTTATTTATTTACTTTTAGACAGAGGGAAAGGGAGGGGAAAAGAGAGGGAGAGAAACATCAATGTGTGGTTGCCTCTTAAGCGCCCCCTACTGGGGACCTGACCTGCAAGCCAGGGATGTGCCCTGACTGGGAACCAAACCCGAGACCCTTTGGTTCAGAGGCTCTCAGTCAATCCACTGAGCCACACCAGCCAGGGCAAATAAAACTTTTTATAAAGATTTTTAAAATTTATTTTTAGAGAGGGAAGGGAGGGAGAAAGAGAGAGAGAGAGAAACATCAATGTGCAGTTGCTGGTGGCCATGGCCTGCAACCCAGGCATGTGCCCTGACTGGGAATCAAACCTGTGATGGTTTGGTTCACAGCCTGTGCTCAATCCACTGAGCTACGCCAGCCTAGGGCAATAAAACTATTTTTAAATAATTACCTATTTAAAAAAGCATTTGGAACTAAAACTTCTTCTACCCCCAAACTAGAACAGTCTCTAAAGTCAGTATTTTCCATTCAAGGTTAGGGCAAAGAGAAAAATGACATTTCTAACCTAATATGGTTTGAATTCATCCTAAGAAATTGTATGTGGAAGCCCTACTCCATGATACTTGTGAATATTGTTGTATTTGGAATCTGATGCGGACCCTGGCTCGTGGGGTCTGTGTCATTATGGATGAAATGAAACATTCACGTGGACTACCGAGTCCAGTGGAGGGAAAGGGACAGCATGGCTTTTCTCTCAAGGGGAGCAAAAGCCTCAGCCCTTGCTCCAATGAGCTTTTATTGTTTTGCTGGGCACATTAGAAAAAGGTCCTCATTAACTATGCACAGGCTCGCTTTAGGTGGTTACCTTTTACAGAAAACAAAGGAGCCAATGTTCCTAATCACATCACACAAGAGGGATATTTGCAAATGAAAAGGCAAAAGTAGTTGAACCTGTTACACTCATCCTTGGAAGGTTTAGCATGGTTTTTAGGAAGTTGCTTTGCAGTAAATATCCTCAATTCAGGGTGAGGGAGTTTTTAGCAAAAAGCAAGACTCATAGCAGCCTACCTACATGGCAGGCCTGATTCCCATGGGGAGAACCTATCCGTGGGTGTGGGTCCTGTGCATCTCCGAGTGGGAGCTGGGCCCATGCCACGCAGAACAGTCTACTACTGTAATCTACTACAGCCTACTACAAGCTACTGCAGTCTACTACAGGAATCAGGTCTTGAAGATGTAATTAAGTACAGGTAAGGACATGAGGGTGGGCCTTAATCCAGAAAGTCTG
The DNA here is from genome assembly GCF_019186645.2 of Phyllostomus hastatus. NCBI lineage: Eukaryota > Metazoa > Chordata > Mammalia > Chiroptera > Phyllostomidae > Phyllostomus > Phyllostomus hastatus. Next base: position 59,821,735 of record NW_025334033.1, on the reverse strand, counting down.
ATGAATTTACAAGATGAAGAGAGTTCCCTGTGAAGGAAGTTAGTCTCACAGGGAAGACCACCATGTATTGACGGAGGCGGAGATTTGAGTTACACTGTTATAAGCCAAGGGACATCTGTGGTTACCAGAAACTGCAGGAGGCAAGGAAAGAACCGCCTTGGATGCTCTAGAAGGAGCTTGTTCCTGTCAAGACCTTGATTTTGGAGTTATGGTATCCAGAACTGTGAGAAAATAAATTCTTGTTGTTTAAGCCACCTAGTTGTGATACTCTGTATGGCAACCCTAGAACATGAATGCACAGCCACTGTCCAAGACTGTCACATATGTATTTGAGAGTGTGCACTGGAAATAGTAAATTTACTTAAATTTGTACATTGCGTGGATTTGAAAAATACCTATAGATACAAAAAGCAGAGGTAAAACAAATACATTGGTGAATATTCTGAAATTTCATACCTGAAATTCTGAGTTGCTTGAATTACTCTGTAAAATAGGGTAGAGTTCAAAAATAAACAAATGTATGGATAAATGCTTAGACTCTTTGTAGAAAGTTAGGGGTCCTGCAGCTATTTTTGAATATTCAAAATATCCAACCTATTTTGCTTTGCTCTAAAATATACTCAGAAGAAAAAAATTACACAATAAGTAGATTTTTTATGACTGAAAGGCACACTCAAACTCCCATATTCAAAATGACTTTTGAGGGGAGTAAGTTTTTTATGACAGAAAGCTGTTTAGGTTTTTTTTCTTTCCTTCTTTTCTTTCTGTTTATTTCATTTAATATTTTTCTTTCCTCTTCTCTATTTCTTCTTTCACAAATCTTTCCAAGTGAATTTTAGATGGACAAGTTTCTCTCAATTTATACTTTAAAATGCAGTGAAGCCTTAGTAGATGTTTAGCTGAAGTTGACCATAACCAACAAAAATAAAATGACAGCTTTATGCAAAATCAGATAAATTATTTTTATATAATATAATTCTCAAACAGTGCTGTTATGTGCATGAATCTATAGCAATGGTAATCAATATTTTTACTGACATGGCCTCAACCCACTCTTATTCCAGTATGTTAGGACATATATTTATTGGCTGTATTTTGCTTGTAATTCCTCTGTTTTGTAGAAAAAAACCTTACAGGGATTATCTTAAGTAGTAATGATGTTGCAATTATTAGTATTTAAGAAGTTGGTGATTAGAAAGATAAGTGTTTATATGGTTATTAAATTATAAAAGTTAATGATATATCAGAGTATAGATATTTCCACATTTCCCTCACCTGAAAGATAAATGGCTCCTAAAGCATCAGAAGTTGAATAGCCTTCCTATAAAATATGACACAATGATAAGGACACGTCTATAAACACACTGCTTGACCATCCCAAAGAAACCACAGGAAAAAGTATAAATCACCAAGGCAAACCTTGGTGATCTGTGTTCAACACTGCCAGTGGAGAGACAGCCCATTTACAATGTGACCTCTATTATGAAGAAGAAGAGAGAACATTTTAGCCAAAATTCTTGAACATTTGTGGTCCAGTAAGGGAGACCATTCATGCTGCAAGAAAGATGCATCATGACATTTTCATTTGGTTCCTTTAAGCAGAAAATTCACACATCTGCTTTTTTTCCCCTTCTCCTAACTCCAAGCTTGACAGAAACGTCCCAGTCGGCCTCCCGTGTGAAGCTGGTCTTCCGAAGAGAGACCACCATGAGCAGGCTGATCAGAGTGTTCTAGGCTTGGCCACATTTTTCCCCCCACTGAAATTTTTAAAAATATTGATTAACCCAATCTTTAGAGTCTGGATGTCTGCACAGAAATCAGAACATAAAATTATGTTAATAATCTAGACCATAAAACACTTGCAGGTTGCAATACTTTGCAAATATGAAAAATTCAATAAATAATTTTTCTGTAAAAATTATTGGTTCTCTGAAGTATTGGATGTCTTCCTTATTTCAGTTAGCATAAATGTGATTTCTGGGAAGAATAACTTATTCTTTGTATGGGAAAAAATAAGGAAATAACATCTTTGAGCCTTATTATCTGACAATATTGCAAATAAATCTCACTTCATCCTAGGTACTATCCCTTTTGTGTAGATAAAAATTAAAATAACTGAACCTTGGGGGTACTGAGAAATTCACAAGGGCAGCAATTACAAATCCAAAGTTAAAAAATAAATTAGAAAGGCAGAATGACAGTAAAGTCCAGGTGCTTCTACTGCATCTCACTTCCTGCTGTACTAAAGCTGTGATATGCCAAACACTGTATGCATGTCTGAAGGGAGAGGTTAAACATTTCCAAGTGGTGTGTGGACATAGGTAATTTAGGGAATGTTTCTTCCAGGTTCTTAATTTCCTTATGTTTCCATTTTTTTTTCTAAAACTGACAATGTGCCTTTGTTTGTGGTGCCTTGCTGGTTCTCTTCTCCTGATTCCTGATTCACAGTAATCCTCTCCAAACTTGTAAAAGTATAATTCTTACTGACGTCAAATTTTACTAATGTGGATTGTCTTAGAGTCTTCAAGTCTCTGATGTCCAAGCAATTCAAATATAGGTATTGAAAAATTCTTCATTGATCAAGGCTCCATAAACCTGCGATATGCCTGGCATCTTTCATGCCTTATAAATATTTCTGTTACCGGTGAAAATGCCATTTGTGGTGGAATGTTTTTCATAAATCATGCCATGAATTCAATTATATCATACTTCAGGCAATGTGAGTGAGAACTTTCTGTAGATATTCAAAAAATGAATGTTTGGTTCTATAGGGAAACTTGTGAAAGCCAAATGGACAGACCAAAGGTTACATCTATTAAAGAAATTTCATTCAAGAGAGAAAATCACAAGAAACGCCATTGACCTCTATGTATATCTCAGATTCTAAATGTCCAAAATTTTTCAAAGTTAATTTGGAAATACCTATTCATTCCTCCTCGTGTGGCCTGAGTTTTGCTCCTTCTCACTGAGGATGGACAGGCTCCTTTCTCTCGCTCACATTCGGTTTTCATCTGCATATAAAATATGCTTCAGTCATTTAACACGATTAAAGACTATTACCAAGAACATTGCATTGACAAATGAGATTGAGGTAAATATTAGCAAGATCCGAAATGTCTTTGAGTGTGCCCACTTAAGATGCCTCTAAGTAAAATAGTAATGAGTATAATTAACAATCATTAGTTCAGCCTCAGTAAAGTTTTTTGTTTGTGGTACATTAATGGAAATTAAGAAGCTAACTTCCTAGAGAATGGTCATTTTGTAAATTGGTGTTTTCAACGAAAATGAAAGAGGATGGAATTAAATTTCCAGCTGACAGTTTGCATATAGTTTGTAATGAATTTAGTTACACATTTTTATGTGACCCTGATTTTGTATTGCTTTTATTTATAAAAAGTAAAAATACAAATATAGTTGATGATCTATATTTTTCAATGTGAGGAACAAGTAATACTCATCAAAAATATAAGAATTACAGAAAAAAAGAATCCATCTGATTAAGAAATTCATTACTACAAGTGTTTAATGCTTTATAACTATTTAACAAAATTTTTAAAATATATTGCTTTGATCAGTTCTGTACAGATGATACAATCCAGATTTTTCAAAAGATTCAGACATAGTGATAAAAAATTTTTTTAAATCATTTTTATCACTTTATATACACTAGATCACATATATATATACGTGCACACATATACACACATATATGTACATACACAAATATACACATACACATATATGTGTGTGTATATATATACACATGAATATATATATAAAGGTTTGTCTAGAAAAAGTCCAACCATTATTAATATAATGAGAATGGTTTTCATGACATCAATGTGACCTGGCAGCCAAGGAGAGTAGGCTGGAATGCGCATGGGTGAGCAATGTGACTTCACCGTACTAGTCAGCAGGGGCAGCAGACGTTGTTGAGTGAGCATGTGTACTGTGTGGTTGTTACAGTCAAAATGACTGAGCAGGTAGAATAGCAAATCAGTATCAAATTTTGTGTTATGCTTGAACATTACCCCATGGAAGCTACCTGGGTGATTCAGTAGGCTGCAGCTACAAGCAACTGGTGGTTGGCAGCTTCAGCACAATAATGTGCCTGCTCATGCATCACATCCAGAGAGACTATACAGGAGGCCTGTCCAGAAAGTATCCAGCCACATGCTCTGAACAATAGAGGCACTTATTGAAGAACATACCAGAATACAAGAAACATTGTACATGGAACAATGATGCCTCAGTCCCCTTCAAAGCAGGTACCTTGGAACCTCACACAGTTCTCCCAGTATTGTTAGCAACTGGAACAAGATATTCTTTCCACTCTGGCAGCAGAAGCCGTGGAACTACCAGTAATTTTTCCATGACACGTTTCATGTCAAGGTCCTGAGTCAAAATCTCAGATACAGTAGTTTCTGGAATCCCCAGATCAGCTTCTCACACTGTCAGTCACTGATCTTTGTTGATTGCAGCTTGTACACATTCAACATTCTCAGGTGCTCTGCTTGTTGCAGGCCTTTCAACAGATTCTCAACCATCTTTGAGGCATCTGTGACACACTTTTATTTGCACTTCACTCATTGCATCATCCCCAAAAGCCTTCTGAATCATCCAAATAGTTTCTGGGGAGGAATACTCAAACTAATGCAAAACTTGATACAGATTGCTCTACTTGCTCTGTCATTTTTAATGCAACAGCCACACCGTACGCAGGCTCACACAATGGCATCTAATGCCCCCACTGACTGGTACAATGAAGTCATCATTGTTCATGCATGCACATTCTAGTCCAATCTCCTCCTGTTCTCTTTATTTCAACAATGGCTAGACTTTTTCCAGACACACTAAATATACACACACATAAGTAGCTTATATATGTATAATTATTGCACAGAGGAATATCACATTGTGATTAATAAAAGACTTCTATGCATGAAATAATTTAGAATAAAATCATGGGTGTGTTGTAAAATGGAAAAAGTAGTTTGAAGAGAAAAAGAAGAGATTTAAATGTGCAACAATTGAAAAATTTATTCATATATAATATATACTTTTAATGGTGGATATAAAATAATATTAGTTAACAGTTTTATTTTAAAATGTCAATATTAACAATATATTGAAACTGTCTTCTTTGCAACTTTTTCAACTAAGAATAAAAATTTTAAGATGACACCTTAGAAATCTTTAAGAAGATACATAGCTTTAAAAATACTTTTGAGTGCCCTGGCTGGTGTTGCTCAGTGTACTGAATGCTGGCCAGTGAACCAAAGGGTCACCAGCTTGATTCCCAGCCAGGGCACATGCCTGGATTGTGGGCCAGGTGCCCAGTAGGGGGCGCTCAAGAAGCAACCACACATTGACATTTCTCTCCCTGTCCTTCTCCCACCTTTCTTCTCTCTCTAAAAATAAATAAATAAAATCTATAAAAACACTTTGGGGGATATATGGGAAAAATAGGAAGCCAGAATTCTACTGTATTAAGTAAACAACCTAATGTAGCTAAAGGACCTGGAGTTTGCTTGTGAGAATGGATGTGAATCCTTTGTGGCCGCTATTCACTCCTAAAGTAGTAGAAAAAGCAAGAAGACTTGTGAGTGTCATAGGCTCTCAAAGTATGTAACAGGTACATTTAAAAAGTTTCCTTGAAATCTTCTTCATTACGTTTTATATTGAACTGGAATTTGAAGGACTTCAATGAGGCTAGTTGTTTGGTCAGGAATGTAAATGTCTTTTGCCTTCTTCTGGCCATACTGCAGCATGAGCCAAGAATGATAACATTAGTAGTGATAGATAGCATTAGCTAGACTTTAGTAGCCACAGTCCCCTTAGTGGGAAACTTATGATTTCAGTGTTTTATATTGAACTTTCTGTTTATTGATTAACTTTTCAATATGTACATTTACCCCAATGTACAGTCCTTATTGAAACACTTATACTAATATACTTAAAGTTGATATTTGCTACAAGTGGTCATAGTATGCATTTTCTGAAGAATAGAGAAGTATTTTTATCTTTTTTAGTTAATGATAGTAACCACAAATGCTACTTGACATATATGCCTACATATTTACACCTCAAAAAACTGATGAACCCAGAGCAATTGTTACAGTCACAATGTAGAGCACACTGTATGCATATTTTGGCATTTTATTGCCATCTGTTTCTTCTCCTGTACTCTAAAATACCTTCGTTATTTTGGGTGAGGAGTTCAGTCCTCAGGAAGCCGGTGTGCTATTCAAGGTCAACTTCATTTTCTTCCCATGGGATTTGCTATGCAGTAGCATGTGAACTCCCTGTGTCCTGTCCGTCCAGAGACCAGTCTCTTATGTCATTTTATGCACACAGTAACTTTATTTCTTCTATCAAGATGAAGTACCTGCAGCTCAGAGAAGCTGAAGAAACTTCACCCAGGTCACTGTGTTTATTGAGTTGTGTCACCCACAAATCCAAATGCTGGAGCTCTGTTTTCCAATGTGACTATACTTAGAGATAGGGCCTTTAAGTAGGGAAGAAAGGTTGCAAGAAATCATAAGAGCGGGGCCCTAATTCAAAATTAGTGTCTTTGATTAGTGTCTTTCCAAGAAGAGAGTCTGAAGGAGACACTGGTGATGAGCATACCCAGAGAAAAATACATCTGCGGACACGGAGGGAAGGCGACAGGCTACAAGCCTTGGGAAAAATCAGCCCGTGAACACCTTGATCTTGGACTTGTGTTTTTAAGCCTCCCGGTCTGTGGTACTTTGTTATGACCACCCAAGCTGACTAAGACCCTCACTCAGGTAGTAAGAGGCGGAACCAAACCCCAAAGTTACTTTTTAATAATTCAAAACATCAGCCCTAATAAATAATTAGCAATCATATGAGTACTTATTGAAGTACATTTTCTCCTCATATGAACCAGCAAAACTGGTCTTTTACAGGTTCACCTATAAGGTTTTTATTATCTTATGCCACATTGCACAGCTATGAAATGACAAAGCCAGGGTTTGAACTTAGGAAGACAGGTTTTTAATTATATTACAACTGCTTCATATATAAACATACCTTATTTATGTTTTTCCATTTACCTTAACATTTATGGTGTACTTAGAGTTATCCCTTCTAGGCTAAATTACTTTTTACTTATTTTTCTCTTTTTAAAAAGAATTCCCAGAATGGTCAAATCAAGAATAGCAGATTAAAAGTTTTGATAAACAAATAGAATTCTTTTTACATTTGTACTTTTTATGATTTTAATATTACTACCTCAAGCCCTAAAAATTCTTTTGAAAACTGGCTGGATATCAATGCAGGTTTTCATGCCCATAATGCTGTAAAATTGTTGCAAATATAAACCATAAATGTATAAAATGCCAACATTCCTGTTAAATGACTAAAACCTAGTTAATCTCATTCAAGGAAAAAAATAATAATCAAATGTGAATGATAGACCTGGTAATTAAAGACCTCTATTGTGTCCAAATCTTAAATACCTGACAGCAAATTATTCTCTGATTTAGTAAAAATGCTGAAAAGAAATGGCACAAACTTGTTCACTTTTGACAACCCAACCCCTGAGGGGGGAAAAACTTCAGTATTTTTCAGTATTAAATGCCAGAGAGACAATTTACAGATTCACATAAAGTATAATCAACCATGTTTCTTTCTTGGCCGTTGGCTAATTGTTTAATATCCTTCTCTATTCATTTACAAAGCAAAGAAGAGACTGTAATTTGCAATACTAAAACAAATATAATTTAATGTCAGTGAACTAACTAATTACAGTATTTCCTATTTCAAGTTGCACTTCGCCACATGGCCTGGCAGGGCTTAATTTAATCTATGTGCATGCAACGGGTTTGTAATCTGAAATTCCACCAATTCAAAATCAGCCGAGGGGTCATGCCTACTTGTTTTCTTCTGAACTCAAGTAGTGCTAAAAGCCAGTGCAGAAAAACAAAGTTAGTAGAAACTGCAGGGATTAGAAGTGGTGCTTTAGTCAAAGAGTGAAATTGGTGTTGATCGTCGTGTTACTTATTGGCTGAAAGACTTCTGCGCAACATCCTCTTTCCAATGGATGTGACTGTTCATGCCCGCCACTCTGCTCGCAGCCCTGCTAACGGACCGCAGCTGGACGGCGTTCCTTCTAATCCCAGTCCAGATCAGCCTGGGTGATGATAGCGAATGATTGAAACACCATGGGCTGGTCAGTCGTTGAGGTGAGAGCAGAATTGGTGAAAGAGAACTACAGTCAGGCTTTAATGATCTGAAACTTCCCAAGAGTTTTGTTTATTTGTTTATATGTTTGTTTCCTTGTTTGTTTTTGGCTTACATATCTATGTTTTGGATTTAGGGGACATTAATAACTTCTCCTAGCTTGCATAGAGTCTATTCATAAGCTTCATAACCTCCCTGATGTCAATTTAGGATTACTTTTATATCCACTTAAATGAAATAGAAGTAAAGGCTAAACATATCATTTAAAGTTTGTTGGTTTGGTCCAAACTATATAATAACGTCTTCAAAATGTGTATTGGTGAGTATTCTACTTCTGTCCTAACAGCACAGTCATGGGCTTGAAGACCCTCGGTATCATAAAGGTCACATGGTCCTCGGAATAGGCTGGGCTGGCTTGGGAGGTTGGAGCAAGTCAGGCTGGCAAAGGGCAACATTTTCACCGTGTAGTGCACGGATGCCAGCAGTAATTTTTGACTTCAGAGTTCTTCCTCTGCTTCCCTACAAGGAACTATTGTGTAGCTATCTTTAGGAGAGGCTTGCTCCCAAGAGATTAAAAGCACCAAGTAAATTTCTCTGCAAGCTGGAGTAACCAAAATGGAGGGGAGACTCAGTAGGGATTAAAGCCTAGAGCAGGAAATCTGCAAAGTACTACCTCGTTTTTGTAGGGATAATCCCTGATTTAGAACAGCTCAATTAAACAATTGTTTTTTAACTTAACAATGGTGAGAAAGTGACAGGCATTCAGTAGAAACCGTACTTCGCATTTTGGATTTTGATTTCCCCCGGGCTAGCAATATGCGGATTGGGCTCCCTTGGGATGCTGGGCAGTGGCAGCGAGCCGAGGATCCAAGCTGGCCCTGTGATCATGGGGACAAACAACCCATACTACAGAGTATTGTGTTGCCAGCATTTTTCAAACATTGTGTTCTGAGCACTTTTCAGGTAGGCTAAGCTAGGCTATGATGTTTGATAGGTTAGCTGTATTAAATGCATTTTCAACTTACGGTATTTTCAACTTTCACGGGTTTATCAGTGTGCAACCCCATCATAAATCCAGGAGGGTCTATATAGCCAATATACTATGGGTTGTAGAAACGCACACACACACACACACACACACACACACACACACACACCATAACACAGCAAAACAGGCACTGACAACGAGAACAAAGAACATTGCATGTGGCTTACAAAGCCTAAAATATGTACTCTTTGGCCACTTAAGATAGTTTGCCAGCCCTTGACCTAGAGACACTAGTAATAACCCACATTAGAAATTGTAGCCCAAGAGAAACCACATGTGGATAATTTAAGAGAATTATCACAAAGAGCCCTGGCTGGCGTAGCTCAGTGGATTGAGCGCGGGCTGTGAACCAAAGCATCACAGGTTCGAGTCAGGGCACATGCCTGGGTTGCAGGCCACGGCCCCCAGCAACCGCATATTGATGTTTCTCTCTCTCTCTTTCTCCCTCCCTTCCATCTCTAAAAAATAAATAAATAATAAAAAATCTAAAAAAAAGAAAAAAAGATTAGAAGTTTAAAAAAAAAGAGAGAATTATCACAAAGAATGTGTAGCTTACAAGTCCTGAGGGAGCTTTGCAGACCTCACTTCAAGGTTCCAGGTTAGAGGGTTGTCCAGTTGCATGGTGGAGTTTGTCATGAAGTCCACTGCTGCTTTGTGAGAAGAGACGGCACAACTCACCCCATCAATACTGCCCGTGGCGGCTACAGTCCCTGGAACGGCTATCGGAGACTGTTGATACTGGCGGGTGGATTTGGGGGCTCCTGCTATCTTCACCAAAATGGATTGCCACAGCCTCTGCTTTCTCACATAACTAAATTCTGACTCAGTATCTCTGATGGATTTGGACTATTAACAGAGCCTTGGTCATATTTCTGTGCCTCACCTGGATGGAATGTCAGGAAAATAATAAATACTCTACGTTAGTTATTGTTATTGAGGTTCATGTTATCCCAGATACCAGGTACAATAAGAGCGATTCAGACTGAGGTCATAGGCAACCCAGTGACATAGCAGAGCCTGGGCCGTACATAGCAAGTGAAAACAAATTGGTTGAGAAAGGCAAACGGATTAGATGTGCACAGGCAAACACAGGTACTTTGGGAAATTTCTACTACCCATATGATTTAGGAATGTTACAAGTACAAGCAACAGAAACACAGCTCAAGCTAACTTAAAAGAAGTTTAGGAGTGTTGCAGGTTCGATTCCCAGTCAGGGTACATACCTGGGTTGCGGGCCATGACCCCCAGCAACCGCATATTGATGTTTCTCTCTCTCTCTCTTTCTCCCTCCCTTCCCTCTCTAAAAAATAAATAAATAAAATCTTAAAAAAAAAGAAGTTTAGGAGTCTCAGAAAACCCAGAGATAGAAATTATATGATCCTTAAGAAAAACCTCATTAATATTTTGTCTACCTGTTACTAGCCTTAACTTGTACCTACACCTGAGTTTGTTTTGCTCAGAATGGACACGCTTCAAAAAGAAACAAACCTGTGTAGAAGTCATGGCAAATGCCTGCCACTGGGCTTTAAACTTCAGATTTTTAACCAATAAAAAGAAGACAAATATTTTTAATTTATCTGAAGCTCAAAATCTTGGTGAAATGATACACCGATCTAACTTGACTGTCTTTCTTTAGAACAATCAACTAGGGTCAAGGCAATGGCTTCTATGTTTGGCCTAATTTTGGTGTTCTTCCTTATGCACACATATCAAGGGACATAATATAGCTCCTACTTGTAGGAATACATAAAATGATAGAAAAGTCATATGCAATTTTGCAAAAGGGTAAGTGCCGTTCATGAAGTGATATGCTCATATATTGTTTAGCACATCCAGTAAGAAGTAGAAGTTAGCATTAAGAATTCTTCTTTAACTGTGAATCACACTATGTTAGAAGTCTTATAAGGTTCAAATAAGCCAGACATCTCTTTGTAAGTATTAGAAAGATTTTTAACTTGAGGTTTATAAAGACAAAAACATATATGTAATTTGAGAACGATTGAGTCCACACCATACTATGACTACCAAGCAACTTACTACTAGCATTTAACTTAAGGATAATAATATAATTATATCCAGAAGGACTAAAAAAAAACTTTTTATTCTCTTTCTCCAAGAATGAATGAAAACCCTAATTAAAATATCATTGGAACAATTGTCTCTGGGTTGGCATTTTTCCAGACTTATTTTCTTAAGTTTTACAGCATTTTTGTTTCTTCTGTGGACAGGTAGACTTACTGACTGTATATGGCACTCATAGGGGACATTTACTCTGCCATTATTTGACAAAGGAGAAATCTTCAGAGTTAGTGGTGAATATGCCGAGAGATTCTCTCTTGAAAGGCAGCTTTGGCAGCTTTCTATTCTCTGTAGGACATCAAGCACCCCATGTGGTAACAACAAGTGAGAGCATTTTCTGCTTAAGCACCCCATGTCTACACGAAGCATCGGAGAAAGAAGTAAGACACTGTTTCACCAGTCTGCGGAGGTATCTCACAAGAAATGGCTTTTGAACCATTCTTAATAGAAAAGTCAGATTTACATAGAGATACATAAGCTGTTACTAACATGCTAATTCCTTAGCCAATGCTATATTCTTTCTCGCCATGTTGTCTGTCAACATTTTTCTACTTGAGGGGCTAACAGTGAACTGAAGGAGTTAGCACAGATCTTTACTTGAGGGCAAATATTTAATAAAATTGTGAACTCTGCAATAACATTTTTGATGTATAGGAAAAACATGCATTATAATTCTTAACTTGTGTCTTGATCAAAGTTTTCATTTAAATTCTGTGGAGCACTTTTGATCTAGCGATTCTGCAATACATTTTTTTCCCTGATAAATTCCCAAAGGAAAATAGCTCATTTAGATGGACAGAAAAAGGAGCAGATGAAACAGAGGAAACATAAGTGGGTTGTGTAGATAAAACTGAGTAAGAAGATAGACAGATATCTGCCTTATCAGGTTACAACTTGTTTCGGAACTCTTTTAGAGTTAGACTGTAAGAACTAAGCATACCAGTTAAGAAAGGTGACACTCAAAAGTGTTTGCTGCTTTTTCTCCTTATTTTTCCCAAAGCCAATAGTTAGAATGATAGTACAACTCCGTATAGGAAACAGAAGTTGCTCTGGTAAGACTTGGCTACTTTGACACAGACAAACCCTTGGCCAATAAGAGAGAGAAGCCGTTTCTTTTGTTCAACAGTACACACTTGTCCATGGGGTCCCAAGCTCCCTGATCTAGCATAGGGTGAATGAAAGGGTGATACAATCCATGATTCAACCATGACTAATTATGGGAATTGAAAATACACATGAAAGAAAATCACCTTTTCTCACAAAGTGAGAGGACAGGGAGTTCCCTCACAAAAGTTTGTTGTTGTTGTTTTTGTTTGTTTGTTTGTTTCTTAGGGAATGGAGCCTTATTAAGCCTTTGCTTCCATTCACTCTCAGTAGAAAATACCCTCGTGCATCAACAGAAACAGAAGACCATCCAGGCTAAAACAAAAACATACAAAAAATACCTTATAATTAATATAAACATTTTTACATGTAGACAAAGGTTTGATGGCCTTATACAAAGACATAGTTCTAATTATCTAATCCAGGATCCTATTTGGTTACAAATTTTAGGATAATAAAATAAGCTCAAAATTCAAGGAATCTTGACAGAGCTTATAGTATATCCTTGTTGACCCTTAGCAGGCAGAGTCTGTTTTATTCTTTTAGGCTAGAAAATTGGTTAGAATACTCTCTTCATCAATACAAGGAAGGTTTATTGTTTATGTTGCTCTATTTAGTGTGTGTGCCAGGTCACACCTTAAATAAAATAGCCTTGAAAAGTTACAAAATAGTATAAGCTATGGGTTCCTAGAAAAATGAATTGTGGCTATAATTTTTCTATCAATCCACCTATTATTTTGCTTAGTGCATAAAAGTCCTCAAAATGAGCATGTGTCTTTTGGGGTTAAGAAAGTTATAACAGACTAAAAAAGCTTAATACACAATACAATTTTAATGATCAAGTTAATATCTACAGATACAGACATAGACATCACACTCATACACTTAAAAATATATATTCTTGAGTGTCAGGGCAATGAAAGAGATGCTTTTTAAGGGTACATACTTGGGTCTAATAGATAAGTAAGTTCTGGAAATCTGAAACTCAGCACTGCATTTATAAACAAAACTCTATTATAAATATCCAACTTTCTAAGAGACTAGATCTTAGTTTTTGCCACCACTAAAAGAAATTATAAATACACAATGCAATAGAGGTGTTAAGTAACATTACAATGTCAATTATATTATACATATTGCATCAAGTCCATATATTGTACACCTAAACTTACAAAATGTTGTATCTTAATCATGTTTCAATTCTTAAAAACCCTGTAGTTATATTGGCCTATTTTCAAAGCTCCCGTTCATAGGTTAATGAGGAAAAAATAATGAAATGGCCAATGTAATTAAACTCCAGCTTCTATATGATAATTTAAATCTTCTCTATATGTTGTATTCAGTGTCTCTATTTTAAAATTACTTGGTGGCTCAGATAACAATAAAACATTATCAATCGCTCTTTTCCCCAGTAACTTATTTTCCTTTGATACATTAACTCCACACCATTACTGCTAAAAAAAAATGACTAAAGTCATAAAAATAAAATTTTCTTTGAAAATTTTCCTGAGGTTTATCCTATAGTTACTAAAATACCAGATAACATTTTAAACATTCAATAGATTTGGCATCGATCCATAAATGAATGTTCAAGCATTTGAGAATCTAAATATTGACAAATGATTTTATATACACACCTACAAAAGGCTTGCAAAAGACATATGCTCATGAAAAAAAAAGACATTATGGAAAGTCCTCCAAAAGGCATAGATAAAACCTGATATGCTGCATATGAGCAGAGGTGGAAACTTTCTGGCTAGGAGACTTTGAGCTCTATCCTCCCACTGGATAAAATAAAAAATGGAAAACTGAAAGTAAAAGAAGCTGCTCCAAAATGCAATACTCCCAAGAATGGCCAAATACTGAAAAACTGTTCAAGGGAAATGTCAGTATATTCTTTGGCTTCATTTCTCAACCTCCAGTGAAATGAGCAAGATTTCCTTCTCCACCTGGCCCCATTCTCATACATCCCCCGCCCCCACACACCTATAGATGCACTGGCCTGTAACTTAATGAGAAGAATGGTATTTGCAATACAGCTGTAATAAGTTGTAATCCATCCTTGTACGAACAATGCTATAAAATTATATTGTAATGCATGCTTCATTTAGCACAGCAATCATTTTCAAGTGTAAATACAAAAACATTTCTCATTAGAATTACTAGGCACCCAGGTTAGACTCACTTTTCAAAAGTCTTGAAAAGTTTGCATTGAAATCCATGCTTATCTGAATCATCTAGCCCACTAGGAGCTGCAAAATTATTCTGGAAAATCGGGAACACAGCTTCACTAATGTCATTTCTGTTATGCTTGGAATGCTGCCTGAACTAAAGTGTCATGGGACTAGTCAGCCTCCACAAGTTTTGGCATTTCCCCTTTCTCCCTGGTCTTCACCTGCTCTAAAGTGACAAGCTAGGCCAAGGAGAATGTGCATTTTGAAACTGGTGAAGGTGTTAGCAGCCATCAGTTTCCCCCCCATTTAATTTGAAGATTGAAACAAAATTGGAATAACTTTGTTTCAGAATTCTGGCTTTTTAACTTTCTCCCCAGTTTTATTGATGATAATAATTCCTTGAATTGGCCAAAAATTGAAATCCAACTTAGCCATAGACAAAGAATGATAAGGCAAATTCTCTTCATGCCCTAGGGTCTACATACTGGAGAGAACTCATTTACTTCCCTGTTCTTTACTAACTCAATTCACAGAAACTTCTCATGCATTAGACGGGGGCCCAAATTCAGATTACATGACTTGCGTAACTATGTGTCGCTGTATCACCTTCCTATTAATCGAAGAAAATTCCCCCTGCATATGTGGACAGTGCC
The DNA here is from genome assembly GCF_019186645.2 of Phyllostomus hastatus. NCBI lineage: Eukaryota > Metazoa > Chordata > Mammalia > Chiroptera > Phyllostomidae > Phyllostomus > Phyllostomus hastatus. Next base: position 59,806,469 of record NW_025334033.1, on the reverse strand, counting down.
ACTTAAGTCATCTACCAAAGAGTATGTGTGTCTACAGTTGTAGATACGTGAAAAAAAGTGGCTTGTGCCCATAAAGAAATAGTCCTGCAAACATAAAACACTTTTATAAAGCTTCCAAAGTTGTCTAATCAAAACATACATCAACCACCCTTCACATCTAAATTTATATCTCCTTATTTTCTAGTTCAATACATATACTTTTTCTCATCCCTCGTATTATGTCTATGAAGTCCATTTTATTCAACAAAAACTGGAGAATATATTATAATCATGGACAACAAATTACCCCAAAATATTTTTTAAAGAAGCATTACTTTTTTAAAGATTTAATATGTTTATTTATTTATTTTTAGAGAGGAGAAAAGAGAGAGTGAGAGAAACACCAATGTGTGGTTACCTCTCACGTGTCCACTGCTGAGGACCTGGTCTGCAACCCAGGCATGTGCCCTAGACTGGGAATTGAACCGGCGACCCTTTCATTCACAGGCTGGCACTCAACCACTGAGCCACATGAGCCAGGGCACACCACAATATGTTTAATGAAACTTTTGGAAGCATAAAATATGTACAAAAAAGTGCAAAAATTATACTCAGATAGCCTGATTAATTTTCAAAAAGCAAACACATTCATGTAAACAGCACCCTGATGGAGATACTGTTGTATTTGTACACCTTGGTAAGCTAAAATGCATTTAATGATCACATTAGAGTGTGCTTGAAGAGGATTGACAAAGCCGTAAATTGTCTGAATAATCAAGCCTTCATTCAGTTTTTGATTACTAGCTATATTATTCAAGGTTTTCAGTTGCGCTTGAACAAAGAAGAATGGATTAAAACATTATGGATCTATGTTTTTCACATTTCTACTTCCTCATATAACAAATAGCCACATTAGATACTCACAATCCTATCAAGTTCCCATCTTAAAATATCTATTGAGTGCCTGGGTATACATGGTGTTGAACTACTAGCTACTATTTTATAGTATGCATTGCACTTTTTGACCTCCTTATTAATAGGTTTTTTAACCCTACAGACCTAAGTTAATCAAAATATTGGACATGACTTAAAAGTTATTAATTAAATACTGATTGCTTTTTTCAGAAAAATCTTCACCAAAAATTTACTATGTTTAGCATTAATTAAATTTGTGTCAGTAAGTTCACTTTTCTCTACCTGCTAAACTACTTTAGCATTTGTCATTAGTAACAACTTGATTAATTCCCTGCCTGTGCTTGACATCTCTCCCGGTACTGCCCCTCACTTCTACACACCAGTTAGAAGTTTTGCAATGCTGAGACACATGCACGAGTCAGAAGGTAGTCCTGGCTTATGACAATTAATGTCACGTGGGACACTTTTGGGGAACTGGAGAGGAACTACACACATACACCTGTAGAATATCCTATTTACCCAACAACTGAGAAACCTGGTTGATTAGCCTCACAAAGCAGAGAAACTCTACTTTATCAGTATTGATCACTTTGTTGCAGAGCATTTATTTATTCATGCATTTGTCACATATGTCTGGATTATAGTATGGGCTTAATTAAGGTTTACTGAATAGATACTGTGGCAAAAAACCATCATACTACCATTCTGCTCTGTAGAGAAAGCTGAGCCTTACTGACCCTCTCCCTCAGTGACAGCTCCAGCTAACATTGCCAAATTCCAATCACCTTCTGGATCTGCATGGTGAATAATGGTGCTCAGCCACAATGCAAGTTTATTTCCCCCAGGGTTTTATTGTATGTCATATACTATGATATTGATTAGTTTATTCCCTCATGAGAACAATCTTAATGATGAAAATACGTTTCCCAGTCCTATGACTTTGCAGATTTGGAAATATTTCCCTGGGGAACCCATCATACCCTTAAACTCAAAACACTAAAATTTTCTGATACCAGCCATATGCCCCCCTGAGCACTGTGAACATAGGTATCAACTTTAATTGTTATTTCAGTTAAGAAAAAGAAATATTTAGACACAACCACATTGTATACTTCTTGAAGGCAGAGGTCATATTCTACCTATACTGTTGCGCGTGGGTCACCGGCCAGCAGTGACCACGGAACACTGTGGATGGCTCGACAATAAACACGCGAGAAATAACAACATGCACAGAGACAAACTAGTTTCTGTGGGGAAGTAGGGACAGAATGGCCACCCCCCTAGTGGGGAGCGCGCCGATCCACCGTCCATACCTGCTTTTATTAGGCTCATCCTGCATAATAATTCAGGTAAAGTACAATACTCATTAGGGGAAGTAAGGAACTATAGAAAACAAAGAACTCTCCCCGTCTATTGAGTTGGGGGTCAAAGAGCTGTAAGGCTGAGGAACAAACTAGCTTCCTCCTAAGACCCTTCTCATTCAACTGAGAGCATTCCAAACAAAGAAGGTTTCACAGTAATTTACATGTTCTTTCTTAGGCCTGATCACCCCCGGGAAATCCGCACTTCCCAGTACCGAGCTGTACTACCCTGTCATTGTTTCAGGCTTAGGTGGAGCACGGGAACTAAGGCCACCGAGAGATAAGGAGATTTTCTTCCGGACGCTGAGAACTCAGACTTTGTCAAAACCGAGGAGTGAGGGTCCATCACCCCCCTTTTGCTGCAGCCCCCCCAAGTCCTTCTTTTGGGGGGCCTCCCAAAGTGATCGTGCCTGGCTTGGGTTGTTCCCCCATGGGGAATCTTACCCGTCTTTGGCTAACCGACCAAGCTTTTTGGGGTTCAGCAGCAGAAGCAGCATTCCTGCCAGGGAGATAAGCTTTTGTCTCCTTGCCGGCTCACGGTTCCAAGGGCGTTCCCTTAGCCTTAGCTAGGCGGGGGTTTCAGCCTCTGATACCAGTCAGGGCGGTTCCCAACACTATACTCCACAATCCTGTTTTTAATGCATTGCCATCTGTTTTTTAATAGACTTGCTGAACTTTCAGGTCATCCAAAAGGACTCCCTTATTTCAGTTAATCCCTCTTTCCACAGACTGATTGATCTCAGTGCTTGTCCACTTTACATGCGCAACCCTGTGTCCGTTTCCCTTCACTGATTTAAAGCTCCCTGGTGGTCGAGATGTCAGCTGACTTGCGTAGGACTCCCTTCTCTGTGATGCTGTTCCATAGCCAGCAGGGTTTTGTCCAATCAATGTTGAAAACCATTCACATATTTTGAGCCTAAGGCACCATAAATAGGAAAGCAGAATAATGAACAAAATTAGTTAGAAAGGAAAAACAATAGGAACTAAGTGTGACTCACGAAATAAGATCACTTTTAAGAATTAAATATATCATTAATTGCATTAAATAGAACTGAGTGACATATAACATATAAAAGACAATCTAGTATGCTCACTAGGAACACATTCTGGTCCTATGCATAAAGAAAACCTAAAAATAAAAACATAATAAAAGATAAAAACACACTTTAGAGAATATAAATTGTTTAAAACTAAACCAAAATGAAAATGTATAAATTTTGGGGATGTAGTTACAGCAGGGTAAGGGAGAAATGCATGTCATTACTTACATTACAAAGAATGAAGACAGATAATTGAGAGGTTGATCTCGCTTATGATATTTGCTATATTAAAGAGCCCAGCACATTTTTGATTGACATAATCAATAATCAAAGTCAAAGTTTAATTGGTTACCTGCTAATTTGAAATTAAGTTTTATTCAACCTCTTCAGATATTAATATAAAAATATATGTAAGAAATGGAAGTAGCATATATTTGAGAATGTATTTGGATGGTTCAGAGAATCTAAACCCTAAAACCCAGATAAGTGATGCTTACAAGAAGAAGCAGTCTGATCATCCTTGGCTGATGATACTCTTCCGGCCTGGCTTAAATGACCTTGCCTGGAGGGTCACCTTGCATTGGAAAGCCTAATGTCCTCAAGTCATGTCCCCACTACCTCCAGACCTTTAGCAAGAGTCATATACCAGCTTGAAATTGAGAGTAGGATCTCAAAGTTGAACTTCAGAGGAGAAAGCTCAACAACTGTACAACTGCAAAATGTTGCTAATTTATATTGGCAAAAGTATTTTTTAAAAATATCTGGGGATATACTGAGGATGCCAGACCAGGAATAAAGTATAACCTCTGATCAGGAGGAATGCATTAATACCAATGCATTTATCATAGAAGGATTTATGTACAGCTCAGACAACTGGGAATGACTCTAACTGGTTACCTGGTTGATTATAGACTTGTGATCTCAAAGGTGCCCTATGCTAAATAAAAACAGGCAGAAAATTGTTATAGGCCTTTAAGGTAATAGGATTGTTGTAGATTATTTAGCACTATTATTCACTGAACTACTACCCTTTCCCAGTCTATTGAAACGATCCAACACAAGCAACATCTAATTTCACATTTTTCAGTCTTTAACTAAATTGACCTATCACCTTTTGATAGTTTTGAGTATATCTTTAAAAACAAAACCATTTCCCCTGCAATTTCTATGATGATATAGGTATGTATGAGTGGTAAAGATAGCAATAAAGACAATTTTCAAGAAGTCTGGCTGTAAATAAGGTTGCAAACATTGGTTACTAGCAGGGAGACGTGTGTGTGTTCAGTACAAATCTTCAAGTTTTTATGTATTTTTAAAATATAGATAAGAAATAACATTGGACATTTAGAAAATGGTCCATATTTTAGATTAAATAAATGAAGTAATTTTTAATAGATGTGTACTTCTTTTCCTGATCATAAGGCACTGTAATTGGTAAAAACAATCTGGTGACTTCAGATTAAGTTTAGATATCTGATTCAAGAAATACATACAAGAAGCATAAAATTCTCTAATCTTCTAAGGTTCCCTAAAATCTTGGGATTAGGTTAATTTCATCCAGCTGGTTCATTTATATAAGTATGTTATGACAAACAAGAGCCCATCTTTGCCAAAGAACTAGAATTCCATCTGGAAAATTCCTCTTGTGAAAATTGGACACCTCTTTCTTGATAGAAAAATAGTGTTTCTATAAACAACAAAGAAGAGTTATTTCATTTTAATGATGCAAAAAGTCACAATTTTTTCCAATTTCAAGGTAAAATGTAAGAACATATTAAATATAATTTTTCTTCACTCATAAAGTATTATTTAAATCCATTATGAATTTCTTAATATGAATATTATTAAAAACCTACGACTAAACTGCATAAGGCAATAACTCGACAACAATACTTCATTGTTAGAGATTTTAAATTTATACCATTGTGGGCTGGGATGAATTACAGTCGTTAAATATGTAATATTTATGCATCAATTTGTTTTGTAAAAGCTAAGATGCAAAGTCAAGAGGCTGGGAAGTGGGAATGAATTCACAATGATTAGTTATGTTCCCATCTGGAAATGGCATAAATAAAAACAAATGAATTGAATAGTCTTTCTTATTTGCATGTTTAAAGACTAACAAGAAACAGACTGTTTTAAATCACTTCCACTTTAATAAATTGAATAACCCGAGAAGTTTGCATTTCAGTGCCCTCCATTTTCTAAAATCACACCATGATACTTACTTTATTCAGATATTGCGTTACTTACTCTTGAATGAAGCCATAATTTGGGACTCAGCTACAACTCAGTAGAGCATTGATACGAGTAACTATAAATATGTATTTGTGATTTGCCATGTTCACATCTTTCAAATAACCACACGTGTGTTATGTGGTAGGTGCACAGGAAGAATGCCACCCATGATTCATTGCATATGCATTTTTTTTGGTGACCATACTCTCTGACAAAAGGCAATATGACTTTTATATTTTGTTAACTTATCATACTGAGCAGAAACAGCCATCTTTAATTCCACATGACAGTAACACAACTGTGGATAAAACTAAACCAGTTTAGTCTTTGAAAATATGAGGAGAAAATAATCAACTTTACTAATTTTGCTGGTGATTATTCTTAGGACCTGACCTAACTATTTAGTTACTACAGTAAAAACAACCATTCTGATAGTCTTACATGAATAAAATGACTTGTGCTATCATTTAAAACAATATGTAAAGAATAGGTAAAGAGCATAGTGATAAAAAACCAAAAAATCTATTTTTAAAGTAATGTGTATTAACCAAATACAAATTTTCAACTTTTACAAGCCTCAAAGCTGGATGCATATTGAAAAGCATTTATAGAAAATGTCAAATTGCAAGTTCAGCACATTCTACTAGAGCTATTTCTACTTCCTGAAATTGTGTTAGGATTATTACAAAGGCAGAAGAGAAGGAAAAAAGATGAAAGGAAGGAGAAGCAAACCCATAAATACTCAGGGAAACTATAAAGAATGCCTAGAGGATTAGTTTAATGGAGAGGCCAGAGGTAAGACATGGTTACCCAAGCAGAAACACCGGTAGGTTATTCCAGAGGTGAGAGTTTTTCTTTGTTCGGGAAGCTTTCAAGCCAAGAAGGAAGAGGCACCAGAAGCATTACTGAACCATAGGAACCATCAATGCAATTAATTAAAGTCCTCAGGGAAGAGATGGGTGGCTCTTCCTGAACAGGTTTCAGATAGCTCCAAGAGACGGGAAGTAAAAGCAACAAAAATTACAAGTTAATTGAAAGAGAGACAACATGTGGCTTGCTTGCCTGATCCTTATCCAGGGAACCTGCCATTCTGACTCACCACTCTAGGTTTCTCGCCTACGTACCATGCAATGAATAAGTAGACTTTAGAAAGAAATAAATCCCTAACTCCAATTCCATTACTTCTTTTTATTACACTTAATCCAGAGAAGTCCAGCCATCAATATGCCAAAGGTATTTTTTAAAAAACATATTTTTTAAAACTATTTAAAGTTTTTGCCTGCAAGAGAATTTGAAGATCTAAGTATTTACTGATGTTTAACATTTGTAAATGCTTGCAACAAGTTTAACAGAAAAAGATAAATATCTACAACATAGCTACAGTTTCTTATAAATGTATAAATACACATAAATTATGTGAATACTCATGAATAGATCAAGTCATGAGAATTAAATGGCCCTAATAAAAGGGAAAAAAAGTATATGATCATGTAATTTAGATACATTAAAATACAGTGGCAAATAAAAAATGTTCAATGATCAAATTCATTAATAGAATAAAAATGAAAACTAAGATGATTAGGTTTGTTTTAATTGCACCATTCTGGTAAAAATTAAGAACAGCAGCAGTGTTTACTTTGGCAAATTGTGAGGCATTAGCTCTACTCATGTTTTCTTGGTCGAAGGGTAAATTGTTAGGGAGATTTCCCTGTATTTGTCACAATTTAAATGCTCAAACACTTTTACCAAACGATTTAAAATTCTGTATCCACCTACAAAGATTCTTAAAACTTTGCATCAAAACCTCAAGTGAACTTGTATTAAAAAATGAAAACGTATAAGTAAATAGTCAGATGTCTAACAGTTCTACGGAACACACATTTGCTACAAACAGAGGAAAACCCACATGATTAATACTAACAATTGTAAAGTTGACCTTAATTGGGCAATTATTATATATGCAAACTTCTGTAGGTATATCATATTTAATCCTCATAACAGTTAGACAGTCTCCATTTACAGATACTGCAATGTTAACCAACTTTCTCTAGATCAAATAGCCAGGTAAATAAAGGCAGAATTTGAACTCAGCATTCTGACTGGACCCAGACACATAGCCATTCACTACACTTCACTGACACTGAATGACATAGTTCACATGGTATTAAAGGGAAAAATCAATTTACAAACAAAATGTTAAAAGGGTAGTAGATATGTGCATACCTACTGTGGTTAATATGATAAAGAAACTAAATTTTAAATTTTATTTAATTTTAAGCAAGTAAAATTTAACTTAAAGTAGCTATAATACATAAGGCCTGTGACAAGTACACTGCAGAATAGAGACCTAAAGAGTAATGATAACAAAATTTTATGGAATAACCCGAAGTTATGTTTAGAAAACTTTATAACTTTAAATGCATACCTTGCTAAGTAGGAAAGAATGAAAATAAGTAAGTTAAGTACTATATTTAACTCAATGTGAAAACAAAATAATAAAAATAACTTACGGAAAAGATTAGTTAAAAACTGAAATTGATAAAATGGGTAATTAAGATATCATTGAAGTAAGAAGTAAAGCAAAGAATGATTTATCTGATGAGAGAAATCAGTAAAAAAATGAGAACTGGAAAATGTATCCATGAAAAATGGAGAAACCACAAAAAGAAATAAAAAGGATAACCATAAATATTAATGCAGGGTATTATACCAAAATTATAAAAGTACTGTTCTTCAAGTCTAGGCAAATACATTAAGAATACTGGATGAAATAGTTGATTTCCTAAGAAAATACAAATTATTATTTGTATCACACACACATTAACCAAATCTAGATATATGAGGGACCTAAATTAAACTGAAAAGTTATCAAAGCCTTTCCCTTTTCCTTACCCCACATAAATATATATATATAGAGAGAGAGAGAGAAAGAGAGAGAAAAAGAGAGAGAGAAAGAGAGAGTGCTCAGTAAAATTTTACAAATATATTAAATAAAACCATCAATAGAACAAAAGTTCACTGCTATATGATGTAACAAAATAGTGAAAGCATCTAAATATTTATAAAAATATAAGAATTAATTTTTGGATACATTGATTTATTCAAATATAGTCATCTAATTTTCTATGCATTAATATTTTATTTTATCAATACCATGACAATTAATTCTCAAATATTTTATGTGGTACATAAGAATCCAACCACTTTTGGATATTTTTAATGTATAGTTTACATTGATTTCTCTTATTAATGATATTAATTTAAAAAAATATTTATTCCTCTTGAAAGTTGTGGTGAAAATAGTCAAGCCAGGAATAGAAATGAAATATCATTTTTCAGTAGAACAGGAAATGGCCAGTTCACACTGGAAAATAGTTCGTAAGCAAAGGCTCCATTGCTTTGATACCACAGGAAAGAGTCTGTATATCGCATTAAACCTGAGAGCAGCGCTCGGCCTGCGGTCTTTGGAGCATACCTTTTCATATAATTGGAGAAACAACTGGAGGGTATCACATGTATCAGTGGAGTGTTGCAGTTGCAATAGAAACTATTTCTTGGTTAAATGCAGAGAAGAGAATGTAATTGGCTGTGTAGGTTTCTGGAAAATGTTGTGGTTAGCAGGCTTGTTTTGCAATCAGCTTGGTTAGCAATTTTGAAATATTTGAATTTTTATTATAAAGAGTGGGAAATATAATATTTAAAATGTTTTCACCAATAACAATGCCAACTAAAATGACTTTTCCCAACTCTAGTGGTGATAAGATCCTGTTTTTTTCTAATTTTTATTTGGAAAAAGGATATCCTGTGTTTCTCTGGAAGAGAATGGGGACTGCAGAAATGAGAGACATGTTTTATTTTATTGAAGAACAATTTTATTTTTAATTTAAATGTAGTATTAGAAAAACATGAATTTTATTAAATGTACTTTTAACATATTGAAATAATATACGTGTTTGTATGAACATTTCATTTGTATTAACAGTATATTTTTCTCTTTTTTTAAGCTATGGAAAAGTTTGTTATTCGTACACCCATTTCTGCTGAATAAATCTTTGCCTACCCAGATTAATATTTGATAAACCTCCAAGACTGATAAGTCAATCATTTAGACCATCCTTAAACAGATATTATATTAAGAGTTTGTTCTCTGAATTCCTTTACTAGCCATGTAAATTTAATTAACTTTCTTATCCTCACAATACCACAATTATTTTATTTGTAAAATGGATACAATAACAATATCCCATATGTTTGTTATAAAGTTTTAAAATGAAAACTGTATAAAAGACATAAAAAGATGTTGGAATAAAGTTTTCCAAGTTAAGCCATTAGCTTTACATTTTTTTCCCTAAATTATAAGTTTATAGATTGCATGTTCTTACATGATCAAGTTAGGTAACTACAACTATGCTTTCCTCATTGGTAACAATTGAACTTAATTTCTGTTGAATCTTATCGCTTGGTATATGAAATAAATATAAACCAAATTTACAAAAGTGAATGTTTATGAGAGTGGAAGGCATATACCTATGGTTTAAAGAGAATGAGTTAAGTCACGTGGGACAGGAAACAGTGACTACACACCACATTATCTTCTAGCTGGGCCCTTCAGAACCCTAAGGTAAGGCTGGCACAAGAATTTATCAAGTAATAATAATGGTTTAAAAGCCTTATAGCAAGAAAGCCAATCACTCATCAGGGTTCCCGCTGATGAAAAGACAGTACCTGGAAGATGTACATGAGCACACACATGCATGCATGCAAGCACACACATGCGCACATGCAAAGACTGTGTTGCAAACATTGGCTGGCGGAAGCAATGAGGGCACTCTTGGGTCGACCATAGCTGCAGTGACGTGTTTAGGGGTGTTAAGGACTATGTGCTTGTGTCTCTCCAAAATTCACATGTTGAAGCCCTAACCCCCAATGGGATGGTATTAGGAGGGGAAGCCTCTGGGAGGCAATCAAGTCATTGGAATGGAGCCCCCATGATGGAATCGGTGTTCTCAGAAGAAAAGAAAAAGAGCTGGACCTCTCCCTCTTCACCAGGAGAGAATGCAACAAGAAGACAGCTAGCTGTCTCTACACCAGCGACAGGGCCTCCACCAGAACCCAACATGCTGGCACCCTGACCTTGGGTTTCCAGCTTCCATACATGTGAGAAAAATAAATGTCTGTTGTTTAAACAACTCAATCTGTTATAACTTATTACGGAAGTCCAAAATGACTAAGAGAAAAGGGCAGCCATTTTTTCTTCTGATTTTGTCTAGAATGATCAAAAGTAGGCACTAAGCCTGGAGTATAGGCGAAGGAAGAATTTTAAATTAACCTGAAGGTTTAGTCAACTAATTCCAGAATTATCAGGAGGAACTGAAAGAAGAGGGAATTTTCAGCATCAAAACTAGGATGTACAACAACATACAAAGATGTTGATACTTACCTGCTAGTCCTAAACTGAAATAATCCTTCCCTTGCATGGTGCTTCTGACAAAAACTGCAGGCAAACTTGCGAGCTAAACATGTACTTGACACATAATTTTCAGTTGATCTAACACTTTGGGCCTACGTATTACCTTTAACCTCATCTCCTCATTTGTCCCAAAGCTCAGTCTAAGGCTGCAACACGGACTCACATCTCTAGGGCTTTTCATTTATAAAAACTGAAAAGAAGGTAAGTTAAAATGTATTACTCCTGCAGGCCTGATGAATTGGAGAGCTTGAAAAATCTTCTCTAAGTCTGCTTCAAAAAATGTTATTCAGATGCCCACATGAAGTGTAATTGTTTTATTTACAGACAATGCCATAACATGTAGCACTGGATTTTCCCTCAGTTTCTAGCTAAAGAGAAAAATGTGCACATTCCTGCACACACACACACACACACACACACACACACGTATTGGGATTAAATTTTACCCTTTGCTAGTACTTTCCAATAGCACCTAGCAAGAGGCTGGACGGTCACAGGCAAATGCCTGTGACAATTACAAACTGTCTAAAAGTAGACAATTATGAAGTGTTCAACATGCAAATTACCAGCAGAGGTACTGTGATCCTATAAGTCCACCCTACATTCTTGAATGGTTATGAATCCTTAAAAATCCTAATGCCATTTTTTATTTGGCTAAAGAAAAAACAACATGAGTAGGAAATATTTCACTTTCAACACAATGGCAATAAAATATAAACTAATCAATGAATTTGCCCCATGGCTAAAAATATAAATCACTTGGACCACTCACAACATAAAGTTATTTTCTTGGTTAAAAGCAGTTGTTACCCTGTCACCTGATTGAATCGATCAGATGTATGGTTGAGAATCTCCTGGCTAAAATTATATATCAAAGATGCTTAAAGCAAGAGAAATAGAATCATTTTTATTGTGTTTCTTTGACTTTTTATGCTCCTTTCAGTTTATAAATAACAACTATGACATTGGGATTTTCCTGAAGGCTTTACCCTGAGACACTTGTTAAGTGAAGTTTATGATCTCACATTATTTTTGAAAAATATTCACCATAAAAAATCAACATTTGGCACAACTTAGTCACTTATTCAAAATAAAAATCCAACAGAGAAATATACAATTTAAGTAAACTTTTCTCGGTTAGTGATATAAAATGTCTGGAAGGTTCGAGGAAATTATTCTTAGTTCATTTACTTCAAAACTATTCAATCAATAAGCATGATATCTATGGAGTTACAGTTGTCTTTCTGATTTATAAATATTTTAAAGATACAAAACCACTTTTTTTCAAAACTTAGTCTTTGTCATTTTTAAAAATTGCTGGCAATAGAGTGACACAAGACAAAAATATAGATTTGTATGTTACTTGTAAGTAGGGACCACTGGGAACATGTGTGTATGATGTTGATAAACTCAAATAAGCAAAGGAAAATAAAACTTACTGGTGAGTTTGCAACTCTCTCTTTCCAGAAACCCCAAATGCAGAGAGCATTGTCAGGGATGTGCATATACCAACCCTTTTATTTCATTTAATGTTTTATTTCCACAGCAAATTCCACTGTAACCAGAAAACATACATTGCAGAAATCTAATATTCTAGATTTATTGAGAATTCTCATAGCCTAGCATATACTTGTACCTAAATATATTTCATGTTTTTCCCCTGTTATTTTTGGATGTAGTGCTCTAAAAATGTCAGTTTAGTCATCTTTATTGACACTTTTATAATTTTATGTTTCATCTTTAATATTCTTGGTACACTGTCATTGACCTTGCTATTTTTGAGAGTAAGGTATTAAGTTTTCCAAATATTTTTGTTACATTTTCTATTTCTTTAATTGTATAAATTTGCTATACACAAACACACGCACACATATCTTTGTTAGGTGTGCACAGGTTTATAGCTGTTGTATCTCCCATGTGAATTGATCCCTCCTACCATGGTTGGTATTTGTCTCTATTTTTTATTTGTTTATTAGATTTTTTATTTTAGTGACTTGCTTGGACTAATTTGTAGCCTGTGTTGTTACTGATGCCTCAGCTCAGTAACTTGTTTTTGTGTTTGGTTTGTTCTTTCTTTTTTCTTAATTTTTTTAAGGTTGACTTTTCTGGGTGTAGTTCTTGGGTCAGCCTATCTTAGTCATGATCCAGTGGTGGCTTAGAGGTTGTACGCACCCCCCCCCCCCTTTAACCAATAAGGCTTCCGCATTTTGCCAATAGATCTCTGTAGTGTGAAGATTGCATCAACGTTTGGCATTCATAAGACTGTCCGAGGTTTTACTTTATTCTCAAGACCTCAAATTCAGTAGCTCATGTGGGCTCCTCCAACCTCTCCTAACTCTGCATGCAGTGATGTGCCTGCTTCCGTTGTTCTAGCAGGGAGCCTGCTGGTCCTGCCCCGCCCTGCACTCCAAGGGGAGCTTCTGGGTGGCAGGGCTGGCATGGGTGAGAACGGAGCAGCGCCGCCCCTAAAATTTCACAGTCCGCCACTAGATTCACTGAGACTCAGTCTATTTTCTTAAATTTATGTTTCCCATTGTTTTGTATGCATTTGGCTAATTTACTGGGTCCCTAAATGGTTATTTTTGACAATTAGTCCAGTATTTATCGTTGCTCTGGGGGAGAGAATTTGTCAGTTTTTTGAACTGGCATTCCGGAAGCCCTACACTGTTCTTTTAAAACTATTCTGGACTTTTTTCTTATATTTTTTTTCTTGGTATGGAGTAGAAGAATTCTTTGAAATTTTTCAATTATATTTGAATCCGAACTATTATCTACATTGTAGCACCTACACTGACAATGGTGCTTTTTAAATAATTAAGTATATTTAATTTAAGCTAATAAAATATATTTAAGTCCTCTTCTCCTCACACACCTTGTGTGTAAAAACATATCCAAACTCCTCTGACTGATTTTTAAAGCACTGTCACAAATTATTTTTCGATGTAAATGTCTAATTTCTTTTCATAAAAAATGTACAGGGAGTCTATATAAGCAATATGTACAAGTCCGTTCTTCATCATACTATCTGAAATATTCTCAAAATTGAAACATTGACACAGATATCACAATTCTAAGATGAAAACTGAAACATGCTCATCAGCCTCTTTATTTTTCTACTAAAATTTCTACCTTTCCAAAATGTCATATTAAGCTGGAGATAACTGTGTCTTTAATAATATAATGCATTAATCAAACATTAATTTTTGCTAATGTGACTATGGAGAGATTATATTATGATCTATGGCATATGTTTGGTATACACAAATAGGAGTGCAGTATAGTTCTATCTGGAAGTCCCTGATTCGTTTACTAAAAAAATTCTCATCATAAAAATTACAGAAGTCTGGTGCCATCAATTGCAAAAGATTGATGTCACGTTGATGTATATGGTGCCACTGAAAATGATTTACATTGTCAATTCATCCTCAACTTTTTCTTAAGTAGACTCCTGTGCTATTTATTTGGCTATGTAATATTCAAACTTGTAGATATTGAAAGTTGGAATGGTGTCAGTAAATGCCTATGAATTTTAGAATTAATACTACTGTTCCAGCTCACTTTTCAAGTTCAGTTATGAAGTTATTCACTCAGTTATTCAGTCACCTGGTTCTTTATGCCATTATTTGAATTTGTATAGCTAAAAAAGAATAAATAGAATAATTTTTTATATTTAAAATTAAACACTTAAATTATCAGGTACATTTCAGGGCATATCAAAAAAGCTGAACTATTGTGGAAGCCACTTTTTCTCCAGAAAAGTCATATAAGCCTCCTGAGCATGTTGGAGTCCTGCTTCTTCTGAAACTTCCACTAACCACACTTATTCTGAGGTTGTCTAAACATATTGAAAACCTGCCAACGCTGAAGATTTTCACCAGTGATACATCTGGTGAAATACATCCAAAATTTATAAAGAACTTATAAAACTCAACACCTAAAAAGCAAATAATCCAATTTAAAAATTCACATCAGTACATAAGTGAATACAAAAGCTGGGGTACATTTACACAACAGAATACCACTCAGTTGCAAAACAGAAGTCTTATCCTTTGTGGCAGGGCAGATGGACCTGGGGAGGATTATGCTAGTGACATAAACCAGTGAAAGAAAGGCAAATAAGATAGGAGCTCACTTACATGTGGAATCTAATGAACAAAATAAACTAACAAACAGCATAGAAACAGACTCATAAAAAGAGAACAAACTGACAGCTGTCAGATGGGTTGGGGAGCCCTGGTTGGTGTAGCTCAGTGGATTGAGTGTTGGCCTGTGAACCAAGGGGTCATCAGTTCAATTCCCAGTCCAGGGCACATGCCTGGGTTGCAGGCCAGGTCCCCAGTGGCGGGGGGTGTGTGAGAGGCAACCACACATTGATGTTTCTCCCCCCTCTCTCTCCTCCCCTTCCCCTCTCTCTAGAAATAAATAAATAAAATCTCTAGAAAAAAGAATGGTCAGGGAAAAGTTGTGGAGCTGGGTGAAAAAGGTGAAGGAATTAAGCAAAAAAAGAAAAACAACTCATAAACATACATACACAATGGATAAGAGAATGTATAGATGACCAAGAGACATATGAAAAGATGCTCATTTCACTAATCATTGGAGAGATGCAAATGAACATCACAGTAAGATACCACCTCACACGTGTCAGAATAGCTACCATCAAGAAACAACAAATGTTAGGAGGATGGGGAGCGAAAGGAACCCTCATGCACTGTTGGTGGGAACGTAGACTGGTGCAGCCACTGTGGAAAACAGTATTAAAAATGGATCTTCTTTGTGATCCAGCAATTCCACTTCTGGGAATACATCTGAAGACACCCGAAAAATTGACTCAAAAGAATATATGCACCCCTATGCTCACTGCAGTGTCATTTACAATAGCCAAGATTTGGAAATAGCCCCAAGTGCTCATCAGTAAATGAATGGATTTTTTAAAAAGCTGTGGTATATTTACACAATAGAATATTACTTGGTCATAAAAATAATGAAAATCTTAACCTTTGAGACAGCATACATGGGCCTGGAGAGTATTATTCTAAATGAAAAAAGCAGAGAAAAAAATACCATATGATTTCACTTATATTTGTAATCAAATGAACAAAATAAACAAACAAAATAGAAACAGACTTATAATAAAATAGAAAACAGACCGACAGCTGTCAGAGGGGAGGGAGTTGAAGGGCTGCTTGAAAAAGATGAAGGGATTAAGCAAAAAAACCCCAAACCTCATAGGCGCAGACAGCAGTGTGGTGACTACAGGGTGGGGGGGGGGGGGGCGGGAAGGAGGGTCGGGTGGGGGAGATAGACGTGGGTAGAGAGAGAATAAATGATGGCAGGAAGAGACTTGAATTTGGGTGATGAACATGAAATATAATACACAGATGATTTATTATAGCATTGCATACTTGAAACATATATAATTTTATTAACCAATGTCACTGTAGAAGTTTAATAAATTTTTTTAAAAAATAAAAATCTCAGCCCTGGCTGGCGTAGCTCAGTGGATTGAGCACGGGCTGCGAACCAAAGTGTCACAGGTTCGATTCCCAATCAGGGCACATACCTGGGTTGCAGGCCATGACCCCCAGCAACTGCACATTGATGTTTCTCTCTCTCTCTATCTCCCTCCCTTCCCTCTCTAAAAATAAATAAATAAAATCTTAAAAAAATAAAAATAAAAATCTCCAACTCGGCTCTCATCTCCAACAGACTTCTTAATTACTCTTCCAAGGCTATCCATAACAGCTCACTGTTGTTTTAGAAATAAGAATTACAGCATCAGAATTGTTTATTATGTAAGATGAAATAAGTTGGTGGGCTTATTTTGTGTAGGGTATAATTTTAGATTTTTGCACATATTTGATTTCTTTATTCCTCATCTCCTCTAAAGTAGAGTCTCTGTCATAAGTACGGAAACTGAGGGACAAGAATTCAAATAAGCTATCTCATGTTTAATAAATTTTCTAACAGGAATTTTAATTCATGCTTATCTAACTGCCAAGCTCACACTCTGAATTTATGTTGCAGAATAAGAATTAGTTGAGCCTGTCTTACGTGTGAGCCCATATGTTGGGCTTTTTAGATGTCTTTGTAAAGATATTTTACTTCATCCTTTAAATAAAAATTCAGATAAAATATGAGTTGAACTTGTTTTTCTATTTACTCCACAATCACACATTTATGAAGCATTCTGAAATATTATTATTTATTCAGAACAAGTTCTCTTTTTGAAGCTTGTTGCCTTTGAGTACAATGTATTATCACTGGTGTGCCACCTTCTTAATTTTTTTTGTTCTGTTGCTTATACTGATAGCAAGTTACATTGATAGTCTAAAAACTTTTTTTACAGTTTTTCTGTACATGAGTACAGGTCCTGACATTCATTCTGGTGCTAAAATTTAGTAAGATTTGTATGTTTATACTTACAAGAAAATCACTCTAAAATAAATCTGTTACCATGGTGAATTATTATCACAAAATACAACAAAACCAAAGTCTTGTATTCCAGCTTTACAATAAAATGCAGATTTCCCATTAAATGAAACATCCTGCATTTCAAAATGCTCAATAAGATGACACTTAGAAAGTCATTCTAGCCAGTTAATTAGAGCATGGGGGAAAGTTCTATACAAGAACATTCTTTGGATGCATTGCATTTTCATTTGATTATGAACAGGATTCATGTTTATTTAATTTGCCAACATGCCCCTCAGCATCTTATTCTTAGATAAACAAGTGACTCTAGGCACGGTGAGCCAATTACTCTCATTCTGTCCCTAAACTGGCATAAATACAGCAGCTAGGTGGAAATGGTCTCGTCTTGCTGACACATTAATAATGACCAATGAAGCAAAAAATATTATCAAACCCATACTTCTTTGTTTCTATGCTTGAGACTAGTGGACTTGATCAGTCCCACGCTGCGTGTGGCTTTTCCTCTTAGGAATCTACTGTCAACACGCTTTTAGTGAAAGGCACCTCAGCTTCCTAACGCCCATTTCTAATGGAAGCTGGGTCACGGTATAGGAAGAACAAACCTTTTCAGTGATTTTGCCCCAGTTGTGGATTTGCACTAATGGTGTTTAATGATTGAAACAACATTTTAACCTCAGTACATTGTGACTTTTTTTTGTCTTGTTTTATCCTTATAAACCTTAGTGGTCAAGCACCTGATGATAAATCTCTCATTGTCACAAAAGCTTAAGACTAAAATTTCAGCTCTGAAGCTAAGAACTCAAGCCCTGGAGTTAGACAGATCTGGGATCAGGTCATTATTGTTCCACCTAGAAGATGTGTTAACTTGGGCACATTACTTAAACCTCACCTACAGTTGCCCATGTCTAAAATGAGGAAGACATTAAGCACTTGTTTCTTTTTTAATAGGGTTGTAAGGACTGAATGTGATAACTCAGTCTGTATCATTAAGTTAACCTTCACGTTTGTTCTACTATTACCTAATACTTTGCTTACAGTAATCATAATCTTGCTCTTGGCTTCAAGCTCCTTCTCGATACAATATATCATGGGATTCAACCCCTTCTATTCAAGTAGTGTTTTGAGTCTGTGCCTCATTTTCATGTATTTTTTCCCTGGGAGTATGATCCTATGTTACCTCTTCAGTATTACTAAAGATTCCAGTTCTACTTCACTTGGCCATCACAGGTGTTACTCCCAAGAGTGCTCCTCAGTGCACATAAACCAGCATTTCAGAGCTGGCTACCTGTGCAAATCACCTAAGATGCTCCCCATCTGTTTGCTTGGATGCTTACTAACTCTTCTACGTCTATCTACTTGCTCAGGCACATATGTATGATTACCTATTTTTATTACTGACTTTGCGGGTCCTTCCTGACAGACTCTGAGTTTCAGGACATTGATTAGTCAAAAAAAAACCCACAAAAAACTATTGCCAATGATTCTTGATACTCGTTCAAGCCTTATGACTAAAACATTATTCTAGATTATTTATAATTACATCACCCCATTTCATCCCCATGGCAGCTCTTTGAGGTGATTGCTATTACTATCCCCATTTCCCAGATGAGAATGTTGAGGTGCAGGTAGGGGAGGAGCCATTAGTTACAATTTAAACTTTATCCTTTGACTCCCAAAGTCACATTTTCACTGTTCTGTATCCCTGCGATCATGAAGCTGGCTGCTGCTGTGTCTTTGAACCCCACAGGTATTTCGCCTTCCAGGCAAGGTGAGTCTTCCTCAGATCTCCAGCTGAAATGCTCTTCAATGTATATTTAATACTTCTGTGATTCTCTGCAAAATTTGGCCGAGGCTGGGATTCTATGTCACTTGGCTTCTTCCCCATCACTCCTGATTTCCCACATTTATGGGTCTCTTCTGATACTGCTTTCTTAGTGAATTACCATATTTCGCCATGTATAATGCATACTTTTTTTTACCAGATCTTTGAAGGAAACAATAATAATGCACATTATACATGAGTGGTACTAATTCCACATCTATAGAAATGATTTTACTTCTTTTATTTATGCTTATGTATTAAAGTATAACTCTACACTTGATCTTAGCCAAAAGGCCGAGAAGTGATTTCAGGGGAATTTCAGGGGGAAAGGAGAAGGGTTTACAGGAACAAGTATAAAGGACACATGGATAAAAAACTAGGGGCGGGTGGAAATAGGAGGGAAGAGAGGAGGGCTGGATGGGTAGGCTGGGATGGGAGTAAAAGATAGAAAATTGTACTGCAACAACAATTAAAATAAAATTTTTTAAAAAAGTATAACTCTAGAAAGCAATAACAATATCCACATGCAAAATAATACCCCGGAGTACAATAATCTATTCTGTTTTGAAAAATAAATAAATAAAATTTGAATTAAAAATTTAAAAGGAAAGGCTTTTTTCCTGAAAGTTTGAGCCCAAAATGCGGGTGCATATTATATATGGGAGCACATTATACATGGCAAAATATGGTAATTTATTAAAGAGAAATTCGGAGGGAAATTAACGGACATCAATCGCTCAACTGTGATGTTCCCCTTGCAAAGTGGTAAGTGCCTCTAGAGCTGGAGGTGCTGGGAAGTGTACGTGGGGCAGGAAGAAAGTGGCCAAGAGTTGACACTGTAAGAGAAATCCAGTAGAAACCATGAATAATTGATGAGCATTAAAGAAGGCTCACATGAGGCTAAATATTATGTGTGTAATGGAGGTTTGCCTAATTTCATAATTGTATTTACTCTGCTCAACAACTTGAAAAAATGTTTCAACCACAGAAAAAAAATCCCAGTAGGTGATAGGCAGAGACTCAGCCCGTCAATGGACATCTTGGAGGCATAGCAACAAGGAAATTTTTATTTCTCGAAACATTTTAAAGATAAAAATGTCTTTACATACACTATTTCAACTTAATTTTCTTTGAAGAAGAAACTGAAAGTGGAAAAGGACAAGGAATATTCAAGAGACACTGTACAGACTCATTGGATTGAAACAGATGGAGTGGGTAGGGAAGTTTGGGGAGATAAAGCTAGAAAGTGAGGCTGATCCCTGATTCCAGGTGATCATGAATGGCCACTTAAGGAGTTTTGAACACTCTTTGGGTTTTTATAAAATCTGTTTCAGTGTGGAAGGGACAATGAAGAAGGAAGATGAAGCGTGGACTGTGTAGTTTTAGGAATATTGGTTAAGTGACCTCTTCAGTAATTTCAGTGGAAAACAATGAAAGCCTTGCTTGCACTGATGTGATGTGGGTGAGGAAGAGTTATATTCTGAAGAAAGAAAACGATCAAGTTAAACACAAATCCTAATTAAAGATATGTGCTTACTTAGCATTAATAGACATTGCTGATCACCTCAATGGGAAGGCCACCAGGAGTACGAGAAATTACTTAAGATTTTTTATTTATCAAGGAGATCATAACCTAATTGGTGATTGAAAGAAAGCCTATAAATATAATTAAATATTAAATTATATTTTCTTGTAAGAGGTTTGCTCATTCACTACTATTGCCTGATCCCTGTACCCTCTTTGCTATGGTTTCCTCCTGAGGGTTTCCTCGGTAAACAACACGGACACAGTTCTCATCTCAGGCTCTGCTTCTGCAAAACACAAGCTTAGCAGAAAGGGTTAAGTCTTAAAGAGAAATTTTGACATAATAAACATGAATTGTGAAGGAAATATCAGACACCATGTGATTTTAACCATAAATATTTCAAGATATAATGGTACTCATTTATGCTTATCACACCTAAGAGAAATGATTTCTTAATAACAACAAATATCCAATGTGTTCTGATTTCCATTTTTTCACATCTCTTCGTTTTTATTGCTTTGAATCAGAGACTGCATAGTATCCACATGATGTAATTGGCTGATGTTTCTTTAAGTCTCTTTTCTAAGTTCTGCCTAATTTATTTATCCTCATGATTGATTTGTTGAAGAGACTGGGTTGTTTGTCCTGTAAATTTCCCACAGTATGAGTTTTGTTGATTACATTTCCATGGTGCAAATTAATATGCTCCTCTGTAAATTGGTAGCTGTTTACGGAAGCTTGATGAGATTCAGTTTTGTTTCTTCTGTCAATTCTACTTCTTCGTTAGGGGGTATTTTTCTTCATCAGGAACCACAATGTCCAATCGTCTTTTTGTGTTCGTGGTTGTTGATGGTCAGTGCCTAGGTTCATCGGATCAAATAAAAGTTTCAAAATAATTCCAAATTTTATAATGTCTTCTTTATTTATCAGGTACAAATTGTATAAAGGGAAAATTTGCTTCATCTAATATCAGGCTTATTAGTTTATAGTATCAAAAAGGCAAATGTAAGTGCTTGATTCTTCATTCACCTTTTTCAAAATAATGAGCTTGTTCCCAGTAGTTCCCAGTGAAAACCAGTTTGTTTTCTTTGATGATTTTGTTTTACAATGAATTCATGTATACAATTATATTTAATGTATTTTACTCAATAGCATATATTGTTTTTGTTAATGTTCAAATTTTCTCAGTTTTGGACAATGGGACCCCCTTTAAACTGACTTTCATGTACTTTTCACTAGCTTGCTTAATTTCTTACACGACAAGATGTTCCAGTTACTTTTCCTGCCCAGAATTAGAATCATCTATTTCTCCAAGAAGCCCAGCCTCTCTTCCTCGGGTCTCTTTAACCTTTGAACCCTTTCGTGTGTTGCTCCCATTCACCTCAAAATTAAAAATCTCCTCTTAAAGGTGACTGATGGCCCTATAACTTTTAGGCCAGTGGCTCACTCTTAGTCATTCTCTGGGGTTTCCTTTAAAATTTCCTCTTCTTTTGGTTCCTCTTAATGCTGACACTCTTCTCCCTCCCTCCCTCCTTCCTCTTCTTTTCACTTTTTTTTTACCTTTTCTCCTCTAGCTCACTAAACATAAGTGATATGTACTCATAAACAGTTGCATGAGTCATTTCTATTAAAAACATATATTGATAACATAATACATGTCAGGCCCTTTTAGGTGCTAGAATAAATCAGTGGATAAAACAGACAAAGCTGTGTTTAAGTGCCAGGACATAGATAAGAAAACAAAATAAATACACACACACACATGCACATATATATGTAGATACATTTGAAGTTGATAGTTGATATACAGATAATTGTAGTTGGAGAGATGAATTTCGAGTGCCCCTGAGAGCTGCAGTTTTAGACAGCAGAGCCCAGAACGACTCTCTAAGAAGGAAACTATTAACCTCAGTCCTGAGGAGGAGGAGCACATGAATACCTATCTGGAAAGAGCATGCCGGGAGAAGGTAGATGAAAAAAGAGGTTCCGTGAAAAGTAATATATGCTCCCCTATGTTCATTTCAATGCTCTTTACAATCGCCAAGATTTAGAAGCAGCCCACGTTCCCATCACTAGATGAGTAGATAAATAAAGCTGTGGTGCATTTATAATGGAATACTGTTGGGAACCGCCTTGACTGGTATCAGAAGCTGAAACCCCCGCCTAGCTAAGGCTAAGGGAACGCCCTTGGAACTGTAAGCCAGCAAGGAGACAAAAGCTTAATCTTCCTGGCAGAAATGCTGCTTCTGCTGCTTTATTTATGACTGAACCCCAAAAAGCTTGGTCGCTTAGCCAAAGATGGGTAAGATTCCCCAAGGGGGGAACGACCTAAGACAGGCACGATCACTTTGGGAGGCCCCCCAAAAAGAAGGACTTGGGGGGCTGCAGCAAAAGGGGGTGATGGACCCTCGCTCCTCGGCTTTGACATAGCCTGAGTTCTCAGCGTCTGGGAAAAAAACCTCCTTGCCTCCCAGTTGCCTTAGTTCCCTTGCTCCACCTAAGCCTGAAACAATGACAGGGTGGTGCAGCTCTGTACTGAGAAGTGCGGATTCCCCGGGGTGATCAGGCCTAAGAAAGAACATGTAAATTCCTGTGAAACCTTCTTTGTTTAGAATGCTCTCAGTTGAATGAGAAGGGTCTTAGGAGGAAGTTATTTTGTTCCTCAGTCTTACAGCTCTTTGACCCCCCAACTCAATAGACCGGCAGAGTTCTTTGTTTTCTATGGTTCCTTACTTCCCCCCTAATGAGTACTGTACTTTACCTGAATTATTATGCAGAATGAGCCCAATAAAAGCAGGTATGGACTGTAAATCAGCGCGCTCCCCACTAGGGGGGGTGGCCATTTCGTCCCTACTTCCCCACAGAAACTAGTCTGTCTCTGCATGTGCATGTTTTCTCGTGTGTTTATCGTCGAGCCATCCACAGTGTTCCGTGGTCACCGCTGGCCGGTGACCCACGCGCAACAGAATACTACTTAGCTGTACAAAAGAAGGAAATCTTATCCTTTGCAACAGCGTGGATGGACCTGGACAGCATTATGTTAAGTGAAATAAGCCAGTCAGAGAAAGGCAAATACCATATGATTTCACTTGCCTGTGGAATGCAATGAACAAAATAAACAAACAAAACAGAAACAGACTCATAGGTACAGAGCAGACTGACAGCTGTCTGAGGGTAGGGTGGCTGGGGAGCTGGGTGAAAAAGGTGAAGGAATTAAGCAAAGAAAAAAAAAACTTCATGGACACAGATTATAGTACGGTGATGACCAGAGGCAAAGGGGGTAGGAGAGGGTACGCGGGGATAAATGGTGAGGGGAGGAGACTTGACTTGTGGTGGTGAACACATGATACAATATATAGACAATGTATTGTAGACTTGAAACCTATGTAATTTTATTCCCCAATATCACCCCAATAAATCCAATAAAATTTTAAAAAATAATGAAAATTAAAAAAAAAACAAGAAAATAACTTCACAGGGTTATCTGGCCATAAATTTCTGAGCTGGTCATGGTGTATAGTCATGTCCCAGGCATATAACTTCTTTACTAAAAGGATTATCTTTTCCTTAAGCAAGCCCTGCCCATTGTTTCTGTGCATCTAGGATAACACACCTTTGAAATGCCCCCTCTCAGATCCCACCTTCTAAAGAGTTGAAGAGGGCACAGAATCCTAACTATTCTGTAACCCAATTTCTGTCTAGCATTCTCCCACCCTCGTGTGTTCTGTCTTGCATTTCTGCCTTAATTTCAAATGTGTAAAAGAAACTGCAAACTGATTTTTCTCAGTCTGCTGAGATCTTGCTTCCAGGCATTTCCTCTATGTGACTCAAATAAATATTTATAAAAATTCTCTACAGGTTTGGACATTCTTAAATTGACGGAGCAGCCATTGCAAAGGCCCTGAGGAAGATGCATGCTTCGAATGCTGGAGACAAAGTGAAGAGTTACCTGGGGCTAGAAGGAAATGGACTCAGGGAAGGGTGTAGAATTTGAGGTCAACACAGTCAAGAGTGGGGGAAGCAGAACCTACAGCAACTTACAAGCCATGGGAACTTTAGCTTTTACTGAGTAAATGAGAACTATCTGAGATCATTGAACAGTGGAGTGATGTAATGTAACTTAACAAATTGAAGGAATCTCTTGTGTTGACATATGGCAAGTAAACTGTAAAGGGGCAAGAGAGGTAACAGGGGGACTTGTTAGAAGGTTATTGCAGTAATCTTGGCCAACAACCCGAGCATTAGTTGTGCTGGTGGTAAGAAGTGGAGAGATTTGCCTAATTGACACTCATTCCCTGCCAATGCCAGCACCTGGCACGTTGCCCTGATATGCCATTGGGAGCCAATTACACCGTGTCCAGGAGGCACTCCATTTTAGATATGTTTTATTCTTTTATTCTTTCCAATTAACCATTTCATGCCTGCATAAGGAAGATATATTCAGAAGAACTCAAATAAGCCTACTTTAGTCAGACTCTTTGGCCACCAAATTGCATCCATTCTTTCAACACACCAGAACACAACATCGCTCATGCCGTAAGCACACTATAGTGTGCAGGCACAACTCCTTTGTGCCGCCCAGTGACCTACGCAAGGGCCAACCAACTCCGCTTATCCACACTCATGATTCCCCATTCATCTGTCCTCCTCCAATCCTTCAACATCAGTAACTTCTGTCATACTTTACTCTTCATCTCTGATACTTCCAGGTTGTTCCTGTGTTGAGCTTTGCATTAGAATCCACCAAATTAGTCTTTATCACTCATCCAACATGTCATTCTGGACTTCAGAAAATGTGACTCGCAATTAGACACACGTCCATGAGTACAGCACAAGTTACAGTATGAATAGCAGAACATCTGATGACCTTTATTAATCAGTCTCCTTGACTGTGGTTTAAGAATCCTGGAATTAGACCAGTTTGGCTGGAATTCTGGAAAACAATTACCTGAAGAGGAAAAACAAACTAATAAACAGACAAGGGCTTTTTGTCCTGATACGATTACTAACAGGGTGCAAGGTCTATTTTCACCCAGAAGTGAACACCACCAATTAAAAATAAGAAGAAAAAATATGAAAAATACTGAAGCAGAGGTTAAGAATACATTTTATCAGAAGTTAGTTCTCAGGCATCTTAAATAAATAAACATATGTATAAAAAAGCAGTAAATAAAACAAGTATAGATACACACATGTGTAATTACATATATTCAGGTAAATTATACTAACTATGGTCATTGAAAAGTCCATACTGAAGAGTTCTAGTGAACCAATTACCATCAGCCTATTCTTTTGTAACCTAATGCAGGTCTGGCTACTTGTCTCCATGAAAACCAAACTTGTGAGACCTATGTTGGTGAAAGGAAAACTAATTTATTTGAGTGCCAACATCTCAAGAGGATGGGGGACTCTTGTCTCAAATCCCATCTTAACATCTCAGTGGAGGCAGAGCTTCCTATAGGAAGGATAAAGAGGGAAAGACGAACAAAGAGATCAAGGGGAGGGAGGTGTAACGTTCGCTATGTGCAGACATGGGGTGGGAAAGAACGTGAAATATTTTAATAACCAGGCTCAGGGAAGAGAGAGAAGGCTACTGAGAGAGACTTAGCCGTATAAGATAATAGAGCAATCAGCTCTGTGGAAGCATGAAATGTCAACCTTCACAACCTAGTATTGTTTTTCAGTCTGTCTTTGGCTTATTGGCCTCTATATTTTCATTTGTTTGTTTGTTGCTACTGTTATTTTTTTAATGCAGTGGGCACCTGATATAGCCTGAGAACCATTTTCTGCTATTTCCAAAATTATTTTGGAGGAGAATCTGTATTCAAGAAGCAACTTTCAATAATGTTGTAGTGCATGTCCTTAGAAAACTAATTTTAGAAGGAGGGGATGCTCAGCTAATATTTATATACTAAGAAGTAATAACATACATGCTAGTATACCTAATAGTAATAAAAATGGTAAGTTAGTCTTTGTAGATCTCAGTGTATTTATTTTTCTGGAAAACATCTTATTTGTCTACTCTTTGACTCTCTACCTAAACCAGTTTTTATTAAGTTGAGAATTATTTCTTTTTAAGTATTACAGTTTCTATAATAAAAAATATTTACATTCACTTCTTTCCTATATGTGAAATGAGTAAAACGTAAGTTTTCTTACAGTGACATCAAATCACTGCACAATTTTCTGCACACAAAAACGTCCATTTACTCAGGCGGACAGCATAGGTGAGTGTGTTTATAGAGAAGGTAGAGTGACAACTGGGCAAATTGAAAGCTACGCTAGGAAGCAAAACATGTAATATGCAGAGGGACAAGAACATAAATGCAGGAAAAAACAAGATACAAGTTCATTTTAGTCTGTCCCCAGCACTTTTTTTTTCTAAGAACTTCTTTGTCCTTCCCTAATCTCATTATTCCAGTAGAAACAGCCATATAGCAGTGTAATATTTTTATCCTGGCCAGAGTTGATTGATCTTCCAGGGAGACATATGGGACAAAAGCAACTGACAATAAAACTACCTTGTCCACCAACACCCCTGAGCCATCTCGAGTGTCTGATTCAGTGTCTGGGAAACATCCCCAAGCTGAAACTGTGCGACCCATCACCTAAAGTTCTGGGCTTGGTCTAACAGAACAGAAGCAGTGACACCGTGAGTAACTAAATCATATGACGTTTAATAGGGAGCTCTCCACACCTGATGTGCCCTTCAAGAACTAAAATGATGGAAGATGTTCTACCAAAGCAAAGGGTTGGATAAGGAAATATAAGGAAAGGAGGAGAGGAAAAGTGGAGAAAAAGTCCTAATGCTCGAATCATTGGAATCATTGGTTTCTGAATCATTTCTCCTTTTGGAGTAACCCACTTGTAACTGAGTGGCTATCACTTTGACCAAACAAATGTTAACCAACCTGTGCAGTAAGGAAGAGTCCTCCGTGTCAGAAGTGCAGCAAAGTGGACATGCTGTTGCAGCCTCACAAATGTGCTGTTCAGATCATGATCTAATACTTGGAAACACAGGAACCACCACGAAAGCCTCAGTGAGCAGGGACTTAACCCTAACTGTGTGGCACCACTGTTTCGATGCTACTGATTTTCATTCACTTCTCTGGGCCATGGTCAGCTCTCCAAACTGTGAAGCACTCACTATGGAAACAGCAAAATAATGTTATAGTTGCTAAGCAGTCATTGGCCAACTCCATAGTAGAATCTACTTGATGTGAGTGGAGGCAAGAAACAGGATTAGGCAAAGGTGAGGAAGAAACACAATGATTTATATTCAGTTGGAAAAGGAACTGATAGCTGGCAAGGTGAGAATGGAAGAAAACTACACCCCTAGCAGCATAAAATTCTTGCAAAACTGCTTTTTCTGTATGGAATTCTCTTCATGAAATCTTGGAACGGCCTGTAGCATCAATATATGTATGTGGGCTGGTCATTAGCAGAGTTAGGATGGTTTTATTCGGGCTGAGAATGGGCTCAGTCATATTTCTTTGAGGCTGAAATGTTTCCATATTTACGACTATATGTACAATACAGAGGAATATCCACTATTTCTATTGAGAAATAAAGAAAACAAGTTTAGTGGAAATGAGGCATAAAATTATGCAAAAGTCTTTAGGGTAGACTTTTACTTTAAAGGATCATTAATAGATTGCTTCCCTTTGGTCCCCTTAATTAAGAATCTCTAGGACTGGTTGTCATCATTTGCCTTGAGCAAAGGTGTAATGAAACATATTATGATGTGGGAAGGGCAGATCTAATTGAGTCACCTTGGTGGACATACCAGAGCCCTAACTAAGAAGGAGGTGTCCCAATTTGTACGAATGATAGTGGTAAAACACAGAACTGGAGATGACAGTGGGATGAGAGGAGTCCAGACTGGTGATTCAGGGTCAGACCAGGGCCTATGGATTCATGAAAGAGGCTGGATGTGGTCCTCTATGTAGCCCGAAGGGAAACGCTTCTGGAGATACACACCCTGGTACCATGGCTGGGTTTGTGGTTTGGCAAATAAGGCATGTGAGTCAATATATACACCTTAACTGAAAGAGTGGATCGGGGAATTTGAGTGTGTATATAACACACTTTCAGAAATATAGCACTGCACAATCCATGCATAAATTCCTAGTTTTCAAATGATCAGAAGTTATTAAACAACATATACTTTGGAGTAAAAGATTAAGATTTAAACACTGCTCTTGGCAATTGGACAACTTAAGCTTTCTGCCTTAGTCTAACCAGCAAATTTACTCTAAGAATCAAGTGTGCTGTCATAGGCCCAACCATGCAATTCCATTAAAGTATTTAGGGCAGTAGATTGCAAATTATTGTTTATTTGTCTCCTAGCTATAAACACTATATGAATAGGCCTTATGTGATTCGTCCGTAAACTCCAAAGCAAAATAATCCTTAATATTGCTTATTTGTGAGTAAAGGTGCCTCCTCAATAGCAAAGGGTGCCACTCACCCTTATGCATAAATTCAATTAAGTCATGATCAGCTTATTACTTGGTGGCTAAAAATGTGCTTGTCAATACTGTTGAGCCTCCGGACATTATTATAAACATTAAAAAATGTTGTCTTATTGATTTTTAGTTGCATTAGATAATAATTTTATGGGAAAATTGATAGATAAACTAAATTTCATAATTCAGTCTGCAAAAAGGGTAGATCTTAATTTTTCAGTTTTTTAGAAAAATGCATGAATATTTTATATTGTTTAAAAGTACCTCAAAACAGAGGCTAAATATATATAGTTTCTCTTGTGAACAATAGTATCAAGCCTTGCCTTTAAAACTTAAATTCATACTCAAGAATTTATTTAGCATACACTGAACACAGACGTGCCAATGATAATGTATTTACAGAGAAAAGGCGCCTCCTCTCCTTGCCTCCCAAGCGTCCTTTCTCTGCGGTGATACCATTACCCTGACAGAACTCGAGGCTTTCTGTTGTCGCAATCTTTCTCTTTCTTCTGTTGATGCAGGGAATGTCCAAACCTGTACAAAACTGCATGGCTTTATTGAGCCAACTTAACAACTGCCAGGAAGCAAAACCTCAGTGGACAGAGAAAATACTCCACTAGCAGTTTTGTACTTTATTTTATACATTGCAGTGGAAGGAAAGGCATCAGGGGATTACATCAAGTTCATTGGTGATGGATTGGGGAGGTGGGAGAAAGCAAAGTGGGGTGGGGAGGGATCTCTGGGATTGGATAAAAAATAAAATGAATAGACACATATTTCTTTTACTTGGGTGGATATAAGATGGTTAACAGTTAACATTTGACTTGAGAACAATAACAATGAGGGTGTCTGTGGTCTCCTGTTCTGGTGCAGTGATTATGCCCTGAGGGTTCTGGAAAAAAGAAATTACTCTGGTGTTCCACAGGTATGTCATTGTACATGCAAAACACACAGTGGACAAGTTCAGTGAGGTTAAATGATTGACCTTTGTCATGACTACCTGCCATGGTTCACTGTTAGTTACGAAGTTATAAGTTCAGACCATCCTGTGTGGCAACTTACGGGTCTCTGGTTGCACGGACCTCCCCTGAGCTGGTCAGGCTGAGTATGTGGCCGCTTTTTTGTCCACACCTCCCTCTTTTCAGCTCTTTCTATCCTCATCTGCACTTGGATTAGTCTACAAGCATCCTAAACTACTTTGCCTTCTGTAATTTTGTATTAAATAATGCATTATCAAGTCCGTTGCCTAAGCCTTCCTAACTCCTCTGTGTAATATTAAGGATTCAGGAAAAACAAAGATTTATCTTCCCATGTTAATTCTTCTTTTATATCACCAAAGACCATCTCTTTTTTTTTGCCTTTAATGAGTTGTGCACATGTATGGAATGAGCTCTTTTGTTTCCATTTTGCTTTGTAGAAATCCTAATAAGTCTTCTAGGTCTTACATTTCCAGTTAACACTAAGGAGTCCGAGGCCAAGATGTATTAAATGGCATGCCTAAGGTCACAGTATTAATTAATGGTAGATTTAAAACTGATGCAAAACGCATGGTATCAGAAAACAGGTGTGAATACATGTTTTTGTTGTTTTAGAGCAATACTCAGCTGCTGGTTATCATCACTATTGCTGCATCCTTCATCAATCTTTCATTTCTTCGATACAATTGTTAGCATAGGTAGCTATATATTAATAAAAGGATCAAAGGGAATCAGACATTAAGAAGCCTAATAAGCTGAATCCAATACCTGACCTGCCTCACTAGGAAGCTGCAGCTTCACACACTCCCCAGGGAGCCACTGGTTCATTCCTGCGGACTACTGGGAGGAGGGATGGAAAGAGTAAAAGGGAAATTCCTCTGCTGGGTGCATGCGCAGTAGAAGTCAAGATGGTGCAGGGGAAGGTCCTGCCACTATGAGGCCTGTCTAGTAGGAACTAAGGTGGTGATTATAAAGGCCTGCCTAGCCTGGGAAAAGAGTCAAATTGGATAAGGGACCCAGAATCCCAAAAGATCTAGGAAATGGATTGGTGAGGGGGATGACCCCACACCAGCCTACAAAAGGCGGGGAAATGTACTGGTCAGTTTGAAAGAGGACCTGATCCTTCCCGAGGTAATATAACTCTAGCTTAACAAAGCTCTCTCTCTTTCTTTTAAACATCTTTTTTTTTAAAAGATTTTATTTATTTATTTTTAGAGAGGGAAGGGAGGGAGATAGAGGGAGAGAGAAACATCAATGTGCAGTTGCTGGGGGCCGTGGCCTGCAACCCAGGCATGTATCCTGACTGGGAATCGAACCTGGGACACTTTGGTTCCCAGCCCGCGTTCAATCCACTGAGCTACGCCAGCCAGGGCTCGCTCTCTCTCTTTCTTTACTTCTCGCCTGGTAGCTCACGCTTGCCTCGCTCGCTCACACATTTGCTCTGCACAGTAGCCGCGTGCGTCTTGCAGCTGTGCAGACTCCAAGTGCTGGCCTCGTCACCTTGCCAGCTGGAGTGCACTCGGGAACCCAGCCTAAGCTAGCTGGATAAGGACAGGAACCAGACTGAGCCAAGGGCACAGAATGTCTGGACACTGGCTCTTTTTCTGGGCCTGATGGAGACACATTGTGCTGGAGCTAAATCCGGGACAGCCTTTGTGTTTACTTCTGATTCAGTCAACGTTACTGCGCCACAGCCTCCCAAACGTGGGTCCCTGGAATACTTTCCTTGAGACCCTATGATACGCCCCCTTTCCATGGGCAACACAATGAATTATCCATGAATTATGCACAATGGATGCCTTTTTTCATGAGTTGGTCAACATTCTTCACCCTATGCTTTCGTACTAGTCTGTTTGCTCTTACTAGTCATCTGGTGGGATCCACTTCTCCTGGCCCACCAAAAAACTAGCAAAGGAAAAATTTTATTTTTTTAAAAGATTTTATTCATTTATTTTTAGAGAGGGAAGGGAGGGAGAAAGAGAGAGAGAGAGAGAAACATCAATGTGCGGTTGCTGGGGGCCATGGCCTGCAACGGCAACGAATGTTGCCCAGGCATGTGCCCTGACTGGGAATTGAACCTGCAATGCTTTGGTTTGCAGCCCGAGCTCAATCCACTGACCTACGCCAGCCAGGGATAGCAAAGGAAAAATTTTAATGAATATGTTGATTAACTGTTTGAACAAAGAACATCTTCTTGGTTCAACACTTCTCCCCAGGTCACACATCTAGCGCACAAACACATCCTCAGACTTAGTGCCCATCACGTTTCTTTTGCAGAGAATGGCTTTAGAACCAAAAGGTATCTAAAAATCAATCTTTTCAGGTAATGATGGGAGATCTTTGCAGATATTAATCACTCAGTTTTGTTGAAATTCAACCCACCACATGCTTCCACAAAACCTCTGAAACACACATATGACAAAATGTATCAAGCAGGGTTTCAGAATAGACAGAGGAGACATGTTGATGTGTGGAAATGTTTTCCCCACACATTTTTTTTCCTATCTACCTTCTACCTGTTATCCAGTTAAATTTCAGTTCCTCACTTAAGGCTACCCTAACTCACAGAAACCAGGTCACGGCATCAGATAAACATTCATAAAATATATTGCTATGCTGTGACATTGATCACGGTTTAGTAATTTTATTTATTTCGTATTGATCTTTACCCTTAGCTTTATATGTATTAAAACCACAAAATGTACTTGCTCTCTTTGCTTTTGTCACTAGTGCTTAGCCCAGTTTTCAGCACAAAACAAGCGAGATTCGGTGAGTGAGCAGAGAGCACCTAAAACAGAGGGAAGCAAGCACTACTTCACCTAGCCTCCCGATTCACCACGCCTCCACCACACACCCACACACCTATCCACCACCAAATACATGTGCTCAAATACACCAAACTCATCACAGGTAAAAATTGACCTTTGGTGACATAAAAGGATTAAGAGTCTTTTATAGCTAAGCTATTCCTGCTTTCTATACATTTAAATCAGAAAGTGTAGCAAATGTAGACATGATTATAGATGAAGACCAGGGATGCTATTTATGCCAGCATGCACTTAAAATATCAATATCACAGACCCTTTCTAGCATTATTTCTTATGGATGTACTATGGAGAGTTGGGAAATACAGTGCAAAATAACTTACAATGCATGGTTTATTTATTGAGGAAATCTCCAACACTTTATTGGCGTGGCATTGCATTTGCTGTAATTGCCTAATACAGGCATAAATATACTTAAGTGCCTTTTGCTGCCTTCTTTTCACTGACAAAGCTGTGGCATGATCATAAAATATCAAACATGGACAGCAGAAAGGGAAAAGTTTGCTTGAGAAAGAATGGGCTATTTTACTTGTAAAATAACACATCTATTATTTCTACCTATTCTGCATTTTAAGTATAATGCGTTTTAAGTCTATACATACTGAATAGCAAACTTACAGGATAACAGGAAATGCTGTTGGTGTGGCATTAGATAAGAAACCGCTTTGGTCTTTGTGTCAGGCTCCTAGCACAAAGCTTCTTAACCTTTCCTGGGTGATAGCAGTGTTTTGTTATTCCTCAGAGCCCCTTTCAATTTCATGTGAGTTTATGCTAATGAGGTGATTTAGGGCAGGACTGGTTGCATGACAGAGCAAATATTTAGAGGGCTGGAACTTTCAACCCCACTCACAGGTCTTCTCAGGGGAAGGGGATGGGCTGGAGATTCAAGTTCTACAAGAACCCTCTAACAAAAAGTATGAATGAACGTCATTGGTGTCTGTATCCACGTATCCCAGTTCCCTGAGCAGAAAATCTGCGCTCAGGACCCTCCAGACCTCGCGCTACACACCTTTTCATCCAACTGTTCTGTATCCTTTACCATATCCTTCAAAGCAAAGTGCTAAACGGAAATAAATGTTTAAGTTCTGAGAGCCAGGTTACATTACTTTAACCCAACAAGGGGGATTGTGGGAACCTCTGATTTAGAGGAGTTTGTTAGAAGCTAAGGGAATAACCTAAACTTACAATCGGTGCCTAAAGTGAAAACAGTCTTCTGGGATTGAGCCCATCACTGGTGGGACATGACACTTTGGGGGACAGTGCCAGAACCTAGTTATATTTGTAGAACACCCAGCCTGTGCCTGCTCTGAATGGAAGGACTACTTGCGCCTGTTGGAAAACACACAACACAGATGGCCATGCCATGTTGGGCTCTTGAGATTTTATTTAGGTTATTAATAGACTATTTAACATCAGACTTATAATACCACTTAAAAATAATGTTTGTGATATATGTACATTTTTCTATGAATCAAGCACATTTTATTCAATACCGTATAGAACAGATTTTAATATTACCCCGTAACCAAATGAAAAAGGAGATTTGTCTGCCTGTCACCACAGAAACCCAAAAGATGAGGCAGGTGCTGGTACAAACGGTAAGAGGTTTTACTCAGGTGCTATGTGATCTGGATAATGGCGGGCTCTCATCTCAAAGCCCAACATGGAGCCTTCGTCTTTCCGCCATGGAAAAAGTCCAACCACCCTCAGCAAGGCCAAGTCAAAAGCCAGCTTCAAGAGTTCCTGTTCCATTTTCAACCACAGCTCATTGCAGCATACAGGGAACGGCTAACCAGTCCCAGTCCCCATCCAGGTAGCTTAGCTTGTTCCCAGCTGTTGTCCATTTCGAGCCACCTTCTGGATGCAGTGTGTGGAGCCCTCACGGTCACGGGCCACGCGGCTGCTGGGGCCACATAGGCATGTGCTCCTGGGTGAGAGAACGTGGAAATGCACAGGCCCGTGCATCACCAGGTGTGCTTGAGTGAGAGAGAGGCCCCCTCCCGGAGGCCATGGGCCATGTGGCTGCTAATGCTACCTGGCCTGTGGGGAGAACGGGCTAGTGCACCAGGCAAACGCAGTTGAACATGAAAGAGTAAGAGAGAGGGAAAAAGATGTCTCTGTTCCACGGGGATTATGTTAGCTTGGGTGTGGGTTGGACCCGGTGCTTTCTCAAAATGACTAATCAACTTTGCAAATTTCCACACGATTCTGGTGTGTCCACCTCCCAACCGATCCTCTCCTTGCCCTGGCTAGGCTGACAGGCCTCTTTGGTCCAGCACCTCCCCGGGTGCCACTCTGACTCCTAGGGCACATAAGCCTACCTTTCCCCGGCCTTAGCCCCTATCTGGTATGGGGTCGGGGGAGAAGGGCTTTTTTTCTATCGAATTATCTCACTAGTTTTTTGTGTGCTCAGGGTAAGAACCTCGCCCTGCCACTGTCTTGGCGGATGGCAGAGACTCCGTGGCACTCTGTTTTGTGGTAACATTCCCACTTTGCAGATGAGTAGTCTAAGCGTGAACACCGTAAAGTCTTCCCTGAGTTGCACAGAGCCGGGTGAACATGTGGGCGCACAAACACACGTCCATCGGACGCCAATGTCCAGACCCTGTACCAGTCCTGCTCTGCTTGAAAGGGGTGTTGTAGCCCTGGCCTGCATAGCTCAGTGGATTGAGCGCGAGCTGGGAACCAAAGTGTCCCAGGTTCGATTCCCAGCCAGGGTACAGGCTTGGGTTGCAGGCCATAACCCCCAGCAACCGCACATTGATGTTTCTCTCTCTCTCTATCTACCTCCCTTCCCTCTCTAAAAATAAATAAATAAAATCTTTAAAGAAAAGAGTTTAAAAAAAAAGAATTTAATACATTTAAAAAAAAAAGAAAAAGAAAGGGGTGTTGTAATAAATCTAACTGAAAGTGACCTCACAGGGTGATGTGATCATAAATTCCTAACTGCGCAGGTCAGGGTGGGGAGTCACACCTCAGGCCTATAACTTCTTCAGGAAAAGTTTTATCTTTTCCTTAAGCAAGTCCTGTCCATTGTTTCTGTGCGTCTCCATTCACACAGCTTTGCAATGCCTCTTTTTCAGACCCCGGGGACGTATCAGCACCCTGAACAGAGCACATAATCTTAACTGTCCTGTAATCCACTCCTCACTCTGCTGTTCCGCCCGCATATAATCTTCCTCAAATTACCTTCTAATTCTAAATGCATTAAAGAAATTGCAAAACTATCATTCCGAGGGGCATTTGTGATCTTGCTTCCTGGCATTGTCGTCGGTTTGGCTCAAATAATATCTTACAAAATTCTTTATAAGCTTGGACATTCTTCTGCCGACACCACCATTATGAAATTTCTGCTATACACATGTGCAGATTCCTACACTTCTCCTTTTCTCCTAACTCTTATAAAACATTTTCCTTGTAATTAAATCTCCAAAAATTTTCCTCCATATGATTGTAAGGAATAGAATGAATCAGGAAAGTCTGTTCTTATTCTCATAAAATAAGAGAAGTGAATTCCCTAATCCTAGCATGTAACATCTCTGAGTCTAGACAGTGTTCGCCCTAACAAGATTTTTAAGGCTCACTGAATAGCTCCTACACTACCTAGGTTCTCGTGGTTCATTTGAGTTACGGGTCTAGCTCTGGTCAGTGGACTGCGAATGGAAGTCAGCATGATTTTTAGACAGTAAAACATTCTTGGGTAACCTCCTCACTCTCTTGTCTCTTCATTCAGTCACCCTGGATGCCACCCATCAAGGTGGTGGAGCCGTAAGAGGGAAGAATAATGAATCTCTAAGTAAATACTTAGAGTTTACCTGGAAATCCACTAGAACTGCAGCAGAATTTATATAGATGGAAATAAACTTTGGTTTATCTAGTTTAACCTGATTAAAGCAGACATGGGGAAGAAGTAATACGCTTAGTGACAGATCCAGAATCTTGAAATGAAAGCTAATTAGTATGCTTTTACTTTTGGCTAACAGAAAATCTTACTATACATAACTCCAGTAATAGGAAATGTAATATTTCATGTAAAACTACATTTTGGAGGTGTGTTATTCTAAGACAGTAGCTCAGCAATGTGTTTACAATATGCCTACCGTAGCTCCAGGCACCACACTATGAACTTTTTTTTAAAGATTTTATTTTTTATTTACTTATTTATTTTAGAGAGAGAAGGGAGGGAGAAAGAGAGAGAGAGAGAAACATCAATGTGCGGTTGCTGGGGGCCGTGGCCTGCAACCCAGGCATGTATCCTGACTGGGAATCGAACCTGTGACACTTTGGTTCGCAGCCCGCGCTCAATCCACTGAGCTATGCCAGCCAGGGCTTCACACTATGAACTTTAATAGGGAGGGACATGTTGTATTCTTGAGTCTCAGTTTTAGGGGAAGGAAATTTTTTCTATTATTACACGCCCCCCAAAACCCCAAGATATTTATTTCTAATTGTCCAGTGTTAAATCAAATTCTCCTGCCTAAACCTATTACTACAATTGTGTTGAGTGTACTGGAGTTGATTCTCCAGTCTAACCAGCATTCATTACCCAGGGCTAAGATGGCCCACAAGAGTAGGAGGTCTGACCACCAAGTAGGAGGTACCCTTTGTAAGAGTCATTTATATGCATAAGGCAAATCTTTATTTCTGGGGCTGTCTCCCTCCGTGTACCAGGAAGAAGAGGAGGAGTGAACGTCTAGAAATTCTTATTAATGGAATGGCAATGATTTAAATCTCTATAACAACCTTACCCTTATTTATTGTGCTTCTCCTGGTCACCTCCCATAACTGACCTTCCTTTTCTACCAATATCTTCTTTCTGCTTTAGCTGGAGAGAGTATTTAAGGTGGGGGCTTGGACCATGTTGGGGAGATACTCTGTTTGGGGGTTATCTTCCCTGAATAAAGGAGATATACATGTGATTAACCTTTTTGTCTCCCTTTAATCTGTCATTTATTACACGAGAAATCTCAGTCAAGACTCTAGAAGGAGAGGAAAAACTATTTTTCCTCCTCATCACACCCAATTTCAAATAAATTTTAAGTTTATTTTTTTAATTTCTTTTAGCTGATTAAAGTTTTACAGTAGCTCCAAATATTGTCACTGAATTTATTACCCCAACAGTAAAAATTTCTCACGAATACTCCGCTATTAATTTAGTTTCTTTTCAAGTCACAAATTGGTTCCACTATATGATTGCTGGGTTTCAAACATTATTGTTTTTATTTTTTTGTATTTAACTTTAACTATCAATACTGGTATCATGTAGAAAATAGCAAGTTTGGAGACAGTAATGTATGACTACTATAGCATGTGGCTATTCATAGTCAGGGGCCAATTTAGGGTCAGAGGTGGATTCTCCTCACTCCAACAGGCTGTCACACTCAGCCAACTTGACCAAAGAAGGCCATTTTGTAGTTAAGAGAAATAATGTTTGTTTAATGTAAACTGTAGTCCAATTGTATGTTAAGACCCTGAAAAGAAAAGCTCAAGCAAGGAAACATAATTGTGAAGGCCGGCTGGGAGTGAAAGTCATTTATTTTCCAGTTCCAGACTTTATTATTTTCTGAAGTGATTTCTAAGAGAACCACCCCCCCACTCCCCAAAAAATGCCCACAATGTGTGTGCCTTTTAAGAATTTGTATTACAGTCGCCACCTCTCCAAAGTATGAATTTAAATGATCGGTGCTAATGTGCACGCAGGATCAGGTGGGTTATTGGCTCAGAGTCACTGGAGTGAGGAGTTGAATGATGTGTAAAATGAAATCCTGACCCCACGCTCAGAGGGAGTTCAGAGAGGACTCTGTTGTCGTCTCTGCAAGGCTGGTTCGGGCGTCGCTGAGAGTCACACAGGTGTATAATCAAAGCTCCCTGAGTTGCAGAGCATGGAGAGGACCGACGAGAGTGCTTTAATGAGCTGGCTTATGCCCGTCCTTGTCTCAGTACATCTTTCTTGTCTCTCCGGCTACTAGGAGGTGTAGCAATTAATAGTCTCTCTCAAAATGAAGTGTTGGGGTGAGAAAATTATCGGAACCATCTGAGCTGAAAGACTCAACTTCACCTCCTTTTTCAAGAGATATTGAGGAGCATAACAAAAAAGAAGAAATTGAGGGAATGCCTTGGTCTTTAGAAATACTAACTTCGGTCCTTCACCCCAGTTTTCTGTGGAGACCTAAGGCCCGCATTTCCAAATATGACATACTGACTTCATCAGCCTGTGAGAAATGAACTAAAATAAAGCAATGATAAAATACACACACATTTGCACACACTATACCTAACAACAACAACAATAAAATACATACGTGCACAATAAATGAGGTCCGTAAAACGTTGTTCAAGTGTCTGAGCTGTTTGTAAATTGTTAAGATCTGCATCATCCATCCTGCGTAGGAAACGAAAGCTTTCCAGCACTGATGGACTGGCTACGGAGGGTGGGACTTTCAGAACCAACAAACCGCCGCCGTAGTAGACAAACAAACCAAAATCACCGAATTCTGTAGGACGGACTTCTCCTCAGAACCTCCCCGTATTAGATCTGACTTGTAACAATCCTGGGAGTGACGAACGTGTGTTCATTTCAGTGTTTCCCAAACGCAGAACACACGCCATCAAGATTTTCCTTGGTGCACAGACGACGTGAC
Source organism: Phyllostomus hastatus (assembly GCF_019186645.2). Classification (NCBI taxonomy): domain Eukaryota; kingdom Metazoa; phylum Chordata; class Mammalia; order Chiroptera; family Phyllostomidae; genus Phyllostomus; species Phyllostomus hastatus. Next base: position 59,766,773 of record NW_025334033.1, on the reverse strand, counting down.
TTCTAACTCCGATACTTACAGATTATTTTTGTGTTCATTTGGGAAAAATACAACGCAGGCACCAACATATCCTTGCTTGAACGTTATTCCTTAGGAGGAAACAAAGACAGAAAGTGTACCATGTTCCAAGATATGTGAACGCAGTACTTAAATGGCAAATTTAGGAAACACTGAGATACGACAATGGGAAGGGCTTAAAGGGTTTTAAGCAGAGGAGTGTCAACAATGTTCTTTATGTTTCTGTGAGGCATGACAGACGCAGCAATACTTTCAAATGTTCCCCTGCGTGTAGTCTGAACATACAGCCAGCTCCCTCCACTGATAATAACCCCGATTTCTGGTTGTTTTGTTTACCACTGCCGTCATCATAATAGCTACAATTTTTCAAGTGTTTACAATGTGCAGTGCACTGGATTAAATGCTTTAATGCATTATTTCACTGAATCCTTAAGACAACTCTGAAGTAGACACTATAATTATTCCCAGTTTTCCAGATGAAGAAACTGAAGCTTAGAGAAGCTACCTTTTTAAGGACTCCTCTTAGCCTTGTACTGTCTTCTGAAATTTCCACCCCCTTACTGGTGTTTCTTACATATTAATAATATAGACAAGAATATTATAACAATGGTGTGTATTTATTGACCACGCACTGTTTAGGGCATGGGTTTAAATGGTTACACAGATTGTCTTATTGTATACTCATAAAATCCACTGACATAGAAATAAATACAGATTAAGAAATGGAAGTAACGAGAGGTAAAATAGTATTGTACAGCTATGGAGAGGAAGGGAGTTTTGATAGCAGACAGTCCAACCCCCAAATCCATTATTAAAGGATGGCATTTGCACTTGCCTGCAGTCCAGCCTAGGAAACAGGACAAAGAACAGGGCACCGGAAATGAGGTAATTCAGTACTCTCCTCATTGGACACTTGCCTGTGAGGCTTACACGGAGTTGTTAAGCTCTGGAATCTCTACTTCTGTTCCATATGTATATCCATGTCCAGCATTTCCTGTGGGAAAGAGGGAAGAAAAGAAGAAAGAGAGGAGCAGAGATGGAGAAAAGCAGAAGGAAAGCAAGAATCGAAGTGAAGAAATTTAAATTGGTCTTACTGTCCATTAAGGCTCAAGTCTTGATTAAATTTGAAGACTTAAATAATTAATTTCAAGGAGATTCCTGGCTAAGTTGATCCGATCCCAGTGTTCTAAGACATTCTGAAGTGATGGTAGGCTCTGTCATACTAGCTCTAAAGACAAGTCTGCTTAATGAACCGAACTCTTCAGTTACAAAATAGCTAGAAGCCAAATTATGTTCACAATGTCCTTTAAAAAAACCCTCCATTCCCAAATCTAGCCATCGGTTTAATCCCATGAATATAAATAAGAATTGATGTGATTAAACCCTCTTAAATCAAATTTATTAATATTGTTCCAAAGGAATAAAGAGTCTTTTGTGAAGTGTTTTCCAAAGTCCTCCTTGTCTAAAGTGCTTAATATTTTATCCCTAAAATTTTCTAAGTTATTAACTTATGGGGAGAGGATTCAAAATATGTATAGTGTACAGTGTGTGATAAATTATCACGGTGCTATAAGATAGTTAATGTCTCATTTAAACTTTCAGAGATTAAGGATGGCAACCTAAATTATTTGCAGGTGCATTCTTTACATAGCTACGTGGCAACAGGTCCATAGTCTGCTTTCACAGCTTGACAAGAAGAGACGTGTTCTTCCCTTTGACCACCATTCATCTCTAGCAAGTCCATCAACAATGCAGTCTTTAACTTTACTTCTTCAGCCGGGCTATTTCTATACTCCATGAACAATAACACTTGATACACGTAATGACTTTTACATTGTTAAATCCGCAAAAATATAGGGAAAGAAATGGATTAAAAAGTTGTTAAAAGTAATGATACTGCTTTTAGTGTGGGAAATGGCATGGTCAGCTGACAAAACAGAACGCAGTTTCTTTCATCTGAGGTTTTCGGCAACTGGGCACCATTTACCTTAGGCTGATTGGAAACAGCAGTTACAGAAAAATCTGATCAGATCAGTTGCCCAAGGTGGATATATTGCATAGAAAAGGCCTAGGGAATAGAGGATATATTTAATTATTTAGCAAATCCCCAGTAAATGAGCTTTCAGGAAACTAATGATAATGAGATACACGAATAGGCACTACAATATTTATAGTGAGAAGGCCAATCGTAGTAACAGTTAATAGAAAGAAAGCCAGCCACTGTGTCACCAATCTTAAGGCTTTTCCTGTCTTAACTTTCACAACTCAAGCGGGAAGACGTAATTAATAATCCCATTTGCAAGATGACAAAACTGAGGCTACAAGAGTTCATGTTTTTTACCCAGTATTATCCAGCTGATAATGTAACCGGAAAAGACACCAGCGTTCAGGCTGCCTGTCACTACCAAATCCAATAAGCAATGACAGCCAGTGAATCTTTCATGGGTGCTTTATTCAGATGGCCAGCAATCTGAGAAGATGGCAGGTTCATACCCTAACAAACCATCTTCCCTTCTTTTTCCTGGCCAGATCTTTTATAAGGGGGTGGGGGAGGACAAACCAGGTGTGGTGAGGGCTTTGAGATTCAGAAGCTGCAACATTCCTGTCCTCAGTAGTTAGCTGTTCCCAAGAGGGGGAAGGGGTTGTTGTCACACAGAAGGCCTGGATGCCTCCAACATGTCCCCAGGCAGTTTTCTCTAGCCAGTGCCGCAGGAGGTCAGCTGTTTTTCTCAGGAGCCAGGATGGCTTTATCTGTAGTTTCTGAAACAAAAGCTTAATATACACATTACTTGCTAGACTTAGAACTTTTTACCTTAAGCTAAAATTTTCCAAGTCTTGAGCCCCCTATCAATAAGACTGCAGCCAGGATTCCAGCTCAGACCTGCCCGTGGTGGGTCCTATTCTCTGACCCACTAGGCTCTGCTTTCCTGGCAGCACTTTGGCAAGCCTGGTGAGGATGCAGAAACTGGAAAACATGCTTGTTCTACAGATTCTGCATCCATGATACCCTAGCCACACATGATATAAACGCATGGAAAACACGTAAAAACATAAAAAATATGTTCTTAATCAGGTACGGACATGACAGTACACACAGGCTAACTGCAGTCAAGGTCAGTGAGGAAAGCTTTAGAATTCACAGCATTTCCTTGTTCTCAGCTCTTCGACATGGTAGGGTCTGGACAGAAGGAGGATGGGGAAAACCATTACTGGCTAAAGGAACAGTCTAAAACAAGATAGAAAATAAAATAAAATATAAAGGAATACTTAGTTTTTTAAAAGTGTAAAACAAGTTATCCTTTAGAGTTAAAAGAGAATCTCTATGTACAGCATTTCATGAACTCCTCACTTTATTCCTGGGGAGTATGCGGGCTGATGATTACCATTTTGATTTTAAACATGAGTTTGTGGGGCTGAGTGAGGCCCAGTTGGTGGAGGGCGCTGGACTGAAACTGAGTTTTTCTGCTGACCAGCAGTCTTTCTAGAATTTTATCATCCGAAATGGTAGAATAAGTATTTTATTGATGCGGATCCCGGCTCATGGGGTCTGAGACATTGTGGATGGGGGAGAGACATTCACACAGACTACGGAATCCTGTGGAGGAAAACGGGAGGCGGCTTTGCTCTCAAGAGAAGCGAAAGCCAAGGCCTCCGCCACAACCGGCCTTTATTTCCTTTATTCCACACAGTACCTGATGGTCCTCACTTTCTATGCACGATTTGCTTTCGGTGGTTACCTTTTACAGAAAACAAAGGAGAGGATGCTGATGATCGCATCACAAAAGAGGGATATTTGCAAATGAAAAGGGAAAAGTAGTTGAACTGGTTACACTCATCCTTGGAAGGTTTAGCAGGGATTTTATGCAGTTGCAGTAAGCACTTGCTGTCTCAATTCAGGGTGAGGGAATTTTTAGCAAAAAGCAAGACTCAAAGCGGCCTAGGTACATTGCAGGCTTGATTCCCCACGGGAGAACCTGTCCGTGGGTGTGGGTCCTGTGCATCTCCCAGTGGGAGCTGGGCCCACGCCATGCAGAATGTTCTTCTTCATACTATACATAACGAGAGGTCAAAGGTGGGGATGATTGGGTTAAGGAAAGAAATATAGAAAGTTTTTTGTTTTTTGGATGGGAATAGAGGAAGACCAATGTGGATCTATCACATAGTCACAGGCTTTGAAGGAGACATTTATGAGGTCAAATGCAATTGGCATGGAAGATGGACATTGTGTGTGGCTTGGGAGCAGAATAAATGACATTCCACGCTGAGATCTGGAGTCAGGCAAAGTTGGGGTAAATGTGGTGAGCTACTTAACTTCTCCAGCCCCGGGTTTCCTTATCTTTAAAGTGAGAATATTAATTCCTTCATCATCAGAGTTTTTATGATGATAAGGAATAAAAGTGGTAATATATATGAGCTGTGTACAGCAAGTCCCTCACAAAGATTAGAACTTTAATAAAGTAAAATAGAAACTGTAACTTCAAGTTGGTTAAACTGGAAGCAATATGGAAGAGAACAAGGAGAACTTGATCGAGGGAGAAAGGTTTAATGTGGCATCGTTTTACCATGTAAAATTCTACTCTTCTCCATCATCTCATTTACTTCTATCCCATTATATCTGTGTTAAACTTACCAAACAAAAGGACACTCTACTGAGGTGTCTCTAATGCCTTAGCTGCCTACATAAGCAAACCAAAACCTAAGCTGGAGTCGATTCCTATTAAAGCCTCAAGGTGAAAAACAAAACTAATCACAAATAGCCAAATTGACTTTCCCAAATAATGTAACTGCTTAAGCCATAGCCAATCAAAGGATGTCCTTGCTTTGCTTCACCATCTTCTTTACAAAAGCTTTGCCCCTAGATGCTGAAATAATTTTAGGACTGTATAAATGTAACTATTCCTTAACTGTTAAGGAGTTGAAATTACATCTGGCCCTTTGAAAGCAACCGGGAGGCTGATGTGGCCCCCCGTGAAAGTGAGTTTGACACCCCTGCCCTAGCTCCTGTGGGTGCTGTACCCCCAAAACATTTACAATTTTGCATTGCCCAGCTGGAGTTTATGTTTGCTCAAGCAAACTCTTCAACATTCGTATGTGTATCAGTTCATCTTCTAACACTTGGAGTAGCATTTAAACTCTTTAGCTTGTCCTACAAATACCCACATAATGTGGCTGCTTCATTCTCCTCCAGAATCACGGCTGGATGATTTTCTCCTGCGTCCTGATCACTAGCCACACTGGGATTTGTTTATACACTGCTTTTAGCTTAACTGGAATGCTCTTTCCCCAGCTCCTCACCTGGTCTCAACATGTGTTACTTCTTCATATAAGACTTCCTTGAACTCTTGTTGTGCTTACTAATTAATTATTACATTTTGTAATTATACATTATTTATATTTTGTATGCAAGTAATTCAATTATTGAAAAAGAACTAGGGAAGCATCAATTATGAACTGAGCTGCTGCGAAGCTCTGAATGTTCCAAGGATAGAAAGAGGGGCAATATGGAGACCTGCTGAGGGAAATGAACCATTTACAGAACACTTCAAGTTATCAATCCAAGTAACGCCAGACATGGTAATGAGTGATTAAATTACCAGATGAAGGAGAAGAATTAAAAAATCCCTGAGTGTTAGAGTTGCAGAAAGCACGAAGCTCTTTTAGGAGCTGTTGAAGAAATCACAGAAAGATTCACTATTTAAAAACGAATGACCATACAATTGCTCTGTAAGCTGAAATAAGAAGTTATGCTTTAAACTCTTCAAACCTATGGATTAATCATGTACGTGCATCTGTGAGCATGTGCCTCTTCTGTCATTTGTGTGTATTTTTGTGTTACTGTGTTTTACTTGTTTACTGTGTTTTTCCTGTTCCTTTGCTTTATTTGTGTAATTGGGGGCGTGTGACCACAGACACAGTGCTTTGAAAGCAATGGGAAATGTGCCTCTTGACGAATGTCATTTCATTGCATGCGGCTTTGGCCCTGCCTCTCAGGCATTCCTTATTGCAACAGCTCTAAATTATGAGGAGTTAGACTGTCAGAAGTCTTCATGTCCAACAAAGGATGTCTCTTACAAATAGTCCATTGGAGAAGTCGAATGGACTTACAATGTATGTCTCTTACAAATAGTCCAAATTGGGAGAAGACAATTATTATGCACAAAATAAACAAGTGCTTACAAAGCGAATCAAATAATCATTCTAACTTATATAATAGTGCAAGGCATATAGTTTATTATTTATATACTTTCATTGGAGAATTGACCTACTTATGTCTTATATAAGGTAGGTGTCAAATAGACCTGGCATGCTAAGATTTTTTTAAAAGATGTAACAAACCTCAATGTCTTTATAAAACCTGAAGGAATAGGACTTGGCTGGTGTGACTCAGTGGACTGAGTGCTGGCCTATGAACCAAAGGGTCACTGGTTTGATTCCCAGCCAGGGCACATGCCTGGGTTGTGGGCCAGGTCCCCAGTAGGGAGCACACAAGAAGCAACCACACATTGATGTTTTTCTCCCTTTCTCCCTCCCTTCCCCTCTCTCTAAAAATAAATAAATAAAATCTTTTAAAAATAAATAAAATAAAATATGAAGGAATATTTTCACTAAAGCTGGAAAGATAGTGGTCTGCTTCAGCAATTTCAATAACTTTAGTATTTTCATTTGTTTGTTTTTTGACAAGAAGTGCAAATGAAGAAGACAAGCATCCCACTGTGCCCATGAGTCTGGCACAGCCACTGAAAAGTGGCAAACATGTCCCCAATTAACTAGTGGAAAGAGAAGAAAAATGCATCTGGAAATGTCAAGACAAAAGAACTGAAATCTGACAGCATAAGGAAGATCCACAAAAGAAAAAGCAAGCATAATCTTGGAACACCATCTTCGGAGGAATTCCTTCTCAATCAAACATAACAGGTTTTTGGAGATGATCAAGGTAGGCATGGACTTAAGAGTAGGGAATTCAAGTCATAATCAGGCAGATGAGGGAAGTTTCTAGACTGTATAGCTGTCTAGGTCAAAAATGTAATTATCACCTCTTTAGACAGTCTTTCCCCAAACACCTGTTCTAATTCACAGACACCAATTATTCTCAGTTATGTTTATCACAACACACTGTTTTTTGCAGTATTTATTATGTTCTGAAAGTACATTGTTTTTATGTTTGTCTGGTTATTGATCGGCTCCTTATTTTCCCCAGGTTGAACGCCAGGAGATACCGTGTTGATCCTGCTCCTTGTGCATCCCTAACTCGTACAAAAGTACCAGACACATGCTGGGCTCCAAGGAAATACTGACCGTGGAGGCCATGACAACGACGTGAAAAATAGAAACAGATGGGATGGCTATGACATAGTAAAGTGAACTATCTCCTCAGGATTTATTTAATTACTTTTTTCTCACTCCTGTCATTTAAAATGTCTTGTAATAACTGTGGTAAAAGGTATAGTAATTAAAAAAAATTCAAAGTCAAAAAGTGTTGCATTTCATTAATTGTAGAACTGTGTTGATTGCCTTATTTTTCATCATAGTTATGACACTTTCCTCAGATCACAATTAAATGGAGTAAGTGTGAATAAAAAGATGGTTTTAGCCTTTGAGAAGAAACATCCTCTTTACTTGTTATCGGTCATTTATATATTCAGTCATTCATTCCTGTGTTAACATTTCTTGAGTAGTTAGGGTCTGGCATTGTTCTACTGGGTTCTATGACAGATATGGCTCCTTCTAAGGGAATCAAAACCTAGTAGGCAGAGAATCCCAGAAACCAACGTATACCAGCACGATGTGGCAATGAGTTGTGCACAGTGAACTGTGAGAGCACAGACCCTCACCTGGCATATGTTATCAAGCTCAGCAGAGTAGGACTGACAGCAGGAAGTAGAGGTTAGGTCAGGTTGAAGAGATCATTTGAATGGCAAACAGGGAAATTCAACGAGTTGGTTTGACTGGGCAGGATATACCAATGCTCCTCCACTTAGGATGAGGTTATGTCCCAATGCATCCATGCTAAGTTGAAAAGATCTTAAGTCAAAACTGCGTTTAACACACTGAACCTAGTAAACCTCATAGCTTAGCTTAGCCTACCTTGAAAGTACAGTTGGGCAAAATCATCCAATGCAAGGAATACGCTGTACAGTATCCATTGTTTACCCTCATGATCGCCAGGCTGAGCGGGAGCTGTGGTTCACTGCTGCTGGCCAGCATCCCGACGGAGTATCTTACCACACATCACAGAGTGGCACAGATCTGAATTCAAAATTTGAATTACTCTTTCTGTCGAATGCCTGTCACTTTCACACTATCCTGACGTTGAAAAATTGTAAGTTAAATCCGTGTAAGTAGGAGACAGTCTTTATTTAGGAATGGCACGAGAGGGGAGGCAAGAGTCATATCACAGGTATATTTTCATGGCACGCACACTACAGATAACATCAGTTTAAAAACTACCTGTCACCCAGTAAGACTGAAGCTCTAAGGATGGCCCGATTATACCACATGAAGTGCCAGCCCACAGGAAGATCTGCTCGCTGTGTGAGTAGCAAACCCTCTTAAGGTGACAATGCCTTCTGGTTGTATGAGGGTCTTCACTGTCTCCTGATTTTTTCTCATTGAGGGTCAAACACATGCTAAATAATTTTTCCCAACCTTTGCCATGATATATTTACAAATCACTTCTTAAGCTGAATGCTTCTGTAATATTTCAGTGTGGACATTATGATCCGATTCCTATTATTCTTCCTTTTCAGAGAGTGATTTCACCTCATTCTGGACCATTCCATTGGGTCAACATTCGACTACACAAAGTATTGGAATGCAGAAGAAGAAAAAGAAAATCAAATCCCTCTTAAAGATTCCTAAATAATCCACAGGGAATATTTGACGGAAGGCCTGAATGCTGAGACCAAGTTTTCCCTTCTGCAGCCCTGGGTGCGCCTTCATCACCATTGCACCGTGGAGTGAGCGCTGTGCCCTGATCAGGGAAGGGCGGGCCAGCAGTATCAGGACAGGACTCGTTAGCAGGATGAGGGGGTTTGCTTTGTCTTTGTTGTGTAAGTTCTGTTTTAAACAACTTGTAAAAACAGGAAGCTGCTTACAAACAAATTTGAAGAAAAGGATGAAGAGTCTTAGCTCTAATGTTTCACCTAGATTCTTAATGAATAGGCAGTCTGCGTAGACAAGAAGGTTAGCTCACCGTATCACACGTGCACTTTTCAGGTCGATGAGACAAGTGGCTTTGCCACAGGGACAGCTAGCCAGAGTTTCCATCAAGGCACTCTGCAGACACTCACGACAAATTTAATTTAAATCTTTTATGCTCATAAAGTTTCAATATTTATTCTTCCCATCCCACATTTTTATTTTATTTTTGATTGCCTCTGCCCTTATTCTTTCAAACAAGATCTAAATGGAAAGTGTCAGAATATTATATCAAAAGCCATTTACATTGTTTTTGAATGGAGTGCAGATAAGCATCCAAACTTAGCTTAGGAGGTCTTTTCACAGGGCTTTAGGGCGCAGCTTCAGGGCTGTGACAAATGTTTCTCTTCCTTGCTACTTGCAAATGAGCCTCCACACCAGCAGGGTAGGGCAGTTGACAACTGTAGAGATACACACAAAGGAGTCCCACTAGTCATCGCCAAGCCGGATATTTAGTGGCTGCTCTGCCCCAGGCCCTACTGAGTGACATGTACATGAGTTCAAGACCTGCATCATCTCACAGGAAAGAGAGATGAAAATTTATCTCACGGCTGGCTTCATGTTATTTATGTGTGTAGAATTTTACTGTTGACTATTCAAAAATACTAAAAAGAATTTTTAAGTCATTGTTCTGAGACAACTAAAATTGAAAACGTCTATAATCAATGTTTGCAATTTCTGTTTAAATAAGGTAGATGGCCTAATTTTCCTTGTGCCTAATTCAAGACTTTTTTCTTTTCTCATGGTAGGTCATTTACATATATTGACTACCTTGAGGATGGTTTTCATATTTACTTAACTACTTCTTGGACCTTTAGATATTTTGCAAATATTAAATTCTTTAAAGGTCACTAATCTTCATGCTCCTAAAAGAGAGGCAAGAATTGTTTTTAAAGTGTTTGAAAACTACTCAGGATCAAACCAATTCCAGTATTTCTTGGAGCAAGTGTGGAGCAGAATTTTCTGTATGGGACCATAGACACAGAGATCCAAGAAATCAGTGTTGCTACTAAGAGCGTGAAAATAAAAAATGCGGCTCAGCAATTGTTGGGAACCGCCCTGACTGGTATCAGAAGCTGAAACCCCCGCCTAGGCTAGGGCTAAGGGAACGCCCTTGGAACCGTAAGCCAGCAAGGAGACAAAAGCTTATCTCCCTGGCAGGAATGCTGCTTCTGCTGCTTTATTCATGACTGAACCCCCAAAAAGCTTGGTCGGTTAGCCAAAGACAGGTAAGATTCCCCACGGGGGAATGACCTAAGACAGGCACGATCACTTTGGGAGGCCCCCCCAAAGAAGGACTTGGGGGGCTGCAGCAAAAGGGGGTGATGGACCCTCGCTCCTCGGCTTTGACATAGCCTGAGTTCTCAGCGTCTGGGAGAAAAACCTCCTTGTCTCTTGGTTGCCTTAGTTCCCTTGCTCCACCTAAGCCTGAAACAATGACAGGGTGGTGCAGCTCGGTACTGAGAAGTGTGGATTCCCCAGGGTGATCAGGCCTAAGAAAGAACATGTAAATTACTGTGAAACCTTCTTTGTTTAGAATGCTCTCAGTTGAATGAGAAGGGTCTTAGGAGGAAGTTATTTTGTTCCTCAGTCTTACAGCTCTTTGACCCCTCAACTCAATAGACCCGGCAGAGTTCTTTGTTTTCTATAGTTCCTTACTTTCCCCCTAATGAGCACTGTACTTTACCTGAATTGTTATGCAAAATGAGCCCAATAAAAGCAGGTATGGACTGTAAATCAGCGCGCTCCCCCACTGGGGGGGGGGTGGCCATTTCGTCCCTACTTCCCCACAGAAACTAGCTTGTCTCTGTGCATGTGTTGTTTTTTCTCGCGTGTGTTTCGGCGAGCCATCCACAGCGTTCCGTGGTTACTGCTGGCCGGTGACCCACGCGCAACAGACGAAAAACACGCGAGAAAAACAACACATGCACAGAGACAAGCTAGTTTCTGTGGGGAAGTAGGGACGAAATGGCCACCCCCTAGTGGGGGAGCGCGCTGATTTACAGTCCATACCTGCTTTTATTGGGCTCATTTTGCATAATAATTCAGGTAAAGTACAGTGCTCATTAGGGGGAAGTAAGGAACTATAGAAAACAAAGAACTCTGCCGGTCTATTGAGTTGGGGGGTCAAAGAGCTGTAAGACTGAGGAACAAAATAACTTCCTCCCTAAGACCCTTCTCATTCAACTGAGAGCATTCTAAACAAAGAAGGTTTCACAGGAATTTACATGTTCTTTCTTAGGCCTGATCACCCAGGGAATCCGCACTTCTCAGTACCGAGCTGCACCACCCTGTCATTGTTTCAGGCTTAGGTGGAGCAAGGGAACTAGGTAACCAAGAGATAAGGAGATTTTTTCCCAGACGCTGAGAACTCAGGCTACGTCAAAGCCGAGGAGCGAGGGTCCATCACCCCCTTTTGCTGCAGCCCCCCAAGTGATCGTGCCTGGCTTAGGTCGTTCCCCCTGTGGGGAATCTTACCCGTCTTTGGCTAACCGACCAAGCTTTTTGGGGTTCAGTCATGAATAAAGCAGCAGAAGCAGCATTCCTGCCAGGGAGATAAGCTTTGTCTCCTTGCTGGCTTACGGTTCCAAGGGCGTTCCCTTAGCCTTAGCTAGGCGGGGGTTTCAGCCTCTGATACCAGTCAGGGCGGTTCCCAACATTCGTCGAGCCATCCACAGTGTTCCGTGGTCACTGCTGGCTGGTGACCCACGCGCAACAGCAACGAATATGCTTACTCTTTGTTATGAGACAATTGGTTTAAACTAGATACTACTAGAAACAAACTAGCCTCTGTGTAGATAAATGAACATATTTATGAACTCCATCATTTAGCTAAACAACCAGAGAGGCACAAGCAGCCCTTACAAGGTCCAATCTTGTGTCTCTCCCTGGTGCTTTCTGGAGCCAGTGTTCTGATAAGCCTTGCTAGTCTGTGAGCTGTCTTTGATGAAGGACTCCAAATTCTCATCATGTGAAAACAAATTATCCTTAAATCAAGTGATAACATTTAACATCGTTCCTTTGATACCATTCTGGAATTATTATTATCAAAACAAATATATAAGCTTTCTCTTCTTTGCTGCAAAGATTTAAAAGATTAAAAGAATCTATATGAAAGGCTGAAAGTAACCGTGCATTTTGCCTTGGCTGAAAGGTGTTTTAAATATTCATTCATTCACCATTTCTATATTCATTCACTGAGCACTAGGTCCAGGTTCTAAGCATGCCCAAAAACAGAATGTAAAATCTTCTCCTCTGAGAGCTGGCACTCAGATCACACAGGATAAACAAAAACAAAGCTAGCTTTAAGACAAATTGGTATTTGCTGCAAAGTTTAAAGAAGTGACACCATGTAGAATTTTAAGGCTCCGACTTTAGCTCTAGTGACCTTAGACAAGTTACTTAATCTTGTAAAAATCTTTTCTCCTTTGAATAAATAGGAATAACAAGAGTATAAACTTGGCCTTGTGGTTGTGAAAATTATATGAAATCATATTAGTAGGACAATTAAGGCAGCATTAGTATAAGTGCAATAAATTTTAGTTATTTCATTGCTGTTATTCTTTCAGAAGCAAAGTGTTCTTCTGGTATAGAGCAGGTCGCTACTGAGTCTTCAGGAGGGGATAGAAAAGCACTCAAAGAGGGTGTAATGTGGTTTGAAATTCAGCTACTTACTAGGTTTTTGTTTGTTTGTTTTGCATATGTAGAAATACCTTAAAGAAAATCTTACTAAAAAAATTAATATCTTCCTGGCCTTTACCAAATGAAATTTAGAAAGTGGAGTAATCAGTTTTGGTTAAGTCAAACCTTCACTCAATTTAGTGTAAAATCACCATTAGGATTTTTTTTCCCTTTTAGGTCTTTCCTCTGACAAATTGTAATGGGACATTCAATAAATGAGTATATATTTATATATATAAATGAAGTAAAGTGTATATTTTAATATCTTTCAAAAGAACAAATGGAAACATGCACGGAGTCAACACATCACAATTGGTTCCAGTTAATGCCTTTGCTGGAGTTTCATCTGAATTTAAGTTTTCATACATTACAGTCCAGCTGCTGGTTGAAAAAGGTCTCCTTCAGCCAGATGTTTATCAGACGTTTACCAGGCTGTCTATGCTTCAATGCCCCAAAACTTGACCATGATAACACAGTTGTGGTATCTTTATACAAATGATTGAAGATGTTTTTGACTATGACAAAGTCCTTTATTGATAATTTGCCAAGGAACCTGTATAAAGGACTCATGGACAAAGCCAAAGGTGGGTAGGACTGAGGGTGGGAGGTGGGGATGGGTGGGGCAGGGGAGAGTGGTGGGGGGAAATGGAGACAACTATAGTTGAACAACAAAAAATAAAAAAATAAGAGAACTCAGAATCACATTCTTTAATAAGAATTAGGATTCCATGTTTTTATGAAATTATGTTGAAGGAAAGCAGTTTCTGGTATCAGAAATTTTTTTTTACAAGGGTCAGATACAATTTTTTTTTTTTTACCAGCAGAGCTAAGAGAATCCTTCTGCTACAATCTGAAGTGTCTTCTGTACACAGTATTCCTGAGATAAGATGCATCCTTCTTGCTTCTGTGCCCTGTCTTTGCCTCTACACTTCGGGCCATGTGTAGGCTGCAAGTACCTTCCCTTCAATAATTGCTCATGGAAAGCTGTGTATCTCTCTAATGTCAGCAAAACTCTGATGTTATATGGGTGGTTATTAAGCTGACTCCATTTTGACTCTATCTTTATTTGCAACTAAACTTTTTAACAAGTCTAGGCTACCTGTGGGATTAGTATTTGCAAATGCAGGGAAGCCATCAGGTCTATTTAAATGTTTTGTTGGTGGGAAGATTCATTCCCTGCCTACACTTATTTATTGAGCATGCGTGTATATGTGTGTAAATGGAGCAATTTGTCACAGATATAAATATCTTAATAATCGGGAAGGGACACAACCAAACATCCTCATGGCACCAGGACACCAGAAGACTTAATAGTTTTTTTGTGCTTCTATGGGAGTCTTTTGGGGGGTAGCGTTTTTCACCACTGCTATGGAATTACATAGCCTTGAAACTGCCCTATTTCACATATTAATCATAAATTCGCAACTAGCTCATCAACCCCCAAAATCCATTCATAATGCTTTTAAGGTGTCTACATCTGAAGTCACAACATATTATTTTACATTGTTTAGAAACAAATTCTGCAGATGCTTTGCAAAGAGGAATTTCCAAAATAGTTTGATAATTGGGAAGCATCCCAGACACCTCATAAAGATGCAGGTGAAACCCTCACTCAGCCAGCAGATTTTTTTCAAATCTGTCACTTTACCTTTGTATCCAGACTTGGAATAATAAATGAGGTATTTGATCAACGTTCCTGTGATTGCGTAAGTGAATATTAAATAAGAAACCGTAATCCCCACCCAATGGCATGTAGACCTCAGTGAGGACACCACGTTCTTCTCTTCCAAAGAGAGCAGATTCTCTCTCCTGTGTCTTCCACAGACAATCAGGAACTTTCCACAAGCTTTGCCTTTGATATACCTCTCCTGTCAGACTCTGGGTGACTAGAATTACTTTCTTGTAGGCTGATTCCCAATCATGTGGTCTTATTTCATTACAATTACCATTATAGTCCTGGCTAGAGGGTTCTGCTTAGTTTTCCAGAGTTACAATTCCCTTTTGACTATAATTAAACTGTCTTTGGATTCATGGGCCTGGAAAATTTGAACAATCCAATTTAATGAAAAACAATTTTCATAGCCATCTGGCAATGGTCTGAATATTTCTAGAAGTTAACTTTTTGCATATTAAACTTCTAAAAGAAATAATTAAGTCGGCTTTCATAATAGCCCTTGTGGAGTGAGCCTGTTCTGCCTGTTCCCACTAGCCCCCTGATTTGTGTATCTATTGTACTTCCTCAGTAGCTTTGCAGAGAAACAGATCATTTATATAAATTATAATCGATGGGGGTCTGAGTGCTGAGCATTTTGGAATAGCCTCTTGGGTAAGTTAGATAGTTAGAGCCTAAGAAATTAATCTTATCTGCTTGGATTCTTTCATCAAGGCAAGACTTAAATCAATTAATTATAATTTAGGAAATTTTCAAAGCTAAAAAGCTTTCAGAGTGAAAATTGTGTCTGGGTAATTACAAAGAAAGTTCCTCCTGTTTAAACAGCCTCACAAAATGCTATTTTGCAGGTTTTTTAAGTTGTTCATAAACTTTTTCATTTTGTTTTTATTCTCCCAAAATCGTGAAAAGAATTAACCACTTATTGATTATAGCCTAGAGCTTTCTAGTAGTGATAACTTAGTGTCTCAGAGACAAAGTAGATACTTTTGAATCCTTCAAGCGTGAGTATAGTTTATATAACAGCTAAATAATGTTTATGCTTTCTTTTTTAAATTAAAAAGAAAAACAAATCAAAGCACCTTTATTGAGCATAAAATATACATTTTAAGAAGTATTAGTGGAGATCATTGGTAAATTATGCCTCCTTGTATATTTGGTTGGGCCTAGTATGAAAGTCTGGGAAAACAAAAATCTTAAAAAACTGTTGCCACCCAAATATTCTTCTTGGCGAACTCACATCAGATGGCAAGGCAGCTGGAGAATGATGTCTGTTTCATGGTCAGACTTGATCTGCATCTCTGCTATTTCTATTTCTGCCTTATATTAGTAAGTGGTACTCATAGTCTATATATGTAAATGGATAATGATATCAAGAGAAACTTGTGGGTCAAGAAATATAATGACTGTTTAAGTGAAAGTACAGAGGCAGATCCTTTGTACGTGACTCTTGGATATCATTCTATAGAACTGGGGACACAGGTAAATTCTTTATCCAAAAGAATATAGGGTTTATGTCAACAAAAAAATCACTTTATCACCCAATTCTTGGTAACTTTAATGGCAATAAAAGCATCCCGTGAAAGCGCATCTATTTTATCACTGCTCTCAAGTCTTACATTTGGAGGTATTTACAAAGCAAAACATTCACAGGTAACCAGTCCTTACAATAACGGTGTAGATAGATGTAAATCACATTTTGAATCTCTTTATCCCTTTTTATTGAATTTATTGGGGTGACACCGGTTAACAAAATTATAAGGGGTTCAGGTACTCATTTGGAATCTTAATGTAAAGCAATACTAATAAAATATTTGATTGAGCTGACTGAAAATTGGCTGTTTAAGTAAGTAATTAAGCTGGTGCTATCAACAGAAAACTTTTTAAAGAGTTAATTGCCTTTCACAAAAGAAACAAATCTTGTTTTATATTAGTTTGTAATATTCTGCTCAAACTTGTATTTTTTGCGTTTATTTTTACCAAGCTAGTAATCTATGGGAAGAAAAAAATGGGCCTGCCATTTATCCCTTCCCCCGAATTATAATTCTCCCAGTGTTACTATAATCATCTCCACAGGAATTAATTGTGATGTCACAAAAGATTATGATATTAAGTGGGAAGCAGGCAGCAGGGAACTGAGCTCTATTAGGAGCAAAAATCTCTTTCTTATGAAAAATATATGTTGTACATACATCATGCATTTGTTTAAGACTAGCATCAGATTAAATAAGAGTGAATAAATAGCTAAGACTTACTAGGGTTCTTTACACTGAATTTTTCAGACAACTCTGAGGGTCAAACTTCAGTGATCTGGTAATGGAAGTCAGATTGTGGTTTTGGCAGTTACATAAGCAGGGTGATATATGTTCTTTCCATTTTATGATTAACTGGCGTCTATCACATATCAGTGTCACGAAATAAAATAGCTCATCCATCAGCAGTTCTGAACCTTGGCTACATGTTAGAATCACCTAGAAAGCTTGACATGCTACTCATGCCCTTTCTTCACCCAAGAGCATCTGATTTGATTAGCCTGGGACAAGGTGTGAGCATCAGGAACCTGGAAGGGTCCCAAGTGGTTCTCTTGTGCAGTGAGGGTAAGGACCGGTGTTCTGTTTCATTTTGCTCCCAGCAGGAAATCAACATGGGGACCATTCCTTTCATCTCTCGTGGACTCTTCAGACAGATTTTTAGAGAGAACCCTATTTTCCAAGCGTGGCTTTATCATCTGAGTGTATCCACAGAACCTATCTCAGAATTTAATCTTAACAAGGTACTTTATAGAAAATGTAGTGAGAGAACAAGCTTACGTGTGATCTTGGGACACAAAGGTAAAAGCTTGCTAATTACCCAGGAACAGGGACAGAGCCACAATGCATAGTATGTCACAATACGCTGGGAAAAAGTTTCCCCAAAGAGTGGCTTTCAACACAACAAGTGTTGCATGTAGATGAGCTTGTTTGTGAGCATTTGTGGGACACTCCCCAGGAACTTCACAAAATATGTGGGACACGGGTGTTTTTAGAGGGAAGTTACGAGTAAGAGCTAGATTCACCCTTTTGTTACTATAGTTAGTTTAATCCTCAATGTCTGTCATATACGTGGTATTTGGAAATACAAACTCAAAAGGAGTATAAGGAATAGTCCTTGTGCCATCTTCCATTAAAACTGGGTGGAGGAAAAAGAGTTCCACAAGCCACGGGATGACACCGGAAGGTATACAGCAGGCTCAGCATTCACAGACTCGGATAAGCTAAGGGTCCCTGTGTGGGAGCGAATAGGGGCCTCCTCTGAGAGCCCACAGATTCACAGAAACAGCGCCATGGTCTGAAGTCAAAGTTCCTCCCTAGGCAAGGTGACTTCATGCCATTTACGAGAGCTTGACCTCTAGGTACAGAGCTGGGAAAGACGAGGAGATGGGCAATTAAGTCATCTCAGAACTCCTGTTAGGAGGAAATATTTTTCAAACCCTTCGGAATTCTGCCCAAGTCTATATCGTGATCCCCAATCCAGGCAGGGTGGGGATGATTTCACATGTGATTCTGAAACAACAAACCAGACCACGCTCCCTTTGGGTCATATTTCTTGCTGATTTGCTTGAGCTGCAACTAACCTGGACCAACTGAATAATGCTACTTTTCAGAAAGGTATTTACTGCTTTGCAATGGGTACATATCAAGCTTGTCTTATCACTAAATGCTAGAATCAGAATTAAATACACTTATTTTTCTAAGTGTAGCAGAGGAAGCTTCATGTTGCTTTAAACTAATTTAAAATGGAACTGTGCATCAGGCATATATATATGTAAATGGTAGACAGGTAGTCAAATTGTTCTGCACAAAGGATATAAGGGCTTTCAAATACCTGGGTACACATCCAAAGCAAAGATATGAGTTGACCTGAAAATGAGATCAGAGATGACAAAATGAAAGAGGCAAAGGAACCCAAGAGAAGAGCAGCAGGAAGGAAAGATGCTAAAACATGCTTGAGTAGGAATGGATGAGGATTTAAAAAACTGGAATATTTTTAATTACAAAAACACATTTTATTATAATGTAGAACAACATAACTTCATTATTATCCTAAAAATAGAATGACCCATGAATTACAGATATTCTTATTGGTAAACCACATTTCAGAAAAAAAAGCAAAGAAATTCTATTTTTTTTAAGATTTTATTTATTTAATTTTAGAGAGGGAAGGGAGGGAGATAGAGAGAGAGACAAACATCAATGTGCGGTTGCTGGGGGTTCTGGCCTGCAACCCAGGAATGTACCCTGGCTGGGAATCGAACCTGCAACACTTTGGTTCCCAGCCCACACTCATTCCACTGAGCTACACCAGCCAGGGCTTCTATTTTCTTTTTGAGCCCTTGCAGGATGGAGAAATGAGATAGCTGTAAAAAGTTCAGGAGAAAGAGATTGTAAAATCATCAAAAGTACGGAATTAAGGTTGGCAGTGACTACGATAAACCCACACAGGCTGTTCTGCGTGAGAGACAATGGACTCCAGGAACAGCAGTTGACACAGCAGTTTTCACATAGACAGCATACAATAAGTAGTCACTCTGCTCACCAGTATTTTACTGTTGTTAGTGCCATAGATGTCAACCGTTGTAAATGATCTCTCACATTATGGACATTCATTTGAAGGGATACAACACTCCAATTTAGATTAAAGTAAATTCCAGTGTGGTTTGAGATTCTGGAATATTTTGATTTAACTGGACATATATTTAGTATCTAAGAATGTTTGATTCTATACGTGTGGAAAAAGAAGGGCCTACTGGTTTGCTTTGTTCAAGCCTCCACTTCCCTCCATTAGCCAAGAAAAATACAGTTTGATTTCCCTCGAGCTAGGTGTTATGCTTGATATCCAATAAAAACAAAACAAGCCATACAGAAAGAAGAAATTTGGTATAGAAATCTAGATTTCTGAACACACGTCTATTTTCCAATTTCAATGGTTTTGCTTATAAGGAATGAAAAGGAAAAAATAAAGAGATCTGAAGGTGTGGATGGGGTGTTTCCATAATTACCACTTACTCTCCTGAGAAAATATCCCTGGTAAAGTGCACACTCCTTTTTGCACTTTCCATAGATTATTTTATTGAACAACTTTTAAATGCCTAATTTTTGATATATTACAATAATAAGGGTAAATCTATATCTACTACAAAGATAAATTACCCCCAAGTCTAATCTAGAGGAAATGCATTTTTGCCTTCCTAATAACACTAGAAAAAGAGCTAGTGATCTGATTTTCTATTAGTGAAAATAAGCACTTTAATAAACTGCTCGGTATCTCCCAGGTATTGTAAATGGCAGCTGCTATTAGAACTGGTCTCAATAATGTCATAGTCATATAAACCCACAACTCTAATGGAGCATAAATTAAACACAGTCATTGGATGGCTTTAACCTGTCCACCCAGCTTTTTGAAAAATGTTTTAATTTTTCATTTAATGATCTTGCCAGTTTTCTACAATCAAGGAGAGTAAACTCTTCTGTTTTTTCCCCTGATACCTCTTAGACACTATATTTTTATTGTTTTTCAACTATAAACCCCATTTGTCCCCATTTTCCCCAGCACTTTCCCCCGCCCACCCACCCCCACCTCCCACACGCAATCCTACCCCCATCATTTTTGTCCAGGGGTCCTTTACACGTGTTCCTTGATGACCTTTCTCCTTCTTTTATTTTTTTTAAAGATACACTGTAACCAAAAATTTCTCCACATTAGTCTTACTAATTTTAAGGCAAAACTCTAGATACCAAGTTTCTTAACCAGTAAACAAGTGAAGTATAGATTATAATTATATCATATACCAGTAAACAAGTGAAGTATAAATTATAATTACATCGTATACCAGTAAACAAGTGAAGTACACATTATAATTCAGTTTATACGATTTTTTATTTTGTTTTGCTCTATTTTTAGAGAAAAATATATTCAGGTTTTAAAATAGCTGTATTTGCATATGCACATGTATCTATGTATATATGTATGTGTGTGTCTGTTTCAGTGTTTTAATACTAAGGGACCTACAATGTTAAAATGTCCTGATTAAAGTACAGTTGGTAATATATTTGAAACAAATAAAACAAATCAGAGAATGATCATTAATAATTTGAGTGGAGTCTCATTTCCCTGCTCTCATTATTATGCTAACATTTTAGTGTAACACTTTTAATTATTTTATTATTAATATCCATTTCTTATAAATGAATAGAATATGCATGTTTATATATTATATTTACCCATAAGAACACCATAAAACTAGCCACTTGAAAGTGAAAAATTTATCACAAGAAACGTCATAGGCATACAATTTTAACATCTGTATGAATACCATAAAGGCTTTTCAATCATAACAATTATCCTTTTACAATTATTACTAGGGAAACAGTCCAGATAATTGATGCATCCTTGATGCTGACCAATAAAGTCACAATTGTTTGTCTGTAAAACATAGTACATTTCTATAATAATTGCAGTTATTGGTTATGTACTCAGTTGTTAAATAATCTAAACGGCATGATTAGAAATACACTAAATTGCGGCAGACTAAACTATTGAGATGGATAGAGGGAAACATCTCATCACAACTGGAGGTTGTAACCTGACATCTCCCACCTAGTCTTACCTCAAGAAGGGAAAGTCTAAGAGGGCATTTTCTTTCAGGCTATCAGAAATTTGTTAATTAAAATGTTGACCTGGACTGTGCTTTTGGTTTGCTATATTTAATCAGCCTTTTCTAATGGGTTTACTGACTCTCTTGCTACAGTCAATAATCTTCTATGACATATGCCGACATAGACATACAAAGTTAGAGTCCCTTTGGTTTTTATGGTCAAATACAAATATTATACTTGCAATAATATATGGATATACACGTTTATAATGAATAAACATAAGAATTATTCATTTCCTAATTCGTTCTTTCTGTAATTATTCTTGACAACCTCTGATTATTCAAATGGTGTGACCTGGCTTTTGCATGCATTGT
Source organism: Phyllostomus hastatus (assembly GCF_019186645.2). Taxonomy (NCBI): domain Eukaryota; kingdom Metazoa; phylum Chordata; class Mammalia; order Chiroptera; family Phyllostomidae; genus Phyllostomus; species Phyllostomus hastatus. The sequence continues at coordinate 59,745,198 of NW_025334033.1, read as the reverse complement.
GAGTGGCCGAGTCCAGAGATCCGTCTCATCTTCCCTTGTGACCCCACCTGTGACTTTCTGAAATAGCCTGCTTAACTGAAGACGGCGATTTTCTGAAGAAAACATGCCCATTTTAATCTTATGTATTGGGTTATTCGTGGTGATATTTTATCCCAACAGACTGTTTAATTTTAAACAAAAAATGTACACTTACAAACATAAAAACTAACAGGGAAAGGTCAACAGTAGAATTGTACTCTATTGCATATTTCCCAAGGAAAGAAGAGGCAAAGAGACGAGAAGAATCCTATAAACAAACATGAAACTTATCAGCTGCAGTATTTCATTTCCATGACCATGGAATTTTCCGTGCTCACCACTCCCGGCCAGGCTCCCTTCGCTCAGTTATCTGGAGCCTCATGGACTATCCTGTGAGCCTGACCAAATGATCAAGTTCGTGAGTGTTGGATTCTCACTCTGAAAAGCCTGTGTTTTACCAGGTGGTCTTTTCCAGTTCCAAACTCCCATGAGTTGGCTACAGAACTAAACCTAGGATATCCCAGGGTTATGATATTTCTACCGTGCCAGCCAGTTTTTCAACTCCTGGGGTCACATTACTTTTCAATGCTGCTAAAGCTATTAGCTTTGTGGGAGTATCACCTGATGTGGGGCTGATGTTCTGCCCCTGCTGTTCCAGGAACAGAGCAGGCAAACGAGGTTTTGCTTTAGCTGAGTTCCACCTCTGTGCAGCTAGGAAACCACGGCTCACATTATAGGCAAAATGGATATTTAATTTAGACGGTGATATAGTCCTAAACTCCCTGTGATGCTTTCTATTTCCATTTTTTTTTCCCCTTGGATGAACTGACATAAGTTTCCTATGTGGAATGAAAAGTGAAGAACCTATTCCATTTTGGCTGTCACAGCACAGACACAAAAACATAATTCAGAATTATCTCCTTTTAAAATAAGCCTTTGAATTGACAGTGCAGTGTTATATGCCACATAATACAAGTTTTGAATGTAGCATTAATACACTACCTTACAACCCTGACAATGTACACTGACATTTTGCATTAACACTGCAGTTAACGATTGGGTGATAAAACTCTCTGCGGATAAGAGAGTATTTTAGTCATTGGTTCTTTTCTCCCTTCAATACTAATACAAGAATGAATAATTTGGTCACCATGTTATTTATTATATCTCAAGATTTTTCACTAAACCCCCAAATGCATGCTTTTATAAGGGTATACATTTGGTGAACAAGCACTGCTGTATAGGTTAATTTTTCTCTTTGACACCTAAAATGCAACATGGGCATATTTATGAATCAAATATTTAGGCATGCTGGAAAAGACTTTTTTTTTGTGAACTTGTCTAAGCTCTAAGCTTTTGGGATTCTTATCTTGAGTCAGAAGTTTGTTTTTGACTCACATAGTAACAGGGAAATTTTATTTTAAACTTGTTTTTTATAACTGGAAAGTCATATTTTATTTATATAACGTGATACAAAACAAATGACAGGTAAATCAGCCAGCAATGCCAACCAGGCCATTGTTTTTTGACTTGTGTTAAGATGATGGGTTTGTTCAAAGCCAAAATGTCAGTTTTGATCCCATGTACTGGGTTATTCAAAGTGACTTTGGAGTTTTAACAAAATTTTGAATGTCAAACCAAAATTTATATTTATAAATGTAAAATGCAATAACAGCAGAGAATATGAATGGTAACATTGTATTTAATTATCCATTTCCTGAGAGAGAAATTTGAAGGGAGACAAAAAGGAATTTGAAGAAATGGTTAAAATGCTTTGAAAAAGTAGAAATGTTCATAGCAATCAAAAACAATATATATACACACACATATATATCAGGTCAGGCTTTTTAATGTATATATATTATGTATAAAATATATGTATGTATATATGTGTGTATATATGTGCCAAACTTGCTTGTTCAGCATTGATTTCCTGAAGCAGTCATGCCTTCATCATGCTCAGGTTTAACTTCTTCAAAACAAGAGTTACTTAGTGTTTCCACTCTTCTTTCAAGCGTCTACAGACTGTTTGACATTTGTTGTTTCCAATTGAAACAAACGAACAAAAAAGTCTACTCCATGTTTGTGCCAGAGGATATTGGTCACAGAAGTACTACCCAATTCTAGTTTTAACACAACCATTCTTTATTGTTTTCTCAGACAGCTGTGGTTAAAAGTTGGCATTTTTATTCTTTTAAATCCTTGCAAACATTTTGTCTTCTGAAAATTCTTAAAGATGCTCCCTGCAGGGTGTGGATGGAAGTCCCATAGCTTCCTCAATGTCCAGTAATGAGCTGTGACTGAGGGACCACTGCGCCCTCTCAACCCGTGGGCCTCAACGTGTCCTACCTACTACAGATTGCTGACTTCACAGCACTATCATCCTCTGTGCATTAAACGGCTAGACACCCACCACAGATATTGCAGGTGGGCAGCGGGAGAGGTTCTCTAGGAAATGACCCAGAGAGGAAAAATGTGAAGTTATAGGCATAACCAACGAGGTAGGTTGTTTGCAGACACAGCTACATGAGAGAGGGCAGGGGAGGGAAGATAGAAAGAGCATGGGGAGAGAAAGATGAGAAGCAGAAAAAGAAGGAAAATGTAACCAAACCTAGGTTCAGCTGCATACTGCAACAAAAGCCAAGCCCATGAGACAGGGGCTGGTGAGGAAGAAAGTGATTTATTCAAGTGCCTGCTACCTGAGAAGAGAAGGAACTCATGTCTCAAATCCTATCTTAAAATCTCAGTGCAGACAGAGGTTTTTATAAGGAGGGAAAGCGAAAACAGAACAAAAATGTCAAGGGGTGGAGGTTGCACAGTCTCTATGTGTAGACCAGCACAGTTCATTCCAACAAGGACCTTGAAACTAATCAAGCAATGGCCTGGTGTGCGTCATTCTGGTTTCATGGTTGAAGGCCAGCAACTCTCCCAGCGCTGGGATGACTAAAGGTCAGAGTCTGTATCTTTCGAACTTAGTTCCTAGGATTCTTATACAAACATGGTATTTATCTATAGGCTGCATATTAGTCAGAGCCAGGATTTGCACAAACAATGTCAACAGAATGGTGGGGTGGTTTACAATTCTTCACTGCTACAAAAAGAAACATGTGGATAGAGGACAGGGTGATTCTCTTTTGGAAGCAATTAAGAGCCTCCCACCATTGCTCTTAACCTTTTTTTTTTAGGTTTGTTACAATAGCTTTCCTTTTTCTTTGGCTTTCTTTTCTTCCTTTTAATTTCTTTAAAATTTTCTTTCATTTGCAATTACAGTTTACATTTAATATCATTCTGAATTAGTTTCAGCTGTACAGCATAGTGGTTAGACAATCACATACTTTGCAAAGCATTCCCCCGATATTGCCAGTACCCACCTGGTCCCATGGGTAGTTATTACAATATTATTGACTCTATTTCCTATGCTCTACTTTCCATCCTTGTAACTATTTTGTAACAGCCAATTTGTACTTTTTCATCCCTTCCCCTTTTTCATCAGGGATTGTTTTCTTATATCCTGAAATCAATGTACTTCCTTTCCAGGAGATGAATACTCTTTTCTAGGAAAGCATTGTATAAAATTCAGGAATCCTACAGACCTTCCAGATGTGATACATTCAAAATTAAGAAGAATAATGAATGGCACTAGACTTGGCTGTGCAGTCTTTTTCTGGTAAAAGACACAGAGTTGCAGGGCCACACTGCCTGCCTGCCCCTGGGAAGCTCCAGAAATACTGCAGTGAAACAGCTCCCTGAGAGCTGTGCTCTGGGAGGAGGCTCAGCGGCAGCAATCTGATCTCTTTCAATACTTGATAGATAAGGATACAACCTCCTCTGCCGCCTCACAGCCTCCAAGGTTAACTGCAATTACAAAGTTCACCTTCTTCATCCCTCTTTCTGCCTTAAAACTCATCACTGAAGACTCGACAACCGTCTTCAAAATAATACGCTTTCATTCTCCCTCGGAGAGTTGTTCCCATTTGTAAACATTCATCCCACTTTTAGTTTAGTTTTGATTAATAGGAGCTAAGGATATTAAATATTTTGTAAGATAAAATAAAATGTACTGTATTAGAATAAAAATTTGTACTTTAATAAAATGGGTTTTAAATGTTATTGAATAATGCACAGCAAATATGAAAGAATTATGTAGATTTCTTATCCGTGGGTTTTATATACCTCGAGAACTTTGGTCATCTAGACAAAAACCCATCCTAATCTTTCAGTTTTGCCACTAAAGTTGGGCTGTGTCTTTCTTTTGTGCAGTAGAGGAAGGTCTGATGAGGTCGTGAACATTTTCTTCTGCAACTTCAGAAAGAAACCGTCTGTGGAAATTAGGGTCTAGAAATGGAGTTTCTCTGTAAAACTGCCTTTGTTGGGCACTGCCTGTGAAGCCACTATGTACCTATCAGTCTCACTGTCCGAAGACATCATCCCAGTAAAAACCCAGGAGTCTTAACCTCGCAGCCAAGGCTTCCTTTGACCTGGCTCTGCCGACCCATCAGCACCGTCATCATTAATCCCCCTCCTTCATTTTTCTCCAGAAACGGAGCCTTCGAGATTCTTCTCACCCTGTGCTATTGATATGTACACAACTGCCTATCATATTAACATCAATATGTAATTCTAATGAGTGTATCTTTAAATCCAATTTGCATGATAATTACTGAAATCCCATGCATGCTGGGGGTAGCTTCACTTCTGACTTTGTTGTAAGCTGTCTAGTTTTTTTGGGGGGGGCGCGGATATTTTAATCCCAGGCTAAGTCCTACAATCGTTATCAGCTCCAAACTATTGAATATTAGTTGTCAAATTGATCAGATCTTGAAGATAACAGCTGCTAAATTCTATGCCTGCCAGACATTACTCAATGTTAAGACTGAAAGGACAAAATATTCATCAGGGCTGCCCATGAGGCACTGTAGCCAGAGCTGCATTGCTATGTCACTATTTTAAGTGATGGTGACACCCTCTGCCCTGAAGTGCACAAGTGAATGCTTTACAATTACTTGCCCTCTGCGGCTGGCTCTCAATGTTGGGAACTGACTTCTTTTTGTCCATAAGGTTGAGCTAGTGAGGGGAAGGAGGGATGGAATACCTTGACCTTTAGAGGAGAGATGACAGTGTATTTCCTCACTGCAATTTAAACTTTATTTCAGCCCTAAGAAGTTTTAATTTTTTAGGCAAATAGTAAATAATTGGAAGGTGGTAAAAGACACAGATATGCTATAAACATGTACACACACATATGCCTATAAATTATCTATGTATCCATCTATCCATTCATTCATTCATTCATTCATCTATTTATCTATCCATCTATCCATACTGGCAACATTGTGGTTATGCTAGTTGACTCATTCAAAAACAATTATAACCAAGAGCCACAAAACATGCACACATGATCATTTCTCTGAAAAATATAAATAATATCCTTGCATGTGCTCATTAATAAAAATTAAAAATCATAAATATTCTTTTTCTCCAGCAAGAGGGTATCAATCAATCTACAAATGTGACACTCATGTGGTACAAGTTACAGTTGTGAATGATAAAGATGGATCAAGAGAAATATCATGCGGTCCCTCCAGGACATCACCTAATTTTCCTCCTTTGACCTACCATGACCATCAGTCGACAAATGAACTGTTATAAAAAATGAAAACATAACAAACCGGCTAAAAACCACTTTGACCACCCCCTCCCCCACACACTACCAAAGTCCCAGTCCCCTCCTAAAGGTAACTCATGTGTTAGTTCGGTGTATCCCCTTCAGGCATTGTTTAAGGTATTCTCAGACATATGTTTGTACCATCACAAACTAATATCATTGTGTAATTTTTTAAATGGTTTTTCAGTACATGCATGAAATCTTCCCCTTGCAATATAACTGATACTAGTTGGTCTATCTCATTCTACAAACTGGCCACATAAAATATCATCTCATCAATATGTTACAGTAAATTAAACTATTTCACAATTATGGGTATTTAGACTGTTTTATAACTTTCATTATTATAATCTGTGATGCAATTTAGGTTCTTTTGTACATTTTGTGTCTTGTTTACACATGTGAAGGTAGCTATCTAAAAATCAAATTGCTGGTTTTTAGGCCATAGGCATTTTTATTTATTATTTATTGTAAAAGATTTTGCCGATGTCCTCCACCCACCTCAAGCTATAAAATAAGTATAAGAAGCCTGTCTGGAAAATGTCCAGCCATTGTTAACATAATGAGAATGGTTTACACAGTGTCAATGTAATCCAGCAGCCAAGGAGAATGGACTGGAATGCACATGTGTGAACCATGACAGCTTCACTGTACTAGTCAGTGGGGGTGGCAGATACTGTTGACTGAGCAGCTGCACTGTGTAGCCATCACGTTCAAAATGGCTGAGCAAGTAAAGCAACAAATTTGCATTGAATTTTGCATTAAGCTTGAACATTCTTCTCTGCAGATACTATTTGGATGATTCAGAAGACTGCAGCTATGGGCAACTAGTGATTGGAAGCTTCATCATGACAACTTGCCCACTTTTGCATCATGTCTTGTGCAGAGTTTTCTGGGAAAATATCAAATCACCCAGGTGACTCAGCCCCCCCACCCCAACCCAAATTAGGCACCCTGTGACTTGTGTTTTATTCCAAAACTGAAATCAAATTTGAAAGAGAATAGATTTCAGACTGTTGTTGAGATTCAGGAAAATACGATGGGGCAGCTGATGGTGATTCCACTAAAGGATTCTATAGAGTGTTTTGAACAGTGGAGGAGACACTGGGAGAACTGTGAGGTACCAGGTGCCTACTGTGAAGGGGACTAGTGTGTCATTGTCCTGTGTGCAATTCTCATATCTTCTTTCCTCTATTTTTCATAGTACATGGTTGGGTACTCTCTGGACAAAACATGTACATGCTATCTAAAAACTGCAACTTTATTTTTTTATTGGCATTTACCTGGATACTACTAATGACAGTCTATTTTTCTTAGGTCAGCTATTTTTACACGTTTTTCCTGTAAATTTCCTGTTCATAGAAATAATCCATTATTTCTATTGTCTATCTTGTATTTTCTTGATGTAGAAAATGTCATGTTGTATTCAGAAGAGTAATTTTTAGAGTTATTTATGTTATATATATGTATATTTTTTGTATAAATATGTATGTATTTAGTAAACTACTTACCTTTACTCTGGTTAATTTGCTTTTTCTCATGGAAGTTTACAATTTTCAATACAGTAAATTCATGACTCCTTTAACTTCTGATATTTGTTGTATGTGTTTTCTGTACACTTTTTCTCCAAAAGCCATAAATATATTTCCTTTAACATTTTCTCACATTTAAACATATATTTATAGTTTTGTTATTTATGTTTTTATTCCATCTAGAATTTGAGTAAATGATGTAAGCATATAATTTTATTCTTTTTATATAAATGTTAAACTTTCCTGGAACTATTTATTGAATAAGCTCTTGTTACCTCAGCAGTTTGAAATACCCTTTAATCACAGCTAAAGTCTTGTACAGATAGATCTATTTCTGGACTATGTGTCTTCGTCAATTATTCCCCTTGTCTATTTCTGTACAATACCACACTGACCAAATTTACATAACAAATATTTTGGGATGAGATAAAGTGATCTCTCTTTGTGTTTCTCTGTTTTTCTCATTACTTCATAATCATCTTTGCTAATATAATACAGTGACATCATCAGCAGCATTTTTCAATTATTTTGTCAAGTTCTATGAATAATATTTAAGAATAGAATAATGAAAGCAATTGATGCCTTTATTCTGCATCTTCTCCATCAAGGCCACAGTTTCATCACACTAATTCAGTTTTATTTTTTTTATTTCCTTCAGTTAAGTTGTGAAAAGCTGGCCTTTTTATTACATTTGTATTTATTGGCAGGTACTTTACAGTCTTGTTACTTGGCAAAAGGGATTTTTGTTGTTGTTGTTACTTTTGTGACTGGTAGATTCATTTAAGAAATAGTATTAATGTCTATAATCTAATTTTTATTGATCTCTCTTGCTGACTTTTTGTTGATTTGCCTGGTTTCTTAGGTAGACAATTATATCATCTGATATGAATTTTGTCAATTTAAAGCACAAAGTTGTAAATCTTTTGTAAATTGTATTTGCCTACGTAAAAACTTTTTTTCTTAAAATAATTATAATTTCCCATTGGATTTTGTCTTTAAATAAAAATAATTATTTAGAACATATATAATACATTAATAAAATAATTTTAAAAATAAAAATAAAATTAGATCATTTTGGTTTGTTTGGCTTTTTGCTGTTTAAAACCATATAGCTTTGTATCTGATTCAATTGACTGGAAACTCTAATATTAATTCTGAATGGTTATGGTGGTAAACTCAATTGTCTTATTCTTTATAGTGTTCAAATTACTTTAGTTTTTACTAATGAGCAAGATGTTTCCTATTAAGAATGCTCACCTTATTTCAAAGTTTCTAAGGTACTTTTTAGACTTAGTTTCATTGTTACTATTTAACTTTAGTATGACTTATTGGACAGGTACTGGGATCATATTCTCCTCTTCATTTATTAATATGAATGATTATATTTTTATATGTATCTATAAGAATGTATATATGTATGCAGAATGTATATACATGTGTAGACAAATATAATGTCTGCTATTAAAATGTTTTTATTACCAGGGATAAATCCTATTTTGTTAACTACGAGCTATGTTTTTACCATTTGGTTTGCTGTTTTATTTAGGAGATATTCCTGTGGTTTCTTTTATCTGCATCCTAATTTTGCCTGGCTGTCAGGGTTAACAGTGTTACTGGCATAAGAAGGAGCTTGACGCAGCAGGGGTGGGATTATAAAATGGTTCAGGGGCAATTGTTGTGTAGAGCCCACAACTGACCAAATTATTGTTAGGCAGTAGCATCTTATTGTTTGTTTAGTCCACCGTCTTAGCAAAGCTGTACTCCATCATTTATGAATCTCGTCTTCTTTCAGTTGGCCTCTATTCTTAGTCCCTCCAGGGTCAAGCCTAGGGATTATTGGTAAAGTCAGAAAGAAAGAATAAAGTCTTATGTGGCTCATTTGCCCATTTCATCTGGATTGGGACCAGCTGTGTGATAGATGTCTGAGTTCTGGCTTTTCTCTGGTGTTGTGGTTTTGTGGATTCTTGGCAATTCTCAGTATTCAGGGAATACTCTGTGATGTCCTCTAATGCAGGAGACGCCTTTCTCTGGCTGGCTTCTTCTAATGTGATAGTCCCTGGCTCCCATCAATTCTTCCCACACAGATTCTTCGACTTGTTGGTACCCCACTCCTCCAGATGAGCCTCTTAGAAGGAATTATTTCAACCTGGGTAAGGCTTGACTTTTGTTCTTGGGTTCATTTATCCCACAGAGAAACTCATGAGTCCTTGCCCCTCTAATTTCCGCAAGCAGATTCCGGTCTCCTGAGTGCTCCAATCTGTAATCTGAATGTTTATCGGAAGCTCTTCTCTGCCGGGAAAGGGGTGGGGATCCACAGTATACTCTCAACTCGCTCTGAAGGAGCTCTGACTAAGGAGCACATCTGATCAGTCTGTTCACCTGCATTTTAAGGCTTTAGGTTGAGCGATGGGCTGAAATATCTGAATGAGTGATTGATTGCATTACCTCTCCGTGCTCGGCAGTGAGAGTCTGACAGCTATTGTTCTCCAACCCCGTGGTCGCTGTGGAAGTCCCAGGACTGCAGTAAAATCGCCTTTATACACGCCTCACGGAATGACTTGGAGAGCTTCCCGCCCTTTTCTACATTCTAAACAGTTTTTATAAGGTAGGAGTTATTTATTCCTTGAGAGCTTGATATCACTTACTCTTGAAACATCTGTGTCTGTTTAATTTTAACAAATAGGTATTTTATTATGGTTTTAATGCATCCTATAATTTTTTGGTCTATTTAGGTTTTATATTTTGAGACAACTTTGTCAATTTATAGCAGAGAGTTATAAAATTTTTATAAATTGCATTTGCCTGTGTAAAAACGTTTCTTGTTTTTTTCTTAAAGTAATTATACATTCCAATTGAATTTCTTCTTTAACCCAAAAAGTTATTTAGGACATATGCTATATACGTTAATTTTCAGATATGCACATAATTAGCTCCCTACGATTATTGATCTCTAGGTGTACTGCGTTGCCCACGACCAGCATCGCATCAACTTTGAAGCATTGTTTTCTTTCCTTTCATGGTTTAGTACCGATCCTCTGTGTGTTTCATTTGCTTAAAATTATTTAACATGTTTGAAGATGTAAGAAGTTTGTTATACCTTTATTCGATGGGGCTTTTGAGTTACGACATATAAATCATTTCTAATCTTTATTTTTTGCTGAATCGCCCTCCATATTTGGAGACTGGCTTATTTATATATTTATTCTATACTGACTGTTCACTAATGCTTCTTTCATTTCTCTTCTTACTCCTGGGTTCATATTTTGTCTTGCTAGAATCAATTCTCTAATAACACTTTTCTTATTGCAGTAAAGTATAAATAACATAAAACTTGACATTTTCATTCTTTTTAACTGCATGACTCAGTGGCATTAATTGCATACACAATGCTGTGCAACCATAAGCATGATCTCTCTCTAATAGCACTTTTAGGGAAAATGGGTGTAGGGTAACTTTCAGAGTCCTTGCACGTCTGAACTATCTTCAAGTCATTAAGTTTATAATTGCAATAGATAAGGTGTAAGTTATTTTCCTTCAAATGTTTGAATCTATTGCTCTATGGACTCCATCCTGAGAATATTGTGGGTGAGAATTCATCTTAACTCAAGCTGCCGTAACAAAATACCATATGCAGTTTACCTAAACTACGGAAACCTATTTCACAGTCCAGGAGTTTGGACATCTGAGATGACTCAGCCTGTAAGTAGTGATACTATTGGCTAGAAATGCCTGGGGGCACTCAGCTGGGACCACACTATTTCATTTTCTCTAAGTCGAGCCAATGTTGTCACTGGGCCAGCCCTTTTGGTTCTTATTATGATTGCAAGAAGAACCTCAGCAACAACCATTCAAACACTTTTTAAAAAAAAAGGTTTATTACTGACAGGTCCTGGAGGCTATGTGACAGGTTCGGGTCACATATTTGAGGGTTGTGGGTGGAGCAAGAGACAGGGCGTGTACCTTCAGTTCTACCTTTATTGGGGCTGAGAGCGGAGTGCCTAGGGCCTAGTCGGTTCACTCTTGCTTGGTGAAGTTAAAATAGAATGGGGATTAAAGCTCCTGGAGGGAAAAACAGGGTCCCACAAAAGCTGTAGAATGGCCAATGTGTTTACTAAGGAGAGATGATTGTCTTTGAAACGGATGCCTCTGCAATCAAAAGCCTAAAGTCAGATACTTAATATTATAATAAAAAAAGGTTAATTATCAGGTACTTATACTCCACCTTCTTACAGGGATGGGAATCATGGGGCCCCACTCTTAATGTCTTCCTTTAAACTCAGTTACCCGCCAAAGGCCTCATCTCTAAATACCACTACCTTAGGGCCTTGATAGATGGATTGTAAGGGGACACATTCAGTTCATAACAGAGGTATGATAGCTAACTCTCATTCATTTATGAAGATTCCACCCCACCACTCGCACCCCCCCCCACACTACTTCTCTTTGTCTGGGAAGTTTTAGAAGTTTCTATCTCTGGTAGTTTCTGTTTGTTTGTTTGTTTGCAATGGTTTTAATGGGCATATCTATGTGTATATGTTATTGTGTTTCTGTTTTATTATTCTTGGCACTAGGTAGTCCCTTTTGGATGATCCATGTCTTCCGTTAGTCTGAGAAACTGTCTTCCATTACTTTGCTGGAAATGTCCTGTCCTCAACCTTCTTTTCATTTTTCTCCTGGAACACAAGAGCCACATTTGGAAGTTCTCTTCCATAATTTTTTTTTACCTGTTCTGTTATACTGTGTTTTGTGTCTGCTTCTGTGTGATGGTAAAGATTTCTAATCTTGCTATATGAGTTCTTTATTCTACTTTTCAATTCTCGTAATTCAAACTTTTGCTCACTAGTTCATTCTTTTGTATGGACCCAATGTTACCAAACCGCAAGTGGGGGCCTGCGGCCTGCCACCACCCTCTAGGCGAGGTCCTGGAGGCAAAGGTTTGGTGATAAAGGAAAGGCTACACAATTTTGAAATACTAGCTTTCCACATTTATTAGTCACCTAAGCTTATTAAATAAAGCTAAATCTTTACCTCTTTAGTTATAGCTTTAATCACTTGAGCCTATCAATTAAGGCTAAAATCTTTAAGTTCTGAGTTCCCCTATAATTTTCCCTGTTAGTTTTTGTCTTATTTTTATGGGATTAGTTTACAAACTAAAACAACATATGATACAAAAGCTATGCAATTTTGGAAGAATGGCAGGCTACTGCCTCAGAGGTCGTCCCCTCTAGAGCACCCAAGGAAGAATAACCCTGTCACCCTCTGCCAGGCTAGCGGGATCCTAGGCTGCACGGGGTGTTCCTTCCCATCCAAAACACCTTCCACTGGGAGGTGCAGGCAACTGCAGCATGGTCATCCAGGTATCCTCAAGGAAGAAGAGCCAGAGAGCCAGGGACCCCTCCTTTCATTTTAAACCCCCTGGCCCACACCCTGCAGGCATTCAGCTTCTCAGCCCATCCCATGCTAGATTGTTTACCATCGCCTTGGGCAACCTCCTTCTCCTACGGACCCTCCTTGCTCCCCCCTGTGATTTGATCAGATCTCCCTGTACCACCAGTGCCTTTTCACATTTTCCTCAGAAAAAGTTAATTAAATATTGAGGTTTGCTCTATTTTCAGTTTACAATGTTTTCTTAGTTAAATGTTCTTACATTTACTGAGTTTCTTTACTTCTCATAGTGTGAGTTTTTCTTAAATACTTAGCGATTCCTGATTTTGTGCTTATCTTTATAGGTGAAGTTCCCCTGTCCCATCAAACACCAAAGCTCTCTCCTCGCCCAGAGGAGGCTTGTGAGTAAGGGTGTATGTGTAGGGCTGCCTCTCTTTTGGTCCTTGAAGTCTTTGCAAGAAAAGTGCTGTGCAGAGTGTGACGGTTGGGAAGTTCCACCTGCTCATCCGTTGGGTATGAGTGTTCCTCTTTCTTTTTTGCCTTCACCTGTGGCAGGAAAAGAAAACTCCAAAGGTTTCTTATGCTCTGTAACTGTAACACTTGCAAAGTTTCACACAGGACTGTAGAAGCTGACAAGTCGTAACCAAAGCAACGGCCAGTTACTCAAGGTCGTACACAGACTCCCATGATAAGCTCCTTGCTCCTTGCTTCTGCAAATTCCTCCTGAGTTTTCTCTTTGTCTCCCATATAAGGTAGCTGGACCTAACTTCCGCATTCGGCTTCTGTAACCTTGCTTCGCCACGTAGGTAGGAAGCCCGGGACTATTTAAACCCCGGGAGAGTGAGGATCGGTGCTCAGAGGATTTGGATGTTAGCCACCCCCTCTGGGCCCCCGGGTAATAAAGTTCGTGCTTCATTATCTCCCCGCGTGTGGGTGGATTTTCCACAACACACCAACCACTCAGTGCACAGCCCTGCTTCCCCACACCTGCTGCTCATATCAGGAGGTGCACACACAACTATCATGGCCAAGGGGCCCCAGATTCCATGAGTGCATGTTGACAGGTGTTTCAAGGGTGGTATGAAAGTACCTTCTATGAAGCCCCAGTTAACTACCCTATCAATTACAGATGGGCCTATTTTGTAACTGGTACCCATCTTTCAGAAATAGACCGCTCTCTTTTTTTCTGGTACTGTGTGGCAGCAATATTTTCTTAAGTACATTTGAGTAGAGGTTTCTTTATTCAGTTCTGACCCTGCCTGCCTCATGCCTCTCAGGGTTTTCAAAAGTTTTCTCATCTCAAGGATTACTCTTGTTGTTTATTGATTTTTTTAACCACTACTTTGTTGTGTCTAGGAACTTCAGAAAAGATGGGGGAACTATAGTTCATGCTCTGTCAAGCATCATATTCAATCCCCTGTGAGCCAGTTAAAAATTTGCTAACTCTAGATATCTACCCAAGATTATATATACAGAGTTCAGCAATCATGTTTAGTATACTAGTATATTCTAAATATCATAGATCTTTATTGTATCATAATTATGGGAATAAACACTGGATAATAACAATAAAAACTGGAGGCTAATGCATTATAAAATCCTAAAAATTCTAGAGTCTTCATGATTTTTTATTTCTGCTTTGCTATTTTATTGCTTCCTGGGAGGCAATTCTAAGAAAAATCTAAGCTACAAGTGTACTTTATACTCTTTAATAAAAAGCCACTGAGACTTCATTTTATAAAATTGAGCAGAGAAATGAATAGTATTAATTCTAGAATAACAAAATCTATTGCTTTTCCAAATAAACATTCAAAAAATAAAATAAAACAGAATAAAAAGAATTTGAGTCACATTATTTTGGGGATCCTCCATCATCACTTTTTTTTTACCCCTTTGAGCCCAGTGTTGGCTATGCTGGAAATAGGTATACACATTGTCAATAAAATACAAAAAAAAAAGATAAGCTTACCAACAGTCAGGAACTTCTCAAATTAAGACACAAAAGAAAAATGAATAAAACCAGCCTGTGACAGAGGTAAAATTTTTATCAACAATTGCTGTGTATTTGAGATACACAAACAATGAAATAATAAGGTGAAAGGGTTTTTAAAGCATTTTCAAATCTACTGTCTTAAAAGAGCTGTGTCGGGGGACTATAAATACACTTAATGGTAGATAAAAGTGTGGCATTTAACAAAAATACCTTGGTGTTCTTACTGGATTTCTGATGAGTGAGTTTTGCCTATTTTCTTGTTTATCATGAACCTCCACCTTTTAGAGTTATAGAAGAAGCTACACATATTTACCTAACTAGCAGAGTCTTACAAAATTTACATAAGATGGTATAAAGAAAGGACATGCAATATACTTATCATTCATTAACAATTTTAGAAAAAGAAGCCATAGGAAGGTGGAGAAGTCAAGTATGGGTAGAAATAGAAATTTCAGTGTTTCAATATGCTATTAAGATAACATAAAAACAAATGCCTTAATGGTATTTTGAGGTGTTCTTGCAGGATCTCAACATTAGCAATCAGTGGATAGGGAACTAGGAGGTTGACATAGGGCTTCATCTGTAAAGAAGGACAGTATGCTTTTAGGGGTGGAGTGTGACTGAGTGTGTCAGTCAGTGGTGTACAGTGGTGTACAGTGGTCCCACACATTGTTTGATTACATCTCTGAACAAAAATAATTTTTTGGTATTGTAAAAAAACATTTTGTCCAGTTCCTGTAGACCTTTCCACCAATAGTCTGCCCCAGAAATTGCAAGTATTTAGGAGTAATATAAAACTTTAGTCAATACTAAGGAAAGAAAGAAAAAGAGAAAGGAAGAGAAAGGAAGGAAGGAAGGAAGGAAGGGGCACATGGGATCAAAGTGTGAGTTTAAATTTCATAGCTAACCTCTCCCACCCATCAGTTTTACTTATCTACATGTTGAGACAAGTTGTAGTTTAAGTAAGCTTAAACTACATTAAAAGCTTTTAAATAGATTTCATTTTGAAGGGTGGAGATTCTCTATGCATTTCACCTATATTATTTATGAGTTTGTATGTAATGTGTGTTGCTGTGTATCTGTATGCACAAATTGTATATTCCTAGCTAAGTGAGAAATACAGTAACACTGGTGCTGGTGGACTTCCCTTCTAATAATTTCAGAGAGCACATAGTAACAGTAATGGCCTGAATATGCATCCAACTTTGTTATACAGCAATCACATCATGATTATAACATTTCCTAAATAAGTTTTGGGTATGTTGTGTTGGCGAAGCTATCAAATCATCCCATTGAAAACGGACAGCAACAACTCTATGCAATGGAAAAAAGGCACACATCCTTTTTTGGGAGCTTACTGTCTGTGATATTAATAAGTCATGATATCAAGGTCTAAAAAATATCAGTGCATTTCCTATTGGTCTAAAACATTTTCAGATGTTTTGTTATTGACGATTATCTCCTTGTAAGTTAAATCCAAGTCTTATTCTTAAATACCATTAGTTTATACTAAAAAATTCTGTGGATAAAAGAATAAAAATGAAGTTATAAAATAATATTTTAAATTTTGTAGAAAAAGAAATTCAAATGAAGTAAATTTTAAATTATATATTGGCATGGAGACACAGTGTTGTTCATTTTTATTATTGACCTTTTCCTTTAAAATTAAAAATAAACCTCTTAAATTCTTAAGGAAATATTATTAGACTCAAGAAGTAATTTAGTGAAGGGTTTTGAACTCTATCTGCACTAACCAATTAACTGAAAATTAAAATAATACCAAAAATTTACCATACCATATTTGTAGAATAAATGCAGATATACACTTAATGCAAACACATTAGTATTAATACTCAGACTGAATCACCAAAAAACAAACAGGAAATAATGACCCACCAGTGATTAAAAAGTAGATGTTAAAGATCTTAAGAAAGATTTTTCTGCTGTTCTTAGAATTAGCCATCAATTATATTCTTATGTATATAATTGATTAACCATCAACTATGTCAAAGGAAAAATGTTGGTATTTTATGTTTATTTTTTCTCCAATGATTTTTTTTTTTGAAGGACAATAGTGAGAAATTCTTAAAATCACAAAGAGGGGACTGAGATATGTAAGGTTTACTATAAAATGTGGAATTGGAGTTCAAGATTATCTTGGGTAAATAAACTAATGTAAGCTAATAGAACTCAGAACAGTGGTTGCTGGAGTGGAGTAGGGTTAGGAGGAAAATAAAATTTGGGAAGGGTCACTTAGCTACAAAGAGTTTTCTAGAAATGTTTATATCATAATGGGTTAGTAATTATGCAGTTATAGAAAATTGTCAAAACTCATTAAAATGTACTCTGAAAATATGTGCATTTGATGGTATATAAATTGTTCCTTGAAATACATATATATATGGATTATTAAATGGAAAAGAATATTCCAGGTCAAAGGCTGTGTAGCAAAATACTCAGAACTTTATTAGCCAAAGCCCGCCAATATTAATGGGAAGGGACATAAATTCTAACACTCAGTGGGAGGAGTGTCAAGGAATTTGGGGGCCATGTTTTGAAATCACCGCACTGAGTCCACTGACCACACAATGGAAACAATGTTCACATTATTTACATTTCTTTCACATGCGAGATGCCTATCCCCATGCACACACATGCACACTTCCAAAGTCTCGTCCTCCTAAGGCATCCAGTCAAACAAAAATCCCAGCATTTCACTTCTGGAGAAAAAATTTTCATAGCATGCACTTTTTTCTAGGTACATTACTCTAGAACTGTAGTTAGAAGCAACTATTTTATTATTCTAGCAGAATATGAAGATCAAGACTTCATATACAGGGAAGAGAGAATGGCTTTTCTCTTCTCTGCAATATCTGGGACCTCATCCTGGAAGGCTCAAAGGCTGGGTCCCCTAAACTAATGTGAAGGCTCTTTTGCTCACCTGTCTGGGGCCTGGGCTGGGAAGATGCAAAGGCTCGGCTCAGCTGGGGCCACTGAGAGAACACCTTGGTGTCGCAGTCTCTATGCAGGTTGGTTTCCTCTTAACAAGTTGGCTGCAGGACAATCAGATATCCTCCATGGGAACCCAGGGCTCCCAGTGGCAGTGCTTGTGACATATCACCTTTCAGTGCCCACCCTCAGAGGACTCACCACATGCCTTCTGATCCAGATGCAAGGGAAGGGGCCATAGCCTCACTTCTGAGCAAGAACAGTGTCAAAGTACTGGAGCACCATATTTTAAATCAGCTAACAAGGAGATTGTGGTCGGGGTGGGGACCATTTCTTTTTCCAAGGAGACTGGATTACTATCTCCTTGAGATGCCCTCCACAATGCAATGAGACATTAGTTACATGTCTAAACATGCCAAGATCAGCTTTCAGTTTTTTTAAAGTGGTGACAACTACATCACCAGAAGTAATTTTTCTGGACTATTCCAGGTCTTTTGCTTTGATGCCTTTTCCCTTATCTATCACAAGTACAACTGTGCATTATGAAAGTGAGTCCCCAGCTGGTGAGGCTGGAGAGACGTGGAAAATACTCAGTGCCGTCACCTGACGGCACTAGCCATTTTGGCCATCGTTACCAAGAAGTATATTGGTTAGCGGAATAACCTGTCTCAATTCCTTATGTATTCTCAAAAGAGTCTCATCAAGGAGGTAGCAGAGACACCATTGTTCCCATTTTGCATTGGATAAACGGGAACTGACAAGTGAAGAAATGCAGGGCGATGTTTAAGAGACAGACATTTGGATTGTTGCCCTATAGGTGCCTGGCTTTGGGGACATTGATAATTAAGATCTGTAAGTGCCTTGTGTATGTTTTAAATGTGATTTTATTTATTTATGGTACTTATTAAATATCATAACACTAAACATTTTATGGTAATTATAGGTCACTGGGGACTAAGAGGATTTTCTCTTTTTACTTGGAATTTTCCGCATTCATGCCTAGTCTCATTCCATGTCTTTATCCGCCACGGAGACCTTGGTTCCCAGGACCAGTGTACCCTGAAATACAGGGTGACTAATGCAGACGTATTCTCTCCTTAGACCATTTATCTAACTTGCTTGATTGCCTGAATGTTGCATCATGGTAAGTAGAGCCTCAGACAGCTGGATCCCTTTGGCTTCTACAAATGAACAAAATCAGAATAACAAATATGGAAGAACTTTCAGAATTGATAAATAAAAAAGGCACAGTTATTTGTCCAAAGCCCATGAAGGGGCAATCTTCTTGTGAGATTTATCAGTTTAGTTTCAGTGTGAAAAATAGATACCACAGAAACCCATTATGACAATAAATATTCTCATTTTCTGTAGAAATGTAGATTAGAGTGGCCGTGGAAAGTCAAATCTCAGGCTCTTGTAAGAGCTGTACACATTTTCCACACTCTGGTATGACATATTTAAAGTAAATTTATGTGTCTCCCTCCTGCTTTTATGTGATTTCAATAAAATAAAATAAAACAAAATGCTACTATAAAAATAATAAAAGTCAGATTATTCAAGTGACAGGGTATGTTATCAAAAATATGTCATGAAATTTATCAGAGATACACCATACTATAAAATATTATACCTAAGGGTGGAAGATTTTACGAATCTCACTTTGGGTGTGTTAACTGTCTTAGACTACACAAGCAGTTCCTTTATTTTATCACTTTTGGTAGTTTATAAATATAGTTATTTCATTGTTAAATATTTAACTTTTATATTATTGTAATTTTCCTACAAAGCTTATAATCAATATTTTAATTGAGAGAAAGCAACATTTCTTTATTTTTTGAGAGAATCATCTTCTATGCATTTTTAATTATAAAATAATTTTGCTGTGTATTAAAAGTAGTTAGAGAAAATGTTATAATACATATTTGAAATTTGCACTTAATTAAAATAATAGAATTATACTTTAAAAAAGTCTCAGATTTCAATGTACATTATTTTTTAAAGATTGCTGTTCCTAGAGTATAAACACTAAAAATGAGTGAACTTTAGAAGTTGCACACATTAAAACTTGAGGGCAGCAAGTATATTATTGGAAAAGTTGCAGTTTGAACAAATCATTGCAAATTTTATGATCATTAGAAAAATATCTAAATTTTTAATCTTTTTAAAAACTCTAAGCAGAAAATAGTTTTCAGATGTCATAGATTACAGCTGTTTTTCCAAAGGTGATCCTAGTTTTGACACTTTGGTACTATCCAGCTGGTCTTTTCCATACTATTTGTGTGAATGATTCTGGGAAAAGATCATTCCATATGTTTTAGAGATACATTGTTTTGAGGTTTCAGTGAAAACTAAGTACCAGGAATTGAGTTCTTGTCCCAAAACATGGGTGCAACAGAACAATTTCACATCTCAGTTTTGTCTGTGTGGTGACCACAAGCCTAACCTCGTATACTGATGACATTTCTGAAACTCATTTTTAGAGCCAAAGCTGACACCTGCGTCCTCATGTGACACGCAGGCCTTGTGCTCCTCTGTTTAGTAGTCTGTGGCTTCTCCCAATTTAGGAACAAATCTATTGTTCTATTTTTCCTGTAAATTGCCTGCAGAGAGTTTTATTCCTTGGGTCAGACCTCAATGTATATTTCTTTCATTCTCTACCATCACCCATGGTTACATTTTAAAAGAAATGCTTTGAAATGAAGTGATAATAAAAAGTTTCAAGAGGACCTAACTGTCATTCCAATAGATATATCTACAATTTTTCCTTTGTTGCAAATGTAGACCATGGCTTATAGTCAAATCCAGAGTTAACTTTGAGGATTCTCAAATCATGATATAGCCCCAGTTACATGTTTAGTTCCCATTATCAGGTGCCTATACCATTTTGCTTTGCATACATCAGAAATAATTTGTAGGCTAAAACACAGAGAGAATATAGAACACAGCTTATCTGCTCTTATTGGTCAACTAATTCCTCAAGTTGATTCTACTAATGCCACAACACTATAAAGTTCTTATTTCATGTTAAGCAATTATAAAGAAAAGAAAATCTGGAGAGTCTGCTTAGTGGATAATATTTCAGGGCTATATTTCTGAGGACAGGGAAAAATAATAATTGTTTCCTAAATGTATAGATATGTAAACTGTGGATAGAGAGTGAATCAGGAAGACACTTGAGGATATTTTGATGTACAGACTCTGCCACAAAGAGTAGTAAACTACTACAGAACTACTGGGAAGAAGATATATCCAGACTCAAAATAAGATAAACAACTTGAGGGACGAAGGCACAAAATTGTGATCGGAACTAGAGATATCAACAACCTGGGTGAAGACCAGGATGTCCATTCCTCTGATTTATTGAAGAAGAAGAAAAAAAGTGTTTTATAAGAGAGAGATGATTGCGCTAAAAGACAAAGTTTGGAGGAAAGGCTGGAAAAAGCTTTCTGCCTAATATAGTCTGATGCTCTGATTTACAGCAACTTCTGAATCAAGGAGGTGGGGAAACAAAGAAAGAGCTTAGAGAATGGGATCTTCACTAAGACTCTCTTTCAGTCCGGGTTCTCCAGAGAAGCAGAACCAATAGGAGCAAAGAGATTTCAAAGAACTGACCTATGTGATAGCCCAAAGTTTGTAGAACAGGATGGAGAGCTGGAGACTCTTGGTACACATAAGGTTTAGTACCATCTGTGGTTTCAGGAATCCACTGGGGCTCTTGAGATGCATCCCCCATAGATAATGAGCGATTACGGTACTTTTGCTCATTAAAAGAAACTAAAAGCAAATTGCAGAAGCAT
This sequence comes from Phyllostomus hastatus, assembly GCF_019186645.2. Lineage (NCBI taxonomy): Eukaryota > Metazoa > Chordata > Mammalia > Chiroptera > Phyllostomidae > Phyllostomus > Phyllostomus hastatus. The sequence goes on along the minus strand of NW_025334033.1, from coordinate 59,723,859 downwards.
ACTTATAGTGTTATATAGTGTGATATAGTTTCTTACAGGCACAACATGCACACCTAATACATATAGAAAAAGCATTTCCATCATTCAGGAATATTTGTTATTCCCTTTCTCAGCCCATCACAGACCCCAGGCAACTGCTGCTCTGATGTATTTCCTAATAAATTAGAAATTCATATAAATGAAATCATATGTATCTTTTAAGAATTTTTGGCTTCTTTAATTTTGCCTAATGTTTTTGAGGTTTACAGATCAATAATTTTTTCCCTTTTATTTTTGGGTAGCATTCCATTGTATGAATATCCCAACTTATCCCAACTTTGTTTTTCTGGTCTCCTGTTGGGGGTATCTGAGTTGTTTTCAGTTTGGGGCTGATATGAAAAAGCTGCTATGAACAAGTTTAACTTTATGAGAAATTGCCAGAACAACTTCCAAAGAAGTTACAGACAGGTACACATGTACTACAACTATCAGGTGTGAGAGAAAGAGAGAAATCACAGATGGCTTCAAAGTTTTAGGTGTTAGTAAGTGGAAATCCGAATTTGTCATTTACTTCTTTTTAGAACATTAGGGCAGGAAAGATTTGGAGTTTAGTTTTCAGAGGCTTCATCTGAAATTCTTAAAAGACGTTTGAGTCGAGATGTGTCAAAGGAGAAGTCAAGGCTGGAGTTCCAGAGTCATCATCACAGAGACTCACAGATGCATTTATTCAAAAAATAGATATTGTATTAGAAGAATGCATATGAATTCCAAGCTCCAGTATATACACAAAGACCACATCAGCAAAAACACAAGCAAACAAAAAGCTCCCTGCTTTTATGCAATATATCTTATTAGTGGCCTAGGAAAACAGATGAGAAAACTTAAAAAGAAAGTGTATAAACAGGTGTCCCAAGGACTGAGCCCACAGACAGTCCATTGATAAGAGATTTATTCTTTCTCAAAAGAACAGCCCAGTGTCTGAGGGAAAAAAAATGTCCTGAAATACAATAGAAAGCGTGGGACTGCTTGGTGTTCTGAAGCCAAGTGTGGTCAGTGGTATCACTGGCCTGTGTCGACAAATCTCCTAGTGTTCCTGTCCTTTCCCGTGGACTTCAAAGTAACTCTCACTGAAGGGGTGGGATCCTGAGGGATATGTGTGCTTTGGTCAATAGAATAAAGTGGGAAAGTCAGTTGGCCATTTGAAGGCCTTCTGAGGATCTGCATGTTTCGACTTGCACACTGGTACATCTGCCGTTGCCAGGAGAACGTGTTTCAAATGGCCTGCTTGTCCCAGATGAAAAAGATATGAAGCAGAGCTTCCCAGCCTCCATTCTCACATGGTCTTTTTCTCTCTGTGTGTCTCTGTGTATTTGTCTCTGTGCATTTGACTGTAAATGAACAGCAGTCATTGGATTCAGGGCCCACTCTAAGTCTGGTGAGATACATCTTGAGATCATTAAATTAACTACATCTGCAAAGACCCTATATCCAAATAAGGTCACATCCAGAGTTAGGTGTTTATCTCCTAACTCTCTTTAGGGGATACAACTCAGTCTACTGTAGGATGTTAACAGTATCATGTTTCTGTCCATGTAAGTGTACCTTTTTTTTCCAAGGAGAAGAGCTATGTTTATTTACAGTATCAAATGTCCAGTGATTTTCCTTCTCTCTGTTTGTTCATTCGGGTCACATGGGTGGGCGAGGCTAATAGTGCAACCAGAGGGAGGATTGCATCAGCCAGAAGTGACTCAGCAATGGGAAAAGGAAACACATCACCAGAACTAGAAGCACCTCATTAAGCTGTGACAGGACATGGCCTGTTTTGCATATGCAAATTTGGAAGACGGGAAACACGCCGAGTGACACATCCTGACTGGTTTTTGCATCCAGGAGTTATGGGGACTTATCTTCCTTTCAGTAGAACCCTAAGCTGGGGGGCCAGGTAGGGGGCTAGGTGTGGGTCTGAAATTTTTCATTCTTGAGATATTCTTTCTGAATTTTCATCCATAGCATGTGTTTGTGGGACCTGCCTGACCTCATCTCTGCTCCTCCTACCAGTCTGGATGGATGTGGTTTCTTTAATTCCATAGTCGTTGGACTTAAATTCAACTCAATTTCCAATGGTTCTGTGTAATGGTTGTTCTATATTTTAGTTGTAATTTTGATGTGGCTGTTTAAGGAAGCGAGCTATGTTAATTTATGCTGCCATCTTGAATAGAAGTATTGTCTATAATTTTAAATGTTTTTTCCTCTGTGAAATATATACTTAAATAATTTTCTAGGCAATACAGAATCTCTAAAATAAATGGGTATACAAATGATAGGATATATATATGTATATATATATAATTATTTTAGGGAGGATTTTTTTAGGTTTAGAAATTAGTGGATATTTAAATTGGAAGAAAATTTTGCATGAAATAGGAAAACAACTGTTTTGTATTATTTTATATTTGCTTTATTTTATGCTAATGAAGCATGTTTCTAGCTAACTAATCATATAAATTGATTCATCTTAGACAAGATGATAACCATACATTATAATAGACAATGTAATTTATTGCTGTGATGACTATGTTGTTTTACTTTGGTATACTAAAAATTTCCCATTATGTGCCTTTGTTCCATCTTACCTTGACTGATTTCTTGGGCTAAGTTTCTGAAGTGTAGCAGAGAACTAGGTAGGTAGAGAAGTGTTCATTTCTGGCTGAAGTTCTCTCATTTTCCTGAGACTGTTGATTTTCAGAGTAAAATGAATTCTGTGGACTGGCTCCTTTGTGAAAAATCTATTATAATATATTTTTTCAGACAGAAAAATTACCTAATAACAGGAACTGCATATTACAGAAAACTCATTATCATCTTTTCTGAAAAGAAACAGAACTTTCCAGAAGAAAGAAGAAATAAATCAACAGAACACATGAAGCAACGTTTGGGGACAAAGGAAGTTTAATGAAAGAGATACCACGGTGATGGTTCTTTGTTATGTGGACTGATGATTACTGTTAGGATAAAAGGGCAAGTCATTATTAGAAATTTTAGGTAATTATTTTGATTTATTATTTCTATTCACTTTGAAGACCATATCTGACTTTGACAAGATTTATTTTTTAATGTGCACTTCAAAAAAACTGAGGCATTTTTTGGCCAGGAGTTATGGGGATTCATCTTCGTGGCACTGGAACCCTTGGCTGGGGGGCCAGGTATGGCACTGGGACTCCTCATTCCCAAGAAATCCCTCTGGAATTTTTACCCACCATCCCAACTGGGGTGTGGGACCATCCCAACTGTGTTTCTGCCCCTCCTACCAGTCTGGATGGATGTGGTTTCTTTAATTCCATAGTTGTCAGACTTCCATGCAACCCAGTTTCTGATGGTTCTGGGTAATGGTTGTTCTATATTTTAGTTGTAATTTTGATATGCTTGTGACATTTTCCTCTCTCTGGTTCGTTCATTTGGGTCACATGAGGGTCTATGATGTGAGTAGTTCTTGGCATCATACACATAATATTTCACAGCTCCGTTATCTGCTATCATGTTGGCTTGGTTGTTTGATTTATCAAGAGACCACCTCTGCATGTGCCGCCAAGGAACTTGTTTGTAGTTGGTAAAATTTTGGCCATAAGTATTTTTGGTGACTTTTGTAATTTCCAGGGACCTGTCAGCAGTAGTTTTGTTGAAAGCATACAGAACTTGATCGATCAAGGGGATGGACTAATGAGTAGTTCTCTGATTTTGAGAAAAGCAGAAATGAAATGACAAATTTTCAAAGTTATACAGAAAAGCAAAGCTGTTGCCCATGTGAAACATTCAACTGGGGGAGTATTCTAGACAGTAAGAAGCAGATCTAGCAGTAGGCATGGTGGTGGATCCTGGACAAGCATGAAGAGTACGATACCCATGTTAAGGAAGCATAAAAGCATCACCTGGAAAGGTCAGCAAGCATCCTTGTGTAGCATTACCAATGACATAAGGCAGCTAATATGTGTCATCTGCAAATATCTGGATTGTAGATGTTAAATTGTTGGCAATTGTTTTTGTGCCCACTGTCTCTGTGACCTCCTTAACTTGGGTATTGAATGTTTTGATTCTGCAGCTCTTTGGTCATAGACCTCAGCAGTTGTTGATGAGGCATTGCCAGTCTTGAGTGCTCCAGTGACACTGGAATCTATTGAAGTCAAGGTGGGGCCATGGAATGCTGTATCCAACGTAGGCTGACATGTCTGAGGATTCTCCTTTGATGTGTTTGTATAAGTTGTTGTCATTGGAATGCAGTACCCAGGTTCTTGTTGACCTGGTGGTCACTTGTTGCCTTGACATTGTGAATCACAGTGCCAGTTTCCTGAGGACTCACCCACTCCTCTCTCTCCTCCATTAGCAGTGATAACCCCTTCATTAGCAGTGACAACCTCTCTATTGTCTCCTGAAGCCATTGCTGGTACAGCTGGATATTGTGCTTGCTTGTCTGTGGTAGTTCTGGATGATAGTCCAGGTGAGATTCCAGCCTCTCCAGCTTGGGCTGACAATTTTAGGGTTCTTTGGACTGGGGGGTAGCCTCAAGACCAAGTAGGGTAAGCAGCTGCTTGTTGGCCTGAAACAACCTTAGCTAGATTTCCTCCAAAAGAGGTGTCATCCTGTAAATTGTCTATTAACTCCTGGTCTGCTTGATTGAAAGTTAAGTAAAGGTTTTTACCTTTGACTAATTTATCATAGGCAATGCCATGGTCTCTTCCCACTTCATCTGCTTTATTGACCAGAGGGCTTTTATCAAGATAGTTAAAAGGTACTTACAGCCATGGAGGACAAGGCCTCTTTCAGAGTCTTCAGCTCTTCCTCCTGACAGGCACAGAGTGAGGTGCTGCTGTTGGTTGGTTTTGGGAGTAAGGGTTCCAGGTTATAGGTTATCCCAAGTTGCTGCGGCCTTTTTGTACCAATCTTCAAAAGCACCTATAAGACCAGTGATATCTTGTTTTTACTTATACTTTACTGTTCAAGATCACCATCATCAGCTATATCAAATTCAGTGGGATCAAGGAGATAACATTCATAGCATTCAAACTGATAGTGAGTAATGCACATATAATATTCTCATGAACAGTTATTATATAATGCCATCCACCTTACTTCACATCTGCCAAGCAATTATTACACAACAACCCATCTAACTCACATCCCCCAGACCCTTGAGAGTTTCTCACTTTTGGAGATGATAGCAAGGCAGCAGGGGCAGGGTCCTCGAGCTCAGCAAGGTCACGGTCCAGAGACTCCTCCCACACATTCTCACTAACCTCTTGTGAACCTTTGATACTCTCCTCATCACTAAACCGCCTCATTCAGAGAGGGGAGAGGCACTGGAGGACCTTGGGGACTTCCCTGCTGTATTTAGGGATTGACCTAATGCCAGGCTGCGGGGGTTTTCTCCGGGAACTTTCTGACCCAGCATAGCAGCATTGGGAAGGGAGTCTGGGGGTCCTAGGAGGATGATTCATGATGGTCTCCAGAATAACGCACTCAATGGTGCCCACGGACACCTCAAACACTGGGGTAACAAACACAGGATAATCACTGCCCTACCTTAGTAATTCTCTAATTTCCCACTTGCTAATTTTTCCCAAATCACCTCTTGGCTTTACATTAAATATAAACAAAAACATTCTTTCTTCTAAAGGTTCCTTATGTTCAAAAGTTGTACTATTCCCACCCACTACAATACCCATATCAGTGTTACTGGTAATAATCATAGGAGTGGATTCAATTTGTATAGACCCTTTACAATTCTGATCAACACTTACAGCAGATCCCTCAAAAATAGCCTTTGCCAACTCCACAACTTTATTAGTCATTTTGCCTTCCTCCCACCGAATAATCATTTTATCCACACAGCCATTAAAAAGAAAGTTTTCATTAGTCCAGTTTACACAGCCATAGAATGGCACAGCATGAGCAATGGCCTCCATGATATAGGTCTTCCCGGTGGTTGCAGGTCCGTAGAACCACATGGTGTTTCTTTGGTTGAACTCTCTCTGAACCCAGTGAATCAGGATGTTGGCTGCCATGAAGGGGTCTTAGCCGTTCACCTGGAAGAGCTGGAACACTTTGTTTTTGGTGATGTCCCCCCTGGCATCTTCCCTATTAAGGGCAGTCCTCTGCCTAATTTGTCAGCAACATCTCCGCATGTGCATTTTCCAGGGCAGTCTTCACCTGCCTGAATGTGGAGGACATGCTTGATAGCTGTGGAAAGATTCTTTGTCCTTCAGCAGCCATGCCATTCTGAGCCATGCCATTTTCAGCCAGCCTACCACCTCACTGTACTTTTTGGTAGTCCTGTTGGGAATGACCAAGGCTGGCAAACTTGGCATCAGCATCCTTTCACTCTGCTACTAATGCAGCCCACCGTTCTCCGTGCAGAGTGGCAGGAGTGAAGGCCGGAATATAAATCCAGGCCCAGTGAGCCTTTGATTACCTTTTTCCCAACAGATAGAAAACAATATAAGAAATATCCACTGACTTATTTAAGCCTCCCTGCTTGGTTTCTGTGGAGACTAACCAATCAAGAATATCAGGAGCTATTCCTTTGTATGTGTCATGCATGATGACCTCCTTAATTTGCATTAAATGGGGCCAGCACAAGGGGACTCTACTGCCCCTTGTTTCAGCAACAGTGTAGTTGGAAGTACTCACTGCTTGCATTCAGCTTATAGAAGGACAGACCTGCTCTGCCCAGCCATATGGCACCAGTTCTGCTGCACCACACTGCACCTTGCTCCCACTAGAGCATCCATCTGGGTGTTCGCCATCTGGATATCCCAGTGTATATCCTCCAGCAGAGTAATAGGCATAGTGTCCAGCCATTGCAGAAAATGGTCAGACATTTTTGCAAGGTGCTGCTCCCCATCAGAAGATAGCCTAATGACTACTGCATAGCAGGGATTGAGTTGGTAGAAGAAACTTCTGGAGCCCCAAACAGTTCCTCTTAAAGAACCTATATATGGACTTACCCAGACTCACTCCCTCTGAGCTCCAGCACAGGGTTAGCAGTTTGAAAGGCACCATGGCATACAGGGAGGAAATGATGTATCTGGCATCAAGACAAGAGCTACAAGACAGCTTTCTCCTAGATAGAAGGTATGCAGAGGCCATTGTCCCCTTTCTGAAATCTCCCCCAACAGAGCATGCAGTTGGATACCATATCTGAGACTACATCAGCCTGGCTAACACTGTTTACCCCACCCTGGATATCCACGGAAATTCTACCCCACCCAACCTGCTGGCACACCCAGATTGATAACAGTGACTTTTATATATGAATGGCTGGTCTTGACTCATGCTATATAACTTCCTAAATCCTCTCAAATAAACAATAGCCCACCTCAGTGAGCCCCTAGCCCCCTTACTTCTTGCTAAGTGGCCACACCTGGCACTGGCAGCAGCCAGCCTAGCTTTACAGCTTGGCTTTGCCTGGGACTCTCCAAACCTAGCACAATTAGCAGCTTTATAGCTCGGGCAGGGTGGCCCCAAGTAGAACACAGGTGAGGGATGACCTTGGCTTGCACCAAAAAGAGAGAACACTTTATAGGGAAACAACAGCTGAGTGAATGAAGCTGACAATCAAATCAATGATTTGGAACTTAAAGAAGCAAAAAACAACCAATCAGAACAACAAGAAGTCAAAAAAAAAACAGGATAGTGTAAACAGCCTCTGACACAATTTTTAGTGATCCAATATTCACATCAGAGGGGTGTCAGAAAGAGAAGAGAAAGAGGAAGAAATTGGAAATCTATTTGAAAAAATAATGAAAGAAAAGTTCCCTAATTTGTGAAGGAAAGAGACATACAAGTCTAGGAAGCACAGAGAGTCCCAAACAAGATGGATGCAGAGTGCCCACTCCAAGACATATCATTATTAAAATGCAAAGATTAAAGATAAAGATAAAATCTTAAAAGCAGCGAGAGAAATGCATTTAGTTATCTACAGTGGAGTTCCCATAAGACTGTCAGCTGATTTCTCAAAAGAAACTTTGCAGGCTAGAAGGAATTGGAAAAAATTATTCAAAGTCATGAAAGTCATGGACTTATAACCGAGACTGCACTACCCAACAAAGCTATCATTTAGAACCAAAAGACAGATAAAGTGCATCACAGATGAAAAAAAAAAAACAAAAAACTAAAGGAGTTCATCATCACCAAACTATTATCATACGATATGTTAAAGGGACTTATTTAAGAAAAAGAAGATCAAAACTATGCTCAATAAAATGGCTATAAATACATATGTATGAAAAAGTGAATCTAAAAAACAAATTAAGCAAACAAGAAGAACAGAGACAGAATCATGGATATGGAGAGTGACCAAGTGAGAGAGGAGTATGGGGGAATGGGTGAAGAGGTGAGGGGACTAAAAAGTGCAAATAGGAAGTTATAGAATAGCCATGGAGATGTAAAGTACAATATAGGAAATGGAGTAGCCAAAGAAATTATATGCATGACAAATGGATATGAACAATGGTGTGGGGATTCCCTGAGGGAGTAGGGGAGAACAGGGGAGAAGGGAGCACGGAGGGGAAAATTAGGACAACTGTAATAGCATAATCAATAAAATATAATTTTTAAAACAGAAAAAAATTAGAGACAAAATTGTTCATGCCCTACCAGTTTTAAAATCTATAATTGTAGGTAATAGGTTGCAATTTGTAATTTGTTATGTATAAGGCATGGGTTAATAATAGTAAACCAATATTCTAAGTTCACATTTAATTTTTTTATTTAAAAATAACTGTAGACTCACAAAAATTGCAGAGTGAATTTATGTTTCTTTTTTGAGAAAACCTGGATGATATATAACAATGGTGCATTGCCAAGAGCAGGAGATTGGCATTTGTATAATACTATTGATTGCACTACAAACCTTATTTTGAGTATACCAGGTTTTTAATAAAAATGTACTTGGTTGGTGTACAAATTGGTGAAATTTTACAATAGCATAGATTTGTCTAAGCACCGCTCCTTCAGAATATGGCTTGTTTCCATTATCACAAAACAAGCCATTTACACCACCTTTATAGGAACACCCTCTCTTTCCCAAACCCCTGTTAACCACTGGCTTATTTCATCACTAGAATTTTCTTTCAAGATTTCCATACGAATAGAATCAATCATATAGCACATAACCTTTGGAGAATGGCTTTTTCACTCAGTGAAATGTCCTTGAATCTGACCAAGTTGTTGTGGGTATCGATAGTTAGTTTCCTTTATCATTGATTCTATTCCATTGTGTGGCTGTATCACAGCCTCTTTCACCAGTCACCCAATGCAGTGAAACACATTTGGTTTGTTTCCAGTTTTGGGCTATTGCTAATAAAACTGCAAAGAACATTATGTCTAGATTTCATGTGGGCATTAATTTTCATTTCTCTAGAGTGGATATCACACCAAGAGGTGTGATTGCTGGGTTGTATGTTTAGCTTCTTAAGAAACTTTCCAATGACTTTACCATTTTACATGACCACTAGCAATGTATGAGACTCACACATCCTCACCAGCCATCGATATTATCTGTAATTTTTTTATTTTAGCAATCCAATGTGCTCATAGCAGTATCTCATTATGTCCTTAATTTGTATTTGTTTTTCTATAATGGCCAGTGATATTGGACATAAGTTTCATTAAAATCTGTATATTATCTATGGTAAAGTATCTTTTTAGCTTTCTTGCTCATTTCTTACTGTTGAGTTTAGAGAGTTCTTTGTATATTCTGGACTTAAGTACTTTGTTAGATGTGTGATTTGTAAATATTTCCTCCCAGTTTGTAATCTATATTTTATCGCTGTTAACACAGTTGTTTGCAGAGCAAAAAGTTGTTCATTCTCAGTTTACCTCTACCAAATTCATAGAACTCTAAAGTAGATACTTGGCTTTCAATAGGTTTATTTTCAATATTTAATTTGTGTGTATGTGTTTGTACATGTATGTACATCATTTTTAGAAACACAGTAAGGTGATATAGGTAACTGAGAAAAACTGAAGAACGTTGTTAGGGTTTTGAAATGTTTTGAAAAGTCATTCAGTTTTTATGTGCATCACGCTTTCAAGGAAACTTAAGCATATTGGCTACTACTTTATAGCAATATCCTTGATGTATGACTGTGGCATTTTGCCCTTTAATTACTGGCTTTCAGCTAACTGGTTTTAGGTATGAAACACATTTATACCAATTTTTCTCTAAAAGAAAAGGCAATTTTCTTATGAGGAATTATTTTAAGATACTGCACCGTAAAACTAATTATAACGTAAATCAGCATTGTTTAATTTATGCAGTGTCACCTAACAGAAAAGTGTTTTGGAGGGCGGAGTGAGCAATATAAAAAGCTGCTTTTAAAGAAAGCATTTATCAAAAACATTTTACCTTCAGTATGGTTTCTTTAGCAAGAACTCTCAAGTTGTGTGAGGCACAATGATATTTAAAGGCAAGCAATTAAAGAAAGCTAAAAGGTTATCGAAGGAAAGATATAGAATTTACTTGATTACAACATATCTTAATTACAGAAGCAGGTCATTTCAGGAGCAATTGATAAATTCAGATTAATGAAATCATTGTATCTAGGTTCACAGTAAGGACTAAATGTGGACAATAGTTTTTCATTTTGTATGCAATCATTTAATTTTATAAAGTAAAAAATGTAAAATATAAAAACACATGAGTATATTATTGATTATTAATGGGGAATATTTGAATTTCATTTACAGCTAATGCTTTCTTCTTCAACATCATATAATTTTAGACACAGAAATAGATCTCAGGGATCTATATCAAACCATGAGCAGACACACCGCATTTATATGAGAACTAAAGACTTCTATTATATTAAAACAATTGGTCAATCCAATATAAGGAAGTGGTACAGTATCTGGGTAATCAGCGTATCACCTGGGCAAAATAGTTTTTCTGTGCCTCAGTTCATCCATCTGAAAAATGGGGATAATAGAAATACTTATTCTCTTTAGTTTGTTGTGAGAATTACATATGATAGCATATGTAAAACATTTGAAAAAACGCCCAGCATGAAGAAGTACTGCATAACAATGAATGGTTCTAATTATTATGTTATTTATATTTTTAAATATTTTATTTATTTTTAGGGAGAGGGGAAAGGAGGCAGAAAGACAGGGAGAGAAATATCAATGTGTGCTTGCCTCTCGCACACCCTCTCTTGGGGACCTGGCCTGCAACCCAGGCATGTACCATGACTGGGAATCGAACCTGCAATCTTCTGGTTCACAGGCCTGTCATTCAATCCACTAAGCCACACACATCAGGGCTATTATTTTACATCATCATATTAATGCAGCAGATTTATTCACCAGAACATTTCACGGACCTAGACTGTGTTTCTTGTCATTTTTATCAGGAGAATCATAGCATTGTTTCCATCAATTGCATAAAAGTACTTTCACAGAAACTGAGTTAGGAGCAGCCATTTATATATAATTTTATAACTAAAACTTACACAGTATTTGGGTACTATACTAATAGGAGTAGTGTAGGCATGAAAAGTCGGGGAAGGAGGACCATAGGACTGGTGGTCAGAGACTGCGGACTAACTACTGGTATTTGCATTAAGTCACAGTGTGGTTTTGCTAAGTGACATATGTTAGTGTGCCTCAGTGTCCACATCCATGAACTTGAAACAATATGGAATAAGGCAGCAAAGGATATCAGAACAAAAATTGAGATCCAGCTCTGTCACTGGGAGAATGCATGTCTCTCCAGAATGAGCAGTTTCTATGTCTCTATCATAAGTAATCATATTATGTTGATCTAAGTTTATGGAGCAATACATTTATATAACTTCAGATACTCTTTGCAGACATGCAACAGGTAAATCAGTAATTGTGCAGAAGATCATTGACTACAAAAGAAAAACTTGACTTCCAGGACACATAGGAGAAGGAGGCAGAAAAAGGAAAATAAGAATAGAGCAGTGCTAAGTACCCCAACTGAGAGGCTTTTACAATATAACCTTTGCTGACCAGTCCTTATATAAGAAGGAAGATTACTGGTATGCAGAGTTGTCTAAACTAGTTTGAGTGACAGATTACTCGGAAATTTTAATGTTGAGATATTTGGAAAAGCATGGAAAGCTTGGGGCCTAGAATCAGGGATGCTTAGTGTTTGGACCAGGAATATGCTTTCTTGGAGGCTGAGCACCGTCTCTCGGTGATCCCACTCACCTTCACAGTTGCACTTGGACTCCCTGCCTGGACTGCCTAGACATTTCCCTACACTTTCTCTAATGTCTATGCCACTGTTTGCAATTCTTAAGCTTCAAAATAGGGATTCTGCATTTTCATTTTGCACTGGGATCTAGACATTATTTACACACACACACAAACACACATGCCATCAAGAACTAAGTACTTGTAAATTAGTTTTAATAATCTTTTACATTTCCCTTTTTGAGATAAAAACATTATACTTAAATATGCTTCAATTAATTGTAAAAATAAAATATAATTTTCTTCCTTTTTTGTTTCCTGTGCTGAACTTATTTTTTATTAAGTTACTGTCATTCTTCTTTCACTTTGGCTCATTCTGTTCCTTAATATTATATTGCATTTGTGACTTAGTTTTTAAAGTGCGGTTATATTAAATCTTGCTTCTTATGGATGTTATCTGACACTGCTATCTATACATCACTCACCTCTAGCCCAGGCCTCCTCTATTTGGGATCACTCAACAAAGGTTTGTACCAATTACTAAGCATTTGTGGAACATATAATGTCATAATGTTGACTGTATCTAAACAATTATTCATACTTAAGAAACAGATTTAAAATGTCCTTCCTTGAATCCTTCCTTCATTCTTTATATTTTCTTTTTTGTACTAAGTTTAATTTTCATGGATTTAATGTAGTTGATTTTTGTATTAAAAATATTCCTGCATATATTAGGGTGAAAGGAAAAAGAAATATGTGGTATATGTGTTCTGAATGACCCCACACTTGCTTTCCAGGACATTGTTTCTACAGAATTGACACCCACTGAAATCACAGTAAGTTCAAGGGGTTCTGGTTCATTGCCACTTTGTATAATACTAAAGGAATAAGTGGTTTAGATAGAGGTCTGTCCTGGCATCTCTATGGAGGAAAACAAGTTCGGTATCACCACTGGGAGATCCAAACTTGAGAAATTGGCTTGAACATTTGAATGTATAGGGTAGCTTCTGCTTTATTGATTTATGTATTATTAAAGCATAATGAAGAGAAAGAACACATCTCGTAGTATTAAGTGGAAAAGTAAATATATATTTAATATAAAGCACTTGTACATATTAACTATAGAATTAAGACATTCACCCTATAAAAACCCTGCATTTCAGTTTCATTTTTAGAAATGAGAAATGACTATTGAATGCCTACTGAGTTTACTTTTAAAGTCTCAACAGCTGCTTAGTCATACAACTAAGAGGACATCTTTAAGTCTGTAGATAGAACTTTGTCTTGGATGCGGGGTAAGGTAGGAGGGCTTTCTGTGGGGGAATGCTAAGAAATGGTCGTGGTTCTTGGTTCTCGTTGTTCAACAAGGATCAGTGCATGGAGGTGAAGATCTGGCAGGACTTCCCCCGGCCACTGTCTTCTGAGGCTTCCTGATCAAGTTCTTGAGTTGTGTCCTGTCTGTAGGCTCCCTGGTGTGGGAGACAAACTGGGGGGCCCTTTCAGGATACATAATTTTACATTGAATACTACTGTCAAATTGAACTTTGGAAGATCATTCAGGCCTTACTATTTCAGATGAGCTTAGGAAGTCATCACTACTATAGTTTAAGTAAAATCAAAAGGAATTGTGGAAAGAGTTCAGAATATTCTGGAACAAACTTGAAACTTGAAACCAAGAAGACTACTTAATTGAATTTAGCAATGGGTTAAATGTAAATCTCCAAAAATAATTACAATGTTCTGATCAGCTGCTTCAGATTTAAATCCTGTATCACACTCATTGGTATTGTTGGCCCATACCAACAATAGTAAAAGAAATAGGAAATGAGGCCACCATATTAAGAATTATCACTAATTAGAAAGGTTCTCCCTCTTACTATGTTTGCTTTACTTTGTGTTTGATCTTCGAACATCATCCAGAGTTGCTGCAAACACTTCAAAGACCACAAAGTCATGTTTAAAACTGCAGAGTAGCTCTGGCTGGGATGCAGCCCTACCCCCTGAGGGCAGAGTGACACACTGAACTCTGTTTATCTTCTATACAATAAATTAAATTACCGGCACTGATAAGCTTTTGCAAAGCAGTTCACCCCAGTTATTAAAATGTTGTGTATTTTGGACCATCTTTAATTCAGCTCTCCAAATTTGCAGTATTTTCCTATCTATAAACATGAATGCAAAGATTAATTCTCTGCCAATGTTTTGTTTCATGTCATCTAACAAGCTATGGTTACGTGTAGTTTATAACTTACAAAGAGACGCTATTTTTCTTCATCATTTTCACTTGCATTATCACTATATCACTTTTAAAAAATCTTAGCACTGACTTGTGTGGGGGCTGACCTAGGAACTATACAAACAGCACACATAATTCTTCCCCTTGCAAATATACCAAACATTACCTCTTCTAACAAGAATTTTGTTTTCCCTCTTACAGATTGCAACTAACCATGTATTCCAATGAGGCTGTTCTTGCTCTGGAGCTTTGCTTTGATAGTTGTCCTCAATAAATTATTTTTAGTATCTTCAAAAAGGGTGAATCCTTGTCTTTCATTTTTATTTTATTATGGATCCTCTCAGGTAATACGGAGACAAGATCAGAGTTAGGGCTCTGGCTGCAGATTCCTGGAGTCCATTCCCAGTTGCTCTATGTACCAGCTGTGTGGCCTTCACACTCTCCAGCTTCTTCAATTTTCTCACCCATAAAATGAGAACATTAAGAACGGTTAGCTCGATAGAGTTGTAGAAAGTAATAAAAGAGGGGAAATGTAGAATGCATTTAACAGAGTGACTTGTGCTTAATCAAAGTAAATGCACATTAGCTGCTATCATTCTAAGTCAAGTTAGGTGATACATGGATGGCCCAGTAATGCTAATGTTGAACAAAATATATTTTTATTTCTTGAATTATAAAGTAGAGGAATTTTTTAAGAGTAACCCCCCAAATTAGTTATATAATAGGACAAGTACATGGACTTTTAAGATTATTTTTAAAAGCATAATGTGCATTATAATTATCTTGTAGATATCTTAGATAACAAATTAGGCTTTTTTACCTTTTAGTTACAACTTCTACTCATTGGCTGAGAGGCTGCCCTGCCCTTGGAATTGCCCATCAAAAGAAAAATGTTTGAACAGATTTGAAAGATTTAATGAAGGAGTTAGGCATCAGTACTGGGAATGTGGTAATGGTATGTGCATCTTGGGATGCTGGAGAGGAGGAATCCTCTTAAGAGAACATTGACTCTTGACAAATGTTTATTTATTCAGATGTTAAATAAATGTTTAAATATTTAATTAACGGTGATTCTAAATAGTGCTTTTGCATTCCATTTTATCATCTATTTTGCTGTGGTATGCTGTTTCTCTCTGGACACCTTGACAGGTAAGTGGAATATTCTCTTACCCTCTCTAATAGTGGGTATCCATAGGACAATTTCTATAACATATTCTGGCCCCAATACCATTGGCATCGTTTCTAACTCTTTTGAAAGTTCTGTGGCCAAAGAGGTTGCTTATTATTTGCTTAACTCCCTGGGAACTGTGCACTTAAGCCATAAAAGTCCTTCTCTTCCTCTTGTTACTACCTTTGCCAAAGGCCAAGAAGGATTTATCACGGTGCTACATCATGCATTTAAATATGAACTGGCATATATAGAGAATACAGTTTAGTTGAAGTAGTTGATGTTTTCTGAATGATAACTCTTGACCTGAGAAGCTCTGAAGTAATGAAAGGGGGATAAATTTGCATGATTTGTGCCATAAGCAATATTTATAATGTAAGAGGGCTTTAAAGATTAATACGTTCCCAGAGCAACACATGAAAGAGACAGGAAAGGTTATTCGATGAACATCCCAATGTGCAATTTATTTGCAATGCTTTCATTACGAGATTTCCTTAGTCCCCCCATTAATCTAGTATACAAAGAGGACATTGATATCTTCCTAATTTCAAAACATTTTCTGCAAGTTTAACTCATTTAATCAAGGAGAGGAGGCACAATACTGCTCGAAGAAATAGTTGATTGATTGGCTCTCATTAGTTAAATGGTATACGGTACTTTGTAAGTTCTTGCATCATTAACTCCTTGGCTTGAGAATCAACTCAAAGTATTTTTCTCAAAATGTTTACATTATTTTTTATTTACATATAAGTTGGCAAAAGAAAGATTGACCCATAAAGCCACTAAGGAAGTATGTGATTACAAAGTTGAAATATTGAAGTCTGAAGTTAAAACTCAAAGATAGTTCTCAGAATACTTTCTTCAAAATTACTTATCATGCACTTTCAACTTTCTGTCAGAAATGTGGAAAGTTTTCAAAATGGCTTCATACCCCTTGCTTATTTTTCACATCTTAAAATCAAATGATTCTAGATGTAGCACTAAAATGAAAAGGCTTGTGGTGAGAAGTATTAAAGAGAAATTTAAAGATTAAATAAGTTTTGATATCTACATGTATTGGGATTTTAATTCCTTTGGCAAATGATGTTGTGGTAGTATAGTTGTGTCTGCATACTTCCAAAAAAAAATAAACAACTTGAAAAGCAAAAAATTCTGTCAGTCTAATGTGAGATTTATTGCATAGTGCTGAATTGCTTTCCCTGAAGGTACAGAATACAATGTTTATTCCAGGATGGTGGACATAGATTGAACAGCCAATAAAAAGACTGGCTCCAGCATCAATGTGTGCTGCACAAGCTCACACTTTTGCTTTGATTTCCCACTGCAACTCTTTTTTGCATAGTGTTCATTCTCCTTTTGGCAGATTGGATCCCACTCAGAAAATAATTGTAGATATTATGACTTACTTTATAATATCCTTTTGAGGGAAGAATAAAGAAATTAATTATCTCTTATCTTGTGTCTTATGAAACATGAGCTAATATTACTTCCATTTTACAAATGAGGGACATTATTAAGGACATTCAGCCAAGGTAATAGAATACGCAGAACCAGCCTAAAGATATCCTAGTTTCCAAACTATCTTTTACATATTTAACAATTTTTTCCCTGCGATCAGTTACATAGTATGAAAAAAAACTTAGAAAAATATTTATATTTTCCCTTTTGAGGCAAATAAAATATATATAAATGGAAATTGATTAAGGATAATCACTTGAATATTTTCTATAGTTATTAAGAACGTTAATATCTATACATATAATATACAGATACTTTCAATAGTTTACATTTATCTCGGTAAATGAAATGCATCTGCACTAAACTGTTTCCCAAGCACATGGCCTGGACTTTTTATCAAAAGACTATTTTTCCCCAGATAGCCTCTGTTTCATCCTAGTCACTCTGAAGGATGAGTATGCTTACTGTCACTGTAAAGATGCATTTTTAATTGAGTGCCACAGACTCACTGCAAAGATCTCTCAGCCTTACTAACCTAAACTTAATAAGCAATTCATATTCTCTGCTTTGTTGCCTTCACACTGGAAGCTGTGAACTACAGCTAAAATTCCAAGCTACGGAGTCTCAATTCCACTTGTAAAGCTTAAATTTCTACCTGTAATATTGCTTGTGCAGCTCCCTTCTTGAAGCATAAACATGCATATCTTTGTAAAGCAAAGATGATATTGTTCTTATATTACAGAGTGATGTTAGGATTTGCATAATACAATGCATAACAAAATCTTTGGTGCATAATGAGTGGTCAAAATGACTCCAATCCTGCATTAAGCATTTACTCTTCAGTGAGGAAAGGTGTCTTGACTTTTAATTCTATGTTAATATACATTATGAAATATAATAATGCAAAATACATAAAGTGTATTTGAAGTCTAGTAGACCTTCAGAAAGTATTTCTTTGAAACAGTCAGCCATGTACATAAAGCCAGATGGACTTCTTTGCAGGCTGTGGTTCTTACTCTCAGTAAGCTACTTTGTCATGGGCGAGTCATCTGATCACTAGGACCCAGCATTGCCCTCATTTATAAAATATGGTACCACAATCTCCCTACCTCTTACAATGATGTGACTCATACAAGATAATACAGATGAAAGTCCCTTAAACTTTAAGTACATGCCAAGTTAAAAAGTGAAAGCTCTAATCTGAAAACATGAATGAGAGTTGACTCTTTTAATGATGTCTCAATGCATGACAATAGAACACTCAGTGGCCTTTGTGTACTTGGATGAAAGTGTGATTTTAAAAATATACTCGAATATAGGAATTTGCAAATGGATGTGATCTGCTTATAAACGAGAACTCGAGTTAGTGGTATTCTATGTCTGCTAGCATCTGTTATTACATGTTACACAGACAAAAGCATCCATGTAAAGAAAACAATCATGGAAAAATGATCAACTGCACAAATGCCACATTGTCAGCACCGTGGATCCCCATTAGGAACAAGGAGGTCCGCTTGAAGAAGAACTGAAGTGGGACGAGAATAATTTTCAGTATTTCTTTTCGCTCCCATACTGACCTTTCACCCTTGTGGAAGAAAAGTTTTGAAATTCAAACCCCCTTCTAGGACCTTCATAAACATAGCAAGATTTGTTCCCATTTCTTTCAGAAGCTGGAGTGAGAAATGTTGAAATACCACATGAAAGACCTTGCGTATGGGGTTTCAAGGTGAGACTAGAGGCTAAAGTGCTGAGAATTCTCACAAGGGATCCAGACTCCACAAGGTTATTTCCAGACAAGCCCTGTGGCCCTGGGGACAGGGGTAAACTTAAGGTGAGTGTACGGAGGCCTGGGACACTCAGTCCCCCTCAAAGTTGTCTCACACAAAAGGTACTAATGGAGAGCTTTAAATAAGTGTTCTTAATGCAGATGCTTCTCCTTCTTCTCCTCCTCCTCTTTTCCCCCTCTTCTTCTTCTTCCTCTTCTTCTTCTTCTTCCTCCTCTTATTCTTCTTTTTCCTAAATGATCTCTCCTAAAGAGTCCAGTAGAGAATGAATCATTGAGTACCTTAATAAGTTTCAATCTCCTGCATATGTTTGAATCTCTGCTTCAGTGATATTATTTTGGTGTCATTTAAAAGGAATGCATAGTTGTCTAGCAGAAAAACACCACCTGATATTTCCTTGAAGTTTTGTTTTCTATATTATCAAAAAGAGAAATAGAAAGTGTTATTTATTAGTTTCTTTTGTTGGGTCACCGGTAGTAGGATTCCCAGTTAGGGCACGTGCCTGGGTTGCAGGCCATGTCTCTGGTAGAGGAACGCGAGAGGCAACCACACGTTGCTGTTTTTCTCCCTCTCTTTCTCCCACCTTTCCCCTCTGTCTAAAAATTAATAAATAAAACCTGTTTTAAAAAGGTTTTACCTTTTGTCATCAGTTTGAAAAGATATTATAACAATCCTTCAAGATAATTTGGCATCTTTCTTTTTTTAAAGTAGCCAGTCACTCACTACCTTGTTCAAATACTTGACATTAAAATTTTTTTAATGGAAGGTCCAGAAGGTTTATTGGAGGAAGCACGCCATGCACCACAGAGCATTCAGCAACTTCTCTGTACTCCAGCATCCTGCTTCTTTCCCCCATGACTGCAGGAACACTACCTAAAATCTGTTAAATCACATTGCTGGACCCCACTTTGGTGGAACAATACTTATAAAATACAACATTAACAGATGGGTTTTAAGGTCCTGGTACTTCCACAATTTCATCTGGGCCTACTGCACTTGAGCCTCAGTTTTGGATTTTTGAATTTCAAAGCCTGGACGTAAAGGGATGGGAAATGGCTTCTGTGCATAGGTGAGGGCTGTGGGAAAAGACTGGAGAATGAGGACTGGGAGGAGCTACAGAGATGAGGCAGGAAAGTAATTTTTTAAATAATGTGATATGGAAAACATAAGCACATGATTTCTTTCATATTCAAACTCCTATTGGGATGTGTGTATTCTGATTTCATAAATATTTTGTTGTTACTCAATGTAATACTACATCATTATCTACTATAGGTTGACTTCATTTTGTGAAAGGCTCCAGGGAAAAATAGGTCATGTATATCTTGGATACGAAACAGAGAAGTTACACATAAAATTTGTTTTATTGATTAGAATTTCTTTTTCAGCTGTAAAAACACAGAAATGATAAGGAAGCATGCATGTATGTCATAATTTCCATATGAATACCCATTCTATAATCTCTAATTGAGTTTTATCTTTTGAAAAATTGCTGAGTTTATTTTATTTGTAAAGCAGAATCCTGACTTTGCTTCTCTGGGACCAAAGTAGAATAAATACTACAATGTTTTAAACCATGTCTTCCTGTTACTTTGGATAAAAACATGAGTAAAAGGACAGAGAATAGTGTTACAATTTTCATTATGACAGAATAATGTCTTCATTTTTAACTTTCTTCACACTCTTTCCTGCATGGATGATAACCAAGTAAGTTTTGGGAAACAGGCGTACAAAACAAGTAGAAGTGTTTTATTGAATGAGCTGATGCAGGCAGAAGGTAAATTTATTTTTCTTATGACTTCATCCTTACCCCCAAAGTCTTTATTCATTGTTTGACCCTATGCACCCATCCCATGTTCACACTCTTGGTTGAAATACTAGTTCTCATAGAGTTTCCTATGTATTTTATTTAACAAAATTTCAGTACAGCTAGCCTGACCTACAGTCTGGCTTTGCTGAAGACTCAGGGATTTTCTGAGATGTGGGACTCTCAGTAGTAAACCCTGGAATGCCTCAAGCTAACTGGGATGGTTAGTTACCCTAAAGAGTCTAGAAATTATTTAACTCCAAATTTCCTCAGGTCTGTCTCAGACTTAGAACTCTGCAGTGCAGCAGGAGCTGATGGTCAGATTTTGTACTGTTTCTGATCTTACTATTCCACCCCTCCTTCCCCATTCACAAAGCTGCGTTCAGCTGCTCCAGGTTTGATGTGGAAAGGGGCAGAAAGGTCAACTTGGACTTCTACAGATGTAGACCATCTCAGTTACCTCTGAGAACGTCCTGGCTTTTCTTACATCCTTAAAATCAATTTCACCAGATGCAAAGGAAAGATCTCTCTTATACAATCTTTTTAATACTTTCCTGCTGTCTGCCCAGACTTTGGGAAGAAGTTGCTTCATTTTGTCTTATAATATCTAGCTCTCATGATTAGGAAAGTCAGTGAAAATTATGTTTGCATTAGCCAGAAGTTATGCTGCCTTAATATGAGATTTCTTTAAGACCTCCAAAACATCAGATGGCATATTGAGATATACCGTTGAAACTGCTGAAATTATCTCCTTACAGGTTCTAATGAATAATTTGAAAAATCTTGTATTTGTTGGGGAAAAGAAAGAGGAGGAGGAGGATTGGTGGGAAAAATTCTTCTACTACCAAACAAAGGATAATCCTGGGCAATTGTTTTACTGTCTTTTATTGATTGAGAAAGAAATGTCAATAACTAATAAATAAAAAATAAGCCTTTCCTTCTGAACTCATTAGAAATTACATGTAGGACATGTCAGATTTCTGAATTCGTGGACAAGCCAGGAAACTCACCAACCATAGAAAGAATCATATTTTAAAATGTTATGCAAGGCATCCGTGCTTTACTCTCAGCACAAAAGCTCCCAGGAAGGGAAGAAAATCGTGTCAGATTTCTAAGTGTTTCCTTATTTTTCCCTTCACATTTATTCACCTCTCTTCTGAATTGTTTTAGGATTTTAGACTTTCTCTTGGTTGCTTAAATTACTCTGCCTTTACAAATTCACAATACTTAATAAAAAAGTCTTTTTTTCACACTTGGATGTAAATAACTGAGAAATCAGAAATTTCCTACAATGAGTAAGTGAAATATAAGATAAATATTTACCTTTATCCATGCAAGGGAAAAAGAAAACAAGGTGATATCTCAACTTATTATATTAGCTACCTTTATACTTAAATTAATTTTACCTAAGTTTTGACTAGATTCTATATATTAAATCATTAGAAAATCTTTTCTGTTATTCGAACTTAAATTATGTTTTATAAAAGTGAAAAAATATGAAATAAATTTAGAACTTAAATTATATTTATAAAAATGAAAAAAATTTCTGAAGTAAGTGTGTATACATTCTTGATTTGACAAAATCTACTACTTACCACTCAATTCTTTCACTCAGTGTGGTGTTTGTTTTTGGTCAACAAAACTCTCACCTGTAAAATATGCTTAAAATAGCTGTGGTGATACTTTATTTTTTCTCTACATCAAGGCAGTATTAAAAATATCACTAAAAATATCTACAATAATTTGAAACATTTAGTGACCAAAATGTTGTTTTAATATATAAAAAACTCCAAACTTTAAAAGTAATAAAAAGTTTAAAGTTCCAAAACTTTGTTTTTATACATTTAATTATCTGACTAAATAATTTTATCATTTTAAACTTGATTTGAATTTCATATGCAAATAATTTGTTCTATTGAATTTTTTAACTGAATTACAACAGCATTCACAATATGGTTAGATGTTTTGTCTTTAACAAAATGCATTTAAAAAAATTAATTTCATTAATAAAATCCAAAATTTTAACTGTTTTAAAAATTAATAAATTTTCCATTTAAATTATCTCAGATAGTGGCATGCAACTGCTATAGCCAACTGTTTGCAAAGTTCTGTGGCTGATAATCTAACACATTAACAAATATTGCTTCATTTTCTGGTTTGTTCATAGGCAAACTTGAAGTAGAAAAATAAGAAATTAAATTAGAGGAACAGTCACTTCATCTAAATGAAATGTCAGGCTTCACAGGTGCTAAGTGGTCTTTCTCTAAACATTCATGTTAAATAATTGCATTTATCATCGTCTTCTTTAAACAAGGCATTAGTTATTTATTGCTGCATAGCAAATTTTCTCAAAATTTAAGTTAAAACAACTCAGTGTTTGAGAGTCGGAAATGCAGGAAAAGATCAACTGGATGGTGGTTCTGGCTCAGGGTTTCTCTCAAGGTTATAATCAAGCTGTTGGCCATTGTTTCAAACTTACTCTGGGTTGGAGAATTTGCCACCGAGCTCACTTCTATGGTAGCTGCCCATTGGCCAGAGGCTTCAATATCTTTCTATGTGAGCGTCTTGAAAGCAGCTTCTTTTTTCTTCAAAACAGAGAGATAGAAAGAGAGAGAGAGAGAGGGACAGAGAGAGAGAGACAAAGACAGGGAGAGAGAGACCAAGGCAGAGAGGGTGAAGGCAGCCATGATGAAAATCACAGCTATTTCTAAGCTAATGTTGAATGTGAGACATGCCATCACTTCTGCTATTTACCATACAAACCAACTCTTCTGTGAAGATCACTGGGGCTCCGTTGGAGGCTGGGCTAACTTGTAGAAACAACTACTGGGTCCACGTGGAGAAACAACTACTAACTTTGAAATGTGGATTTCAAGTGGTAGTAGGTATCGCCACCCCCCTCATGCAGAATGGGAAAGGTCGACAGGCATTGGCATAAAAAACACACTCATCATCCACTTTCCAGGGAGACAGAATTTCAGTACCTTATTTTTCTCTAATATTCATTTTGGTATTATTAAACCAAAAGGTTTTTTTTTTTTAAATAAAATGTATCACTACAAAAAGAAATAAATAGTTATAGTTTGATGCCATTCATGTAAGAAATGGCAAAAAAGCATGGTAGCAACAGTATTCAGACAGATCTTTATGTCTTACAGCTGAAGGCTAATCCTGTTTTTCTACCCATATCCCCCGGAAACCAAACCTATGATTGTCCTTACTTGCCACTGACCCACTAAAGGGTAACCAGGCAAACCCGTGTATATTGCGTGTTTCATCATAGAAGATGGTGGAACTCACTGGACACCTGGTCAGCTAGGGTGAAGACCTGATTTTATAGCCCCTTCTGTGCTAACAGATGAGGAGGGTTAATGCATCTTCACTGCTGGTTTCTAAGAGTATTAGTCCTTTTATTCATCCTCTCTTTGAATATCAGTTTTGGTACTTTGCATGAAGAAAGGGCAGAAAAAAGAGAGATGGGTATCATGAGTCCTCTTCTAGATTTAAACACCTGTTTCAGGAAGAACTCTATTTAGTGCAGTCTATTCTCACAAATCATTAATGGAGACCATGTGAGAAACTGGAAGCACCACCAAACCCTTCTTAATTGATAATAATGTAATAATAATACTTTATTTTAAAAGTAATAAAACTTCAGAACAAATGATACATCGAATGGTATCCTCGGCCAATAGAAATAAACCAAGATTGCCTGGTTACCTTAATCACCTTGTATTTAGACTAAGGAGTGAAGAGGAATGTAAGTTATTATACATATCATAGGGATAGTATTTCCAAACTTTCCATGCTAGTAAAAAATCTATCATCAGTATTTCTCCTAGTAAATGCATTTCACAAACTGAAAGCTGTGGGAAGGCTGGCAAAGATGTTGGGCTCTCAAAATCCTGTTCTTAATACAATTTCTTTTAAAAAATGCAGAAAATCATTTCCATTATACTATGTTTGCTTGAGAAATACACTTTCATACTATCGTATGAGAGGGGAGTGTTAATAAGGGTGTAAATAATAGATAAATAGACAGGTGGTAAACAATTTGAACAAACATCAAGTAATAATGGGCCCTTTGGCAAATGTTAATTGAATACCTATTTCTAACACTTTAAAGAGTGTTTCATAAGCCTGGAGTCATTCTGAGTCATTTCCAAGAGCATCGTGGTGCTTCCCCAAAGAGGAGTTAGGATTCGGGGAGTGAGGTCGCTGGAGGATGTGCTCTGTGGTCAGGAGGCCCGGGACGACCCTCTCCCTGGTGCGGCGCCTCACTCAGTCCGAAGAGCACTGTCTTTCTTCACGCTGAGGGCTCGTGAGTTTTAAAAGTTGGCTTTTTGAAAGTATCATTGTGAAAAATGTTAAGCACAGAGAAAATCTTTGTGCTTGCTACTCAACTTTAACAATGGTAAAAATTTGCTTTCTATTCCCAACTTCTGTCATGGAATTGATGAGTTGTGAGCTTTTCTAATATAACTAGATATTAAACATGAAACTCTTGTATGTATTGTACCAAAATGGTCTTATGTGCTATTTCTAGAATATTTTATTTTTCTACCATTTTATTTAGTAGAGTGTGTATTACTTTGGATTTACTTAATATTAGAAAATTTAAGCTTATCTTCACATAACTCAGAAACTATAGTTTTTATTGTTATGTCTTGACTGGTAAGATCATTAATATATCTTTATTGATATATTTTTATCAACAAAAATAGATTTCTTGAATGGTAGCTATTTTATTTATCTATCTTTTCCTTTATGTGTAGAGATTTCTTTGTATGTGTTGCATGGTAATTGCTTCACCCTTAAACATTTTAAATACCCTTTCAAAGTCTGTGGCTTGTTTTCTAATGTGATTTGTACTTTCTGTGTTTAATTTTTGAAATCATTTCCTCTACTTTAAGGTCATAAACATATTCTCCTATATTATCTTCTGCAAATTTTAAAATTTTATTTTTCACATTCATATTTTTAATTAATTTGATATTTACTCTTTCTAAGAGTAAAAGTTGGCATTCTGCTTATATTTAAGTAGTTTCCTACACATCATATTTTGTTTTCTCAGCTTTATTGAGATGATACTGGCATATAACATTGTATAAGTTTCAATTATGCAATAGGATGATTTAGCATGTGTACATATTGTGGAACAGTTACAGTAATAAGGTTAGTCAACACACCTGTCACCTCACACAGTTACCTTGTATGTGTGTGTGTGTGTCTGTGTGTGTGTGGTGAGAACATTTAAGATCTCTGTTCCCAGCAACATTCAATGATACAACACAACAGTGAACTTTAGACACCGTGCTGTGTGTTAGATGGCCCGTATCTCTGGGGTCACAGCAGTGCTCAGGACCCAGTTATGAGGCTGTGGCTCAGTCCACAGTAGGGTCTGCAGTTGGTGAGCTTGTTACCAGAGTTTTAGGCAGGCGTGGATCCTGTCTGGTCCCTGGGTAGATGGGTCTGCTTTCAGGACTTTGTTCAGTAAGGTGCCACTGGGACAAGGCCTGTTCCAAGGTCCACAGTTAGGTATTTAGTTGGCTTGTTATCAAGTGCATGGATGGGAGGAACCCTGCCAGGTCACGGGGTGGTCGCCTGAATGGGCCGGACTGGCCCTGTGTCATGGCTGACAAGGACTGGAACTGAGTCCCAGCACTCCTTCCAGGTCCGCAGCCAAGACTGAGGTCAACATACCTGGCACTAGAGTCAGGGCATCCTCCCACCAGTTACCGTGGCCAGCATGACTGCTAACCTATTGAAACTGGGAGGGGCTGGAGCCCAGTGCCACACTTTTTCAGGATCTCTGGAGATGCAGATCTGACCATCTCCTATCTGAACCCCATGCCTGTCAGGAATACTCATGAATTATGGCTGAAAGGGGCTGAAGTCCAGGTATAGGGTCATTTCAGGATCTACCATTGGACTGAGTTTGGTGGGCTTAACCTCCAGGGGCTCTTAGGCCAAGAGGGACTCCAGCAGTTCACAAGCCACTTCAGGGTTGGCAGCCAAGAATTAGGTTTACATGTTAAGTGAGTCATGGGTGGGTGTGAGTCCTCCCACGTCCTTTTGTGGATGGTGTTGGTAACAGAACCAAGGCCTAACAGGGCTGTAACCAAGCTCTGCCTGGACTAGAATCACTGTCCGACCTGATCCCAAAGCTCCCACAAATGCAGCTGGCAAATTACTGTTGCCAGTGGGGGATACAAAGGAAGGATCTCTTATACAGCCATCCTGCTGATATCACTGTTCTAACATCGCATTGATTCATCTGTTCTTTTCTAAGTAATTAGTGTGTACATAGATGTAAATACATATACATGGCAATTTGTGCATGTATGTATAAATAATATATATTTTATAATATATACTATACTAATATATGATATGCAGAATACAGAATTATATAATATATACTATATAATTATATATAATAAGCTAATATGCATATTATACTAGTGTATTATCACTTAATTATATAATAATATCTGATTTATACTTGATTTTATTTCTGGATTCTCTATTTTGTTTGTTTTATGATTAGTACATCCTGAATAAAGCCATGCTGTTTTAAGTATCATACATCATTATAAACCTTCGAATCTGGTAGATTAGTATCATATTCTCATTCTTTTAAGTAGTTTTTAGTAGCCTTAACCCTTTATTTCTCAACTATATTATTAGTCATATTTTGCTTATAGATGTTCGTGGATGTTCAATGTTAATAATGGCTTCTACTAATACTAGCAAAACCATGTCTTCCTGCTCAATCCTAATATTGCTTACTTTCCCCCGATATTATGTATATTGGCTAGAATTCCAAATATGATGTTCATGAAGAAAAAATTGTTTTTTCCTGATGTAATGAAAATACTTCTAATACTATACCCCCAATATAATGTTCATCATATTGTTTTGCTAAATACTTTTATTATGTGAAAATATTTTCTTTTATTACAGTTTAAACAGAATTGGCTATTGCTTTGTACAGAATATTATTCTGTATTGGTAGCCATTATTTTTCAATTTTTAGTGCTTTGTTACCATCACTGAGTTTTGTCTGTTATTCCTTAGCATTTTAGGATTTTATATTATGCTCATGGAATGTTGATGTCAAGAAATGCTAACCTCACAGAGTTCAGACGAGACTTTCTTCTTTTAATTCTCTGGAAGAATTGTGTAAAAACAAATATAACTAATCCTTAAAAAATTGTTCTTACAAATCTTAGATGCCTTATTAGCCTTCTGATGCATTCAACCAGACATGTTCTATATATGTTGAATACATCCAAATGTATTAGTTGTGGCAGCAAAGTTTTTCTGGATTGTTTCATCTGCTATTTCCTATAAATGGCACTCTCACTATTGTTACATGTGTTCACTTATGTTCGTAGAATTTCATGTGATTTTGTGAGCTTCTTTTCATGACATTTTATGAATCCAAACCTCAGGTTTTATGTGTATGAACATTGTGCTAATTTGATTTCCATTCTAGAGTAATAATCTAGAGCGATATGATTGTGTTTCCTTACTACAGCTGTTATGGATGATGTCAGCCATTCTTCCAACCATTGCTTCTTTATATTCTTCATCTTTTCTTTATTAGTTTATCAAATATTTTTTAGTACCTTAAACATGCCATTCCATTGTATTCTGGCCACTATTATTTGTAAGCAATTATCAGTGAGAGTTGAAATGTTGCTTCTTTCTAATTTGTCAATTTACATCTCTAAATATGATATAATTGTTACTAAAGAACCAAGTTTTTAAGAAAATAAAATTTGGGAGTCTTCAGATTACAGTTATGATTCTTCAAAAGTCTGAATTTCAATAAAAGTTCAACCTTAGACCAATTTTTTAAAAACTATTTTTAACTCTCCTGATAGGTGGTAAGTTTTCTCTTTTCTCATCTTGTAATTTGATGTAAAATTGCATAACTCCATTTAATCATTTTTTCAATTTCTTTATATTTTTTCCTCTTCCTTTTTTATTTTTTTCTTTCTAACTTTACACCTACTTTTCATTTTCCCCATGTAAGTTATAATTTACTTGAGAGTATTCACTTAAATATAGACTATTTAAAAAAATTAAAATGTACTTGCTGGAAAAAATATAACTTCTGTTTTTTAAGACTTCATTTATTTATTTTTAGAGAGGGAAGGGAGGGAGATAGAGAGAGAGAAACATC
The DNA here is from genome assembly GCF_019186645.2 of Phyllostomus hastatus. Classification (NCBI taxonomy): domain Eukaryota; kingdom Metazoa; phylum Chordata; class Mammalia; order Chiroptera; family Phyllostomidae; genus Phyllostomus; species Phyllostomus hastatus. The sequence goes on along the minus strand of NW_025334033.1, from coordinate 59,695,020 downwards.
AATGTGCAGTTGCTGGGAGTCATGGCCTGCAACCCAGGCATGTGCCCTGACTGGGAATTGAACCTGCGACACTTTGGTTCATAGCCTGCACTCAATCCACTGAGCTATGCCAGCCAGGGCAAAATATAACTTCTTATAATTAAAAAAAATTTTTAGCCCTGGATGGAGTGGCTCAGTAGATTGAGCATGAGCCTGTGAACCCAAGGGTTGCTGGTTCAATTCCCAGTCAGGGCACATGCCTGAGTTGCAGGTCAGGTACCCAGTAGGGGGCACTCGAGAAGCAACCACACATCTCCCTTCTCTCTATATAAATAAGTAAAATCTTAAAAAATAAAATTTAGACAGCTGAAAGTGACTTTAAATTGTGTTAAAATTAGATTAGTGAGGCAGTTGATGATCTCAAAGCTTTTATCTTGACATTGAGTGATCAAAAGCTATGGATTTATAACTGCACATGCAATAGACACCACAAAGGAAAATCCATCCCATGGAAGCATTTTTCATTATTTTTAACAGAACACTTCACCCTTTTAAATAGCTTTATTGAGATATAATTAATGGGGAAAATTCTGCACATACTTAACATGTACAATTGAATTAGTTCAGACATATGTAAACAACCATGAAATCACCACTATAATCAAGATAATCCATGAAATCATCATTATAATCAAGACATATTTAATGTATCTAAGAGTCTCCTTGTTTTCTTTAGTTTTTGTTTTACTGTTTATTTTGCCTTCTCATGTTAAGAACTCTTAACATGAGATCTACCCGTTTAGTAAATTTTGAAGTGCTCAATACAATTTGGTTAACTATGGGCACTGAGTTGTACAGCATGTGTTTAGAATGTATTCATCTTGTGTAACTAAAACTTTATGCCCAATGAACAATAATTATCCATACTGTATTCCCCAGTTTCTGGCAAATCCCCACCCCACCTTCTCAATATCTTTGGCATCACCACTTGGAATATGATAAACAAAGAAATCCATAACAGTTAAAAATATCTATGCCTCTCTATGGCCCAAATCCTCACCAGCCTCTTGTTCTTTTGCTTGATCTTCCTGTGAATGCCTATCTTATTTTCACAAGGTCTTATAATGAACTGTGTTCTTAGAGTCATTCAATTTATTCTCTCTGTTCAGTTGCTCTGCTCCATCTGGGGGGTTTCATTCATGTTATATTGCTTTCAACTTTGATAATGTCAGCTGGCCATTGGGTCATCTTACTCCTCTCAATCACTAGTATTGATTTGTTAATACTTTACTGTTTCCATATACATGTCACTTCTCTTATTGTCTCATCATCTTATTGTTTTTATCCTATTGTGACTACTTTTGAGATGACAAAAAAAAAATCTTACAATGCCCCTAATACTATAATACTCTACTTAGATGTACATTTTCATAGCTAACCTCCTACTGTTATCTTACATCCTTTAAACTTGTATCCAGGACCATCTACAGAAAAAAAATGAATTAACATGAGTGATAAATGTTTTAGTTTTGTGGCAACTGCACATCATCTAGGTTTTTTGGCAAGGACCTGTCTTAAAGCCATTGTTATCACAACATGCCTTTATGTGGCCGTGGGATGAGTAAATTGTAGGCTAGAAAAAATCAAGGTAGGGGAGCTCAGGCAGTTCTTGCAGAACACTAGGACATAGATAATAATGACTTCACCTAGATCAGTGCTTGGAGAATGAATCTATCTGAAAAAATGTGTAGGAGGTAATACCACAGCTCAATGAATGGTTTCACAGAGAAGAGTAGAAAGAAGGAGAAATCAAGCTGTCCATCACCCATCCATGTTCCCACTGTGAGCAACCAGGGAAGTGGAGTGAAGAGGAGAAACAGCTTCGGTTTGGAAATTATAATTTTATTTTATTTTGTAGTTTTTGATTCATCTACATGGCTTGTAGATAAGGATGGTCAGCAGATTATTATAATTATTCTGCAGTTTAGTAGGAGAACAAGAGAGTGGAGTGATAAATTTTGAAGTCATCCTATATGTGGGAGAAAAGACAAGATATATTTACTTTAAAGCGTATATAGTGAGAGCCACAAATATAAAGCTCAGCAAGTAGTCAATGCTTGTCTAGAAAGAATGCTTTTACAGATTGTTGTTTTACTATCAAACAGCTAAGTGTGTGTTATTTTGTTCCATATGAGATAAGGAACATATTTTTTATAATGCAAGAACAGATTTATTTGTATACACAACAATGAAGAAAAGCAGTCTTCTGTCAAATGGAGAAGATTAAGATTCTTAAGTAGTTGATTTTGGGATCTGCTACAGTGGGAAGACTTGCTTTGCTGTCTTCAGATGTTAGTTTTTACTTGACACCTCAGCAGGCTTTTTAAATGGGTCTTCCTGCTGGGCCTGCAGATATTTTAGGTTAGCTTTTTAAAAGATGTATGTCAGATTTTGTAAGTTTTCTGGGAATGTCAAATGCATTTTCTATACATCAACATGTAAGTACAAAATAAGCAGGTCATGAAAGGATCATAAGAAGACAAACCTTCAGAGTTACAAATAAAAACAAAAAGCACCATACTTTAAAAAATGTCTTCAATCGTTCTGCCTTCAGTTTCATAATATTCAGCCACAAAAACAACCAAATAAAGATGAAGACAGGCGAAACATGTCCACAAAGTAATCAGAAAACAGTTTTCTGTGATTGTTTATTTCTAAATAAGATACTAGTTAAAGAATTAATTAGTTGAAGATTAGTAGAAATAAGTAACCTACACCACTTTACATCATTAAACTACTAATTTGTTATTTGTCTATTCTATAGCCAAGTTACTTGGAGAGAGTGAGGCCTTCACTTCCTGTGGAAGGAACCTACTGTAAGGATCCAGCTGTATCTTTGTATGTGCCAAAGGGACTTCAGCTGAAGAACTTGAATGAGCAGGCTACTTAGAGACTCAGCACTTGGAACCTCAGACAACCCAAAGATGCATGGACTGCCTGCCATCCTATTTACAGTCTTTATTTTTTAATATACATAAGACTCTTAAGACTGTGTGAAGGTTTTTGCAGCCAGAATGTTCAAAATATGCTTTCTAAATAATGAATAAACTTTACCAAAAATGACCTCTTTACCCAAATAGCAAGAACTAGTCATTTTCAAAGTATGAAATGTCAGTTTTTCCTAAAAGCTATGTCTTCATCTTTCTGTTTTTCTTATTCTCTCTAATTCCCTTAAGTGGCTTAATTCTTTCATAGGTCTCTCAAGAGGGTTCCCGAATAGTGACTGGCACTTTGCAGACTCAAAATAAACATTGATTAATGAAGAAATAATTTAATGAATGAATGAATGGATGTACTCTACTATTTCGAATGGGACAATTAAATACTTTCTAAATATAAGTTACTTTTGTTTATCTCATTATTTTGATACTACTAATATTATTAACAACTTCAGAAGGCATATTTTAATAGATTCTTTCATATCCAGTAAACATATAGATACCTGGCTCTGTCTTCTCTAAACCAATATTTTAAATATTTAATATGCTAAATGTAATCATGATACTCTGTGTTTCAGGTTGATTCAGTTAATCCCCAAAGAATTTTATAAAGGTTAGTATTTTATTTACAGCCATTTTATGTATGAGGGCACTAAGTCTCAAAAAATAAACAATAAAACTAGCATAAGAGACTAAACTCAATCCTGAGAGATTGTAACTGGCTTTAATATTCTAATAGTCTGAGGAAGCACATCCTACAAGAGAATAACCCACTCAAGATGCCAATCTAACAAATTCCTGGACTTCCCCATACCAGTGTTCCATTCCAGAACCAGGCATTGTTTCCTAGAATGGCTTCATATTAAAAATCCAATACAGCACATCTACCATAGTGTCTCGTCATTCCAACACCCTCACACTCTTATCCTTGCCTCACCTGCTCTGAGCTTCATAGACATTCTCCCCTTTGTATGTATTTTTCTTTTAAGATGTCACCTCCTTCCTGTCTAATATAATTTTCTACTACACCTAGAGAATAAATAATGACAGTTGTAAGAACAGAAGTGTCATTCAAGTTATTCAAGCAGGAATTAAGTTATCAATCCCAGAATGCAGAGCAGAAACACTTACTGACTTTGGTCAACAGGCTCTAGGTGCTCAGCTGAATTTGAGCACGGCTCGGTTCAGGAGCTTAATGATCCCTTCAGATCGTTGTCTCCTCCTTTCATTCCTACATCCTGCCTTTTCTAGGTGTGTGCACTCCTGGTTTTAAAAAATCCAAATTTGTGTTCTTCAATCTCCACAGTTGCCTCAGCACCATTTACAACATTTGTCCCTTAGACATGGGCTACTGCCTTCCCCCCACCAAAAAAATTAATAGTCTCTTCTATTTCATACTTAGTTTCTATTTTCCTTCTTCTAAGAAAATGTCTTCAACCAACTTAAATTAATCTAAGGCCATGTAAAATATGAACAGTTTTCATTTCTGACCACCCTGAAGTTTAAACTTTTCTAAATGAATTATTCCTTCCTTTCCTCCCATCTAACAGGTTGAGGTGTATTTCTGATCATTATTCCAGTTCCTACAGATGTATAATACCTCATTACTCTGCAACGTTTTATGGTTTAGGTTTGCTAATGACTACTTTCCTTCACCTTATATATGTTCTCAAACTTCAAGAATAGCTACAACACAAGCCTCCCTATAGTATGCTCCTGCTTTATCACTTTCCTTCCCTGCTCGGACAGATTTTTGGTAAGTTCAGTCTTCACTAACACTCTGTGATTATTTGCCTCTCTTTTTCCTCTTGAGCTCATTGCACTACAGCTTTTGTCTATACTCTATTAAATTGTTTTGGCACATATTTACCAATAATGTACTTATTGCCAAAATCACCAAATTGGTGATGTTCAGGACTTATCTTACTGGACATATGAGTTAGTTCTCTAATGCTTTTTTTCGATTATTTGGCTATCATTAAAGCTTTCTTACTTTCTACTTTCCTGACTACTCTTCTCGGGTCCTCTGTATGAAGTTCGTAAACATATCTTACTGTTGGCTCTTTTATTGACTCACTATGATTCATTTGTAATATGTTACTTGAGAGGCTAGTCTATAGAATCAATTCTGATGCACCTTTTGAAATGTTTTTTCATCCAATCACTGCTTTGCCCTTTTCTCTCATCTATGTTCAACAAATACTTCAAATGAAATATCTCCAACCTCACTATTTCTCTACCTGGCCTTACCAGTGTCTCTGTCCTCCTCATACAAAGTAAAGATTAACTATTATTTGTTACTTTTATTATTGTCATCATCACTTAATATTACTGTATGCATATTTCTGTAGTCCCTTTTAATATTGGCATACTATAACAATTTGAAAACAATAAACTGTGTTAATAAATACATTTCCAATTTTTAAGCAAATCTCATAAAATTCTATAAGGTCACCATTCTTCATCATCATCATCATCATCATCATCATCATCATCATCATCATACCTTTAGTCCACTTTCTAAACAAGACTAAAAATTCTTTGACAGAAGGATTATAAACTAACATTATATATCCAGTTTCTTGACAGTGCCTGCCAATTACTTAACTTTAGTAAATATCACTTAATAAAATATATGAAGATTTTCTTTCAATGTTTTAGATTTTAGTCTAATTGGAATGGATCCTATTTTTATTAATTGCCTATTCCCCCCTCTGTCATTACTTAATGTATTAGTTTACTAGGGTTACCATAACAGAATACCATAGACTAAGTGGCTTAAACAACAAAATTTTACTTTTTCACAATTATGGTGTCTTTAAGCTCAAGATCAAAGTATCAGTAACATTGGTTTCCTCTAAGGTCTTTCTTCTTAGCTTGTATTTGAACACCATCTTACTGCTTCTGCCCAAGGTGATCTCTCTGGGCAAGCAGACCTTTGTTGTCTGTCTCCCAATGTCTTCTTAAAGGACATCAGTCAGACTGGAATGGGCAATACCCCCAAAGCCTCATTTTAAATTAATCACCTCTTGAAAGGCCCTGTCTACACATAACCACATTCTGAGGCACTGGGAGTTAGGGTCGACATATGGATTTTGGGGAAACACAATTCACTTCATAATGCTCATTCATCTGGCTGTTTCAACCTTTTTCATTGTTTTAAATACTTTCTATCACTGAAACTAACACATTTTTATCTCTAGCCTAGACCAACCACCTAAAATACAGTTGTGGCAACCCCACTATGCAGTGCTTTGGACAAATGCTTCTCAGCTCACCAGTTTCTTTTTCATCCTCTACCTGGTCTACTAGCAAACTCCTGGCTTTTCCCTCAGAACCTATCCAGATTCTGACCAGCACTTTTCACTACTTTGTCTATAATCAATGTGGTGCCTTCAACCAACTTTCATTCCCTGTGCTGTGTAAATGATTTATCTCTCTCTTGGCTTAAATCCCTACCTATGTTTGCTCTTCAACCCCTAGAGTTTTTCCACAACAGAACACCTAAAATTCTTCAACTCAAGGATTTTCGATAGCTTTTAATCTCAGTCAAGGTAAAAGTCAACAGTAAAATAGCCACTATTTCTTTGACTTACTCTTCTATGACTCCACTGTTCACTGATTCTCCTTGCTGCTTTCCTTCTACCATGCCACGTATGTTTCTATCTGAAGGACATTTTATTTGCAGTTCCTTCTGTCCTGGAACATCCCAACCCCAGGTAAGCTTGACTTAAATGCCCCCTTTCAGTGAAGACATCCATTACTTCCAGGCATAAAATAATAGACCTATCCTTACCTCCTACATACTTCCATCATTCTAGTTTTACTTTCTACCAGTGTGCTTGGGGTAAATATTATACATTTAATGATGCATTAAATGTATAATATTTACATTTAATCTTTGTCTCATCTGCACCCACTCCAGTCATACATATACCCACTAGAATATGAATTCCATAGAAGCATTTTTGTCTGATTTATTTACTATCATATTCCCAGCACCAAGCACAAGGCATTAAACATTGATTGAATGAGTATATGTGTATGAGGCCATATGTACCATTCACAATATTTTATATATCTATAATGTAAAATAGATTTTTGAAAGATATAGCTGATCATCTGAATAGAAAGCAGTTGAAGAAAGACACAATAGTCTTCTGTAGAGAAATACCCAAAGCACCATAGATTGTTTCAGTAATGTAACTTTGCTCTGCCCTTCTAGAATTTGGTTTATTTTATAGTTTTATCTGTATGTGTGTGTTTGTGCTGTTTGCGTGTTTGTCTTTGTTCTTTTTTTCATTGGTGGTGCTTTATTTCTTTTTTTCACCTGAGCTCCACATATGTTAAACTGTTGATGCCATACATGCATGGTACTCAATTTTATATAAATCAGACATGGATAAATGCACTAATGTTGGAATTTTGCATTCTAATGCATTCTTGGGGTCCAAGAACCAAGATCAGGGAATAAGGGCTGTCAAAAATCCTGGAACTGAAACAGCATTGGGTGATGTTTTTGTTTGTTTGTTTTGTAAGTGTCTTGCATTTTATTATTTTCTGCTGAATTTATTAGGGTAACATTGGTGCACAAAGCCATACAGATTTCAAGTGTACAACTCAATGAAGCATCATTTGCACACTGCATTGTGTGCCTACAGCCCAAAGGAAAGCCTCTTGCCATCCTCATTTATCTCCCCTTTGACACTTCCATTTCCCCACACCTTCCTTTCCCTCCAGCTATCACCACACTGTTTACTGTGTGTGATATCTATTTATCTATACCTGTATCTATGTTTATATCTTTATATAGATGTAGATATATAGAGAGAGATTTTTCTTGTTTATTCCCTTCACCTTCTTTCTTCCACCCTCCCAAACCTTTCCCCTCTGACAACCGTCAGTCTTTTTCATGTAACCATGCCTCTATTTCTATTTTGTTTATCAGTTTATTCTGCCCACTAGATTTTTTAAAAAGGCAAATAATGTCCCCTGTAATGAACGTCCCTCCCTGGGGCGAGAGGAAAAAGTATTTAAATCCTCAAATTGTGTTTGAACACTTTAAGACTGTGAAGTATACAGATCCACATGGCAGTAAGAGCTATCACAAAGGTCTGCTTTCTTGAAAACCAGCAAATAGAAAAGAGTTAACAGAAAGTGATTTAGTGAACCTATTTTTATATCTAAGAAAAAGAAAAGTATTCATAATCATCAGTGATTATGTGAATTCTTGAGATTTGAAGTATTTTATAGACAGTCTAGATATATTATTTTCTATAGGCAAAGCTTTCCTTTTTGTTAATGTTGACAAAGATAGCTTCTGAGTTCTCACTCCAAAACTTACATTGTTTTGTAAATTTCACATGTAAATGATAATAGTCATAATGGATCAGGAGTATGCCAAATACTGTTGTTTCCCAGTTTTCAGAAAGATTGAAATGTGACTATTTAAGAATAAGTGAACTTTATCTAGTTTCTACATGGACTGCCAATGTCAAATCCTAACAACAAGCGTTCATGTGCTATCACCAGCTTGTTTTGACCCAACCGTAGAGTCCAGCTTACCTATCCTGTGGTACAAATGTCCCTATTATTTGTCTACTCATATGAAAGTATCCCCAGAGGAACTAAATTCAATCTGTGAAAGAAAGAGAAGAAGAGCAAATTTAGTCTTAGGTCACCTTTCTGTGGGAAACAGGATATACTGAAAACATGAATGCCAATCCACAAACCCAGGAATGCAGGATATCACACATTAATCCCCAGTCTTAAATGATCTTGTATTTTAACTCTGTGTTCCCAACTTACCTTGGAGTCATGAAAAGTAACTTAATTTTTTTCTGGAGGTCCCTTTAAATGCCATGTAACTCAAATCCTCAATGGTGTGTCCTACTGTAGAGGCACCTAGGAATTCCCTTTGGTCCTTAGTTGTCCTTCTGCCTCACTTACCATGGAGAATCCACCTCCAGCCTGCTGGTAAAGTTATCTCTGTGTCTCATGGGGTTCCTAGCAATCATTGGCAAGCCTAGATCCAAGTAAATGTCCCTTTTGATGTTATCCCCTCCCAGGCCAAAGGCAGACAGAAAGCAGGATGAAGAGGAACAGACATGTCTTGATCAGGAAAATTCATCCTTTGTTTTGAAATTTCTCTACTTCTAGATTCTCATGGGATATTCAGCCTAATCTCCTCAAGGTTTTGAGAAAAATAGATGCCTTAAAGGGAACTAACTGTGAACAGCTTTTGCCTTCTGCGTTGTTACAAATCTTCTCTGGGGAAAAAGAAAGCATAAAAACCTGCCCTTTGATTGAATGAAAAGAAAAATGGAAAGGAAAAATAAGGAAAGGAGAGAAAAAATACATATATGCATCTTTAAAATGTCACTGCCACAGATTTAATTATATTTGGAGTTTACATCACCTAGAAAATAAAAAGAACAAAAGCACTAATAAATTTTAATAATGTAAAGATGAAGTAAGGTTTTAGGATTTCATCAGAAATAGTTATGGTAAAAGGAATAAGGGTAGATATTCTTTAAAAAAGGAAAGCATTATGTAGTTATTGTATTCTCTGTTGCTCTGGTCATAAGAAATGAAGAAAGGCATGTTTCAGGTTAGCATGGAAAAGGACTTCAAAGTTTGATGAATATGGAGTCAGCAAAATCTGGATTTGTTCCCAGTTTCTCAACTTTTGGGCAAGTCAGATAGTACGTTACTCTTAATTTGTTCAGTCCCTCTGTCTCTTTCTCTCTCTTTTCTCCACATGCTTGCTTATATAATACCTTCTATGTTTTAGGGTTCAAAGCACTGTTCTCAGGTTTTTGTTCTTTTTAATTTTTGTTTTTGTCAACACACAGCAAACTCTAAATGTTCCCTTTTGTTGTACTTATTTAGTGAGGGAGCAAAAAACAGCCAAATAGCCATTTAACTTCATGTACAGTGATAATAGTAACAAAAAAAATAAAGAAAAATATGCGAGGCTAAAAATGAAGTTGTGTTGGAAAACTACGACTTATTCTGGAAGTGCTGGAGAATGAGGTTGAGGGTGGGTGCCGGATGGTTTTACAGCGGGCATGGAGCCAGGTGTCCCAACAGATGGAAAGTATGGAATGCGTAAAGACTTGGGGCTGGGAAGGGAGCCTGCCACCCTCATGAAACAGAAAAAAAGATCAACAAAGAAAAGAAGAAAGAGGAAGACTGGACAGAGAGAACAGGGTTCAAAACAGAAAGAGATATGAAAGATGAAAAATGGGGCAGTTTACCTTATAACCAGTAAAAGGCCAATATAGTTTTATGTGAGGCTATGACTTGAAGGATTTATAAGATTTGTACAGTGAGGAGCCTCATGGAGTATCTTCATCACTGAAATACAATTGAAAGTGATTCAATGGGTCATATCAATGTCAGCTGTGTACATCAAACTTTCCAGAATATGAGCCACTCTATCCTGAGATAGATAATTGTATATATTTACAGAGAACTTACATGACCATCCATTTGGAATGTCCTTTGAGTTAGTTTTGCCCTGGGAGAGAGTTTGAATTTCTAGGGATGTGCTTTGCCCTAGACTCCATAATGTTCCTCGGGAGCACCCTGAGCAGAACCATGCCATGAAGGAGACGGGCATAGGAAATAAGTCTTCTGGTTTCACAATAGTGCAGAAGTCTTGACGGTTTCATCCCCCTTTTTCTAGCAAAGTTGTTTGGGAGAAATCATACTCTTACATTAGTGGGGAAAAGCTAATGACTGAAAACAGTTTTATAAAGCCTCCTGGGGCTTTATGCATGGAAGGTCTAGAAGCATAAGTTTTATCTAGGCATATAGTTCTTAAAATGGGGGGTTATTACCTATTGATTTCCCATCTACTTTTATAAATAATGATGGAAAAGAGTAGAGAGAATGACACCAAAAACTATAATAGAGCTTATAATACCCAAAGTCACCTAAATTGAGATCTCATATGCAAATGATCTAGCAAGAATCATTTTCTTGTCCTTTAAATTTAATTTCGATATGAAGGGATTATGGATTATATTAACCCATGACAGGTTTATGCATGCCAGATATCGTTGGTATCTGTTCAGGCTCTCTGGGATGCCTTTTATTGGTTAGATGTGATTCTATCCCCTAGCAATTGTAAGAACTTTGATTAATGGGTCATTGACTGATATCTACAAACTTCTCCACAGAATTTCCTTCGAGTTTAAAGGTACTTCACTTGGAGCACAAAACCTCTCTCTCTTCTTCACAACAAAACAAACTCTGCCATAAAGTTTTATGCTCAAAAACTCCCTACAGACTCAGACTCAAGGACAATTTCAACTGAAAACACATTTGTGTGTGAATGACTTCCCTATAGTGTCCAGTTTCTTTTGCTCCTATAAGGGTTAAACCTCAGAGCCATGCCCAGAATAAATCTCACACACAGGAATCTCAGCTCAAACTCTGCTTCTGGGGATCTGGCTTAAAGCACGTGGATATATTAGTCTGTATTCTGTGAGAATATCCTTTCTTACATGAAGAAAAAAAGCAGTTTTTAGAGAATAATCTGAGAACTCTGGTAAATGGCATTTTTAAAGAACACATACTCTAAACCCTAAATACTATATATACTCCAACTATTAACAATTTTAATTATAATAATGATAATAATCTTAGAAACATAATGGCTGCCTTTTCTACCTGTTCATTGCTTCCTTTGCAGAAGCTTCTTAGTTAGATGTAGTCCCACTTGCCTATTTTTGCTTTTGTTGCTTGTGCTGTTCGTGTCATATTTAAGAAGTCATTGCCTAAATCAATGTCATGAACATATCCCCTATTTTTATTCTAGGAGTTCTATACATTCAGATCTTACATTTAACATTTAGGTTTGTTTTGAACTGTTTTTTGTATATGGTTTAAGGCTCCAATTTCATTCTTTTGCAAATACATAGATATCCAGTTTCTCAGCACCATAATATAAATATGACTCTTAAAAATCAAGAAATGAAGGAATGTGTATTACAGTTATTCTTATTTTTGATTAGTATATTCTTTCTTCCTTCTTAGTATCCCAAGATCCTTTCTTTTTTTTACTCCCCTTCTGTTTAGAGAAAGTCCACCACTCCTCAAATTTTCATCTTTTTGTGACAAATCTCTTATGTTTTCCTGTTCTGAGAATATCATAACTTCCTTGTCATCCCTGAAGGATATTTTCATGGGATATAGGATTATGGGTTGATAGGTTTCAGCACTTGTAAAACGTTGTGCCATTTTTCCTTGGCATTTGTGGTTCCTGATGAGAAATCCATTGTCATTTTAAGTTGATTTTTCCCCTTCAGGTAAAATGTCTTTCTCTCAAATTGTCCTCACTATATGTATATATTTTTTTACTTTTTACAAGTTAGATTATAATATGTTTTGATGTGCATCACCACTGGTTTATCTCAATTGTGGTTTGTTTAGCTTCTTGAATCTGTAGGTTTATGTCTTTTACCAGGTTTGGAAAGTGTTCAGTTATTATCTCTTTTCTTCTTTGGGTTCTCTGATGACACAAGTATTAGATTATTTTGTCATAGTCCTACAGGCACCTGAAACTTTGTTCATTTTTTTTTAATGTATCTCTGTTGTTCAGATTAATTTCCATTGTTTCACCTTCAGGTTCACTAATTCTCCTGTCTCCCCAATGCTGCTATTGAGCCATTGGTTAAGTTTTGTTTCTGTTTTGTTCTTTTTGGATCTAACGTTTCTGTTTGGTACTTTTTATTTTATATTTTCCATTTCTTTTCTGAAACTTTACATATATATATACACATATATATTTAATTTTGTCAAGTGTTTGTGCAGTCACTCATTGGCAGATTTCCATGATGGCTGATTTAAAATATCTGTCAGGTGCTTCAGATCTCCTTGTCATCTAAGTGCTGGCACATATTGTCTCTTTTCCTACAGCTTGCAGGAATAGTTTCATCAGAACAAAGACATTTTGGATATTACTCAGGATGGAACAAAAGTAGGTGTACAGTCATGAGTACACAAAATACAGAGTTTATTCTTAAATTGCTATTAATTATTGTATTATTTTCCATACACACCATTTAAGCCTACTTTTGCCTCACCCTGCATTATGAGACTCTGGATCTTATTACACTTTCTGTTTCAGCTGGACTTTTCTAGTACCACTGTGGCGTGGTAAGGGAGGGGCACCACACTGATGCCGCCAGGGTGAGGGAGAAGTCTGGATTTCCCAGTTGGCCTCCATTGACATTGAAGGGGAGAGCCTCCTTGTTATTGCTGATTGGGGTAGAAGTTATGACTTCTAATTAGGTCTTCACTGATACCTTCCTGTTGGGATGGGTCAGAGTACCTAACTACTGTTCCCCGTGTGGTCTACTTGACAGCACCGTGGGGTAAGATGTTTGGTGGTGTAGCCACTGGGCAGTAGTGAGAGTCCTGACACCCTTCCTACCTGGCCTCTGACACCACCCCTATGGTGGTGTTGGGGGACCTTGTCATAGCTTGTAAGGGAAAAAGTCCAGACTCCCCACTCAGACTTGCTTTTGCTGGCACAAGTGGAGGTGAAATCAGTTTTCTTTCCATGGTATTTTACTACAGCAGAATGGCTATTACTTGAGAGTTTTATGTTTTGTTAGGTTTTCCCTTTTAGGACTCCTTGCCTAGAGAGAATGCTGTTGGACAGATATTCTTACCTAGACTTGGTGGCATTTCCAGGCATACATTTTCATGTCCTTTATGTCTAATATCTATAGGACATAAAGAAACCCCAGGGAACACACCGCCATGCCATTCCTTGGGTCCAGAGGTTCATGGCCATTTTTGCCTTATTCTCTCCATTGTTTAGAGTCTTCTTATATTTGTTTTAGGTGCAGTGTTGAGGGGTTTGAGCATTATTGAGGGAAGAATAGAAAAATATTTTTTCTCCATGTTTAAGAAATGATGATGGCTGACATTGTACTAAAAATAATGGAAATCAGAAAACAATGACACCTTTAAAATAATAAAAGAAAAGTCAAGCTATACATCTATATTCAATGAACGTATCCTTGAAAATATAGGTGACATGAAGATACCTATACATGCACAGACAAAAATGTTAAAATGCTAAACATGTGAGTAAATATACAATGCTCTTTTGACAGTCAGAAACAACAATTTCTCTATCCTATCATTGTAAGTCAGACACTACGTTCAACCTACACTTTCACACTCAAGGGGAGGAAAAATATGCTCCTTCTTTTCAATGGAAGAATATAAAATAATTCATGGACTTTTTAAAAAGCCACCACATATAATGTTGACCAAACATGCAATACACAAAAGAGTACATGTTATATAAGTCTACATATACCAATTAAAATAAATACCAGTATAGTGATTATCACTGTAGTGACTAGACATTAATAAAAACGGGTTCTGGTAATACCATGTTTCTCAATTCATGAGTTGCATAAATAAATCAAACTTTGCTTGATCTGTGCACCTTTTTTATTTAAACACCTATAGATGTGTTTACTTCAAAAATATAGAAATGGACAAAAATAATTTGAACAGATTATTCTCCTTTTTTGATTCCAAAATTTTATTGGCAAAAACCCAACTGAGGGAGAAAACCCAAGCAGAGTTGCACAATTGGGTAGAAAGCCCAGAACCACTTGATTACCTGTACTTCACTTTTCTGATGGCCTAATTTAGATTGTAGAATTAGTTCTGGTTCTGGTTTGGAGCTAACTACAGCTATACACCCCCTTAATCTTCATCCTTCCTCAAACCAAAGCACTTGGCTTTGAAATTTAATGGAAAAATAATAACTTTTCCATCCACATTTTCTACTTTCTTTGATCTTTCCCATGTCTCCATAAAACTTCGAGAAATATACCCTTGGTTTTGGAGTTTTGTTTTTGTGATTGCATGTAATTTGCACATTTTTTATTAAATTTTGGGGTGACATTGTTTAATAAAATTATATAGGTTTTATGTGTAAAACATCTATGATATATTGTCCATATATTGCATTTAAAGCAGGTGTCTAATAGGATAAGAAATACATATAAAGGGGGAAGGGTTTTCAAGAGCATCTACAAAGGACACATGGACAAAACCAAAGGGGGGTAGGATCAAAGGTGGGAGGTGGGGATGGCTGGAGTGGGGGAGTGTGGGGGGAGAAATGGAGACAACTAGACTTGAGCGACAATAAAACAATGCAATTTAACTGTAAGTAAAGAAATGAAATATTGAGCACTAAAAATACATATAAAGGTAATCAAGTTCAATAGTTATTAGAGGAAAGGAAACTGAGTAAATAGACATAGTACCACCACACAGATCAACTGCAACTCTGAGTACAACTTGGTATAACCACTTTTAAAAAATATTTGTCATTATCTACTAAAGCCAAAAATGTGTGTATCCTAATCCTTACCAATTCCACATCTAGGTATATAGTCACGTTTAAATGTGTATCCATATTTACCAAAGACACACGCACAAGTGGTCACAGCAGCACTCTCCATATAGTCATAAACTGGAAACCACTCAAATGTTCATCAGCGATTTATGGTCTAGCCAGAGTGGGAATAGTCTGTAGTAATGAGAACGAACAAACCATACTCATAAATACGCATAAATGTCACAAGCATAATGCCCTGCTAAAGAAGCCAATCACAAAAGTGCACATTCTTTCAAGTTCAAAAATAGCTGACATCAATCTGTGATAGAAGCAAAGATAGCGGCTACACGTGGGGCTGGGTGATATCCTGGACGTGGCACAGAAAGGTCTCTAGAGTCCTGCAACATTTTAGTTCTCCTTTAGTGCTGGCTTTACGGTGGTGTTCACTGCAAGGACAACTTCAAGCCATACACTTATGGTTGCTACATTTTTGATAGGTACCTTATATAATACTTGAAATTAAATTAAAAAAAATAAAATGTGGAGGGTACATCTTTGTGATATTTTGGTACTAGAAGAGAAGAAGATGTCCTCTGCAGAAAAAAATCTATAGGTAGAGACATTCTCTTGACTAAAATTATGAGGGTTTCTAAGAAATTAGTCATGTTATTGTAGCTTAACCTAGTGCTTTCTTGACAGAACTCACTAACAAAGTATCAGGAATATATGCTTTGCAGTGGAAAAAGAGCCGTGTTGTTTAGAACTTTAGTGGTTTTTCTGGTAAACAACCCTACATATTGTGGAAATTTAGTGACTGAATGAGCTTAGTATGTCTAAACTACTTTAATGATAAATGCTGATTAACTTTAAATAAAAGACAGTACTACAATTTTTACTCATAGGCCATAAACAGGATTCATTGGCACTTTGAAAACCTCTGTAATGCTCTCATTGAAAACCCCGTTAATAGCATTGGAATGACACAGTGAGCCAGGTGACATTTCGGAATGGCTTTCTCCTCTGCAGGGGCGTACAGGCTCAGTGCTCAGGGAGTATAATATGGTTTGGATTAGGAAATCTAAATGCTGGAAAGAGAATCCAAATCTGAAATTTTCAAATGACAGTTTAGATACGGAGTGCCAAATTGTATCCCTCTCATGCTGTGCTCCTGAAAGCCAAGAAAAACTGAAGCTCAACAAAGGAACTTTTCATGCTATCTGTAGTGATCCAAATCAGGAAATCTATTCAGCCTGGGGCCCATTAAACAGAGAGCTGCATGCTAAGCCGTGAATCGGCGCAAAGCTAGACTTGACTGGACCTCACTCATCCGCGTGTTCGATCATGGTTGTGCCTCACCACTGTTGATCTGAGCAAGAGGGGCGAGGAGAAGGAGGTGCTAGTTTGACTTACTATGTTTATCAGATCATAATATTTTCATTAATGATGTGTGTGTAATTCAGAGGATGTGTTAACACTTGAAAACATCTGAACCACATTATGGGATAAAGCGCAGGCTCGACATTGACTCAGATTGCCGATATTGCCAACATAGCCAGATTATTCTGTTGAAAAATCCGTAAGGTGCCTGAATGACTCCACACATCTGGATATTTGTAAATAGATGTAGGAGCAACCTCATGTTTTGGCATCATGTACAACTGGTGACACTGATGGATTAATCCTGATCATTATTCCTTGGGAACATTGACCAAGAAACTGTAACATAACAATTTCATCATAATGATCTGAAGTTTTATTGTGCTTTATATTTTTCAGAATATTTTATGTGTCCTATTATTGTTTGCCCTATATGAAAACTTTTTTCAGTTAAATGAAGCTTGTTTATTTGCTTGTTTGTTTTCCAAAGAGATGGTTGAAATGCATTAAAGTGACCCTACTAAGGTCACAGTTGGTTACATACAAGTGAGAATCGATTTGAATTAAAATCTATTCACTTTCTTCTTGCAACTCTCATGCCATGGAATTAAGCATAATATATAAGGGTTGTGAAATGCATATATTTATGGAAATTAAAAAAATACAATATTGCCCTGGCTGGCATAGCTGAGTGGATTGAGCGCAGGCTGTGAACCAAAGCATCGCAGGTTCAATTCCCAGTCAGGGCACATGCCTGGGTTGCAGGCCACGGCCCCCAGCAACCACACACTGATGTTTCTCTCTCACTCTCTTTCTTCCTCCCTTCCCCCTCTAAAAGTAAATAAATAAAATCTTAAAAAATTAAAAAAATACAATATCATATTTTGATATGCCCTCATCTTCATGACACTCCTCCTGAGATTAACACTATAGGAAGTGTTTCATAAACGCAATTAAATGACTTGTGTATAGAATAGATAACTTTTTCCATAGGCTGGGCAGAAGGAAACCTGTTAGTCACTTCTGGAGAAACGATGAGACCAGCTCAAAGAAGCTTTGTGCCGTCTCTGAAGCCACATACACGGTAAACTCAGGGCTGGCACAGACACTAGTTCAGTGACTACAGCCGGCTATTTTTTTTAAGAACTCTACACATTAACCTCTTTAGTTGAAAACAAAGAAAAAATCCTACATAAATACAGTGAGAGGCTATTTAGAAAATATTACTGACAATATTATGCTTGTATACACTTTTTGTAACATTTTGGAAAAGTTTTAATATTTTCTGTTTCAATCCATGTGGTCAGCAGCCTTGCAATGAAACAATACTTTGCCCTTCCAGATAGGGAGCAGGACCAGAAACACGGCTTCTACTAGCAACAGCATTTGTTTTAGTAATTTGGGGATAAAATTTATTTAGTTTTCTCTGTGAATCTACCTGAATTGCTTTAGTCTCAATCATATGCTACAATGTTTATTTATACATTTTACACCTTTTCAATGTATATGGATATTTTCATTTAAAATGAAATGGCTCCATGAGATATGAATTGGATTTTAATGAATAAATAAGAAAAATATAAAGACATATTTAAGCCTCAGAGGCTAGGTAATTTAAAAGGCAAAATTATAACAGTGAAAGTGTTCCTGATTGCAAAGTAAAACTGCATTTCACAGTACTTTATCAAAACTCTACTTGCTGTAGATCAATGCTGATTTTTCAGTACATATTTTATTACTATATGTGTGTTTATGTAATCTTTATACTTCTTCTCTACTCAGTTTAATTAGTTACTCTGATATTTATGGGTAAGCATTATCAATCCAATACTAGTAATTGCAT
Organism: Phyllostomus hastatus; assembly: GCF_019186645.2. Lineage (NCBI taxonomy): Eukaryota > Metazoa > Chordata > Mammalia > Chiroptera > Phyllostomidae > Phyllostomus > Phyllostomus hastatus. The sequence goes on along the minus strand of NW_025334033.1, from coordinate 59,676,440 downwards.
AAACCATAAAATACTGTGACGTGTTTTCAGGGCCATAAAATTAATTGATGTAAAATAAAAACATTTGTGTGGCTTAGCAAGTATTTATTAATCTAAGTGAATCCAAGTAACTTCAGTTTTTCTCACCCCTTTTCCAATATGAATTTATTTTCCCATATGAAAATTGGCACAGGAGAAGCCACACCCTAATTTTTTCTTTATTAACCACAATAAATATAAATTTTCTATAGAGTATTTATAAGACTAATTGAAGTAGGAGAAAAATCTCTAAATTATTAGAAGGTATGTTTATACTTAGCTCTTAAAATTTAATTTCAAGATTTAACCTATTATTTTGAAAATAGAAAGTTACAATATTGGCTAATTTTTGCCTACTTATAGATGCCTGTGTGTATACACATGCATTTATATTAAAGCTTTTAAAATTTACGAAAGCCATTGCTATTGATATATAGGTGCATAAACAGAGACTAATACTATTTTTTGCATGCTTTTCTGCTTGATAGAACTAATATACTTTTCTAGTTCTTATCCACAATTTTAATTTATGGCTATAGATTTTCATTTCTTTCAATTTAATATGTTTCTCTTTCCAGATTGTGATCTTGGCTTCAATATTTTTGCAACTGCTACTTATTTACTAATTTCTCCCATTGCTTTATTGCTTATAAGACACCTGTTAATTTGTCCATTTTACTATTTTAAATGTTTTTTTACATTGAAAATAAGTAATTAAGAAGATGAGTTATTTTGCCACAATAAATTATAGATCACAACATGATATAATTTAAAACATTGCATTTGCTATTATTCTGACAGAATACAGATCATGGCATTTCTCAGTGATTTGGACTTGTTGCTTAATGATTCCCTACATGTAGAAAAGCAGGGGATACCTAATTATCAGTAAATCTATAATTGTTTGCATTTGTATTAACTGCTACAAAGAACAATTATTTAGGTCTGTGGGACATTCTTATATGTGTTAACCTTTCTATTGATGAGCTCTTTTTTTTTTTAAATCAAGGCAAACGAGTACAGTATTCTTTTGTCAATCTACTTAAACACCAGAAAATTTCCATCAGAAATATAGGTTAATTGTATAGTTAGACAAGTAAAGGAATTTTTGAATAGTATCTATCAACATTTTTTGCTTCTGTTATCCTTTGCCAAGAACCAGAAGTCAACTAACTTGATGCAGACCAGATTTTGTACTTTGGCGAAAAAAAAAAAAGAACAATCTAAATGTGATGAGATTGTTGATGCATTTGTAAATCTTTTATTTGTCAGCTGTTTAAACTGCTTTTATTTCCTCTGTATTTATAGGTAACCAAGTTAGCATGTTAAAATTAGTAACTCTAAAGTTGAAAATGTCTGTTATTTTTCATATATATGCATTTATTTATCCTTGGCATTTAATTGGTACCTTGTAATTCCCACAGCCTCCTATAAAGTGCAGGGGAAGACTCAGTAAACATTGAGACAATTACCAGGCAAATTGTGGGTCAAATATGCTAAAATATGAATTACTCTGGTGATTTCTATAACAGAACATCCAGTTTGGCCATTTTAAATACATTAAAAATTGGTAGGTAGAATTTAGGGTTTATCAGTTGAAAAGAAACACTCTTAGTGGTTCATTTGTCTGGATTCACCCTGAAATTCTTTTAGTCAAAGTAGTGAAGCGTATTTTACTTAAGAGGGTGTTCCTAACTTGGAAATTCCAGCTGGAGACACATTTGTTGCAGGGCAGTGTGCCAACCACAAGGGAGAACATTCCTAGACAAGCTATAATGGCATTCAAGAGCAAGGTTCCTAGCTTAAAGTTCAAGATGGAGGAGTAGGAAGATCCTGGGATCGCCTCCTCTAATTGACACCACAACTGCAATCACATATAAACTATCCCTGAGAACAACTGGAAGACTCGGAGAACAGATTATCTACAACCATGGATATAAAGACAAAGCTGTGTTGAGACAGGTAGGTGGGTCATCCTAGTCAGGAACCACCCTACCTTCCCCTCACCACTCAGGGACTCACAAGTTGGAGGGATATTACGCCTGTGGAGATCATCCCAAAGAGCAAAGAGTGAGGTGTCCAAGCCCCAGCAGGGGAAGCCTGCACCAGGAAGAGGAGCACTTACGACACCTGGCTTTGAAAATCAGTGGGGCTTGTCTAGGAGAGCCAAAGGGCTATAGGAAACACAGGTGCACTCTGCCTGAGTCCAGCACAGAGTCAGATGTTTGAAAAGCACCTAGGCCATAGTGAAGATGATACATTGACTAATTTTAGGGTGTGCTGGAGGGACAGAGAGGTGGTAGAACTTTCTTATGAGTCAGAGGGGCTGGCAGGCACCATTTTCCCCTTTTCATTACTCTCCTTCCACCTCATTGGTCTGACACTGGCAGGCTTGATTTCTGAGGTTCTCCATTAACCTTCCTAGCACTGTTCAGCCAGGCTGGCAACCCTCTGAAGTAACTCCTGCTCTGCCATACCCAGTGGCATCAGCACACAACAGTGTGTCTGCAACAGTGTGGCTGAGTCTTGCAGCCAGCCACACCAAAGGTTTACCCTGCACACCAGTGAGCCCGTGACAGGTGTGGCCAGGACTCACAGCCAGCAGGCTAGGGACCAGTCTCACCTGTCAGTATGTCCTTACAAGTTATGGTCTTATCACAATAGGAGACCACACTAGTCCACCAGGGAGCACCTCAATAACACCTGATTCTGGTGACAAGGATGATTCTACTACTGGACCCCACAGGACACTTTATAAATAAGACCATTTTGTCAAGACCAGGAGATGTAGATTACCTACCTAATACATGGAAACAAACTGGAAAACAAAAGAAAAAAAACCCAGAAAAAGAACTAAACAAGACTTAAGTAAGCTGTCTTTTAGGTAAGGAGTTCAAACTAATATTCATAAAGATGCTTATCAAACTCTGTAGACAAGTGAATAAATTCACTGAGAACTCCAAGAAAAAGATAAGAAATTATTTAAAAAGTTCTATCAGAACCGAAGAATATAACAACTGAAATGAAAAATACACTGGTGGGAATCAGCATCAGATAAGATGATGCAGAAGAATGGATCAGCAATTGATAAGATAGGAGAGTGGAAACCACCCAACTGGAAGATCAAAAAGTAAAGGAAAGAATTAAAAAGAATGTGGATACCATATGAGAACTTTTGGAATGACATCAAGTATACTAATATTAGAACCATAAGAGATCCAGAAGGAGAAGAGAAAGAGAAAGGGACAGAAGACCTATCTGAAGAAATAATAGCTGAAGACTTCCCCAATCTGGTAACGGAATAGACATTCAAGTCCAGGAAGCACAGAGAGTCCCAAACAAAATGAGTCCAAAAAGACATACACTGAGACCTATCATAATTAAATTGTTAAACATTAATGATAAAAAGAGACTCTTAAAAGCAGCAAGGGAAAAAAACAAGTAATTACATACAAGGGAATGCCCATTTGAATATCAGCCGAGTTTTTAGTAGAAACCTTGCAGGCTAGAAGGCAGAGACATAATATATTGAACACAATGAAAGGGAAAAACCTACAACCAAGAATACTCTACCAAGCAAGACCATCATTCAGAATTGAAGAAGAGATCAAGATTTTCCCAGAAAAGCCAAAGCCAAAGGAGTTCATCCTCATTAAACTGTCACTGTAAGAAATGTTAAAGGGAATTCTGTAAGTGAAAGAAAGGGCCAAAACTAGAAATAAAAATACATATGAGAGGAAAAATAACACAGTAGCAAAGACAAACATGTAATAAAAATTGTAGACTACCACTTATAAACCTAGTTAAAGTGGCAATAGGCACATACCTATCAACAATTACTTTACGTGTAAATTGATGAAGTGCTGTATTAAAAAAACATAGGATAACTGAAGGGATAAGAAGCAAAGCCCTTACCCATGCTGCCCACATGAAACTCTAGATTAAAAGACACACACAGGCTAAAAGTAAAGAATTGGAAAAGGACATTTCATTAAAATGGAAACAAAAAATAGCTGTGATAGCAATGCTTAAATCAGACAAAATAAATAAAATAAAGGCATCAACAAGATATAAAGAAGGACTCAACAATTCCACTTCTGGGTACTTATCTGAAGAAAATGAAACACTGATTTGAAAAGATACATGCACCCCTACGTTCACTGCAACATTATTTACAGTAGCCAAGATAGGGAAGCAACCTCGGTGTTCATCAATAAATGCATGGATAAAAGAGTGGCTATGTGTATGTATGTACATACACACATACACACACACTGGAATGTTAGCCAGGAAAAAGAACGAAATCCTGCCATGTGAAATAACATGGGTAGACCTAGATGGTATTATGTTAAGTAAAATAAGTCAGAGAAAGACAAATGCCATGCAATGTCACTTACGTGTGTAATCTAGAAAACGAAACTGTTGAACAACAAAACCAGCAGACTCAGAGATACAGAAAAACTGATAGTTGCCAAAGGGTTGGGTGATGGGGCCTGGGCAAAATGTGAAGGGGATTAAGAGGTATAAGCTTATAAGTATAACATAAATAAGTCACAAGGATGTAAATACAACATAGGGAGTACAGTCAATAATTTCACAGTAACTTTGTATGGTAGCGGATAGTGGACTTTTTTTTGGTGATCACTTTATAGGTCTGTAAAGGTAGAATTTCACTCAGTTGTACATCTGAAACTAATATAATACTGTATGTCAACTATACTTTAAGTAAAAAGAACTTTATATTCCAGAATAAAAAACAGAGCGTATTACCATCTAAAACATTTGGAAGATCAAATTATCAATTAAACAATTCCTACATGGAGAATGGTGAATGAGATAAGTGTAGAAGGATGCCCTTCTCCCAGTAAGTTGTTCTCTCTATCCAGCTTATGATCTTAATCGATTTGTAAAGCTCATACCAGATGTATCATTTACAGAACTCAGAAAAGGCATGCCTACCATGCTTAATATTATGGACCCATGTGAATCTTTCTGACTCTCCCAAAACACAATGTCTTTATCCAGAAAATGTAGACAACTAAGACCTCTAACAAAATATCCATCATCTAATGCTAAACTACATAGTAGAAAGGGAGTTTCTAATCTTACTCATCTGCAAGTTTTTCCTTATTGCTCTCATTTCCCCCAATTGTGTTATTCTACACACAGCCCAGCACAGGCCTTGGTGCAGGCCTTTCTCTCCAAATTTCCTGTAATTTACTGTCAGAGATATTCACTTGAAACCTGCTGTTTTCTTTCCTCAAGCACATGTCTGAAATGATATAGTCTAAAATTAAAGTGCCTTCCTTAATTTGTCAATTCTAGAAGTTCTCCTCTGGAAAGAGGTGCAGGAAGAGTGTGCCTATTCTGGTCTAAATTGCATGCATTAAACTCCCATGTATCACTGGAAGCATAACATATGAAAATCAGGACTCCCAGTGGAGGGACAATATATGGAACTCACTGGGTGGAATCCGTTTAATAATAGATGATACTTCCAATCTGATTCTTCTGTCTCCAGTTTGCTATCGTTCCTCTCTCGCTTTCTGCTAGGATTGTCTTCAAAACAGAAAAATGGTCATGCCAAACCCTAACTTAAAAACCAGTGGTAGTCCCCCAGTTTTACCAACCTGGTTCTATCCTAAAACAGAAACTTAAATGCCTACTCTGTATGTTCCACCTTCCTCTCTTCACTCTAAATGTTATTCAGAACTTTAAACTTTGAATTATTCATAATTCCCTGCGTGAATTGTTCTGGCTCCTTGTCTTTAGATGTATCCTTCCTCCTATCTGGAATTCCCCTGTACCATTTTCTTTGTCTAGCAACTCCTGTCTAATCAGGTAGTGTAGCCTGTGTAAGAATCAGGTCTGATATCACCTTTTCTGTGAAGGCTTGTTGGAACTTCCTACAGGTAGAATTCATCCCTCCCCAAGTATAATATGTCTATACTTTTGACATATTAACTATAAAAAAAAGACTTATGGTAACCTTTGGCAGATGTGCTTTTCAGCCCCAAGATTCTGAGCTTCAACGACAGTTTATTTAACAACAGATAATTTTAAGACATTAAGAAATGGTGATTATATCTAATTTGTCTCTGCGGATTAGAGGCGTTCAGTAGATATGTGCTCAGTGTATAGATGAAATCTCTGTTGTTTAATATGTGTTTTATGTTCATTAAACACATTCATGGAACACATAGCATCTGCTTTTTCATGTTCTCCTTGATGAAAATATAAATCTGAGCTACTCCCCACCACACAAAAGAAGAACGGAAGGGTCTGTGTCTTCCCCAACCTACTCTGGCTCTTCAGGTCTCTGAAGCCTGGGTTGTGTCTATGACCAGAGAATGAATTAAAACTAAATGGCCTCTCCTATAACTGAACTAATGACAAGCACCTTGCTTACACAGTATTCTAAACCACTACAGTTACGATATTTTTATGTATAAAAGATGTGAATGCATGTGAATTACAAAATGGGAATGTAATTTACCTTCTGTACTCAAGGAGAAGCGTTTGAATGGATAACATTTTGAGGGTAATTGAACCTTGGAAAACTGGATCCCAGCCAGTGAAGACTGAACATTGCTCCAACTATTACCTTTAACCTCACACTGTAATTTATTCTTGCCCTTTGCAGGATCTCCAAATACCACACAAACATTATATTTATGACAGCAAAGGCTACAGCTGACGTTCTCCAAACACTTGTACCATAGATCCTTCCACTCGCAGGAAAAAAATATATATAACTTTTCAAATCATGTTCCCTTGGACTGACTACAAAGACCTGATCACAGCTCCCTTGTCATTTTTCTTTTTTTGAAAAATATAACTTGAAACTACTTTTGAATTATGTGAGAGGAGACAGTGTATATTTTCTACTTTAAAAGCAATTTAAGGTGGAGTTCTCTGGCACAAGGCAATCCAAAAATAGCTGAAGCTTAAGAGTTGGAACTCCCCCTTGTCTGGTATATGTTGAATAGAGTTATTAGCAATCAGAGCTGTTTTCAAATGCTCGGTGCAAAATTGCAGAAGTGCTCAGGCGTATAAGTACTTTGCAGGCAATGAAAGTTTCAGATTGAGGGTACTGTTTGTTCAGTTAAAATGTTGAAGAGTGGTGAGCCATCAGGTGCCATTTCAATCATTTAAGTCCTTTCAAAATAAAAAAAAAAAGACAGAAATCAAATGTAAAAAGTGTGAAATAGGATATCTTGATATTTCATGTGGAGTATTATTTTATTACCTCACTTATAAATCATTAAAATGTACCATTTGGTATGGGAGGAAAATTAATATAATACTAAGATCAGAAACTTTGGATTTCAGAAGCACGTGGTTCAACTCCTGTCCTCAACATTTTTCTAATTACTGTGAACAAATTCCTTAACCTACCATGTTTACTTATCTATAAAAATATGTATGTTAATCATCATACCAAAATTGATGGAAGTGGTCCATCTTTGTATAGAATATTCTTCTACTCCAAAATTAATTCACAGCTTTTTGGAATATTAAGTGTTTTCCACATTAGAAATGAGATTCACAGGGAATATTAAAAATATTTGAGAAGATTTTTAAAGTTTCCATGTGTTTCATAAAGTAATAAATTAGTAGTAAGCCTTTGAATTTATATACTATATAGAGAAGTGATTCACTGCAAAATTCCATGCAGAATTCTTGCCAAAGTCTGAACCCAGAGACATATTAGCATAACTAATGTGGGTAGCACGGCACACATCTTTAAGATTCAATGAGTTCTTAAGGGGCAAGACAAAGTTACTCTATGCAAACATCAAGAAGGCTTTCACGTGGCAAATGGCATAAGAATAAAACATTAGAATTGAAAGTTCAGGTCATGTTTAAGAAAAGGAACTGTGATGGCATATCACTCTGAGAAAAGCTGAAGTTATATGCATACGATAAGAAAACTGATAGTTCATTATAACTAAAAGCACACATATATGCCTAGATGAAGGCAGCTAGACAGGTACTAGGTAAATGAATGGCTAATATGTAAATGAGTGAAAATAAATGAATTCCATAGATCTCTAATCAGAGAAGCTGCCAGAACAGTCTGTCAGTTTGGAAGACAAAGCTAAGGCTTTTCTTCTGGTGGCATACCTAAAAGAGATTAAGAAAATATACTTATAAATATCCTCAATCTATTTAAACCTTTATGGACAACATTGGGCAGAAGTTCTAAGAATGTTATTTTTTAATTAGGAAAAATAGAAATTGCAAAAATTTTCAATGTCACGATTTCTATGCAAAAACAGAATAGTTTAAAAATTAAAAATATGACATAGTGCTACTATTCAGTATGTTATGTCATAATTTAAAAGATGTTAAACTTGTTAAGACTTCTGTCCAATTATAAAGTGAACTTTGAACTTCACATTACCCTTGTGTCAGTGAAGGAAAAGAAAAATCACAGTGACTTCCCTGAGAAACACTTTGCATCACACACAGCACAGATGGCTAGCTGGGTACAAAGAAGACCTCCTCTTCTTCTTGGACCACAGATAGATCATATTCTCCACTAGCTCTTGCTCTTTTTTTTTCGGCCATTTGCCCGAGTTCTTGCCAATGAGACTGATGGGCACTGATTCTCAAACCAGATCAAAAGAAACGTCTTTGCTCTATGTTCCTTTTCCTATCTGTTCTGTTCGGTGTGGATGACTATAGGAAACCCAAAAATAAGACTTCGATGATAACTAAAGAGTAGGTAGAAAGGACCTGGAAAACTTAAGAGGGAGAACACTCAATCCCTGGATCACTTCTTGAAGGAGAGCTGCCCACCAACCGTAGACACTCATGCATGGACACCCACGTCCTCTACAGAGAATGTAAATTAAAGGTACCTCCTGGAGGAATAAACACCTGTCACTGTGAAAGTGTTCTATATTTCTAGTTTCTGTTACAGAAGTTTTTCACTGGGAATTCACACACTTGTACGTTGAAATACCTAACCAAACATGATTTAGACATTTTCATAATCTGGAACAATTTTCTTAAATATTTTTTTCCAGTCAAGTGCTTGTCTTTATTAAAGTCAACTATGGCTCAGGTTAATACAAGAGTTATCCACATCTTAGAAATTCAGACATATAGCCCATACTGCTTTGGTTTGGCTTCATAAATGTTATGTTAGTAAGAATCATTTACATTGTCAGTGTAGTCATAGTGTCTTGTGTCTTGCTTTTTTACCAAGTTATATTCCATTTGATAAGTATGGCGTGATTAGCCATACTTAATTCCATTTGATAAGGCTGACCCATTTTTGTGTTTATAAACATTTGGCTTATTATTCGTTTAGGGCCATTATGAACAAAGCTGCTTGTGAGCATTCTTGTACAAATCTTTTTGTGAATATGTGTTTCCTTTCTCCTGGGTAGATAATTAGAAGTGGAATTTCTGAATCATAGCAAAGGTATATTTGCAAGGTTTTCAGGAAAAAACTGCCAAACTTTTGTTTTAAATTTTGGTATAATATTCACTTATTTCCAATGATGTATGGGAGCTTCATTTGTTCCACGTCTTCATCAAAACTGTTTTCAATTGATTCATTACAGTGGGTGGAAAGTGGTATCTCTATTGTTTTAGTTATATTTTTTCTGATGATTAATGATTCTGATCACCTTCTAAAGTCCTTAAGGGTTATCTTGTCTGTGAAGTGTGTTTTCAAATTTTTGCCCACTTATTGTTCGTATGCTCTTTATCTTTTCATTGACTTGTAGGTGTTCTTTACAAAATTTAAATATAAGTTCTCCTTCAGAATGTGTATTGAATCTTTACAGATGGCCAATGGACATATGAAAAGATGCTCAGTGTCATTAACCATCAGAGAAATGCAAAATAAAACCACAATGAGATATCACCAGATCCCTGTCAGAATGGCTATCTTCAATAAATCAACAAACAACAAGTGCTGGAGAGGATGTGGAGAAAGGGGACCCTTTTGCATTGTTACTGGGAATGCAGACTGGTGCAGCCACTGTGGAAAGCAACATGGAGATAGTTCAAAAATCAAAAATGAAACTGTCTTATGACCCAGTGATTCCACTTCTGGGAATTATCTGAAGGAACCCAAAACATTAATCTGAAGGAACGTAAGCACCCCTACATTCATTGCAGCATGATTTACAATCACCAAGATATGGACACAGTCCAAATGTCCATCAGCAGATGAGTGGATAAAATAACTATGGGATATTTGCACTATGCAATATTTCTCAGCCATAAAAAAGAAGAAAATATTACCCTCTGTGACAACATGGATGGACCTGGAGTGCATTATGCTAAGTGATATACGCCAGTCAGAGAAAGATAAATACCATATGATTTTACTCATATGTGGAATCTAATGAACAAACTAAAGTAATAAGCAAAATAGAGACTGACTCATAGATAGAGAGCAGGATGACAGCTCTGGGTGAGGAGCAGTTACACCCCCCCACCCCCCAGGATGAAAGCATCAAGCAAAAAGGAGAAAGGAATTATGGGTGTGGACAACAGTGTGGTGATTGCTGTGGGGAGGGGTGGGTAAGGGGGATAAATGGTAATGGAAAAAATACCATAAAAAATAGTTATACTACAAAAGGAAAAAACTCATAATAAAACACTTTGATATAAAAGTAATGTTAATAAAATGCCTTAACAGCATCCTGTCTACCATCAGTAGCATCCATATGATTAATGTTTATTGAAAGTTACTGTATATTTATTAAATTGATTTGGCAGTATTATACTAAGAAGCAGTTTGCTAACTCTAGATTTATGAGGTGTATGTGCAGTCTTGAAAGCTGTAAAAGTTATGATTTTTAGAATGTCATTTCCTTTAATTCAATCAAAGTTTCTAACAGTCCTGAATAGTTAAGGATTGACTTACAAAATATCTAGAATTAAATTACCTTTAAAATAAATAAAACAAAATCACATACTGATATTTACATATTATCATTGAATGCCAGGTACCTGTTCTCATTAAATTACTGTTTTATTCTTAATATAGGCAATGAAGCTAATTTTTTATGGCTTTAACCAAAAAGGATAGAAAGAAAACATAAAATTCAAGGCACCTGACTCATGAAGTCATTACAGATACACAGTAAAATGAAGTCACTTTGCTAAGACTTCTTTAAAAAGAGGTGAAGTTACCATGATTGCTGTATCTTTGACAGCTGAAAATAAATATAATAAATTAAATATTTTATATCCACAAATAAATGCATTAGAGATATTCTAATTATTCCCCACAGTCTTATAAATTCCCCTAATGCAGGCTGTTTATGTTCCTCTATAAACAAACACCCCCCAGATACCTAGGTTTTCTACTTCAGCACACAGTTAGCTATAATCTTTTACATGCCATATTTGCACCTGAATTATTTTTTATTTACAAAGCTCAAGTCACATTTAAAATTCATTGGAAACTTGGAATTGCCTCTATCCTCTGGCCAGTGTCATTCAGTGGGTTGAGTGACGTCCCACAACCAAAATGTCACAGGTTTGATACCTGGTCAGGGCACATGCCTGTGTTGTAGGCCAGGTCCTTTGTTGGGGGAGTGTGGGAGGCAACCAATCCACGTTTCCCTCACATATCGATCTTTCTCTCCCACCTGTCCCCTCTCTCTAAAAAATAAACAAGTAAGTAAAATCGTTATAACATTTTATCTAAAGCTCATATTCATATAAAGATCAGTAAAGAGGTAATAATGCTTATATAAAAGATAAGATACACTTAGGCGGATCTTAATAAACCACCTTAGCTAGATTTATTTATTACAAACATTTTAAAATTGTAAGTTCAGAATAAATAAGCCTAATGATTTGAAGAAATCTCTACATAGAGCAAGAAAGAGTTAAGGTGCTTAATATGTGACCTTAACCTATGCAGTTTTATCACTGGTGACGGCAACTTTGAGATTCAAGTGGTGACAGAGAGAAGTAGAGCCATGGGGAGAAAAAAGTATTCTTATTTGAAACAAATCATCTTAGGTACAAATTCAGCTTAGTTTCTTCTTTTTATCAAATTTTTCTTAATGAATTGGGTTTTTTAAATCCACATTTTTCCATTTCTGCTGATCTTGGGAATGCATCTTTCTTCCCTGACCCATTACTAGGCATAGGATTCCTGAAAGTGTTTGAGTCCTTCTGGGTCTGTTTCATGGAGCGAACATATAATTTTTCTTCCAACCAGAACACATCTGAGAGTGAAAGGAAGGATTCTGAATAATTGCACTGAGATAATAAGCATAGTGGGCAAACTGGGCATCTGCTTACCTTCGACAGGCCCTTCCTTCCACCGCCCCCGCCCCCTCCCGCCATTCTCAGTGCCAGTGGGACACGGGCCTGTACTACAAAGTCATCCGGATCTCAGGAGACCTGCCTGGCAGTCACCAAGGTGTAGAGTTAACAGAAGACACTGGACTCAATGATAACTCAGTGGTGCACACAGATTCATTAACCATCTTCTTGTCTTCAGGTTCCTCACCTATCTGTAACTTTAACTCGTCTTGCATTCTCAGGGACATAAACATACCACTCTCCCATGTCTCCAGTTCTTCAATTGAAGTCTTTTTCCCCAAACGAGAGAAAGCAGGCATCAGCATGCTTCTGTTCCCTGGATTCTCTAACTAGATATGTCTCCTCAAACCTGGTGGTGTGTTTTAGGAAATGAATGGCGTCAGCCCTCCTTTCTCGGGTTTCTGACTAACCAGAGGTGTGTCCGTCTAAACAGAGCAGTCCCATGTGGGAACCTCTTAGCCACGTGTGTCTAAGCTTGAAATTGTCTAGTCAAAGCTGAGATAGAGTCTGAGGGTAATGCACATACTAGATTTTCAAGACTTGATGTGAAAAACAATATAAGTTCCCCAATAATTTTGTATTGATTATATTTCAAAGGGACATTGAATATGTTGGGTATATGTAAATAGACTACATCATTAAAATTCACTTTTATAAAACCTCTTTAATGAATACTAGAAAATGTTGAATTACACATGTGCTGTGCTTGTAGCTCACAGGAAGATCCTGTCGGACAGGTCTGGTAAAGATTCACTCTAGTTTGCCTCCTGGTGACATATTAGTCAGTGCTCTAAGTTTTTCTTTCACTGATACCTCCTTCCTTCGGATAACACTGCAGGAGACTGTGCTTCCCACTCCACGTGATTTCTTTTGCAGCCTATTAAAAAATAATTTCCATGCAATGCCAATATCCTTATAATCTAGAATCTTCTATAGTAAGATTCTTATACTAGTAAGACTTTTCTAGAACAAGGCCCGGCGCTTCCTCTGATTCTGTCTACAAACATGGTCAACAGATTTTCGGCAAAACCTAACACCCAACCCGGTCACCCGCACAATCTCTATTAGGAGAACAGATCATAAGGCAGGCAGACAGCAGTCTGTGGAATAAGGCTTTGTTTTTATATTAAGTTTGGAAATGTGTCACATTCAAACTTGATTGACATTAAACCACACAATTTTTTTTTCGTATTGAAATTGTAAAATGTGCAGTACACCCAAGACCCACTTCTTTGTATAGATCATATTAAATAAAAACTAGTCTCTTTAATTGTAGGATTTGTTTATTCCTCCTTAACTACTTCCCATTATCAGTGTCAAGAGAGTGGTATTTCTGTGTTCTAAAAGAATAGGACAGCTGTTCCTTATTACTGACTATAAGCACTTATAATTTCATACCTCATACTCTATATGTTATTTAACATATGGATTGTTATTTACATATAAGATGCAGAATATGAGATGTAACTAGGAGTATATATGTTTTATGTTTATGTGTGTATATATATGTATATTCCTTTCAATCTACTGTTGTCATTTCAAGTTATTCACTAAAAGCTACATTCACAGCATTGCATACTTCGGGGTGGCATTAATTGATGTAAAAATTATAAATTACCATTAGAGATAGTCTGACCGTTATTTAATGTAACATCTTTACTGAAAATATAACTGCATGCCTCTCACACTGTACACTCATAAGATTGAGAAAAAAATAGACCTCTGTCCTGACTTATAGATGAAAAACTGACTTTTGAATTTACTACTCATGACCAATAAATAAAATAATTTTGAAACTCTCTTAATTCTTCACTCTGCTTACATTAGTTTTTTGCTCAATTTAAATCATCTCAGGAAGTACAGTTACATAAACGTGGCTCAGAAGAAGATCACTGAAATTCATTCCTCCACAAGAAGGGGACTGGTCCAGAGACGGCTCTGAATAAATACCCAGAATTATCTTCTCCATGTAACTCTTTTTTCTTTACTTCACTGTCCCTAAGGAAGCTGAAAATATCATCTGGAAAATTGCTGATGGTTTGGTAGACGGAAAATCGCAAAATATGTTTTGAAGCCCAAACGCAGTGGAGGGAACAAAAAGATGCATATAAATGAGTCCATATGGAGACTTTGTTCACCTGCCCTTGAGAGCTGCATAACTCTCCCATGTGAATGGATTTCACGTGTTTATGTGTTAAGAAAATATTTAATAAGCAGGGTGATCTGGTGGGTATTTAGCATACATGTGAATTAAAAATGTATTAAACATCATTTAAGACCTAACAGCATAATATATGTGATTTGACCTATCTGAAATATTGACAGCACAAAATAAGGTGTCACATGCACAGTTCAAGGTGCTATACAATTTCAGGAAGCAGGTAAAAAAAGTAATGGGGTATCAGAACAGATTGTTTTTTCCTCTTTGTAACGGTAAATGAGAAGTGGGAACCTTGATGGACACCATAAAATGTCATCCGGCTTTTGCAAATACACCTGCAGAACCATAAAACAAAACTCTGTTTTTTGGCTTGCCAACTGAACATTTTTTAGTTTTTAAAGAATCGAAGTTTGTTTTGACAGCTACAGGTAACATACACAGAGTACCCGCAAAAGCCTTCTTTCCACGTGTTGGTTTTGTGTTAATGTTCTTACCACTGTGAAGTATCTGTTAATGAAGGGGGGAGTAAAACTTGAGCCAGCTCAGTAGATGATCTACAAACATGCGGTGCTGTTTTTTTACAAGCAACACCATGTACTTGCATAAACAGAAACACTTATTATCTGAACATTTTTCACGCCTTCAACTAATTCCCCACACTTCTCTTTAGAAACAACTTGGGGAGGGTAAGACATAGCAATTGCAGAAATGTCTCTTGATTCTGCTGTAATGAATAGTCACTTATAACTTTATGAAACCTCAACTGAATAGGGTGTGTTCGGGGAGGAGGCGAGGAGATGATAACTTGATGTAGCACGACAAGAAAGGAAACCAAATACAGGTTCTTCTGGCCTCCCCTTTGCACCCGTTGTTTTACATCGGGTATGCAAAACATTTGCACTGGAAACAGTCAGGTGTACTTCCCTCCTTTTCGCCTTGAATTCTCCCACCTCTACTGAATTCAGATCAGTGGGCAAGGGATTCTTTTTTTTTTAAAGATTTTATTTATTTATTTTGAGAGAGGGAAGGGAAGGAGAAAGAGAGAGAGAAAGAAACATCAATGTGCAGTTGCTGGGGGTCATGGCCTACAACCCAGGCATGTGCCCTGACTGGGAATCGAACCTGCAATACTTTGGTTCTCAGCCCACGTTCAGTCCACTGAGCTATGCCAGCCAGGGCAAGATTCTTCAAAAGCTGAACCATTCATAACCTTGAGGCCTCAAAATGGAGACACTTGATTAAACACAAAACAGGGGACATGTAGATAATTTCCTAATCTGTAGGTCACATTGTAAGATCAAACTGAAAACCAAACAGAATATTTGCAGGGTGCAGAACTATGGGATCTGCCGGTGAATTTGAACTATGACTGAGATTATTCTGCTGGAGTCAATTCTTTTCAGTATCATTTTGCAGTCAGTCTTTTAAAATGGGCTCAATTAATCCAAGCTCTAATAATATAAATTTTTAGAAGAAGAAAATACAAGTGAATTGCAAAGGAAAAAAAAATACATTTAACTATGAATTATACTTTGTATCACCAAAGAGAAAAACAGCAAATTAGAACTAAAAAATGTAGAGTGGATGTTAATATTAAGTTTTTTATTAATTTTTGTCACAGATACAAATGAACAAGAATACTACTCTTTGCTATTTTTTAAATGTTTTATCCTTACCCGAGGACATGCTTATTGATTCTAGAGAGAGGGGAAGGGAGGGAGAGAGAGCGTGAGAAAAATGTTGGTGTGAGAGAGAAACATCCATCAGTTGTCTCTCATACGTGCTCTACCTGGGAACCAAACCTGCAGCCCAGACACGTGCCCTGTGGCCTCTCAGTTTATGGAATGATTCTCCAACCAGCTGAGCCACACTTGCCAGGGCTTCTGTGCTATATTTTAACTTTCTCCTAGGCAACTCCTATTCTTGTGCTTGACTACTTAGGATGAAATCACTGATGGAATATGGTCATAAATGACATTGCTTTATAGGTCCTTCCTACTTTCATTAAGGAATTATTTCTTGTCAGAGATTAAATCTTTTCTTTTTTGTTTGTTTAAAGATTTTATTTATTTATTTTTAGAGGAAGTGGAAGGGAAGGAGAAAGAGAGGCAGAGAAACTTCAATGTATGGTTGCCTTGCACGTGCCCTATACGGGGCACCCAGCCTGCAACCCAGGCACGTGCCTTGACTGGGAATCAAACAGGCGACCTTTTGATTTGCAGGCTGGCACTCAACCACTGAGCCACACAAGCCAGGGCTAGAGGTTAAATATTGAAAAAGGTAATAAACTCTGGAATATAGCAATTAAAGTCCATTACATGGTTAAGATTTTATTAAATATAATACTAAATAATTTGGGAGAAAATCAGTTAAGTGCCTGTTTTCTTTCCTTAAATATGCATTTAATTCATTGAAGACAAAATAAAAATACTATGTTAAAAGACAGAGTAAAAGTGTGTGTGAGTGTGAAATGCTCATTTAAACATTATTAGCCTATTGCAGAAGCAGAGTTTAGACAAATTATCATTCCATTTTCTTTAAAAAGTGGCACAAATAATATAATCTCTTAATTACAAAGAACAGGTATGTATGTGTCTCACACAAGTGCTGTTCTATTTATGTTTAATTTGTGTTAATTACCTCAAACCCCTGTTGTGTACAGAAACAGATGAATTTTAATGCAAACTAAAATTAGTGAAAGCTCTATAACTTCACTGTATATCTCTGTTGAACAGGCAAACTAATATAATGAATGAGAAGTTAGAAAACCTGCTCTGTTCTGATTTTATCATTCATCTGTTAAAAGGCTGTAGTCAAATTTAATTGCCCACATGTACCCAGACTTTTGAAGTTAAAAAAAAAACAAAACACCAAAACTGGCCTATGTAATTTCAAAAAAATATTTGTCCCCTGTATCCTTTGTTCTACATGCCTTGTGAAATCCATACTTTGAACAAACCCTTGTGCATGCCTGCCATATTTTGACCATTTGTCTTTCTTGGTGGAAAGAGAACAACGGGAATTGGTCCGACAGCATCCCTGCTTTAATAGATGGAAACAAAGGAGAATCTACTGGGTAATGGTGTGACACTCTGCAAAAGGAGGTCTCTAGGGTTACTCAAGATTAGCTAATCAAGAAACAAAATACGAGGGGTGATACTTAGAGTGAGAGCTTAGTGATAAGAAAGAAGACCTGGGGGCAGGAATTCCCAGCAGAGAATTGACAGGTGCAAGAATTGAGAATTAAAGAGAAAATAAAAAAAGCAAAATCAACTTACTGGGCTTGAAACCCTGTGGACAAGAGGTGATGCTGAGGTTGCAGAGGCCATCAGAGGGCACATCTTACACTACTTTATAAATCAACACTCACTGGGTGGAGTTCGACCTTAAATTCCTGATAATGGTCCGGGTCAATTCACATGTTTAAAAGATCACCCTAGGTGCCAGGAGGAAATTAGTTCCATGATTATCTCACTTTGGTCTGCTATAACAGAATACCACAACCTGGGTGGCTTAAACTATATCTATAAACTATATATATATATATAGTTTCATATATTTTTTCACGATTCTAGAAGCTGAAAAGTCTGAGATTAGGGTGCTGTCATGATTGAGTTTTCATGAGGACCCTCTTTCCAGCTTGTTGGTGATCATCTTGTTGCCACCCCACCAAGCAGGGGGCAGGCAGACGGGGAGCGAGTCCTTTGGTGTCTTTTCTTATGAGGGCGCTAATTCTATTTAGGAGGCTCCCTGAGTTATCAGCTAATAACTTCCCAAAGGCTCCGCCTCCTAACACCATCACACTGGCAGTTTGAATGTCAACAGATGAATTTGGGAGCGTGGGCACAAATATTCAGTCTGTAACAGAGCCGGAGGAAGAGGAAAGAGTAATAGATCACGTAGGAAGTCAGGATACTGAGGAGAAAAGTGAAACCTTTTGGGGTGGTAGTGGAATAAATAGGTTCATTCAATCAACGTTTGGAATGAGGAATTGACAGAAATGCCTGTGATGGTTTGGCTTAGGGGTCAGGGAGAAATCAAGGGTAGACTCCCATCTTTCAGTCCTGGACAATTAAATTCAATGGTGGCATTTACCTTAATGGGTAAGAGTACAGGAGAGACAGGACATTGGAACCTTTGGAGGGTAGAACAATTGTGTTCTAAACCTATTCATTTAGAGACACTTTTAGACATCTAAGTGTAGATGGGTAAGTCAGGAGCAAGGAGTTTTGAGTTACTGATAGATGTTTGGGAATAACAGCTTATTAAGACATTTTAAAACTAAAGGACTAAATAATAACTATTCACTTGTAATAGATTTTCCATAAAGATGAGGGTGATATGAATGGCATAATGAGAAATTATGTAATTAGGTCTGGGTAGTTTAGAAGAGGCCAGCTTCCCTACACTGGTAGATATACTTCAGGCAAGACCCCGTGCTCATATTTTCTATGTTTTTTTAAAGATTTTATTTATTTATTTTTAGGTAGAGGAAAAGGGAAGGAGAAAGAGAGGGAGAGAAACATAAATTTGTGGTTTCCTCTCACACATCCGCCCCTGGGGACCAGGCCCACAACCCAAGCATGTACCCTGACTGGGAATCAAACTGGTGACCATTTGGTTCACAGACCTGCTCTCAATCCACTGAGCTACACCAGTCAGAACCTTGGTGCTCAGATTTTCATAGTCAGAAACTGGATATGTCTACACATTGAGAACCAACTCCTTTGTCATGGAAACATAAATCAATCAGTTCACATAAACTGAATTATACAGCCAAATTGTACTTTATTAGTAAGTATATGCTGGCTGCCACATATAGTTTTTAAGAAAAGGTAATGCTGTTTTCACAGTAGGAATTTCTACAGATGAGACTGAATCTTGCTTAGGACCCTTCTTATGCTAATCCTTTAAATGCCTCTGCTCTGATGCCAACTGTAGGAAATTTGAATTTCCTATGATGAAAAGAATGTGTTACCCATGCTAACAGAATTAGCTTGAAGTAGCCTTCCTCTCTCCAAGAATGGTTTAGCAATAGCACCACAAATACTTTGGTGAAGGTTTTCTGTCTGGAAGAACCTTTGAATTGTGCTTGAACAGATGTTACTGATATTCGCCTCTGCAAATCATGCTGGAAGGCTCCCGTTTTTCTGATTGCAACGTTCTTTTATCTGAATATATTAGTGCACTCAGTGAGCTCTCCTCAGTGTTTTGTCAATTCTATTATTTTAAATATATCTGTACACAACTAAATGCACATCAATTTAATAACTGAGCTCCCGTAAGGACAGAAAAATTTTATTTCTACCCTTCTTTGTTCTTCAGTGGTCTAATAATCAAATTGACACAGAACAGATCCATAGGAGAAAAAATTAATTACTTATTTATGGGGGGCCCATAGAAACATGAAGCCCAAGGGCGAGTTGGGCAGTTAAGGTATACGCCCCCCTGAAGCTGGGAATGGGAAAGGTGACCAGGGCTTCAAAGGGGAGGATGGTAACTCACAGTACAATGAGAAGAACAGACCTTTGGTAATTAGGTTTTTGCCTTGCCAGATAAGTAGGTAATTCAGTAAAAGTTATCTATGGTAATGGCTCTTCTTCTCTGAGCCAGGCGTCCTATTTTTTTTTTGTAGGTAGTTATGGGAGAGTAAATGTCTCTTGTGAGTCTGCTGTGTTTTGGTTACCTTCAGCTCAAAATAATGCACATGCCAAAGTAGCATCTTTCAGATTCAAGTATGATGCTTTCCTTCACTGCTGAGTAGCAACGCTGTATCTCTTAGGTGCCAGCTCTTGCGGGAAACCCATTGGTGCCATGAAGATCACAGAGCGCTATAAAAACTTTCAGCAGTGCTTACTAGGCTGTGCGTTTTGAAACAAACACAAAGACTAACATTTTTCCACAATATTAATGATTAATGGAAGAAAAATGAAATATATTCATGATAAATTTGAATTATTTATATATTCAATTAGCCATATTTTCCCCAACCCCAATATGTCAGGGAAACTACACTTTTATGGTAGTTTATTTAACTTTTGAATTGAGATGACCTTATTTAAAAGTGTGTTTATGCCAACCTGAGAATTCAGAAGAAACTGTTTAAAGAGAATTGCAATTCATCTCGCAATTTGCAGATTACCTCTGAGGCTCGAAGGAGTCCGGCCATGTGTGAAATTCCCTGGTTAGTAAATATGAAGTCAGGATTTACAAACTGCTATCTCCACACACTCAATCTGTTAATATTGATAGCCTGGATGTTTCTGATAAGCTGAAGTGGCTGTCACTTGCTTCATTGCTCACTTCTGCTTCAAGGGTCTATTTTATGAGACCCTTACAATGCCACTCTGGTCTTCTTTCTTTTATTCTCTCTGTCTTTCTTTCCTGTTCATAGTTTTCTCTGCCAAGAAACATAAGGCGAATTTTATAAAGCAAGGCCAGAATTTTCCTCTGAAACATGACTATGTGCTTCTACAAAAGCTTTCTTCTTTTTTACTTAGAGAATGATTCTGCACCTCAGATACAGTTTTCTGCATTTTGATGAAGTCTCCCATCAAGAGTTTCCCACTATGGTCAAGTCCCATTATTCTTTCTGAAAGTCCTCTTGTTTTTTGACCTCTTGGTGTATAGCAGAGAAATTTCTGACATGGTAATTAAAACTTCTCAAAACCATTATGGTAGGAAAATCCTTTATGAAGCAGAGAAAACGCTACATGTTCACCAACTCCTGAGTATCACCAGCCAACTAGAGAATAGGCCCCAGCCATTTTTGTGTGAAATGACCCCACGCTTACTTGACGACTGATTATTTAAACATTCATCAATACAATATGCAGTTCCCTGTTTAGAAATCAGTCGTGGGCAGAGCAACATGAGCTAACTGACTGCTAAGTACATAAAAGTTCAAGGAGAACTAAGTCAGTAATAAAATTCTTCGTTCCATCATCCATTCCTTCATTAAGTTACACAGTATGCTGTGTTATCACTGTATAATGTTCTTGTCTACAGAATGAGCTTGAGCTAGCTGTTGCCAAAAACCTCTTGCTCCAGTTCCTGCGAGTCTATTTTTTGCCGTGGATAGGTTGTAAATGATCTTTTCCAGAAATTACTTACTGAAACTTCAAATGTAGACTGGGAATCTCTTTCTTCTTTCTTTTCCCATGGTACCTTGCATATAGCCCTGTCACGTCTATTGCCACGCAGTATCGTAATTATCCATTCGTTTGTAAAATGCTGCCATCAACCTGTGAGGTCACTGAGACCAGAGATTTTGAAGACTAACGCATAAAGACATAATGCTTTTGGAAAAATATTCTCTTAGTGATTATACATGCAGTAAGAGTTGAGCTTCTAAACACAATTTGCATCAGAATTACAGATAATTCTATTTTGACCAGATTTCTCTCTTCTGTGAAACAGCTGTCATGTCCTACAAGACTACAAGACCTTTACCAAAAGCAGATGTTGTGAAGCTGGGCGAGGCCATTGTTCAGAGGTGTGGAATGTCCAAAACTCTGTCGCTTGCTGGCAACTGAGACCATGTGTCTGATATCTTGATTCGGAGACATGGACTCTTTTCAGCAGGGATGTATTATAAATAGTTTATTTAAATCTCAAAGCTACAAAGGATATTTAAACTTATATCTAGGTCCAACAAGAATAACTACCAGTGCTATTAGTCTAGTTTTGGTTTTGATCAGATTGGCAAACAGTTTATATTAGATCATATTAACCTTTATTTAACATTATAACAACCATTTAATAGGTTTCTTGTGCATTTCATATATTTTTGTGGTAAAGTATGTTAAGTTTGGGGATGATACTATTATTGTTTTCAAGTCAAACCTGAAGCCATACTTTAAAATGTTAAATGAGTCCAAAGTAGCCTAATTAAAAAGAATAGTACAGTTTTACTAATGACTAAATGGTAGTGAAAAATATAATTTCATATACAATGCTGTCAAAGTAATACTTTCTAATTACATTTGAGGAAATACCAGATTCGGGGAGAACATTCCCAGTTTTGTCTATATATAGACAGAAATAAATATTTCATTATATAAACAGTCTATTACAACAAAGGAGCAGATGAGTAGAGTAATCATCATAATAACGCAGAAAATCCTGACAAAAGACAACTGAATTTCAAGCTAGTGACATGATAGGAGCAAACCCACCCAATCAGAGTCAGCGGCAGTGCCCATAGCTCATTGAAACATCTTACAACTGAAGACACAGACAGTGTGTGAAGGCTGCACGGCTCAGCAAGTGAAGGAGGAAGGACCCACCGACACACCTCCCTGAGAAAGAACAATGTCAGGAGATTTTTTGAGGCTGTAGAGAAACTTGGAGATGTATCATGCAATGCATTAGGAGATAAAAATAAATTGTTAAGAAAATGGATTAATCATTTTGTTACCTCTTTTTGCCTTTTCTGAAGAGTACTGTTTTCTTCTATCTCCCTACCTTTTTGCTTCTTTTCCTCTTATTTCCTACACTGATCCTGTGCCCATTTTCATCACAGAAATCCTTGAATTCAGAGTACTATGGTTATCTTCTGAAATCTGTGATTCCAAACTTCTCAAATTGATATTCTTTTTTTATAAGACAATAAATGGTGTGTACTATGAGCATTTGAACAAATCATAACATGTGATTCACTTCCCTTTCACGCCAAAAGTCTTAAATGTATCCAAACAATGGATCTTGAAATGGAAATCTTATCAGGGAGAAAATTTCCTAAATCCATTTCTACCTTCAACTATTTAGTTGAACTCTGTTCAATGGCATTGATTAGGAAAAAAATACAGCCTCCAGAGTAATATTATAAATCTAGAACTCAATAGCATGCAATATTTTTGAACATTTACATAAAATGTTTTGAATTATTTTGTTCCATTGTAGAATTTTGCCCAAAACCTGAGACTGTCTTTCCAAAAGTATTCAAATTCTAAGCAACACAGTAGAAATATATGTTTCTGGCACTGGCTGGAGTAGCTCAGTGGATTGAGCGTGGGCTGTGAACCAAATCATCACAGGTTTGATTTCCAGTCAGGGCACATGCCTGGGTTGCAGGCCACGGCCCCCAGCAACCGCACATTGATGTTTCTCTCTCTCTCTTTTTCTTCCTCCCTTCCCTCTCTAAAAATAAATGAATAAAAAAATTTTTAAAAAATCTTTATTAAAATAATAATAATAAACTACATTCTCTTTAAAAACAAGAAATACATGTTTCTTATTAACAAAGGAATAAATGTGAATGGATTTTTTCAAAGGCATATCTAAACTTATTTCTCTTCTACCTTAAACCATTTACCTTTACCATTATGCAGAAGATTAATTCCAAACTCTTGTATAACCTACCAGGCTCTCTATGTTTCAGTCTGTCTACTTTCATAATAATACTTCATTTTTCTTTTTTCCTATAATCAGACCTTCCTTTGTAAAGACAGCTGCAACCAATGTGTATTTTAGCCTGATAAGAAAGGTTAGGTGCTAACATCAATACTCAGTGTAAGCCAAGTCAAAAGTCAAGTGTCAGTATCATGGATAGAATAATTTTCTAGTTGACTAAAAGAAAGCTGAAATTTTATCACAATTAATTATAATAGTTGCATCAAAATGTTAAGTACATAAATATTAAATGTCTCCTGTAGTCACTGTGCTACACACTTGCGATATTAAGTAGACTTTCGGTTCACTTTGAGGTTGGAGCAAGAGTCAGATCTTATTTTGACTTCTCCATCATAAGGTATTAATGATGATTGTGGCCAAGCTATAAAACCACCTTTCTCTGGGAGAGGACTAACAAAGGTAGAGATTTATCGCTCATTCTGCTTCTAGACTGGAAGGCATGATTGATGATGTTGAGACTTTTCATTGACGTGGTCCTAAAATGAAGCTTAGCCACTGTGTGACAAAACACCTTTTAATAATTTTCAGGTGCATTCCGAATATGATTATCTTCATCCAGCTTTTCTTATCTTGTTTTAATGTCCAGTTTTTTTTTTAAAATATTGATTTGAGAAAGAGCACGAGAGAGATCAATTTATGTTATTCAACTTATTTATGCATCTGTTGATTAATTCTTGTATTGCCGTGACCAGAGATCAAACCCACAGCCTTGGTGCATCAGAATGATGCTTAAATAACTAAGCTACCTACCCAGGGCTTGTTTAAAGTCTATTTTTTTTAAACAAGTTCCAGTGATTCCTACAAAAGTTTAAGGAAAACGATTCTGATACAATGGGTTAGAAGTATGACAATGGAGGTAGTTAATTTAAAAACAAACAAACAGTGCATTAAGGTTCTACCTGCCTCTGCATTCACACCATGTACATGTATTACAGGATCTTTGCAACAGATTGATAGCAGCAGCTTTTGGACAGAAATCGAGGAAAACATACACTCTAAAATTATATCCATCCTGGTTACTTGAAAGAAACTACTTGATTTTTAATTAACCATTAGCAATAAGTAATATCAAGAGCTGGAAATACAATTTACAACATACAATTTACATCCAAGAATTCTCTTCAACAACAAAGACAAATTTGCTCTCCATTCCTTTTGAAAAACCTTGTGTGAGAATAGAACAATCACAAACCAATCTCTCCTGAATGTCATACAGTTCTTTAGCTATAGAAAAAAAATAACATTGAAAGTAGTCACTCAGCTTTCCACTTTGGTCATTAATTCTGTTACATATAAGCTGTTCTATAAATATTTTTCTGAATTCTCAGTTGAAGAATATGCACAAAATGTTGTGTGCTAGTGATCACTAAATCATTCATAGCCAGTAACAATTACATGGCACTTTCGTATTGATTTTCCATTGTAAAAATACTCCTTTCATTTGAATCACTCTCTTGTTGGCTCTAGGAAATTCAATAGTTAGTTATCTCGCAGCAAGTAATAAAGCAGGAAGAAAGTTGAATTCACTTGTAGTCTGTTCCAGCTGCTATAACAAACACCACAGAGTGGATGGCTTAAACAAGAGCTATTTATTTCTCGCAGTTCTGCAGACTGGGGAGCCAAGGTCAGGAGCTGGTTGATTAAGTTCCTCATGAAACCCTCTTTATGGTTTGCAGATAGCTGCCTCTCACTTTAATCTCACATGGCAGAGAGATTGAACTCTCTTTCTCTTCTTACAAGGACACTAATTCTATCATGGGGAGGCCATCCTGGAAACCTCATCTAAATCTAATTAACTCCACAGCCCCAACTTCTTGATATTATTCCCTAGGGTTTAGAGTGTCAACAGGTGGATTTGGAGGGGGGGCTGGTGCACAAATAGGAAGTCCATGACATTCCGCCCCAGATTCCTAAAATTTGCATTGGTCTCACATGTGAAATATATTAATTTCATCCCAGTCATCCCCCAGATCTTAACTCATTCTAGTATCAGCTTTAAAGTCTTAAGTCTCATCTAAATGTCATCTAAGTTAGGTGTGGGTGATACTTGAAGTAGGATTCATTCTGAGGAAAAATTTCTCTTCAGCTATAAACCTGTGAAACCAAACAAGTATGAGTTATAAGATACAATAGTGGATGAACATAAGACAGGCATTTCGTTACAAAAGGAGAAATAGGAGAAAAAGGAAAAGTGACAAGTCTGAAACAGGTCTGAATCATAGCAAAGCAAATCTTGTGAAATCTTCCATCTCAGAATAATCCTCTTTGGATCTATGGCACGCCCTTTAGGTCCCCTGAAGTGGCAACGTCACTTCAATAGCTTGCTGGACCATTACCAACCTTCTGCAGGTATCCTGGTCCATATGGGGCCTCTGCTGGGTGGGGGACATGTCCTCAGGACTCCGGTGTGGAGATCAAACCCCAATGGCTCCAAGCATCCTTGGATTTCCACAGCTTCTATTGAAGGCTGCCTGGTTTATTGAAACTTTGGTGGCGGTCCTAATGATTTCTAAATTGCCTTTGAGCCATTTTTCAGTTTTCTTGAAGAATAGTGCAAGTTTGCAAATAGATGGCTTTATAATACTGCTCTGTAAAATTTAAGAAATCTGAAAGCTTCCTTTATTTCATCCCATCCTCTTTGCCTTCAGTTCAAAATGATAGTTTTCCTGCTGGGGTGGCTGATTAACTCCATGGTAACACTCATGGTTGCTGGACCACACTCCTACTGCTCTATTCAGGATGCACTTTCTCACTTTTTACCATATGGATCAGCAGAGAATCCTCTAAATATTTAAGTTCTGATTTCTTTTCCCAACCAATTTCTTCTTCCCTTCATTGCTCTCTTGCATTTTACTATAAGCAGTCAGGTGGAACAAAGCCATTCCTTCAATGCTTTGTGTGGAAATCACAACTAAATATTTTATTGTTCACAAGTTCTACCTTTCCCAAAATACTAGGCACAAACACAATTCAGCCAAGTTCTTGTCATTTTTTATATATATATTTTAAGTTTCATTTATTTATTTTTAGAGATCGGGTAAGGGAGGTAGAAAGAGTCAGAGAAAAATTGGTGTATAATAGAAACATCGGTGTATGAGAGAAACATCATTTGCTTGCCTCTCACATGCCCCCAAATGGGGACTTGGCCCACAACCCAGGTTTGTGCCCTGACTGGGAATCAAACTGGCGATGTTTGGTGTGTAGGTCGATGCCCCAGCTACTGAGCTACATCAGTCAGGGTGTTCTTATCATTTCATAACAAAGAGTACCTTTAACTTGTTGTCCAATAACATGTCTCTCATTTCTGCCTGAGACATCAGGATGGTTAAGACCATGTGATTATTCCTCACATGATTATTTATGTTAGGTATCGCACCCTCTGAAACTGAAGCTTTCTTTGTACCTCTCCTTTTTTCATTCTGAGTCTTCACCAGAATTCCCTTTAAAATTCCCTTCAGAGTAACATCGGGTATTTCTTTTTTTAAGATTTATTTATTTATTTTTAAAGAGAGGAGAAGGGAGGGAGAATGACAAGGAGCGAAACATCAATGTGTGATTGTTTCTTTTACGTTCCCAACTGGGGACCTGGTCCCACAACCCAGGCATGTGCCCTGACTGGGAATTGAACTGGAGACTCTTTGATTCGCTAGCTGGCACTCAGTCTACTGGGCCACACCAGCCAGGGCCAGTATCAGTTATTTCCAGCATGGGCTTCAAAACCTTTTCCACATTGACCCATTACCTGGTTCCAAAGGTTCCACATTTCTGGCATTAATCAGAACAGCACCCTGCTTCCCAGTACCAATCTGTCTTGGTTAGCTCTATCTGCTGTAGCAAAACACTATCAATTGGGTGCCCTAAACAACAGAAAGGCTTTTTTCTTTTTTGCAGTTTTGCAGGCTGGGAAGTTCAAGATGGAGGTGCCAGCTGACTCTATTCCTAATTCTGGGTTTGCAGATAGCCATCTTTTCCTTGTACATTTACATCAGGAAGATAACAAGTATATTTTTTTCTCTTTTTATAATAACACTAAACTTATCGTGGAGTTCTACGCTCATCTAAACCTAATCACCTCCCAGAGACCTCACCTCCTAATACCATCACATTGAGGTTAGGGTTTCAACACATAAATTTGGAAAGGAAACCCACGTGTAGTCCATAACATCATTAGACCACAAAGCTCTCAAGCTAAGAAAACACCTTTGTTTTCTATGCCTGTATAAATATTTGATAACGTTATAAAGAGGTAGTGTATTTTAAAACATCACCATTTTATGCACAAGAGGAAAATATAGCAAGTGTATTGAGTATTGTTTCCAGGTCAAGAACTTAAGAAATAAGTGTGTTTCCTCATCCCCAACCATGTGCCCTCTCTCCTTTCTCCAACTAAGAGCAGATAATCACATGTCTCTAGGGAAACAGGAAAGATGACATAAGGAAAGTCTAGGCAACGGAACTACCATGTAGACTTGAGCCATCAGCAAAGAAGGCCACCTGGAACCTGTACATGAACAAGAAATGCACTTTAATTGCAACTGGGGTGCCACTGCCTATTTTTAGTGACTTTGTAACACATTTATATGCTAAGCACACCTTTCTCTTTCTATTCTTATGTATATAGATATATACACACATACATACATATATATTTGCATTTTATAATGTTTTTATGTTCTGTATCCTTTAAGTCTGGCTAAAATATGATCTATATTAAATGTTAGATTTGATATTGGAGTTCTTGTAAAAGTTTTAGGTGACAACATTGATAAAGTGTTAATTCATCCTCTTAGTATAGAAAGAATTCTTCATTATTTTCCTTAAAAATTCTTGAAGTCACTGTTTTTAAATAACTAAATAGTTAAAGGTTACATTTAATGGTACAAATGCAAAAATAATAAACACATGGGGATCAGCATTTTGATACAGCCTAATCTCCATCAATCTTTGCTATAATTTAAAATTATTTAAACATAATTAACAACAAAAATATATTTATCTTCCAAAAGTCATTGTGTTTGGGCGTAACTTCTCAGTATTTATAATATTTATCAATCTATCTAGTCAGTTACATTTGTAGTTAATCTACAATATTCCATTGTGGAAGCACTTAATTTTTAAAATGATAAAAACATATTTATATTTCAAATCATATCATTTTGGTCAAAATTGTTCCTAAAGAGAACTCCTAGTTATACACAAAATATAAATATATATATTTGAATATGACCATTTAGATATTAACTCTAAACCAAGTGTATTGTTTGGATTGTATTACTGATGTTCTTAGTCTGATTATTATGAACTGAGACATGACAATCAAAGCATTATTAACCATTTACAAGTTCAGGTATGACAGAAAGGACATCGATGTGAGTATTTCAGAGTTTCTGGGTCCAAAGCCCCAAGCCAACAGTGAGCGACAAATTTTTGCCAAACACTAAAGGCAGAGCTGAACACTGGCACATTATTACTGCTTCCATAACATTTCGTATTTCACACCTCACTAGCTTCGCACGTATTGCTCCCTCTCTCTTCATTTACCTCGCCATTACCTCGTCTGTCTGATAAACCTGTCCTTCCAAGTCCAGTGGAAGCCTTTTCTCTTTGCAGGGTATCGACTTTGAACATGATTTTCTCAACCTTTCAACCTATATAATCCTGTGTGTTACACTCAATGTTTTAATTGCATGTGTATATCATATAAGAAGTCAGTAAATGCTTTTTAAATAATACCGAAATAGTCTATTTATGAGATTTGAATATAATGAATTTCAGGAAAAAAACTATTTGCAGGCTTCTGGTGAAAGAGGGAAGAATATGCCCATGTATTATTTTACTAGTTGACAATGAAATGTCTGACTGTGTGCTAACTAATGTACCACCACGAGGGGAACTTGATCGCTTTGGGGAGGCGTGGGAATGATAGGTTCATTGGCGATCAGAAGCATGTACTGGGTTTCCGGAAAGCGGGAAGTGTGAGGCAGAATATCCACAGACAAAAGACAGCTCGGGAAGCCCTGCAGCATGGGGGAGATCCCTGTGGTGGAGATGAGGGTGCTTCCCCAGCCTTGCCTTTCAGCAGCGGAAGTGGCTGCTGAGAAGAGTGGGCGTCGGTGTTTGCACGCAAAGCACAGACATTCCCGGAGACGCTGATGGGAGCTCAGTTCGGGCACCAGTCCTCCTGCTGAGTTTCCCTTAACTCCGCCTTTGAGAGTCCTGATAACCTGGGACGTGGACCGACGACAATAAACAGAACTAAATCTTTGATCTCCCTTACCAGCTGGGACTCTGCGGTCGCTTTGCCTCATTCCAGCATTTGGAAGAAGCCTTAGCTGTTTTCTATCCTCACAAGCTTCAGTGATTTTTTTTTTCCTTTCAATTTTATTTTGTATTGGTTTTGTTATCAGCAGAAAATATAGTTCTTGGCAGTGTCAACAGGAAAAGGATTTCCTGAGACCCACATTGGATGATAGAAGTCTGTGGTCTACTTTACTGATGATGTAAAATTAGGGGGGTTCCCCACTTGACTTCCTAAGGTCTCATCTCTGTGTGTCCCACCATGGTAGGAGTCTAATCTTATTCTCAGCAAGGCTAAGACGAAATTCAGTGTCCAGAGTTTCTGCTTCATGTGAAATTCCAGTCCAGCCCAGCATACAGCTAGCTTAGTATGTGTTTCCACCAGCAGTCCATAGCCGTGCTGTGGTATTAAGGCCCCTCCCTGGAGCCCATGTGTGGAGTCCCCATGTCCATAGGCTGTGTGGTTGCTAAGGGCACATGGCTATGGAGAAAGGGCATTCAAATGTACAGTAAGAGTGCAGGTTATGAGAGAGAGAGAGAGAGAGAGAGAGAGAGAGGGATATTAGTCCTTTCGGAGCCCACCCCATTCATTGCAGAACACACAAACAAATGGGGAGAGTGCAACACTGGGTGGGACAGAGAGAGAGAGAGAGTTGCTTTGTTTTCCCAGGATTATATTAGCTTGTATTGGTGATGGACCAGGTACTTTTCCAAAATGACCAACCAATTTTTAGGCTTTCAGGGCTTTGGATGGACCCACATCCCCTGGTTAGATTGGCAGGGTTCTGTGGTCTAGCACCTCCCCTTGCAAACCAACTCCCTCCCCCTGCCTCCACACACAATGATCTAGCACCAGAGAGGAGAAGGGAGGAATGTTAATCCCCTTGACAGAGCACTGTATTATATCCCCTGGGGTATGGAGTTGTAGCTTCTTGATGAAGCAAACAGGCTCATGCCTCCCAGTTTATTAATGTCAATGTCTAACTCCCTTTGCTTCCCCTTTCCCATCAATAATTAGCTGAACACTGTTGATAACAATTTCCAGTGTACAACTTAGTGTTTAGACAATCATATGTTTTACATAGAGCTCCCATAGATATTTCTAGTATCCAACTGGCACCATACATATTTAATGCAATACTATTGACTATATTCCCTCTTCCTTACATCCTTGTCGTTATTTTGCAATTACCAATTTGTAATTCTTAATCCCTTCACTCCTTTCTTGACAGCCATTAATTTCCACCCAGGAACAGTTCTGCTGGGCAACTATCTCTCCTATTAATTAGAAAGCCCAGCTAGGGAAATGGTCTTGACTATATAGTAGCAGGTGATAGCTAAGGTTAGTGTAACCAGCCAGGGCTCTTATAGTTAAATACAAAAGGACATCCAAGTTGCAACACCTGTTTCAAGATCAAGACTAGGAAATAGGACAACAGAACACACAGGAAAACAGGAAGGGAAGGTGGGAGCTAGAAAATCAAAATACATTGTGATCAATTCTTTCAGAGGAATATATGAAACCAGTAAAACAAAAGTTGAAAATAAGAAAGAACAGCAACTTTAGAGATGAAAAAGTAGTCTGCTTGGCAAAATTACAAAAATAAAATTGATATACTAAAACTACCATAGAGGAACTCTTTGGAAATTTGAAAGGAGCAATACAGTAGTTTAAGTCCTAGTCCTGGTGTTGCTGGTGGAAATCAGACTTTTCCACGAGATCACAGGGAAAGCATTTCAAGGAGCCATGCATGGGAGATTGCAGTGTGGCAAAATGGTTTATTAGGGTGGAAATCTGCCCCTAGGTTTCCGATGTCCCATCTCCCTCCATCTCACCCTGGGGAAAGTGGAACTGTGTCCTCAGCAAGGCCAAAACAGAAGCCAGTGTCCAGGGTTTCTGCTTAGTTCTTTGGGGCCCATGTGGTCTGCTGCAGGCCCTGGTGGTTCCTAGACCTACATAGTCACATGCTCCTGGGTGAGAGACCATGAAAATAAATAGGGCAAGTACTCATCATGAGCATATGAGAGGTAAAGAGAGACAGAGAACACTTCTTTGTTCCCCTGAGATTACATATTTTAAGCTTGTAAAGGACCAGATGCTTTTACAAAATAGCCAATCAACTCCCAAACTTTTAAGGGTGTTTGATAGGTCCACACCCCCTAGTTAGACTGGCAGACTATGGTCAAGCACTTTCCCCTGTGCCCCCTAAAAACCCAGTACTGGAGAGGGCAGACTGTCATTCCCCTTGGTGAAGAAGTGCTGTAATTCCCTGCAGTGTATAAAGCTCTTGTTTCCTGGTGAAGCTCACAGACTCATGCTCCCCAGTTTATTAAACTCAATGCCTGATTCCCTTTGGTCCCATTCTTAGTAATGATTGCTAACTACCTATGGTAACAATAGGAGTTTCAAAAGGTGAGGAAAAAATAAAGGTAAGGCAATAATCAAGAGAGTAAAAAATAAAATCTTATAAGCGCTGAAGTGAGTCAAAACATCATCAGATACAAAGAACTTGTTGAAGAGCAGCAAATCGAGAGAATTCAGACAGACCTGTACACATGGGAGAGCTCTATGAACTGACACTATC
Source organism: Phyllostomus hastatus (assembly GCF_019186645.2). Taxonomy (NCBI): domain Eukaryota; kingdom Metazoa; phylum Chordata; class Mammalia; order Chiroptera; family Phyllostomidae; genus Phyllostomus; species Phyllostomus hastatus. The sequence goes on along the minus strand of NW_025334033.1, from coordinate 59,643,653 downwards.
TAGAATGAAAACTTGAAGAAAAACATTAAGACAGTTTACTTACAAAAAAAGTGAATATAATGGAATCATGTATTATGTCATGAAAATGGACACTAGAAGAAACTGGAAACAGGAAATAAATTTAAGCAAAGGGAGTAGTCACTTTTGAAGATAAAGATTTTTAGGTAGGGATAAACCAAAAATGCTACTTGTAAAAAATATCATTTGGTGGGAAAAAATAGTCTTGAGCTTCATTGATAGAAAGCAAAACAACTACAGAATTACAAAAATGAAAGAGCAAGAAATCAATTAAAGAACCTACTTGAGGTTCTCTAGTTATGCATCCTAATTCAAAAAAGCTAATTTCATGCAGTAGATAGTATAATTGCAATGACAGAGATTCTTAATAATAAGCTAAGGACAAAGGCTGAGAAGAAAAACAAGAAAAGCAATTTAGAACAATAAAATGAAAAGCAAAATAAATTGTGGAATGGTTCTGAATTGCTAAAGCACAAGAACCCATATAAACCTGATCTTTCTCTGAATTACATATATATATAAAGACATTTTTTTTTCTCTCTACACATTTAAATAAGTTGAAACTTCAAATATAATCATTTAAGTTATTTTCATAGTTATAATAATGTTTTATTCTCAGAATCACCTTATGGCCAAAATTAAAAGAATTGAACTGCCACAAGAAAATACAATAATATATGTAGATAACATAATGCAAAGCAGGTAGAGACTGGGAGGTATAAAGAAGGCAAGCAGAACCGAGAGCAGGCTGCTAATCTCTCCATAGTAAGTAGTGGAGATTCAAGAAATATTCCCAACATGGTAGAATGATTGAGGTGTATGCACATTTATGAAAGACACAATGATGATGTGAAAAATTCTTAAAGTTATAAATGTACTGTCAACGTAAGAAACATCCAAACCTGTAGAGAATTTGTATGAGTTTATTTAAGCCAAACTGTCAACAATCACTAGAAAGCAAAATCTCAATGGATTGAGAGAATGCTCTGGAAAATGGCAGTTTTACCACTTATGTTATACATGAGAATTAAAGGGAGAGACATTGGGGGTTACGTGAAATTCATCGGTGATAGGTTAGGCAGGTGAGAGAATGCCAAGCAGAAAAATCTTTGAGATCAGTAAAAAGTAAAATGGATAGACACATACTTTTACCTTGGTAGGTATAGAATAGTCAACAATGAACATTTACAATGCATAGAGATAGTCTGAGGAGCAAGATAACCATGCAGTATTTACAAATATATAGAGGGACCTATGCATACACTATTTACAATTAAATATGTTTATCATGTATGTATCTCTTTTTATGTCTCACTGTTTGACGTCCCAACAGAGGACAGTGAGGCAAACCAGAAAATTTTATGCTTCTGATTATTTAAAGCAGTAATTGGCAAGTTTTTTCTATGAACAGACAAATAATAAATATTTTAGGCTTTAATGGGCTGGATAATCTGCCTGTACAAATCAACCCTGGTGTTGTTACACGAAAGTAGCCATGGACAATACATACATACCTACATATACACATACATACTTACACACATAAGTGGGCATGACTATGTTCCAATAAACCTTTATTTACAAAACAAAACAGCAACCCGTTTTGGCTGTGAGCATCCTTAGTTTACCAACTCCTGTCCCAAAAGATAAATAATTCACCTTTGATGTTGAGTGGGGTAAGAGATAAAGATTTGAAATATAACATTTTTGCCTAATTTAAATATTTATATCATTTTTGTGCCAGTCATTTCCAGGCATAATTTAAAACCCCGGAAAATAATTATAGTGTATGCACACATGCAGTGCGATCCACTCTCCTGTGTGTAGAAACTTGTAGCTACTCCCCTGCTGTGGCCATAATGTTTGTGTTTCTTCAAAATCCATAAATTGAAGCACTAATTTGCTAATGTCATGATATTTAGAGGTGAAGGGTCTAGGAAGTAATTGGGTTATGAGGGTGGGGCCCTCAAGATGGGGTAAGTGGCTTTAATATAAGAGACGCCACAGAAATGATTCTCTCTGCCATGTGAAGACACACCAAGAAGATGTTCATGTGCACAGCAGGAAAGGGCTCTGATCAGGACCCAGCCATGCTGGTCCCCTGACCGCTGCTCTCCCGGCTTGCAGGACTCTGAGAAATACATTCCTGTTGTTTGAGAACACAGTCGAAGGTAATTTGTTGAACAACACAAACTGAATAAGCCATTCCCCAGGGTTTCTATTGTTTTTATTTTTTATTGTATTTTTTTCCACTGCTATTTATTCCCCTTATACTTTCTTCCCCAATAATCACCACATTTTTGTCCATGTCCATGAATCCTTTTATCTTTTGCTCAATATCTCCACCTCTTAACCTGCCCCTCCCCACAGCTGTCAGCCTGCTGTCTATGAGTCTGTCTCTGTTTTGCTTGTTAGTTCAGTTTGTTCATTAGATTCCACATATGATGAAAATCATATGGTACTTACCTTTCTCTGACTCACTTATTTTACTTAGCATAATGTTCTCCAGGCATATACATGCTGTTGAAAGGGTAAACATTTCTTCCTTTTATGGCCAAGTAGTATTCCATTGTGTGAATGATCTATAGTTATTTTATCCACTCATCTGCTGATGGACACTTGGGCTACTTCCATACTTTGGCGATTGTAAATAACATTGCAATGAACATAGGGGTGCTTATGTTCTTTCAAACTAGAGTTTTGAGTTTCTTCGAATAAATTCCCAGAAGTGAAATTGATGGGTCATAAGGCAATCAATTTTTAATTTTTTTGAGGTTTCTCCAGACTGCTTTCTATAGTGGCTGCACAAATCTGCATTCCCACCAATGGTGCGTGAGGTTTTCCATTTCTCTGCATCCTCACAACATTTATGGTTTGTTGATTTATTCATGATAGCCATATCATCTGACAGGTGTAAGATGATATCTCATTCTGGTTTTAATTTGCATTTCTCTGATGATGAGTGGCATGGAGCATCTTTTAATATATCTATTGGCCATCCGTATGTCCTCTTTGGAGAAGTTCCATTCAGGTCCTTTGCCGATTTTTTAAAATTGGATTGCATGTCTGTTTTGTTTTTCTTTTTCATGTGTTGAATTGCATAAGATTTTATAAATTTTGGAATAGGAGAACAAATTCTTTTGTTTTTAAATGTGGGTATCTTGAAGAGATCATAGTCTGTACCATCCTGGGGAAAAAATATGTCACTAAATTTATAGACGATCAATCACCATTTTCAAAAAATTTGTTATTTTTTATGTTGGCTTTTTACATAATATATTTTTCTCTTCTGTCTAGAATTGTCTTTCCTCCCACCTCCCCTTTACGCTTAAAAGCAATATCTACTGACACTGCGAGTTTGATACAAAACACCTCCTCTTGAGAAGGATCTTTCTGCCAGGTCCTTGTCCACAGGAATCGTTGCTCATTTCTAGATCTTACTTTGCACTAAATATCTTTATAGCATTTATCAGGTCATATTGTAATTACTTCTCTGTATACATTATAGTCTTCAAAAGCAGTGTATACTTTCTCTATCTTGAATTTTATAAAATTGAATTTTGTGTGAGCCCTTTACACAAAGGTCTGCTTCAGTAATTGAGGAAAGAAAGAAGAAGAAGGTACAGAAGAGAAAGAAAAATAGATAAATTAGGATCAAAGGAACTCAATTGCACTGATGGAGCAAAGAATAGGGCATTTAGTAATATTAACATTGAGTGTTATTTAGAAGTTAGCTGATATTGTTAGTCACTAAGTATATACAACATACCATTTAACAATGGTAAAATTTTTAAAGGAAGTTAGATTTAATATATCATTGCTTATTTTTTATTTAAAAACCATGGTTTAAAAATGCTCAATAATTACAAATGGTGTGTAATTTAGTTCAATCAATTCAAACAATTACTTTAAGCACGTTCATTAGGAAAAATGCTTTCCAGGGCAGATAGGTGTGTTGGTGAGAATATTCCCTTACAAACTAAGCAGCATCAACTCTGTTCTATTGCTCTAAGACTAAATAAATTCATTTGCATTTAATTCAATTAAGTTAATATCTTTTTAAGCCTTCCAGTGCTTTGTTCCAACACCAGTAGTTAGAGTTGACTGCAATAAAGAAAACAGCAGGTTAAATTATTTTAATAAAATATTTTTAGTACTTTAATGAGCATATAACTGTCAACTTATGGAATAGTTGTTTTTCATTTATTATCAAAATTGTTTTAGGCAACCAATAAACTAAAATATGAAAAAGGTACTCAAATTAATGCTGTTTGTAGTTATAACTTTGTATATATAAATATATGTGTATATATATATATTTGTCATTCTTCCCACTCACTTTCCCTAAGTCGTTTTCTACCTCCAGAAGAGAAAACATCATATTGAGTGTATTCAGTATATTTTTATACTATATTGGGTGCTCTTAGTTATTGAAAATAGTAGTTGTAATAATAATGAGAAGAGAAACTCAGTTTTAAAAATGCCTCCTAGTAAATCTATTTAAATTCAATTTATCCTCTAATAAAGCTATCCCCCCAAACATATCTGAGAAGTTATTGTCCAGTTTGAAATAATATAATTGGTTGTTACCAAAGACCTCTTATTGGTTTTACCTGCTACTCAAAACTTGTTTTCTTCAGGCAATCACGTAGCAGGAGACCAATGTGACAGAAACCTCATAAATATCCTTTGGCAAAAATTTTAGCAATATTCTTCTTGACTTTCCTTCTCTGTGTGCTGAGATTTTAAACATCTCAGCTTTTTCACTTGTTTTGTATTTCTATTTATCCTTACACTTTTGGGTCTTGAGATATACAAGAAAAATGTTTTCTTCTCCATTAAAAAACACACTGTTCTAACCTTGCTCAGGTAACTTTAAACTCTCAGTGGACAGGACATTCAGAGAAGGCCTGGGTGTTAGGATGCTCCATGGTGCAATATCCACACGGGCTGTGAGCAGCCTTCTGCATCTCATTCTACTCACGAGGAATTGGAGTTGGCAGTTCTTGCTGGCTGTTTGCCACTCAGTTTTCTCAGTGCTCAGAGCTTGTATTTGTGCTGAATCAAGGAGATGCCCACTTTCTGTTTTATATTCCAAGCCTTTATTTCTTCTGCTTTAATGATTTTTATGGATGAACAAACCGTATCAACTAAGATAAACCACTGCAACTAAATCTTCCCACTTTTTAAGAACTGCCCTGAAACTGAACTTTAAGACTTGTTCACCCAGACAGGGACACACAACCACATTTTAGCATGGTTTCCTTGCATCAAGGAGATACATCGAAGTTCTGAGTTTCAACCCCTTTTATTACTTCTTGATTATAGGGAAGTCATTAGCATTTCTAAGTCTCAGTTTCTTGACTCAAAATTGTCTGTTTTGCCCACCTCCCAAGATCCTAGTGAGGCTGAAGTGAAGTTATGTATATGAAAATATCTATAGCCTCCATAATAAGAGAAGAGAAATTCCTTTTTTTTCTCCTTGTGATGAATCTGACATGATGTAATAAATCTTAGCCTTTAAAAACATCAAATACATTTTACGGTTTTGATGAGTGTTTGAACCTTTTAAATAATACATTTTAAAACGTATCCTGATATTCTGTTTATTGGATATATGCAAAAAATGAAACTAGATAACCTTTTTTGTCATATACAAGAATACATTCCAAATAAATTAAAGACTTAAATGTTAGACTTGAAACCATAAAAAATCCCAGAAGAAAATGTAAGCGGTAAACTCTTGGACATTGCTCATAGCATTTTTTTCTGAAATATCTCCTTAACATTTAAAGGGTTAATATCCAGACTTTATGGAGAATTTATATACTCAACACTGAAAAACAAACAATCCAATAAAAAATGGGCAAAGGACCTCAATGGACCTTTCTCTAAAGAGGACATACTGATGGCTGATAGACATATGAATAGATGCTCAATGTTACTAATCATCAGATTAAAAAATGCAAATTAAAACCTCAGTGAGATATTACTTCATACCTTTTAGAATGGTTACCATCAAAAAATCAACAAACAAGTGCTGGTGAGAATGTGGATAAAAGTGAGCCCTCATGCACTGTTGGTGGGAATGCAGACTGGTACATCTACTGTGGAAAGTGGTATGGTGTTTCTTGAAAATATTTAAAATGAATTGCCTTATGACCCAGGAATTCTACTTCTGGGAATACACCCGAAAAAACCTGAAACACTAATTTAAAAAATATATATGCATCCTTATGCTGATTGCAGCATTATTTACAATAGCCAAGATATGGAAGCAGCCCAAGAGTCCATCAGTAGATGAGTGGATAAAAAAACCTGTGGTACATTTATATAATGGAATACTACTTGACCATAAAAGAGAGGGAAATCTTACCCTTCGCAACAGCATGAACGCAGCTGAAGAGTATTATGCTAAGTGAAATAAGCCAGTCAGATAAAGATAAGCATCATTTGATTTCACTCATATGTGGAAACTAATGAGCAAAGTGAACTAATACACAGTGTAGAAAAAGACTCATAGACACAGAAAACAAGTTGATAGCTCTCTGAGTGGAAGTGATTGGGGTCTTGGTGCAAGAGGTGCAGGGATTAAGTAATAATAAAAAAAATCCATAGACACAGACCACAGCACGGTGATTACAGAGGGAAAAGGGACTGGGGGAAGTAGTAGAAGACAAAGGGAGGATAAACGGTGATGGAAGGAGCTTGACTGGGGGTGATGAACATACAACACAATACACAAATGATGTATTATAGAACTGTATACCCAAATCCCATTAAATTTTATTAACCAATATCACCCCAATAAAGTAAAAAAAAAAAACAGGCTTGGACAGAAAAACAGCAAATAGAGAAAGAAAACTCTCTTTGATTCCAGGCACAAAGACATCGGAAATTATTGGATATTCTGCACGCTCTCCCTGTCTCCATCTTGTATATCTTACTCTTCCATATCTATTGCTACCCATACAGACCAGAAATTACACTCACTTCCAGAAACTGAGCATTATATTCTGTGGAATTTTATCTCTCTTGAAGGACAAAAACAAAAATTGTTGCCATTTTCACAATTTTGCAAAAAATATTTTTGTTTTTACATCTCTTTTAAGTATGTATAAAATCAAAGCCTATAATTATGCCATTTAACTTAGGCAACCTTTAAATGCCCTTCAGGAAATAACTTGGTATGAAGTATAAATTAATAATAATTTGTTATATTTAATTATGACTGCTGCTCTCTTCATATTTTTCCTTCAGAAATGTATCACTACTGTATTAACTCATTTTTCTCTGCAGTATTGATCTATTTAGAAGTAACTCTGCAAAGAGCTCTCTTCTGGAGAGAATCATGGAAGAGTGAGTACAGTCAAAGAAGACTAAAAATACATTTTGCCATCTCTTGAAAAGCAAAAGTAATAATTCTATAAAAGATGAAAAAATGTCCCATTGATTTGATCGCACGTAAATATGTGTATTAATAACATTGTTAATATGTTGGTGACACGACCACCATAAACACATAATCTCAGGGTTTAGGTGCTTTCGGTTTTGCTACTGCAATGATCAACACATCTTTTCAAGTGTTTTGATGTATCCAAAAATACACTAAAAGAAAAAAGAATAACATACAAGATAAATCAGAGGATACTGCTGCATTCATCTTACACATCTCTTTTCCAAGAGTACTGTTACGAGCATTATTGTATGAAAATACATGTGTAAATACATGTGGATTCCATGAAAAGTAATTAAAAAAACAATTGTATTTATACATTTTGGATATTAACTCCTTATCAGATGTATCAGTGAATATTTTCTCTATTTCCATGGGTTGTCTTTTTATGTTGTTGATGGTTTCTTTTTCTGTGTAAAAATTTTCAATTTGATGTAGTCCCATTTGCTTATTTTTTCTTTTGTTTACTTTGCCTGAAGAGATGTATCAGATAAAATATTGCTGCAAACAATTTTTGAGATTTACTTCCTATGATTTTTTTCTAGGTTTGTATAGTTTCAGGTCTAACATTTAAGTCTAATCCATTTTGAATTTATTCTTGTGTTGTAATATGGTGGTCTAGTTTCATTTTTCTGCACATATCTGTCCAATATTCCCCACATCATTTATTGAATAAACTTTCTTTCGTCCTTTGATGTGCTTGATCTCTCTGTTGAATATTAATTGACTATAAAGGTGTGGGTTTATTTCTTGGACCTCTGTTCTGTTCCATTAACCTATGTGCCCTGTTTTTTGCTAATACCACACTGTTATGATTACTATGGCCTTACACTATAGTTTGATATTAAGTAACATGATTCCTCCAACTTTGTTCTTCTTTCTCGGAATTGCTGTTTCTAGGTAAGGCCTTTTGTGGTTCCATATATATTTTTGAAATATTTGTTCCAGTTCTGTGAAATATGTCATTAACATCTTGATAGGAATTTCGTTGAAGTCCGCAAAAATAATACTATTGACTGTTCTCCTTCCTGATAGTAGATATGTGAATTCCAATGCTTCATGTTTTTTAGTCAATAAGCAAATGTTTATGGAATGACTTCTCTATAGCAGAAAGTACACAGGGAACAAAAGTGTTACAAGATGTTGATATTCTCCCTTACCACCATATGGAAGAAAATAACAGTCAACTTGGGGTGACAGTCCTGTGAATGCCTGTATGCATAAGCCCATCTACACAGACAACAGTGTGGTGATGGCCAGAGGGAAAGAAAGTGGGGGCTGGACATAGGGGGCAAAGAGGGGGAAATGGGGACATTTGTAATAATATCAACAATAAAAATAAAATAAAATAAATGTATGGACCCAGGGTGAAAGAGAAAGAAAGAAATGGACCCAGGCTTAGAAAGCGAGTGAGAAGGTATAATGTAGCATGAAGAGAGAGACAGAGAAATACCTGTGACAATATTTTGCTAATTCAGAGAATTAACGTATTATTTGTTTAGCATCCTCACATGTGGCTATATTTCAAATAAGTTTCAGCAGAATATTAGGCAACTAGCAAATAGTCATGTGATCTGTTTTACTAGCTTATAGGATATTACCAAGAGTTGGCATTGTTTTGTTGGTCTAGGCCAGCATTTTCATACACTTTGATTTAGGTTGAGCCTACCCTTTTAAGTTCTCACCATTCTCATTGTCTTCTGGATGCTCATACACTTTTAGCCTCTCACTTGATTGCATTTAAATCTGTAAACCATAATTTAGTTGGAGTCATAAGGAAAGCACAAACATAATGATAAAAACAAAGAAAAAAAGGGTGAAAGATAAAAGCTTTAAAAATATTTGTATAGCCTCCTAAATAAGAGGAGAAATTACTCTTAGCTTGAGAGAAGTGAACACAATATTTCATAGGAATAGTATAATTTTTCTAGGCCTTAACAGTGATAAAGATGGGTGAGGATGCTTCTAAAAAGAATAATAAAAGGAACAGGACGCACTATCTGAAAGATTTATAATTCCCTTTCTATATCTTTATGAAGTCATTGGAATGTTTATAAGATTTCTATGGGGCGGCTACCAACATTAAAATAAGATTCCTTATATTATTCTAAATAAGAGGTAAAAATAAATAAAGCCATAGATTTTTTTTTAGGATTCTGGGCTAATGAAACAAGAAGGAAGGAAAGAAGGAAGGGCAGGAGGGAAGCAGGGAGGAAGAAAAGGAGGTAAGGGGGAAGGGAAGAAAGGAAGCAAAGGGGAGGGGGGAGAGGGAGGGACCTCCAGCAATGGCAATGACATCTAAACCTTTAGGGAAAACGGGAGTGCTCTTTCCCTTTTGCAGGTCTCCCTAGGCAGCAATTCTGTGCTTATCTCTGCCTTACGTTCCATGGTTTAACAAGTCCCTGTGACAACTGGTTCAGAGTAGATAAAGGACAACTCAAGGGCTAATAGGAAACTGAAATAAACTCTCTATGTTTTGTTTTGTTTTACTGCATCCCATCTCAACTTATTTAAACTTGTTTATTATTTCTGCTTTCATTCTAGTGCCAAAAAAACTATTAGTAACTCTTATTATCTCATTACACATTAAAAATGTTTCAGACACTCAGACTAAGTTATGTGTTAAAAATTAGCTTTGGCTGTTTTCTTCCTCTAGACCCCATATGTAGTGAGATTGTCGTCTATCAAAAATCCTGTGCTATTTACATACTATTATCATCAAAAAGTGCTACACAACAAATAATCAGGGCTTTGAAGAGAATATTGCTAACTGGAGTAATCATAGTATATTTGTATATCTCTGGAAAAAACTAAGAAACAGCAATTTGCTTAATAATCAATCCTTTTAATGATATATATTTACTTTCTCTTATACTTTGAGATTTTGAAAACAGTTTACTACTGCTTTATTATCGAGTAGTAAAGAAATCCCAGGTTATCAAGACTGCTTTTTGTTGTCAGAAAATGACAAAGCTAACGTTGTTGAAGATTTTGCAAAACCCCCATTATTTCTGTAGATTCTAATTTTAGGTCCAGATTTTCAAACTTGCTGTTTGTTAATAAACTGAATATTGGAACAGCTAGATTTGAAGGGATCATGTAAAATAAACATGTGAAAAGAAATTTTTCAACTTTTTTGGTTTTGAATATATGTACAGTAGATTACCTCATTACTTTATAATTAAATTAAAATTCTTGGAGTATTGGATAATTTTGATGGTTTTTTTTTATATATAACATGGTAATTCTTAATTGATCACATGGGAGGAATACTTTCTGATACATTTCAAAACAGAACATAAAATCCAAGGACAGGGAAGGGGTAAGGAGCCTCCATTTGACCAGGTCTAACTTTTATTAAGTATATTTCATTGTTGATGCTGTTACAGTTGTCCCAGTTATTCCCCATTTGCCCCCTTCTGCCCAGTAACTCCCTTCCATCCAGCAATCCCCCATTTAGCTACCCATGGGTCACACCTGTAAGTTCTTTGGCTTCACCAGAGTGGGTGGGTTTGGATATGTTCTAAGTCTATGTAGGACTTTTAAGCAATGAAAATCCAGCAGTTTCTTTTGCTGTGCCAACCTTCACTGTTTTTTACAGCCAGAGGTAAAGGGGGATTTATCTTCATAGTGATGGAACTCTGGGTTGTGCAGTCTGGCCTAGGGTTGAAATCGCTTGCTTCCAAGTTATCCATCCCAATTTGTATACACCATATGCGAATGTGTGAACATCCATTCTGCCACCACCGCTGCTGCCACCTCCCCGAGCCACAACACTTCTCTGCCCTTCTCCATAACTCTCCCCTCCTATGCATGTGGATGAATGTGGCCTCTTTAAATCCTTGGTTGTTGGACTTTCATACAGCTTGATTTCCTGACAGTTCTGGGTGTTACTAGTTTGAGATCTGGTTGTCATTATTTCTATGGCTGCATGAGGAAACAAAGCATGTCTACCCATGCCTGCATCTTGACCAGAAATCTGCCCAGGTCTAACTTGAAGATCAACCAGTGGTCATATCCTTTGGATGACCTCCTCCAGTGCTCACCAGATTTGCACATTTCTTTCAGCCCCAACCATTAGTCCCCAATTCCCTTCCCCATGCTCACACAAACACAAAAATAGTTAACACACAGACCACAATGAATAATTTATATGTACACATATGTATGTGTATGTATAAATATGTATGGTATATATACACATGCAGGTGTGAATGTATATATATAAATATCACTTGAAGCTTATTGACAGCTGTACTAATGGAAAAGACTAACAAATTTGCAGTTAAGTATGAAAGAACTAGGGTCCTTGGGATTTTCTCAGCTAATTTCTAAATTAAAGCATAAAGATTACCTTAATAATAGAAATCTTAGTGTTTTAAACATTAGTAAAAATGCCAAGATGATAAAAAAAAGAGTTTGTAATATATAACCTTCAGCCAAATATGTACCACCAGGATAATTGAAAGAAGACAAAGGTTTACATTCTCATTGTTCTTACACCTTCTTCATTCTGTGCGATTAGACTAAATGTCATGGAGATATGAGAGGAATTCATAATCACTGTGGTATTTGCTGTCTTCTAAGAATGGGGAAAATAAACATTTTATGGTACTTCTATCTTGGCATGATTTCCTGTAGATGGGACCTTGGATAAGATCTAGCATGGACAGGGATAAAGCCTTGTAGACACTGTTTAAACCAAACTTCAAAATCTTGTGAATAAAGTCTAGTCATATGTAGGAGGTACAGCCAAACATTAAGTCGGCAGAGGAAAAGAAAATGTGTTCACTTGTCTCCACTGCCCTACCATAAAGAGACAAATAACTACCTTTGTACAAGGTCCTTAGCACAGAGTGCCTACATGTTCTGACAGCTTCATTAATTGAAAGAAGGCGCCTCCTTCCACTCAAAGCCTTATTTTTTAAACATCAGCAAAATGTATACATTTTCATTCAAAACACAACGTATCCCAATCATGCTCTAATTTCTGTGTGTCTGTGTTTATTTTTTTATTGTCGTTCAAGTGCAATTGTCTTCATTTCCCCCCACCACTCTTCCCCTCCCCACACTCCCTCCCCTCCCACCCTCAATCCTACCCCCCTTCGGCTCTGTCCACAGGTCCTTTATACCTGTTCCCTGATGGCCCTTCCCCTTCTTTCCCCAGTTATTCCCCTCCCCCTGCCTCTCTGGTTACTCTCAGTTTGTTCTTCATTTCAGTGTCTCTGGTTACATTCTGTTTGCTTGTTTGTTTGTTGATTAGGTTCCACTTATAGATGAGATCATATGGTATTTTTCTTTTACCACCTGGCTTATTTCACTTAGCATGATTTGTTCTTCAGTATTGGGCTTTTCCTCTTCAAATGGATGGCATGGAACTAGGACATGTGATGTAAAACTGGTCTGCATTGTTTATAACCTATGCAGATCTTGAATAATAAAACTGTCATAAATTAAGAGGCAGTCAATTAGAGATGGTTAATAGTTACCTGAGACACCTATTAGAGTTGCTTCAAGGGGACCATTGTCTCATTTTATGAAAGCATTATAGATGCAGATTTTACTGATATTTCCATGTGGACAAATAAAATCATCATTTTCAGCAACTGTCCAAATAATTAAATTAGAAGACATCTTATTTAAATATACTTTCGCAATTGGGGTCATGCAAATATTATAAAACTGAATTCCTTGTCTGTGGTTTTGTCATAAACCAAAACAGAGTCAAATAATTTATCCTGTAGCATTTTTATCCTTTCCTCTTTCCTTCCCTCCCTTTACTCCTTTCCTTCTTCCTCTTTCTTTTCTTCATTCTACACATTTTTCCTGTAACTCAAGGCCTAGAAAGTTGAATGTATAAGAATCCAGTGAACTTAACTTGAAATACTTCCTTCAGAAGTTTTACATTTTGTCTTGTAAAGTTAAAGTAAAGCATGCTCACTCTAAAACATTCAAATAATATGGAAATAACTTCCATTTTTTCAAGCACTACTTAACTTTGGATGCATGCCTTTTTTGAACATTTTTATGATCTTAGAAAATTAAAGAGTATTTATTAAACATTCGAATTGCACTGGCAATTATCACTTGACTATGATAAATACAAAATGAGAATGAGATTGTCTCTGCCCTCAGAAAGCCAACCAGGTAGCACAAGGAAATAAATCTATTTGCACTAGTAATTAGGCTGTTGTATAAGAAGGGTAACCGGAGTGGTAAATTAGAGTAGTTTCAGTGTCAGACATACTTGTTACAGAAAATTAGCAAGAATTCTAAAAGATAAGTACTTGACTGCTTCCCAATGCCCATTCGACCATCAGTTCTCTTTTCTGAGCCTAGTAAATGCTAGGAGCGGTGGGCGCACAGGGCTTGGAGATTGTGGACAAGGATAGGGGAATGGCTACTGTTCACCCCAGACAGTTAGTGAAGGACTGTTCCCCTGTGTGCAGGCAGCGAGTCTGAGGGCTACTGCCAGAGAACCTTGAAGCAAGATAAGGAGTTTAACACCCTGACTTTCAAGAACTCTCATAGGAAAGGAACAACTGTCCTGTGGAAAAGTGAGCCACTGTCACCCCTGCCTTCAGAAGCTGTGGGAAAATTGTCAGGTAGAACAATGCTGAGAACAATATTGCTTCAAGTGGAGAAACAAGCCCTTCCTGGTGTCTCAGGAGAGACTGGGAAACTCAGGGCTCTCTGCTGCTCACCCCAGAGTCTTCTCTGTTCTTCTGAGTTGCAGCAGCTATGGGCGAGCCTCAAGGAGAAAGGAAAAGGACGTTTAAATTGTGCCTAGGAAATTCCGCAGCCAGAGAGATGATGACTCTGCAAAATGAAAGAGTGACCTGCTCCTGGTGAAATAACACAAAAACAAACAAACAAATAAACTGTTAAAGGAGACAAATGCAAACACAAACAGCAACAAGAAAGAGAATATCAAAATGAAAACAATTTAAAGCAGTTCCGTTATGATATCAAAAAGTCATTCTAAGCTAAAATCATATTATTAGTAAACTACAGAATTAAATGGATAGGTTGGATGGGAAGTGGTCATTTGGCTTTATATTAGTATCCTGGATAGCAAATATGAGAAAAAGCTTAAAACAAATCAAGATTCAAGAGAAGACAGAAATAGTGAAGTAAAAGGCAAAAGACAGAAAAAAGATACATGAAAGAGGCCTACAATAAATTAAAACAGAAACAGAAATAGAAATAGAAAAATAAGATTCATTTAACCAAACAAAATATGAAAAAGTCTATACTGAAAATGAAATATGTAGATTTGAAGATTTTTCCAAGTTTCAGTGGGGATATAAGAAAGAACAAATCTTTATGCCGACCTTTATAAAATTTCCAAATTTCAATACATAAAAACAAAACAAAACAATAAGAACTTAAAATCTGTAGAGAGAGTCTGAGCAAAAAGAACTATTTCTCCAGAATCCCATGCCAGGCCAAAGTGTCATGCACTTGTCAAGGGTGCAAAAAGATGATACAACACACGCAAACATTCAGGCAATGTACAACCCACATATCTAACCTGCAGAAAGTATGTACAATGATATCTAATTATACAAACTATAAGTAAGAGCAAAAAGCTCACTATAGGAGAGGCTAAAGAGTGGAGGCACTGTAATTGGAAACCTTGATGGAGCCAGAACATACGTACATATTGAATCATATGTAATTCATATGTAATTACCGTTTTTAAAAGTTCAGATAGCAGTTCATTTAGTTCAAATCATTTCAATACCTAGGGTCTGAGGAGGAGGTTAGGAAGAGTGAATATATTAAACTTTCCATTTTAATGAGATGGGAGACAACAACAGGGAAAAAGTGAAATATTTTGATTGAAGGGCAAAGATGGCACCCTGTTTTCTTATAATGGAAAAGAAATCTATTCTCAATGAATTATCAGGAAAAGAAGTGAATAGGTAAAAGGATAGGAAATCAACTGAAATAAATAGAAAGGAAAAGGAAAAAACAAACAAAATAACCTACATAGTAAACTTAGAGTAAGACAGAAAGAATAAAGCAAGTTTTCACATACATAGAAACATGCTGGGTTTTTCCACTAAAGGATTGTTAGAATGTGTTAGCAAATACAATGCAACTTGTATGCCTTATGAGAAATATACTTACAAATACGTAATAATGAGACACTAGAACTCTATTCTTTGGCTGTTTCTCATCTCTGATGCTCACCCCGTCTGACTGTATCCATGACTGACCACTGAAATAGCACATTATTCCTGAGTTCAATCCTATTTCCTGTGTGGCTGAATATCAAGTGTGGCTGCAGGAAATCAAGGATGAGACAAGACTCAGGACAGAGATGAGCTAATCTGCTGTACGTATTTGAATGTTTCAAAGACTAAGCAGGCAGAGCTTTATTTTTGTACACTACTTAAAACTATCTACAGGAAAATGACCATTAAATGGTTTCTTCAAAATGCCATGTACACAATAATTCTAGTTTTCTATTCACATTTACAGTCAGTGACTGAACAAAGAATATTCTTATGTTCGAAGGATTTTACTGATCAATGAGACCACAGGAATAATTGTATTTGGTAGCTCAAAGAATTACAGAGATAGAAATAATGTAGTTTTAAAATATGACACATAATGACCTCCACAGTGCAGGGATGAAGGCTGTGGAATTCAAATGAGAATTGGAAAAAAGCACAGATGATCGAAATAGAAGGGGGAGGAAAGCAGAGATCTCCTTCTTAGAATTTGCAATTAGAATCTTTCCAGTTCTTCAAAGTTTTGGTAAGCTAATAAGTAATATACAATTTTTTAAAATAAGTAATATAATATTTTTTACAATTTCCATCCCATTTTCTAGTTTCCTTCACTCTAGGGTTTGGTGCCCTTATGGTATCAAAATTCCAGTATGCAATAGAGCTCTATTAGTATACGAGGGCTGCCATAACAAATTACCATAAAATGGGTGCCTTCATACAACATGCACTTACTGTCCCAGATTTCTGGAGACTAGAAGTCCCAGACAAAGTGTCAGCAGGGCTCTGTCCCCACTGAAGGCTTTAGAAGGCAGTTTTTCCTTAGATTCTGGTGTTGCCGGGAATACTTGGCATTCTCTGAATGGCAGATACATCACTCCGATCTGGACTCTGCTGTCACCTGACACTGACTCTGTATGCCTCTGCGTCCTTTCTCGACCTAAAGGGACACCAGTAGTATTGGATTAAGGGCCCACCTTGTTCCAGTACGATCTCCTCTTAACTAGTTTTATCCTTAATGAGTCTATTTTCAAGTGAAGTCACATTCTAAGGTTCCAGGGAGGTTACGATGTGGTCGTGGTGATGGGGGTGAGGAGGTGACACTGTCCACACCAGTGCAAGCACTAGCTTAGCTTAATGGTCTTCGTAAACTCACAGGCACTTCCTCTTCAATAAAACTGCCTAACCATAGAATCAAATGCTTTTTTCTAACTTTTAAATTAATTTGGGATATCAACATTTAGAGAATCACTTACGGTATACAGAGAAAAACCAGAAGGGCTGTCTTAGGTCCTTAAAATCACATCATTAATACTCAAACCCTCTCTGCCTAATTGTTTACTGTTAAGAAGGACATGTATATGGCCTCGGGCCACCCTCTTAATTCGCATAGAGAACAAGCACATCAGAGAATCACGATGGCCTTCAGAATAATTGCCTGACCCCATGGCTGGACAGTCTGTGAGCGGACTTGCAAATGAGTAAGCAGAACGTATCAAAAACGGATAGTGGTTTCACAGTAAATTATATCAGATCCCAGAGTGCCGGTGCCTTTATCAATCGTGCCTTAGAAAGCTGCAAGGGCAGCAAGGAATGAATACAAACATGGCCCTTATATTTTGCACGAAACTGTCGGCTGAGAAACAAAGCCTCTGTTTTCAGACCATGATCACAAAGGCTGTGCTGTTCGAAGATGAGGATAGCGATTGTTACACCCGCTGAGGATGAGTGATAGACGAAGGCCCACACAGCTCCTTCGTAACAGAATCCAAAATACAACAAAAAACAATCTTGGTGTCCTGTGCCTACTTGTCAGTTTTAAGTCAGCACTCTCCCAACACCAGGATATACACATATATCACCATTGATAAAATGGTTCTTGTGTTTTAAAATGAAATGAAGAAAAGTGTTCAAGAAAAAAAATTAAGAGAGAAGAATGTGTGGGAGGACTGGGGTAGGAGTTTGGGACAGAATGAGTTAGTTTTGGCAGAAAGACTATTGCGGGCCTTTGGCCACAGTGACTACTAACAAATGCTTTGAGCTCATTCATTGTTAGACAAATGCTTGTTGGGTTGATACATTTGCAGTTGGATGTGCAGAGCCCTCCAGTCGGCTGAAAGCTGAACAGCTTCTCTCTGGGGGTTCAGCATCCGTCAGGTGAATCGGAACAAGGGTCCCACTTACATGAAGCACTAGGAAAATTATACCTAATGAACTGCTGATACCAAGTGTTTATTGATTTCTCCAAGGCCTGTTCAAATCGGATGTAAGTTAAAAGGCCAATATGAGTTTTTGATGATCTGGGAAAACTATCCACAGAGAAAAAGTAAGATCGAAATTGTTATAAGCAGAAACACTTGTTGAAGACAAATCGTATGACAAATCAACTACTGAGTGTTTTGCCAGATGATCATTTCATCCTCACAAGTGTCCTGCCTGAATGCCTTTTGTTCCATTGCACAGATGAGGAAACGGGCTGTGGGAGACCGAGGAATTTGTCCCTAGTTACAACATGAGCACTTTGAAGAACTGGAATAGAAACAGCCTGAGTTAGAAACATTTGCACTTACTCCCCAGAAAATGATGCTTCTCTAGAAAATGATGCAGATGGTAAAAGGAATTTAAGTATTCAGTCTGACCCCTCTGTTCTACATAGGAGGATGTTTACATTAAGAACCAGGTGTTAAAGTGATTGCACAAAAACCACACAGCAAATCCAGGACTACAAATGTTGGTGTTCTGACTTTATCGGAGGAACTGTATTTCTTTCTGTAGTACTATTTAATACGGGGCTCACATAGAGATCTCAATGTTTTTTTGTGTAGAGTCAGAAATGGACCATTATGGGGAGAGCTGGCTCTTGGAATATGGAATTAGTAACAAAATACAGTTAGTCATTTGAAGCCAGATTAAGGTAGACCAACCATCCTTCCCTAGTTGTGACTAGGAAATACGGAAAAGAGAATGTGATGACTGTCTTATACAGCATTATCCCTCACTGGCTGTCAAAATAATATTTGTTTTGTTGGACCTCATGTCCAAAGCGGTGATCTAATCACACTCAGTTCATTGCCCTTGGTCATGATCCTTTATAAAGAAATTCACATTTTTCCTTTCTTAACTCCAGTCACCTCCATTGCTTTTATCTCTCAGAAAGCACCTGCTCTGATCTACTTTACACAGATTCTTTAAAACTGCAGCATAGCATGCAATGTTGTTTTGTATGTGTATAATTTTAATATACATAAATAAACTTGTGGTAAAAAATTATGTTTCCTAGTTTTCTCACTTAATGTTTAATTATAAAGCATTTCAAGCACACAGAAAAGTTGTAAAAACTTTATGTTGAACATCTATATACCTGTTACTCAAATTCAACTAAATGTCTTGCTGCTCATCTGTTTATGTCTACCAGATGTTGAAATCATTTCAAAGTATATTGCAGACGTCAGTATATTCTGCCTAAATATATCAGTATGCATATCAGTACCTAAGGCTGAGGAAAGCGGAGGGAACCTTCTTTTGCAGGATGATAAGGAGCCCTCGCAGCCTGTGCTGTGCACATTATCTTGTTTGGGAGAATGTTCCCGCATTCTGGGCCTGGTTTGGACTCTTTTTCTGGTTGAGAGTGTATGTGTTATATGACACTTGACCGGCCCCTCTGTGATATCTGTAGTGCAGGGAGGCAATCTGTGTGGTTCTTCACCTGCAGTCAAGTGGAGTGCCTGCAGCCCACCTCCCTGCCGTGGCTGTGGGAGGAGACCGCACGGTGTGGGGACCAGCGCTCACTCTGGAAGCTGATCTTGCTCCGTCTCTTCTCTATGTGAGTCAAGTGTGCTCCATTCAGTGCTTATGTGAGTTGTCCTTCCTGACTGCTCCTAGTGGTAGGTGAAGTGACAGTGTCACTTGCTTTACATTTATACTTCCCCTTCTCGGAGATTTGCAGACTCACACACTTTCCTGTACCTCTGCACTAACTTCAGAATTATGCCAGAGAGAGTCACGCTAGGCAGTGATTGATTTCCATCCTATTAAGGACTGCAAATCAAAATAAAAGATCTTTTTACTTTGTAATTGTAATTATTGTTATATAACTTTTGTTCATTTGATTACAAATTATGTAAAATTTCTGTTATCTAACATGAATTGAAACAGTTCTCTTAAAGTGTAATACCCACTTAAATAAATGTGCCATAACTAACTCAACCATTTCCATCATTTTGGAATTTTAACTGCTTGATTTTTGAAAACAATGCTGTAATGAATATTTTTTAATCTGCGTGTGCTCCTTTCTGCGTCTACTGTAAAAATGTAACACACACTTGCTGAATCAAACAAGAAAAATGTATGCTGTCACAGCTCTGGGGGTCAAAAGTTCAAAATCAGTACCACTGGCCCGACGTCAAAGTGCAGGCAGGGCGGTGCGCGTTCCAGAGGCCCTATCACACAACCGCACCGCACCCCTCCCAGCTCCCAGTGCCTCCTAGCGTCCCTCGGCTTGTCACCACATTCCTATTATCAGCAGTCTTCAAGGACGACACCTTCAACTCTCTGCTCCAGTTCCACGCCGTCTTCCCGGGGGTGTGTAGGTGTGTCAGTGTGTTCAATCTCCCCTTGCCCTCTCTTATAAAGACACTTAGGAAAATATGGAGGACCTACCTGGATATTTCAGGATAATATCCCAATCTTATGATTCTTCATCACATCTAAAAGGTATTTTCCACATAAGGGAACATTTACAAGTTCCAGGAAGTGGGACATGATATCTTTGTAGGTTATTTTATTTAGCCTACCACACAGTATCTTTACTTGTAATTTCCTCTGAGAGGTAACAAAGCCAGATCAGTGGAGATAAAACTGTAAGTCCCCAGTATATATGGTCATCACGTTTTTTAAAATAAAGTCATTTTATTTTTTTACCTTCTTTCCTTTTTTTTTTAATTGCCGTTCAAGTACAGTTGTCTTCATTTCCCCGCACCCCAGTCATTCCCACCTCCCACCCTTGATTCTATCCCTCCGCC
Source organism: Phyllostomus hastatus (assembly GCF_019186645.2). Lineage (NCBI taxonomy): Eukaryota > Metazoa > Chordata > Mammalia > Chiroptera > Phyllostomidae > Phyllostomus > Phyllostomus hastatus. The sequence continues at coordinate 59,622,918 of NW_025334033.1, read as the reverse complement.
TTTGGCTTTGTCCATGGGTCCTTTATACATGTTCCTGACAACCTTTCCCCCCTTTCCCCTCATTATCCCCGCCCACCTCCCCTCTGGTTACATTAAGAACAAACTGACAGTAACCAGAGTAACCAAAGTCGTAGTTTTTATTTACATCCCTTCTAGCAACATGTGAAAGCATCTTTTTAACTGAGAAGCTGCCTGCATTTTGAATTACTATTTTAGGCAAGGAATAGCATATGAATTTTATCTTCTTGATTATTAGGAAGAAGGAATATTTTTCTGCGTGCTTCCCAGTGAATTTTCTGCATTTCAAATATTACATTTGTTGTCAACTGTTTTTCCTTAGTATGTTGTGCAGTTTTTAAAATTGGCAATAATTGATGGAACATTTTAATTTTGACATAGACTGATCCATACATTTATTCTTTCTTTGTTTCTTTCTCTTTTAAGCTTAGAAATACCTCTAGTCGCCAGATTATCAGGGGCACTGAATGTCAATGTTATTGTGTTTTATTTATTTATTTATTTATATTTTAAATGAATAGTGAGAATGTACCCAGCAGAAGATAAAATTAAATACTGGTCTCATTCACAAATTCATTGAATATAAATATAAGAAAAATATTGACTAAGCTACTGTTAAAGAATAAAAGTGACATTTTCTTTCTCATTCCTCTGACGTTGTAACTGAAGATGTATTTCTTCCTCTGACTTTGAACTTAATTTTCCTGCCTATATTTTAGGGAGACAGTTTGTAATGGTTTCTTAGAAATTAATTTGGTTACATAAATCACCATTTCCATCTGTAGCTTATTAGTCTCAAATTTATTTCCACATATATTTATTGAGGTTTCCCTGGATGTTCATGTTGGGACCAAATTGTGTCCCCTCAAACTTAAAAGTTGAAGCTGTAACTCCCAAGATGACAATATTTGGAGATGGAGCCTTAGTCAATCAAAGTTAAATAAAGCCATAAAAATGGAGCTCTAAGTCAATGGAACTGGTGTTCTTAGAAGAAGAAGAAGAGACAACAAAGCTATGTGTGTACAGAGGAGAGGCCATGTGGGACATGTGGAGAAGGTGGGTGTGTGGCACCTTGCTCTTGTGTGCTCAGCCCCCAGAGCTGGAGAAAATAGATTGTGTTAAGCCACCCCGTTAGGGTAATGGGTTATGGCAGCCTGAGCAGACTAAAACACTGGATACACTATGGATAATGGAACTATACTTGGATAATGTCTCCTGACTTTTAGCATCTCACAGTTCATTTGGAAGAATGGAATGCAAACATACTCCCCACCTAAATCATGGTGTATTTTACGCTATAGAAGCTTGTGTATGTCTTCATGTATCCAGTTTACTCCAGGTGCCTGCCTATGTGCACGTGTGTCTGCTTCTCTTCACCTTTCCTCGCCAACTATTTCTAAGCAAGCGGTTGCTTGTTCTATTTATACCTAAAGCTCATCTTAAATGAAAGGACATTCTTGAATATGAAGAAGAAAGTGTGGAGTTAATTTATTTTGATAAGTATAAAAAATTCTGTTCCCAGGACATTTAAGTGAAATATCTTTGTAAAAATAAAATTTAAAAAAATCTACAGCTGTATCATTTTATTTACCTTAGGCATTTCTTTAATGTTCCTCTCTCTGTGATGAAAGGCATTTGACTCGAGAATAGTTCTTTAAAGCTTTTTACCCCAATTCTTCAAAAATGTCCATTCTCTCATTTCCCACTGTGGTGTTACTAAATTTCGAACAGCGGTTCTGCAGAGTATCATTTACCTGTAAACTAAACCAGCAAATTCGTGAAGTTTCAAGTTATGAAATCTGATTTGGTGGCTTTATGCTAAATGACAATCAGATGGGAAAGCCGCTGAAGTGAAACTGTGCTGAGATGCACCAGTAGGTGTCATTTTCTTTATAAGCAGACATTTCATTGCTAAGTAAGAATGCATAAATTGTGAGTGTGTCAATCACAGGCACTAAGTTTACAAGGGAATTATTAAAAATTTCACTTCATACAGGAGAATATTAAGATTTAGAAGGGCATGCTAAAATAGAAAGAGCACACGTTATGAATCACAAGTTATGAACTGGGTTTATGGGTCTGTTACACCAAGTATAATGAAAGGATCTTAGGCAATACCCTTTGCTTTGTGAGCCTCAGTTTCCTCTGATTTCTGAGATGCTTTGTTAGAAAGTAAGAGGGAATGCTGTATTATACTTGATAATTACTAGTTTGTGTGGAAAACATAAAAACCACTCTAAGCATTTCTATCAAGAAGAGATTTAATACCAAGAATGAGGGGCTTATGAAGCTGTTAGGTGAACTGGAGTCAAAATAGGTAAACATCTGCTAGCTCTTCAGAAAGAATGAAGTGCAACAATCCCTGGCTACTCCAGACAAGCCTTTCGCAACACAAAAGTGGATTCCCCTTTGACACCTGAAATGCACTGGTACAGTATCCTGCCTGGCAGGTTTCAAGGCCCTCATGCCACCACGCCGAAGCCAAGCTGGTTCTCCCCTTCTCTCTTCCTATGGAACATCTCACGTGAGCTCTGCATTTGCAGGACGTACACTGGCAGCCTGCTGACAAGAATCTGGAATGGAGTTTCCAGCCTCTCAGCTCTTGCAACAGAGGGGTAACAGAGAAATCTGAAAGTGGGTTTCAGATTCCAAGACACAATTCATGAAACGGGCAAATGCCATGTAGAAGACACTCAGAAAACCCAATCCACCCACTAGTTTTGTCTGCTTTACCTACAAAAGCCATTCAAATCCATTTTCATTTGACCTCTATAGACTGCAACCACCAGTAATTCAAAATAACATTGCATCTTATGTACACTATTTCAGTATCTATCTTGTTTTCCTCTTCACGTATTGCCCTCTCTATTACTCATACAAGTTTGATTATGTTGTGGTTGCAAAGTACCCCAACACTGCAGTGGTTTAATCCAACTGCTATGCACTTCATGCTCATGTTACATGCCTCCCATAGACTTTCAAGGACCTCTGCTGCGTATGCCATTTAGGGACCCAGGCTGACCGAGCCTCCACCATCATATGGAAGTAGCGTCTGCAATCCTCCATTGTCGCAACATAAGGACTGAGGGGCTGGAGGATTGCTCATGGGACTTTTGCTGAGCAAGTTCACCAGTGAACTGGTGATGGGCCCATTCCATTCTAAGAAATATGACAAATGACATATTCGGCTGAAACCATTGTTTATTTCATAGTCTCCAGAATCAGCTTTCTACTTTACACTCATATTAATATTTATAAAATATAAATCAGATCACATCATTTTTCTGCTTAAAAGCATTCAGGGTATCCATTACACATGAAATAACCTTTTAATATAGTCTACCAGATCCTATAAAATCTGGAGTGCTGTTTTTCATCTTACGGCTTATCACTTTTGTTTTTGCGCACTGTAATCCAAGATGTTGGTTTTCTTTATGCCTTTTAAGCAGCCAAGATGGCTCCTGACTTAAGGCTTTGCACCTGTCCTTCCTTCTGATTGAACTGTTTTCCACGAGTCTGCACAACTAGCTCATTCTCATTCTTCAGGACTCTGCTTAAATGTCACCCTCACATATGACTCTCTAGTATGACAGCTTCATACCACTTTTCAAAATCTGTAAATTGATTATGAGTTTATTGTAGGTCCTCTGATCCCTTTAAAATAAAATCAAGAACCATCTTTGTATTGCTTTTTGCTGTGTATCACCAATATAGAATAGTGTCTGGTCCATATCAATCAATCCCTCAATATGTGTTAAGCAAAAGCACAAATCAATAAACTGTGTCTATCGTTATTAACCAAAGTGATTAAAAAGGTACACATAGAAACTAGGATAGTATTTCAGATGCAGATTAAGTTTTGTTTCAGATGCAGAAAACTTTTGTTTTCTGTTAAGGGTTAGGGAAACAGAAAAGCATGACAGGAAGCACATGGGTGGGTTAGGACGAAGCTCAGCCATCCTGAGAATTTTACCTCTAAAATAAAGTTTTGTGGTAGAGAAGCAGGGGTTTCAGGCGGGGCTCTGCCTGTTCTAGCTATTTCCTATTGGACAGGTTACTTTTGGGTCCCACCTTTACATCAATATTATTTCAAAGTATTCACCACAGCTCTGGGACATTTTTTTTTTTTAGTAAAATCACTATCGTAGTTTCTTTGTTAACAAGTATTAATTCTCCAGTGGTTTCAGCCAAATATGGTCTAGAAAGAATTTACAGCATAGTACACAATTAATTCAGACAAAAGTAAAGAAAAAATACATCCAGTACTTATCTAAGTATTTTTAAATGATGGTGTTTTTATTTTAACAAATGAGGGGGTAAAAGAAGAGCTGGGAAACTCAAATTAGAAGAGAGAACAGTTGACCCCAGCACGAAGGGTGTGGAGCCCAGGATAAGTGATGGGCCACCTCAAGACACAATAAACAAAACAATGCAAGTGTCACCAAGCTCGTTTGATTCTAAGAATTCATGAATTTGGAAGAGAATAACTTTTAATACTAAATGAAGACATTAATAACTGTACTTTGAGAAAATCTTTAAAATTTTGCAAATATATATATGGCTAAAGGGAAAAAACTGATTAAGAAACATGGTTAAGAACTGGAATTAATTTACACATTGAAAAAACGTGTCTAAATTTAATGTATTTTAAAAAAACTGTCAATTCCTTAAAATGTTAGGCAAAATAAGCAGTAGGAGAGAATGCTAATTCAAAATGTATATTGAAGGTGAATACTAAGAAGATAAAGGAATATATTTTTGATAGATGTACTTAGGGTCTACTTTTATGAGAGCATTAAAAATGAAATACATGTGCAAATTTTCCCCAAGATAGGATTGGTTTCCCAATAATTGATTAATAGTTTGGCCAATTAAAATAACACAAAAATGAGAGATGAGATTAATCATATGAGTAGCATTTTATTGCCATGTAAATTGATTTGTTTACATGCCAGTGAAATATCAATGTGAATGAATTATTAGCTCCTTAGTCCTCTCTGATTTAGTATAGTTGTAATTTTACTAGCAAAAGGCCTTCCTCTGAACAAGACTTCTATGCATTATGGTTTATATGGTGGAGTCGAAGCCAATTTTCTTAAACTATGAGTTAGAGAGTAAAGTTCTTAAAGAACCCAAAAGGCAACAGGAACATGTTCCATGATCAAATGAGTTTAGAAAATGGCGAGTTAAAGTATATTATACATGATTTTTGTTTCAGTATTGAGCAAGGTTTTTTTTTAATATTACTGGAGACCACGATCTCAGAGGAGGAGAGCGTGCAGTGCTTTCCAGACCAACTGTTCCATGGAATATATTCCATGAAATACTGATATAAACATATATTCCATTGCATATAATCTATAAAATAAACATTGTCCAAAAGCTTAGTCAATAGTGGAACTATTTGGTGAAAAATCAAATTACTTTGGGGAAGTAAATATGTACAAAATCTTTAGTTTATATTGATATGAGAAGAATAGTAGCTTTCGATGATCTCTCAGGTGACTTTATGTTAAAGAAGATGCTCAGTTGTGCATGACAGACCTAGGTGCCAAAATGCAAAGAATTTCAGACATTTTAGGAAAATGATCTGGAGGCACAGCAACACTGCCAAGCATGCACACATATCCATCCTAAGTCAGGAATTCCTTTAAACTTTTCTTGCCTTACTCATCTCCCATTTTAATTGATACTTATTGAGAATGTGTGGCATGGCAAAAGCAGCAGAAAGCAGTCAAAGGAATACACTCTTTGAGCTCAGATGGTTAAGAAAACAAAACTAACCACAAACACTTTTGGCACAAAGAAGAAAAGCTGACCCAATTGGAGGGAATGATGTTTAATGGTTACTTTTCCAGTCTGAGCCCCCTTTGCCATGGTACTTCGCACAATGTTACAAATACTAGACACTTGAGGAATAGTTGATAAATAAATTATTGTTTGAGTTACCCACAATTCAGCATGATGATTAGAAACCTATCAAAAATCATACTACAATTTATTTTCAAATGCAGCCAACTTTATTTATATACTATGGGGTCACCAACAACTATGTATATTCAGCTATGATTCATCAAACATTCACCATAAGCCAGGATATTTAATATAAATTTTCACAATTTAACGTAGTAACATCCACTAAGGAGGAGGTGACATCCAATTGCATGACATCATATAATGAGGAAGTGGGAACATCAAGTAAGATGATGAGACTAAAGGCAAAATCCTTACTAAAGTTATGAGCCTTTTGTATGATGGAAGGTGCATTCAACTTTAATCCTTTTGTTTAGTGCTTTACACTATGCAACATTTTATACTAGATAACTGATAAAAGAAGGAAGTGTGAGGAACAAGAACACATTTTAACCTTTTGACAAAAAGAGAAAGCAAACAAAGGAAGATAAATCATTTTCAAGAAAACCTAAGAGATACAGCTAATCATTTGAATTATTTACTCACACACACATACCATACTAAAAAAATAGCCTCTTGGGACCCCTTGGACCACTTTTGCCTCATCTTAAGAGACATGTAATCTGTATGTAGAAATTAATCTTATTTAATTGCTAGAATTTAAGGGTTCATGGAGTGAGAGGATTAAAGGAGGATTGGTAGGTACACCTTCATACAGAACTAGAGTAATGGGCATATTTTGTACAAAAACAACAATTAGTCTAATAAGAGTGGAAAATCAGGTTGCAGACAAGAAAAGTAGAATAAAGGTATAGAATCTTGAGAGACATTCCAATACAGTGATGCAACAAAGTCATATATGTAAAGTAGGGAAATATCTAGTATTCTAATTATTCTGTTATTTTCAGAAGTATCTCTCAACCACATGTATTTTATAACTTTGAGCCATACATTTCAAATATAATATTAAAATATAATTCTATTGTAGTGTCCTCCCTATGACAGAAAAGAAATAACTCAGTTATTTATTGTAAAGGCCATTTGTTAGCATATTGACAGTCCTGATTTGTTTGGGTTCAAAATGTTTTAACGTTTTATTAAAATAATCTGGTACTTTTTATATTTAAAAATCAGCAAACAGTATACTCAGATAACAATTATTTTAAATCATCTATTTGAAATTTACAAACACATCTTATTGAATAAAAAATCAAAATATAATACAATTAAAACGCTAAAAATAAGAACATGAATAAAATTCGCTGTATACTCATTTCTTCAATGGTCACAAACTTTCTGCTCTTGCGTAGGTTCTGTCTTCACAGCTGCAGATGAGGAGGGCTATTGACTAAAGGACTCATTTCTTTACGTGAACCATGCTACTTGGGAACATGTGTCTGCCGAGAAATTTCATTATCTCTGTAAATCTCACGTTTTAGAATTCAGTGTTCAGTGTTCATCACACTTGTGTAGGAAAAGAGTCTAATGAAATACCTACAGAGCAGATTACTTAAAAGCCACATCTTCCTTGGACATGGTGGTAGCTAAGGGTTTCTTGAAATAAATCCTTTAGTGCAGGTAATATTCACCAGTAACAGTACAGACACGAAGTTAGTATCCTGAAATTTGATTGTGGGAATTTTTGATAAGTTTGCCTGAGATCCCTACCTTAGAGATAGCGGAACTGGCCCCAAAGTGCAGGAACTCCCCAAATCAAAGGTGCTGGCCGTTGCTTTCCAGGACAGATAGCTGGATCAAAGCAGGATGAGCTCAAGCAAGGCTCAGTGAGAGGATCCTGAAGTATGTTGAATAAAGAAGAAAACTGAGCTCATAACCCAGGCACAGTACAACACCTTAAGGGGCCACAGTGAAGAAAAGTAATGCTGACACCTTGGGAATGTGAAGAGAGTAAGGCGGGGGGATTGATTCAGAGCTATGTCTGTGGATTCCACAGCGAGCGAACGGTACTCTAGACCCAGTACCACCGAAGGGTGGACAAGGTCCATGAGACAAGGCATTGATTCTCCGTGACAGTGAGAAAGAGTGGGGATGGATCTAATCTCTGCTTTGCTGCCTGCCTGGCCTCAGAAGTAGCTCTGACCAAGTAAACACCCAGAGCTCTTGAACAGTTAAAGGAAGTACAGAGCAAATAAAGATGGCAGTTAGATATTTCTACTTATAAGGTATAGAAATGCTTTGGCAATTACTTAGAAAAAAACTGTGTTATGACATTCATATCTTGAATTTATGGAGCAATTTGTGAAAGTAAGCAAAAGTGTAATAAGTTGGGTGGATTTGATCACATGGATTTTGAACCATTTTAATCATTTTCCAGAGGCAGCAAAGAATTTATTAAAAATTTAAGTGATTTGTTTAATATCATAAGTGACAAAATAAATTAGTGCTTTTTCTACTCTCCTAAGCTATCTCAAGTATTATAATAATAATAAAAAAAACTAACTTTTTCCAGAGGGAAGGAACACATGGGTATAAAGTAAACTTGATGAATGAATAATTTTCCCCCAAGTCTTGTTAGTACAAATAAAGTATTACCTTTCACAAAGTACATGAGGTAATTTTCTTGAAATCTACTGCTCCCTCCCATGCATAAATATGCATATATCACTTAAAGTAAATAAGTCTAATCTGAAAATGTAGAATTATATAATAGATACTTACTCACTGAATATTTACTGCAGACTTATGTATATCAAAGATTACTGGATTATTTAATTTATCATTAGCTTCAAAGAAGATTTTTTAAAAATTTTATTTATTTCATTTTAGACAGAGGGATGGGAGGGAGAAAGAGAGGAAGAGAAACAGCAATGTGCAGTTTCCTCTCTTGTGCCCTCTACTGGGGACCTGGTCCACAATCCAGACATGTGCCCCGACTGGGAATTGAACCTGTGACCCTTTGGTTTGCAGGTCAGTGCCCAGTCTACTGAACCACACCAGCTAGGGCCAAAGGAGATTTTTTTTTTTGCCTTATAAAAGTATTTACTTTAAGATCTTAGAAAAAAAGACTCAATCAATGCATTTAAATTTGGATTTGTTATATAATGATCCAATTTGTTCTAAAAATTTCATGATTATGACTGGTCTATTAGGCAAGGTACCAACGTTCACTTGAGTGTTATTTTAAATCCATCTAATAAGAGAGGGGTCATCGCAAATGCTGCCTGTTCTTGCATAAATAACATTCCTTGCAACATTTTAGAATTTTTCTCAAAGTATTTCTATGCATTACCCATCACAGATATTAAAGTATTTCTCTGAAACACGTTTTGTAGGAGTATTGGTGAACTCAGAGCATGATGATTCATGTTACTGACTGTTTAATCATTTACCAGAAGCCAATTACTCTAAATCAATAAATACAGTAATTGGGCAATTCATTGGAATGATACTTAGGCAAGTACAATAGTTAAAAAGAGTGCCTTACCAATATTCACCATTTCAGAGTGAGTGACAGGATCATACGTTTTAATTTTAACTTACTTCCTGTAAGAGAACACTTTAAAAAGAAAGCATACAAGATAATTTGATGTGTAGTAAGTATGCCTTTTTACCAAGAAATATGTAGTGTGTATAGAGTTATAATTAAATGAAATAGTCAACAATTTTTATTCCATCCCAAAACCAGGCTCAGTTGAACATACTTACAGGAATATCTAGGTACGTGTTTCATTTACCTCAAGCTTGTGCTCCTAACAATACTGCTGGCTCAAAAGGCATAGTCTGAGAAGAATAGAAATTGCTGTTAGTTTTTAAGAAATTATACAGGTTTGACCTATCTTGATGGACTAAAGGGATGGTGATGAAAACTGTAATCTTAATAAATCTCCCACAGCTAGAGGTTTAAAACTCATACTGTTTCAAATTAGTGAGGACAGCAATATTTATTTGCTGCTGAATTCCAGTCAGCATGGCATTTCAGCAGGAAACACTTTATAAGACTTAAACTTATGAGTAGCAAAGTTGAAAACTCATGTTTTTTTTTTTAAAAAAGGAGCAGAAACTAAATACACTCAGTGATTCATTCTAAATCAAAAAGGAAATGAGCCAGACTTTATCATTTCCTTTTCTTTGTCTTTCCTCACTACCATTGACTTCTATTACAAATAATAGCTAAGAATTTTGGCTTTAACATCATACTTTATAATGTTCGAGAGCTTTGAAATGCATCATCTCACGGGGCGAACATAGGATTTGTTACAAAAATAAATAAATACGATTCTCAACTTACAGAAAAGGTAACAGGTAATATATCCAGTTGTCCAATATTATATCTAATGTTCAAATACGGGGTGTGACAAGAAGCTATGTCAGATCAAGTTGTCAGATGATTGGGCCTCTGTCGACAGCTCATTTTGGTAGTGAACATGGAATCTACCATAGGGTCAATTAAACGTCGTGATTGTGTGGTGAGAAGGAGGGATACAGACAGCACGGCTACACAGAATGTGGTGAGACAGAAAACCCTTCAGCAACCTCTTCTCATACATTCGCCTTCCACTTTTATTTCCTTACCAAGACAGGAAAACACTGGGTTTTTCTCCAGTCTCAGTGGCTTCTCGTCTTGGACACTTTTATTCAGTATCACTTTCTTATCCATTTGGGGAGTGCCCCCCACATCAATATTTCGGACTTTTCCCAACTATTGTTAGATCCTTTGTACCTTTAGTCAATCCCATGGATTTTAACATCATCATCCCGATGCAGGTGACTCTTAAACCCACAGCCACATCCCGATCCTTCCCCTCATCTGCAGGTCACACAGAGCTGCAAATCTATGATGTATCTGAAACTTAATGTGTCAGTACTGAACTCCTGATTTCATTATCCAAAATTATTCTTCCCTTTCTAAGTAAATAGCACTGCCATTTACCATGTTGCTCTGAAAACAACCTGTAGAAATATCCTTGACTTGTTTTTCTCTCATACCCCATAACTAAATTACAAGCACACTGTTGGCTTTACACTGAGTATCTGTCTCCAAGGCTCACTTCCTTTATGATTATTTCACATTACAAACCACCGTCACCTGGACAACTACAGTCACCTCCTGCCTGGTTTCCCCGCTTCCACCTTCTGGCTCCCTACAGTCTGGGGTTCACACAGTGACCAGAGCAATCCTGTCAACATATAAATCATGTTAAGCCATCATTTTGTCAAAACTCTTCATTACTGTACTATTTAATTAGAGTACAACATAGGAGCTGTGTATGGTCTGACTGCTGGCTACTTTCCAAATGTCATTCCCAACAGCTTCCTCACTTGCTGAGCTGACACCCTTGTTCATCATAAATAATGCCAAGCATAGGGCTATCTCAGGGCATTGGCACTTGCTCTCCCCACTGCCTAGAATGTGCGTTACTCATAGAGCTTCATGGATTCCTTGCTTATTTGTTCATTTATTTATTGCCTCTCCTACATCCTTGAAGGCAAGTTCTACTAGTGCAGGGGTTTTTTTCTGTGTTGTTTGCTGTTCGACCCCTAGAACTTAGATCAGTGCCTAGCTGGGAGCTGGCTAAAGGCAGAAAGGCAGAAGGGCAGGACATGAGAATGGAAAAAATGATGGAAGGAAGGAATGCTGGAAGACAGGAAGGGAAAGAAGGAAAGGGGAGTAAATGAGTAGAAGTTTGTCCTGAAGTTGTACAAGGGACTTCAAAGCAAACTCCAGGAAAATAAAAACCGAGGCCCAAACATCTAATGGAGCTTAATTGTAGAAGCAGTTGAAAGTGGGCCGTTCAAACAATTAGCTAGACTAATTGGATCTGTTAGAGGGTAAGACAGTGCCATCAGGACTAATTTTTTATAAGTAGAGAGAAGAGAAGCATCTTGAAGACATTTTCCATTGGCGCTCTATTTAAAGCAGAGGACTGCTGAGGAATTCAGAGATCCTATCTTAAAAAATAAGACCATAATAAAAATGACAATAATAGCAACTATTGTTTAGGGCTTCAATAGTCACTATTGAAGATGGGCTAACTAATTAATTCACTTGCAATCTCACAGTTACTGATTGCATACTATGTGCCAAGCTTTTTTACAAGCTTGGTTTTTGATAAAAAAGATAAATGACCCCAGTCTCATGGACCTTATATTCTATTAGGGAATAAAGATTATAACATTAAATAGATTAAATAACTAGAACTAATATGTAAGTGCTATGAAAAAAAAATCCTGGAACTGTCTCTGACTTAGTTAATGGTAGGGCCAGGACTCAAGTCCTGTCTTTCTCAATTCCAAAGGCAATACTTTTCCCACTAAAGGACTTTTGAAAAGAAAAGAAGATCTTCATTCCCCACAGATGCACTTAGTTAAGATATAGGAGGGGTTGTGAGGTAGATAAATATGATCAGAGGTGGGAGTAAAGCCCTACAATGACCATAAATTTTAGGCCTAATGAAGGGAGTCTTTCATTTGTTACCTCACGATCCATTCCCTCTTAATTGTTCCTTTTATAATACATTAATGTTATTTTCTTGACTATTCTAGGCATTAGAATAAATTTGGTGACTGGAAGTAAGACTCCAAAGATATAGGTATGAGTGCTTAAACAGGAAAGACTAAATCATCCATGAAACTAGAAACCTTTTTTTTTTGGTTCTAGGTATCATGTGGATCATTAAAATGAAATGGGCCAGAACTAAATTTTTTTAAGTTTTCAATATTTATTATTTTTGTTTTTAATGAAGTGTATTTAATTGTGAACTTATAAAATTTAGTTTTTTAATTTTGATAATAGCTCGCTAAATTCTGAACAAGTTAACAGTCAGTTCTTGCAGCCAACTTCGGCATACCTCTCTAGCACAGAGGCCCAGCACTCCCCTGAAATTTAAACCGAGAAACGATCAGGTGCGAAAGGGGCTCTTTGTCAGGTAACACTGCCCTTCTTGCAGTTCTCTCCTCCCACTGGCATAGGTCAACATACTGATGTGTGTTTTTTGTGGCATTTCTGGCACGTCTTCTTCATCTCTTATCTGGATTCCATCTATTGTCCCCTCCCTTTGCATATTTGTGTTCTTAGGATTTTATTCTTAACCTGTATCTCTTGATTATCGGTGATTTCAAAGATGTTTGATCCTCAGACTTCCCTCTCCTCACAGTCTAACACTACCATTCTACCACATTGGTTAGGATATTAATACATGATCTTAGGGTTTTCTTATTTCCTCGCTTCCCATATTGGGCACTCTACACTATTCTGTTAAATCTACCCCCTAAAACTTATTCCAGATCTTCATAGTCACTAACATCACCCACGTCGAAGTCACCATCACCTTCTTATACTACTAGAATAACCTTAACCATCACCCTGTTTCCTTTCATGTCACTTTATAATCTATTCTTTGTTGAGCAGCCAGAGTGCGCCTAAACTTTTGTAAAGAAAAACCCTTCCTGAAGCAGACGTGAAAACTAGCCCTGGTACACAAAAGCTGCTCAAGCCCCAAATCAGATTGGATGAGCACACTGAATGTACAAAATGAGTCATGGATACATGTACAACAAGAACCTGTAGTCAAGTTCACTAGTTATTATTAACTTAAGCATGACCTAATCTCTTCTCTCTGATTCTTCTCTGTAAGACCCCACCACTGCTGCAACTCCCACTTTATATTTCATAGCGCTTTTCACCTAACCAGCACAATCATGCTGCTCTTCTTCAGGTTCTGATAACATGTCCAGTTTGTTCACACATTAGGGCCCTTGTACTAGCTCAGGGGTTGGCAAAATTTCATTCTTAGAGCCAAGTCCAGCCTATCACCTCATTGTGCAAATAAAGTTGTATTGGAACAAAGCAATGCCAATTCTTTTCGTCTTTTCTATGTGGACAATTTTGTGCCACACAGCAAAGTTATGACTGATGCTGCCTGGCCCATGAAGCCTAAGGTATTTGGCCTTTTATAGAAAAAGTGTGCTAACCCCTGAACTACCTGGTCAGTCTGTCTGAATGCTCTTTCCCCTCATCTTAACATAATGTTTTTTTACATTATTTCATTCAGATTCCTTGCAAAAAATGTATTTCCCTATACAGATTTTTCTCAATAGCCAGTATAAGGCTACTTCCTATCCCATTATCTAAATATAAATCTCTTCACAGAATGTGTAGTTATCTGGCATGTTATTTTTAACATTCTAATTATTCATTTATTTATGTGTAATTGCTCCTTACTAGAATATAAGCTTTCTGACAGAAGAAAGCTCAGTTTTCATAACTGCTTATAGTAATGCCTGACACATAGCAGATTCTCAGCACATATTTATTGAACAAACAAATAAATAGAAAAAAAGCCATCTCACAGGAAATGAGCTTTTTTTAACACAAGAGAATTCTTGGAGTATGTATTAAAGAAGCAAAATGGAAGACAGAATAAATAGTTAAATAAGGAACTGATAAATAACAGGTTCCCAAATTCCAGAAATTTGTAGAGATTTGCTGACATGATAAAATTAGCAATGTTGTCAAATGCAACCTAAAATTTTTAGTCAAAGTCCACTTCAACCTGTCAAAACATGATAAGGTAACAGCAATCGAATTCTTCGATTAAGGTGAATGTAGAGAATAAGTCTGCAACTCAACTGCTGCCCAGATGCCTTGGATTCACAGATACTGAAAAAATGTCAAAATGACAGTCACATCGTCTTGGTTTTCTCATAGGCCCCGAGCTGTCACGAACTTGAGTCATTTACACTGGTGAACACTAGGATAAATCACTGACTCAAAAGCTGTAGAGGAGTTTCTACAAAGATAACCTGAAAAAGCAACTCTGTTTGTCTCCAAGAATATTTAAAGGTTAAGTCTCACTATGAACATACTGACCTAGGCAATCATTCATTCATTTATTCATTTGTTCTTGGGTGTACATACTAAAGGCTAACAACAGAGATTATCCCAATAAATTCCATACCCATCTGACAACATACATAATCATTAGAATATTATAGACTATATTTCCTATGCTGTACTTTACCTCCCCATGACTATTTTGTAACTACCAATTTGAACTTCTTAATCCTTTACCTTTCTCATCCAACCCTTCAACTCACCTCCCATCTGGCAACCAACAAAATATTCTCTGTATCAACAACTGAATCTTAAAAAAAATAATAGTAAATGAAAACACAGCAAAGATAGAGTCTTCAAAATCAAGGACAGAATGTTGCATTTTCCAAACTCTATAACAACACTTGATGCTTTTAATGTATGTTCAATGACCAAATATGCTATATTTTGGTATTCTGAGTAACAAATCACAGTATGAAAAGCAGAAGAAGAATGAAGCAGGTTCAAGACCAATACAAATGAGTTTTATTTAGACTTTATAATCCAACTGATTTACTGATGGTCAAATGTTTCCAGCAGTGATAGACATTTCTCTCAAGCCACAATAGGGGACACAGCACACTCTACTTCTTCTGAGGATAATTATACAGCAAGAACTTTTCATAAACAACAACTGGCTTACTGCTGGTACTGGTTAGGACTGAATGTTTAGGAAACACTAAACAATTATGAGGACTGAGTTGCCCATCATGAATGGAGTGTTGCCTGGTCCAATACACTATAGATATAGTTACAGCAACTGAATCAATCAATATTATATTATATATATCATTGATTGATATATTATTAATATACATATTATATATAATAGTATACATATTATATATTATTTATACTTTTATCTCTCAATAAAGTATAAATAATAATAATAATATAATAATAAAATATATAAATAATAATATAAAATATTTATATTTTTATATTTTTATATTTTATATTATAAAATATATATATATTTTATAATATATATATTATATATATATTTTAAATATATATATATTTATATTTTTATATTTTTTATAATATATAAATAAAATATAAATAATAATAAAATATAATAATAATGTGTTCCATCAGAGTCTGAAGTACAAATAAGTTGCATTAGTTATTTCCTCAGACTCTTATGGTTCTAAGACAGGAAAAACTGCCACACTTTTAATCCATATCTAATGTAATCTTGGAGAGTTCCTTATGATAAGTTGACTAATGAAAGAAAAAATATAACTAATAAAAACTACAGATGATATTCTATTATCTTCCAAAAGGTCTACTCAACTTAATAACCATATACTGTTGAAGAGAAACCAGTGGGAGAATTTAAACAACATAATTAGAAATTTCCTCACTTTGAAAAGAGAAATTGCCAGAGATGGCTTCTACTCTGATTCATAATAGTGAATAATGTTTGCCTGGAAGATCAGTGAAGTGTCAAGAACAAGAAGAAATGCTCATAAAAAGATGTTCTAGGGGAAATGCACATAAATGGACACCCTGTATTGAGTGTGAGAATCTAGTGTCCTGTTCTAATTTCCTGCAAAAAGTCATCCCAATAGCCATTCACTGTGTAAATGGTGGTCCAGAGAACTCATTCTACTGATGTGCACATCAGTACTTCCTTCACTGCTGCTATCCCGCACACCCGCCCCATGCTTAAGCTACACACTTATAAAGTTATATTGGTAGCAAAGGTAAAAACTTGCCATGGGCTCAAAAGCATGTCCTTCTTCTCATCAAGGCTGGGTACTACCATCTCTTAGTGCTAACCTGTTGTGGTGGGCTTCCAAATATGTCAACGTAACCCCAGAGTGTGTGACTGCTACTTTATATGGCAAAAGAGAATTTGAAGGTATAAGTAAATTAAAAATATCAACAGAAGAAAATTATCCAGGATTCTCTAGATGGTCCATTACCTAATACAGAGACCCAGAAACCAAAAGGTTTTGCTACCTGTGTTCTCGACTTTGGTTTCTATTATGTTAGAATTTTTACTGCACAAAGGTAAACTTCCGCAAGAGAAAAAAATAATAGTTCTAATGACTCAGAGCTTAAGTCAGCTACCCGACTACCCTAGGGTCCATGGATCTGAGGGTGACTGATCCTGATAAAGGGACACAAAACTGTATTTGGATACGAGGGAACTCTCTAGGATGCCTTTTAATACTTTGATCACAAGTAGTACATGTCAATTGAAAATGATAGTAACTTAATATCAGGGGAATCAGTAAGGACTCAGAATTTTTCAGAAGTTTTGAATCAATTGATCAGGTAATGACCACAACCAGTTGAGGTGCTGGCTTACAGAAAAGTCAACAGAGAGCAGATAGTGAAGACGGAAGCAAAAAATAGCAACTACAACCCAAGGATCAACTGCAGGAGTAAGGAAAACAAAAATACAAATATTTTTCTTGATTTGTTGTATATATATTGTATTATGTATGTATATACTACATTAGTCAGTGATCTCTACTTTCAAGCAGGTTTTGTTCATTATATTTAAATTTATAATGAGAACTTATTATTTAATTATATGTGCATTTGTAATTTTAAAGTATTATTGCAGGTCATTAGGGAAGGTTGTGTCAGAAAAGGAATGACCATCTCTAAAAATAGGCAATATTTTGGGAAAAAGAATGAGCACTTTTTCAGAAAAATATAAGGATAGTTTCATCATAATAATGGGAGGAATAATATTGTTGTTATTGGTTTGCAAGTTTAATTTGGTAAAAGGGGATATTTGTGTTAACAAATGGGCAGGCCATACTATGTTATTGTGGGACATACTATGTCATCTGTTATCACCTCAAAATGATACCTGTTTTCCCTTACATTTATCTATTCATCCTTACAATAACACTGGAAAAAAGTACTTGAGAGGAAAGTCAGCAATTTATTTTCCAGTACTTTTTTTCCAGTGTTATTGTAATTATGCTAACAATAATTGGTTCTTGAGCAACATTTGAAAGGTGGAAGAGAAGAGGATTCCTTATTCTCTGGTTGCAGTTCAGGAAAGATGTAAGACATGTGGAGACTCATGCAAAGCCTGTGAACTCCTGAACCAAAGCTATAGGAAGCTAAGAACTCTAGGGGCAACTCCCCTGGGATTTCTGAGCTTTACAGATGCTTCCCTGCAAGTGCCTGCCAATTCCCTGGTTCTGTGCTACAGGCAGCTGAGGTCATCCTCGAAGTCTTCCCTACAACTCTGGCACTTCCAGTTTTCATGACTCTGTGACTTCAGCTGCATCTTCCTTGGCTTATATTGCCCTGGACCTTTCACTGTTGTGTAAGTTCCTAATTCACTATATTTCTATTTTCAGTTTGAAATAATGAGTGATATCTGTTTTCCTGTATGACTCTGGCTGATTCTATGGAGCAATGGGAGGCAGATAATTAAGCAGATGATTACAATAATCTGTTCAAGAATCTCTGAAAGAAATATTCATAGTCTAAATGGTAACTGAGAAAACCCTGTACTGCATTATGAAAGTTCCTCAGTGCAGCCAGAAATATATTATGTGCTCAGTAAATAGTAGTATAATGAATGACTGGATAATGAATGGATAAACAAATGAGTAAATCTGCAGGTGTGATCTGGAGAAGCAAGGAATGAAACTCAAGGTCAAAATATGTATTTTAAATTGGCTCACTAACATGCAGTCCAAAGACTGACAAAGGTGCCATGTTGGAGAATCTGAGAACTGTAATTCTCAGATTCCATTGGAGCTGAGGTTCCAGCTGAGATGTAGGTTCTGCCTATCAGATGCCCTATTTGCCACTTTGCCACTGAACTGCTTACGGGACAGAAGCAGAGCTTGTATCTCATGGTGCAGGCCCAGATCACACCAGAGGTAATGTGCCTCTGGGCCAGCAGCTGTGGCATCAGCTTCCCACACTGTAGCTCTCCTCCTAGGGCAGAAGCAATGGCTCCCTTGGTGGCCAGATCTCTGGTGTATTTTGAAGAACTTCTGCAAAAAGAGTAGCTTTGAATGTGCTTTGTATCTTCCTCAATAATTCTGTTTTATCTGCATCTTTTTACATATTTCTCTTTGGCTCAAGTAGATGCCACTGTCTCTCATAATCATTTTTATCAATTCATATAATCTCCAAACAGAGATAATAACATGGAAAAAAGCACCGTATGACAAGAACAGGGTGTACAGAAGGATTTAAATCCTCCCTGTAACCGAAGTGCAGACAGTATGTCGGGGAAAAGCAGCACAAAAGGCTGGAGGTCTGGGGGTCAGGCAATGAGTTGCAGGAAGAATACAGAACGGAAATTATGTGATCACTGGACATTTTCATCACACTTTATACTTCCACAGTATATTTTCAAGTACTCCCTTCCTTATCTTTAACCAAGTTCATAACGTTTAATACATATGGACTATTTCTATTGCATTTATTATGAAAAAAGAAGGACATGAATATGAGTTCCATTTAAATGACAGGTGCTGACTACTTACTTTACACAAGTCATGTATTTCTTTTCAAAGATACAAATATTGGACCACATCCTTAGGCTTAGATAAAAATCATGGCTGTGGGATCAGTTTCAACACGACTGACTATCAGACATTCATTAATTTATTCAATCAATATCAAATCCGAACATAGGGCCAGGCCACTATGCACCAGGTCTATTGATTTGCAAGATCTCTGTAATAAAAAGCAACTGAAAATTCTTCCCAATTGCCCATCTTGTCCTGTTATGTTACCTCAAGATTTAGTATAGCGCTTGAGGTATAATAGGTCCTCAATATTGGTTGTTAAATGAGTTAATGAAGAGACTTCCCTGACTATTTCCACTCAAGAAAATCAATTTGTCCTTTGAAATTCTGGAGCAATTATTGTTAATGAGGCATCTGTCATTTTATGTAGTATTGCTGTCTAATTTTGCACAGTCCCCAGGACATAGGCAGTGTTTTGTATATAAAAAAAAATGCTCAATGCATGGGAATGGTCTGGAAAGCTGGTGGGCTGTCTAATCTAATAGGTCAAGAGGATAGTGTAAGGGTTGATACAGAGACATTAGCATAAATAGACTTTGGCCCAACGGCTTGCCAAAACTGTAAAGACATAACTACTCACTATTTTTTAAAATGTCCTTTTTTTGCTCAGAAAACCATAATTTTGCCACAAAAGACAAGTCATGTTTGCCAGTATTTGCCTCCTCATGATGGTAACTGTTTAGGGAAATCTATATGCTTCATAATCCCGTACTATTTGGCATCTTATTAAAGAGTCTCTTATTAGGATGAATTGGCTCACTTAATTATTTGGAGCTTATCACCTTTGACTAAACTGATACAATTATTTTCAAGACCTGCAAGGTGAAGACCACTCTAACACTACCTGGAAAAACTAAACCCAGGTAGACTGAAAACTCCAGAGTAAAATCTTTTGAAATATGAAATCTTCACATTATTTTAGTTTTTCTTCTAAAATTCTGGCACTGAAAATGGTGTAGGTGCCAAAGAGTCTTCTGTAAGTGACAACTTATTAGAATATTTTTCCTTACTCTGCTACATAATATTTTTTAACTTCAGTAGTTGGAAACATTCTCCTACTGAGAGTAAATTGACCTTAACTCTAAAAATTAAAGCACCTGTTCACAATTTATATTAATTATTGGCTTAAAGAGAACATTATGACCAACCTATTTCATTTTCCCTCACCCTTCTTATGAGTCAAACTCTTAATATTGCAGAGGGTTCTGACATTATTGAGAATAATTCAGGAACAGTATACACAGAGAATATGTCTGAGGCCTAAGGAATGATTCCGTTCACGGGAAATAGAAGCCACTGCCTCAGCCGATGAGCCACTTACTGTCATGTAGCATTGCCAACTGAAAGGCAGCCAAGGTATTTATTATATTTTTTCATTATCAAAGATCACATAGCGAGGTTATATGATACTTCCCTCATTTCTGAATATCATTTATTTTCTAATTTTTCCATGGTTTTATATTTGGAACATGATTAATTTCATCTGAAGAAATACAATTCTACTGGCATTCCAGTAGCCATTCAAAATATAGCTTGGGCTTTATCTACATGTAATGGGAAGTAAAGAAATAAACAAAAGCAGATAAATGTATCCTTTTGATCCCTGCTGTCACAGGAAGCAACTGACCCATTAATATTGTTTGGAAAGTAAAGGTACCAGCAAGTATGAGAGGAAAGTCTCTTGTTTCTTGGGGTAATGATCTTCAAGGAATTCAGACTTTCCTTTAAACTGACCAATTTTCTGATCAAAAATACCTCACAAACAGTGGAGAATCTTTTAACAGATAATCCCACTGGAAATTCGTAGACCAGGGAGTTAAAACAGTGCTTGTCATTGAGTATTCCCATTCCCCTCCCGTCCTTGAAAGTCTTGCATCTGTACACATGTTTAAGAATGGACTTGCAGTAACAATTCCGTGTTCTTCATTCTCACCAAAATTTTCTTTCCCTATACCAACCAGGTGAGCACCTTCGTTAAAAGGATAGAAGATTATCAGTCGAACTCCCTCATGTTCTAACCATCAAATTTAGAAACCTGCTTGTTTCGAAACCAAAATATCCCTTTCTTTTATTACCCTTAAGAAACTGTATCTGTCTCTTTCTAAGATAATCCATACATCCGTTTTCCGGATCCCAGTGTCCACCTATTTGTCTATTCATCTCTCTGTCCATCTACCTACCTATCAATCTGTTATCATCTATTCATCTGTCATCTATTTTTAATTCATATGTTCCCCTTTATCTCTGTTTCTAAAAATATTTTATTTATTTATTTTTGAAGAAAGGGGAAGGGAGGGAGAAAGAGAGGGGGAGAAACATCAATGTGTGGTCGCCTTGTGTGCGCCTGCCACCAGGGACCTGGCCCACAATGCAGGAGAGGGCCCTGACTGGGAACTGAATGGGCAACCCTTTGGTTCACAGGCTGGCACTCGATCCAGTGAGCTATACCAGCCACGGCTCCTCTTTATCTCTTAATTCTTCCTTTGCGCCTTAGCTCTGCATTTCAAACAGTTTAAAACTTTATTGAACAATTCCTTTGCTCCTCTTTACAGCCAGGCATCCTCTCTCAGTCACAATTTAATGGAGGTTTCTAGAACAGAAAACCCATATAAGAGTGTTTTACCAGATATACATTTATTAGTATCTTTTATTATTATTGATTGATTGATTTTAGACAGACAGAAAAGAGAGAGAGAAACAATGAGTTTTTGTTTCACTCATTTATGCATTCAGCGGTTGATTCTTGCGTGTGCCCTGACTGGAACGAAACCCACAACCTTGGTGTTCGGAGACAATCCTCTAACCAAATAAGCTACCCAGCCAGGGTCTATTGTTATATTTTTTAAAATGTATTTTTATTGTATTTTTTCCATTACCCTTCATCCCGCTTATATCCCCCTCTCTCCCACAATCACCACACTGCCACGGCCATGAGTCCTTTATCCTCTTCAGTCAAAACCTTACCTCCATAGCTGCCAGCCTGCTATCTGTCTCTATTTTGCTTCTTAATTCAGTTTGTTCATTAGATTCCACATATGAGTCAAATTGTATGACATTTGGTCTTTTCTTTGACTGGCTTATTGCACTTAACATAATGTTCTTCATGCTGTTCTAGAGGGTAACGTTGTCTTTTTTACAGCAGAGCAGTCTTCCATCGTGTCACACAATGGGCACCTGGGCTCCTTCCATAACTTGGTGATTGTAAACAGTGCTGCAGTGAACACAGGGGTGCTTATATTCCTTTGACTTAGTGCTTCAGGTTTCTTCGGATAAATTCCCAGAAACGGAACCTATTAATATCCTTTGCAATGAAATCTAAAAGCTGATGATCCAGGACTAGTATTATAGCTCAGTGAACTTGTTAAGGAACCATGTTCTTCTAATTGACTGCAGTGACATCAACAGGGTGTAACCCTCATCAGGTGGCCAAAATTAGCCTCTGAAGCTACAGCCGCTGGGCTTCATTCCAGGTGACAGGAAGGAAGACAAGACAAAGGAGGAGGACATCAGTGACTGCTTTTATATGAAGATGTCATACCCACCCAACATGTCCTTTTAAAACTCAAGGCCCAGGTGTTAGTTACAAAGCTGAAAAAGGCAATGGACAATGTAATTTATATGTTGAATATCTATGGGATGTGTGAAATTTAGGGGATTGATATCTAAGGAGGAAGAGGAGATAGGAAGGTTCTCTCCCACACTTCTCTAAACCCAGTTTTTGCTTCTTCCCCCCAACTCTCTTTTCTTCTCTCCTATTTAGAGTCCACCTCCATTTCTCCATTAAAACTTGTTGCAAATGTCATCAGTGATCTGTCAAGTACTATACATACCCTTTCTCTCTTTGCTCAACCAGTGTTCTCAGGAAATACGAGAGACTTGATAATCAGCTCTATCCCGGGAGAGCTTCTTGTGTGACTTGTAGAACAATATCCTCCCCAGGTATGAATACATCTATTTTGTTAATTTCAGTCTCCTTTAGTGGCTCTTCTTTCTCCATCCAACCTTTTCATATCAGAATCCCTCAGGGCTAAACTCTGGGCCTTGTCCTCACTCTGAGCCTTCTCTCAAAGTCATTGCATTAAATGATGTGGTAGTAAGTATTCTCTTCAGAATCCTCAGGATGATATCCAATTGCCCCTGACATCACAAATGGACAGTCTCAGAGATACCTCAAACCAAAGACTGTCTTAGAACATTCTGCATTGACCACACAAAATTCTATCTAAATTAGAGTTCCCCATTATAGTTTCCTATGGTCTTGCGTTTTTTTTCTTTAAATGCACATTTATGTATACATTTATTTGTTTATCTGTTTCTTTCCCCTCCACATTAAACTGAAAAGGCAGGGACTGCCTCTTACTCATCACCATATCCAACATTCCAAGCACATGTCCTGGCATATAACACGATTTAATAAGTATTTGTTGAATGATGGAATGATTTAAGCAGAGCAAATGTCACGATGGGATGGGCATCCACAGAAAGTACACAGGGCACATGTGTCAGAGGAACAATTTAAAGTTCAAGCACAGGAAATTATGCCATCAGGGAAGGAGTGAGACACCCAGCAGGACAGGAAAGCATCATTGTAAAACAAAAATAAATTACCTTCTCTGAAGAATGAAGTGAAATGTTCCAGTAAAATAACACAGGAAACAGAGATTGTTAAAACGACATTTATAAAGATTTGCAGGCTGAGCAGTAAAATTCTCGTAAATAGGGACCGTCTTGAAGCAGTGAGAGTAACAACACCCCATGCAACTTGTGTAAGAATAAAGGAACTGGTAAATGAAGAAAGCTGTACGGGGACAAGAGCAGAATCACCTCCACCCGGAGCACCCTTACCAGCTCACAGCTGGAGATGAGACTCAGGTGGTCACAGCTATAGAAGATGTTTGCGAGGTTCCACAGGATTCATGTAAAAACTAAAGCCCCAATTTTTGCATTGCATGATTTTCACGCTTCTGAAAACCATGAGAATATTTCATGTTTCAAATCCCAATATAGCATGTGGCAATTACTGTAATACCTCAGTACTTGTCAGCTTCAGAGCTCATCAAACCCTGTACTCGTGGCATTTTGATGAGAAAAATGCTCAGCACTCTGCACTTGCTTGGTCTCATTGCACTTGCTAGAACTTGTGCGAGTCACAACACAGCCATATAAGATAAATGCTCCGTTGTTCAGTACTCATTGGCTTTGGCACTCACCATGCGTTCTGGAATGAATTAACAAGTACCAAGGTACCACTGTGTAGCTATTTATTTGTTTTCTGCTGGTATCTAGGTAGTTTTCTAAGTGCTTTACTTATTTCAATTTGTTTAATCCTCATAAAATCTTCATAAGGGAAGTAGTATTTTTCTCCTCATTTTACAGATGAAGAATTTGGGCAGACAGATGTTATTTGCCTTTGGTCACACAGGCAGTAAAAGAAGAAATTATATTTGAACATCAGCACCTGATTCTAGTAACCAGCCTCTTAGTTGTCATATTAGGCTGTCTTTTAGTTAGAAAAAATGTGTCAGAATTAGTAATATTAGAAAAATATGCAAATATTGGAGGATCTTCATAAACTTTCTAAGTAACCAACTTCTCTAACCACAGTTATTCATCTGAAGTCATATAAGATGCACAACTGTGAAATGTCATTTATTGTTACCTTCCAAGTCCTCAACCTCTCAGTATAATAAATAGTAAAGATATATGAATAACGTGCCAGCCAACCAACATTAGTATGAGGTTAATTAGCATGCCAGAAATTTAAAATCTGCTTAGGAAAATAAAATAGATCCTCGTGAAACAGAAGGAGTTAAGCAAGAGAACGTATCATAAGTAGTTAAACTATAGGCCAGGGGTGTCGAACCCATGGCCCGTGGGCCACGTGAGGCCCAGGATGGCTACGATGTGGCCCAACACAAAATCATAAATTTACTTAAAACATTATGAGATTTGTGTGTGTGTGTGTGATTACATGTAACGATTATTTAATGTGCGGCCCAAGACAACTTTTCTTCCTGTGCGGTGCAGAGACACCAAAAGGTTGGACACCCCTGCATAGGCTATTAACATCATTAAAAGCTTAGAGAGAGATTACTCGAACTCAGAATAATTACCTGGGAAAGTTTTATAGCTTAATGAGAATTTGAGCTTGTTTTACATAAGAGGTAGATTTATACGTGCAGAGGGAAAGAAGAAAGTAAGAAATACATGAACGATTACCATGACTTATTCCATGAATTAAAATAATCCAAAGAGAAACAGTCTGCTTACAAAACTGGATATTACTTCAGCGACATTGGCTGCAAGGCAGTCCTGATCAATATAAAATGTTGTACCTCTATGAGTTACTACATTTTTGCATTTACGTGGCATCAAATAACAGGTTCCTTTTCCTTTGTTCGCAAGGGTTTTTTTTTAAAGCATATATTAACAAAGCTTCAAATCAGTTTTAGTTTTTCCAATGGTAATCAGACCAACTATATGCTGGTTCTATTTTTTTTTTAATTCAATGGCCTTAAATGGGTTTATCAGTAGCGTTCAAAGACATGGCCCTGCTAGACAGAGGGCACTGCCCATTGTCTTATCATGCTCAGAGAGTGGGTTTTGTCTACTCTATCCCTTGCCACCATGTGATAGCATCTGTTAAGAGGAGATGTTGACAATGTAGGGCTTATGATAATTTGGTGTCCAAATATTCAAAAGTTAGCATTAATTTTTCCAGTCATCTGTGAGATTTCCTTAATCCCTATGAATTCTCTTGTGAAAGGATTACAAAAATCATGCATCTTAAAATTTGAATTGCATCTGTCTCCCCATGGGACAGTGGTTTAGGTCAAATACTCCTTGACAACCTTTGGTGTTGTGGATACAGGCTGCAGCCCCAGCGTGTGTGCAGAATAACAAGGCTTGTCCATAAGTATTGACTCTAAGTGGCACCAATTAAGACAAAGTAAAACAAGATCTTAACATTCTCAATAATTTGTCATTTTCCATACTGAGGGCAACAATAAACAAACAAACAAACAAACAAACAAATAAATAATTTAAATGAAGGAAAATTTAGTGGCATGGATGTCAAGATGGCATAAACAAAAGTATCAAAATAGGGAGAGAACTTGAAAACTGTGATTTAATTTTTTCACATCACGAGAGAAACAGAAACACAGAGAAGAAAGTGACTGGCCTAGAAGATACACTAATATGTTTGCCAGAACATGGATTACAATCTACATTTTCCTATATTCTCCATGTTACCAAATGTATGCAGTTTTGTTTAGTTTCATATACATTTGGCCTTACAATAGTTTTAGACTGTTAATTTTGTAATAAACATTGATTGATTTTTTTAAATCTTAAACAAACTTGAATTTCCAGGATGAATTCCCTTTGGTTATGATACCTTTAATGTAGTGTTGGATATGATTTGCTAAGAATTTAGTAAGGATTTACATGTTTCTGTTTATGAAAGATATTGGTGTATAGTAATCTTTTCTTGTAATGCCTTGATCTAATCTTGGTATTAGAAAAACACTGACATCATAAATGAGTTGAAAAGGATTACTTTGTTCTGACTTACATTTTTTTTTGTAAGATTAAGATTAGTTCTCCTGTGAATGTTCAATAGGTTTACCAATGAAAACATTTGGTTTTAGGATACTTTGAGGTTTAATTTAATTTGTTTATTAAAATCTGAGCTCAAAGATATACACACTCTAATCCCTGGAATCAGTGAATATTTTACTTCACATTTCCAAGGAGAATTAGATAGCATTTATTAATCAGAGGACTTTAAATTAGGAAGATTACCCTGGATTATGCCTTTAGACTGAATGTAATCTCGTGGGTCTTTACAGTCAGATGGGGCGACCACAAAAGCCAGGATCAGAGTTGATACAATTGGGACAGACTCAACTGGCTATTGCTGGCATTGAATAGATGAAGAGGCCATGAGCCAAGGAATTCACGTGCTTTCTAGAACACTGAAAGCACAGGAAAGGTTTCTGCCTGAGAGACTCCAGAAGACAGATAGTCGGATAGAAATGGGCCCACGTGGACCCATTTTGAACTTGTGACCTCCAGAAATAAAAGAAAATAAATTGGTTGTTGCTTTTTTAAGATTTTATTTTATTCATTTTTAAACAGAGGGGAAGAGAGGGAGGAAGAGAGGGAGAGAAACATCAGTGTATGGTTGCCTCTCATGTACCCCTAACTGGGGACCTGCCCTGCAACCTAGGCATGTGCCCTGACTGGGAACTGAACTAGTGACCCTTTGGTTCACAGGCTGGCATTCAATCCACTGAGCCACACCAACCAAGGCTAAATTTGTTGTTTGAAGTCCCTGAGTTTGTGGTAATTTGTCCCCAGCAATAGGAAACTAATGGAAGAGTTCTTGATGTCTCCTATCCCTTCCTGTGTGAGTTCTGGTAGTTATATTTTCCTGCAATCTTTCATTTCATTTTGCTTGTCAAATTCATCGGCATAAATCTGTTTATAATATTTATTTATTAGTTTTTAGCGACTATAAATTATTAGTTGTGTTCTTTTCTTCATCTATAGTATTGGCATTTTGTATTCTCCTTTCTGGAATAGTGTAACTATAATTTTATACAAATATTTTAAATTTTTTCCAAAAAAACTTCATTGATTTTTTTCTATTTTTTATTTCATTTATTTCAGCTCTTAATTCTTTTCCTCCTTTTGCTTGAGTTTAATTTGTTCTTTTAATTTTAGCTTCCAAAGATGAAGAGTTTATATCTTCAGCTTTAGATTATTATTATTCTGTATAACACAAGATTTTAAAGCCATACATTTCCTTCTAATACACTGTTTTAGCTGCATCCTTCTAATGCTGACAATTATGCAGTTCAAAAATATTTGCTAATTGACCATAAGTTGTTTAAAAATGAGTTAATTCCTACATATTTGGTTCATCTCAAAATATTTCATAGTTTATGTTTTCTAAGATAATTTTGTTGTTAAAAACATACTATAACATTTTAATCTTTTGGAATCTATTAAGACATTTTATAGATCATCAAATGGTCTATCTTGGTGAACTTTTTATAGGAGCTTCACAGAAATGTTTTTTCTGCAGTTACTGCATGCAATGATCTCAAATGCAGATTAGGTTCAAGAAGCTGATAGTGCCATTCACATTTTTTATAAATGTAGATTCTTTTTCTACTTAACCTATTAATTACTGAGTGAGGGCAGGCAGTCTCCAAATATAATTGTGAATTTGTATATATTTCTTTTTATTTCTGACAATTCTGGCTTTATTTTTTTTGAGGCTTTTTTATACAGCTTATATACATTTATAATTGTTAAACTTTCAAGAGATATTGATTCTTTTATCATTATGAAGAATCCACCTTTTCTCCTGTAATGCTTCTTGTCTTGAAGTCAATTTTCTCTAATATTAACATAGTTATTATACTTTCTCAAGTCTACTGTTCTTTGCATTTTATGGGATCTGTCTGGAGAAAATCCAGCCATTGTTAAATAATGAGAACAGTTGGTACGACATCAGTGTACTTACTTGGCAGCCTCGGGGAGGGTACTGAAACGCACATGCATGAACGATGACAATTTCACTGTACTAGTCAGTGGGGGCAGGGCAGTAGATGCTGTTGAGTGAGAATGTGTACTGTGTGACCATCACATGCAAAATGACTGAGTGAGCAGAACAAGAAGTCTGCATCAGGTTTTGCATTAAGCTTGAACATTCCCCATGAAAATTATTCTGATAATTCAAAAGGCCACAGCTATGGGCAACCGGTGATTGGCAGCTTCGTCATGACAACATGCCCACTTATGCATCATGTCTTGTGCAGAGATTTTTGGTAAAACATCAAATCACCCAGGTGACTCAGCCTCACTACAGCTCAGATTTGGTGCCCTGTGATTTCTGGCATTTCCCAAAACTAAAATCACCTTTGAAAGGGAAGAGATTTCAGACCATAGATGAGATTCAGGAAAATACCATAGAACAGCTGATGATAATTGGTAGAACTGGGTGATGTTGCAAGGTGCCTACTTTGAAGGGGCTTGAGACATCATTGTCCTATGCACACTGTTTCTTGTATCTTGTATCTTCTTCAATAAATGTCTCTTACATATTGTGTGGCTGGATACTTTCTAGACATACCTCTGTATATCGTTTCCCATTCTTTTACTTCTAGTCCTTTCACTTGTATGCATTTAAATTACATTTCTTGTAGATAGCATAAAGTTTGGCCCTGTTTTTTTCAAACCCAGTTTGAAAATTTCTTTCTGAAATAATTATGAATGTGGTTTATTTAGGTCTTCCTACTTATTATTGGTTTTCCATTTCTCTCATTTTATTTTTCTTGTTGTGTTTCATGTCTTACATTTCCTGCCTTTTTTTGTTAATCACCTGTTTTTGGTATTCCACTATATTAATTTTCTAGTTATGCTGTTATAGTTTTTTTTTGTGATTACTCTAGGAATTATAATATGCATCTTTATTTTGCCCCGATGGTCTTAAAATAGGCAAGGGCTTTATAAATTTGTAACTGTGTGTACACCTTATTTATTTTTGTAAATGCCTTGAAGTCTGAAATGAAGTTTATCTTAAAGAACTATAGTCAAACCCTGGCTGGTTTAGCTCAGTGGATTGACTATGGGCCTGTGAACCAAAGTGCTTCCAGTTCGATTCCCAGTCAGAGCATATGCCTGGGTTGTGGGCCCAGGTCCCCAGTGGGGGGCAAATGAGAGGCAACCACACACTGATGTTTCTCTCCCTCTCTTCTTCCTTCCCTTCCCCTCTCTCTAAAAAGTAAATAAACTCTTTAAAAAAAGAACTTTAATCAAAAACATGAAACTAGATTTAAACCAAATGCAATTATATATAATGACAAATTTCAGAAGACAACAATGGTAAATTACAAAATTCAGAGAAACAATACACAGCATTGAAATTTTAGGTGCTGAGAAATATGTTCAAAATACAGGTATTAGAACTGATATAAGGTACTGAATATATATCCCACCAGCCATAGCCAGGAACTGTACATTTGACAGAGGAACACTGTTTATTATCAATGCAATGAGCCACAAAGATAGACATTAATATTCTAATAAAACAATTGCAGCCCATCATTAAATAAGAATTTTAAAAATAATGTACAACTGATGGTTTTGAATAAATATTTGATTATTTTTTAATAAGCAAAACACTAACAATTTAGATATATTTCTTTTTTAAAATTGAAAAGAAGTAAACAATCTCATGTTTTAGTCATAATACTTAATTCTTTAATCTGAATATAAACATGAAAATATTTGAGTTACTTTCATTCTTATATAGGTTATTAATTATTTTACCTTTACAAAATAATTATTCATGTATATAATTTCCAAAACTTAACTTAAAAGGTGTAAATTCCTATCTTCTTATTCTAGCCATTATTGAACATAGTATACTAGTATAACTTGTGTAACCTCTAGCAACTCAGAATACATCACTTGTGCTAATTTTAATTAAAAATCTAAACTTACCTTTAATTTATAAGACCTGGATTATTAGGGAATGATAATAATCTATTAATCACCATGGACAATAAGAAGGATTTAATGAGCTAATAATATATGTGAAGCCATTTTTAACAAAGGCAAGGAATGTAAAAATCTGTTTTGGTTTGTCATTCCTAAAGACGAAATGGGCTTTTCCCTTTCCTGCACTTTTAGTTTAGTTTTATCTGTATCTTGTGAGGTAAGCAGTTGTTGCTATCCTCATATTATAGATAAGGAAACTGGTAAATGCAGAGTGACACAGTTAATTATCTTTAGAGTTAAGTTCCTTTTCAGACAACCAAACAGAATTCCACTGCTTTTTTAACTGACGCACGGAGTTTAAATGGAAATACAAATTTTCTCTCTCTCTTTTTTTTTATTTTAACTTTAACTTTACCCAATAAATTAAAGAGTCCCCTTTTAGAATCTACAGGCAACAACAATCCTATTAACTAACTTTGTAAGACAGGAAACCTTATGGGTTGTTTTTATGCTGATCAGAAACACTCCAACCAAACTAAAAAGCATCAAAAACCAGGGAAGAAAAGATGGAAGGAAGTAAGAATAGACAAAAGCCCAAAAAAAAAAGTACTACCTGAAAGACTTTTGAAAATCAAGCTGAAGTTGTTGGGAGGTCAATGGTATAATTGATGCTGTCCAGCCACAACCTTTGTTGCTGAAGTTAAAAAAAAAAGCTTGATATTTGCCAGGAGCTCTGATTTTAATTGACACATTTGATGTATATTGACATTGTGTGCAATGTAAGCTTGTATATGTCTAATGGGGTTGGGTAGAGTTGGGCATATGAAGGAGAATTAAGTAGGTATATTGTTACAGTCTGATTTTTTTCCCCTCCAAATAGGGTGGAGGCAGCCAAAAAGCCACTGCTCAAGGCCTTTGGGTAGTCTGTAATTTAATTAAGACCAAATTACAAATTCTAATTACCTGGCACCAAAGAAGCCAATGTGTGAAAGCTTGTTTAGTATTCAATACACAATTCAAAGTATTTCTGTTCTTGGATTCAGCTAGTCTCGCATTAGGAGATGTGCAAAGACTTCATGTTAATCAGTTTTTCCCTTCTTGATGACTTAAAAATATAAATGGTGCAAGTCTATAAAACAAAGTGGAAGGCAGTTAAAACTTTAGTTTTATAAAAAACTGCATTTTTTATTATAAATTGACTTTCTAATTTTATATTTAGGAAAGAAAAAGGGGGATTTACATATATTGACTATTATATTATCAACCATCTGCCTAGAACTTTGGAGATATGTTCACTCATTTAAATGACAAGATGAATATAAGCACTAGAGATGAGCAAATTGAGAATCAGAGCAGGTAAGTAAATTGAGAATCAAGGAGCCAAGATTCACATCCCAAAAGCATCTGTTTTCGAAGCTAATGCCCCTTTTAACCCCTCATTACTTTGCTTCCCATTCTGTTCTTCCTCTAACCCTAATGAAAATTATACCTTAAATGATAATTTTAGTGATTGTGAATGAGACACTCTTTATCTTTCCTTCATAGAATAAAATCCCATTAATCAATAACTGAATGAGATTATATTGGGGTTAGAATAAAAAGAAGGAAGAAAAAGCTTAAAAAATAAAGCACAGTATCTCAATAGCAATCCCACAACCAAATACATCTACTTACTTGACATTTAATCAAGCCTCCTTTGCAAAGAGACAGGATTACTTTATTGGGGTCAAATGATTATTTGAAATAAAAGAACCAGGAAATGCAGGTCACAAAAACCTTGATTTCTAGAAGAGGCTTAGCCCATAAACTCAGAGACTTTTCCATGATTATTTTTAAGTTTTATTCTCCATTTCAAAACTAACATAAAAGCTACTGTCCTAATCCCAGTTTACAGTTTTGTTTGCTTTCTTACATTTTTAGAAGATAAAGGTCTGGTGCCCCCACAAATCAATAGGGCTTAGCAGTTGAGATTGTCAAAACTGACTCAGCCTGAAAAAAAGAAAACTGGATCCTTATCTAATATTGCACTCAGTGGTGAAATCCTGATAGATTTAGTAGATTAAAAGTCCCCAAGTAAAGAATCAAATGATACATTTAATAGAAGAAAGTATACCATGTGACCTATGTGATACAGGAGTGGAGAGAGGCTTTCTAAGCAAAACATTGAACTATGCAGCATTCAATTACAGTTCAAAATAAAGGATTTCTCTTAAACAAAGGACCCCATAAATAAAGACAAGAAGCATGATAATAGCTAACATCTAAAAATAGCAACTGTGTGCCAGAAACCTTTTATTATTATGCCTATTTTGTTGATGAATCAAAAACAACAGCAGCAACAACAAAAAAATGTAAATAACTGTCCAGTATCATCTGGATAATTAAATGAAGAGTTCATGTTCTTTATCATAATGATATACACCATGTCCCCTTGATTGATGGGAGAAATATTTTCAATTTCAAAAATCTATAACCAGACTGTAGTGTATACATATGTCAAATTATAATGTTGTACATCTGAAGTTTATATAATGTCATATACTGTTGTTACATCAATTAAAAAACATTAAGGGATGACTATATAAATATACAAAGAACTTTTGCAAATCTTCATCAACAAGAAAAACTAATACCCCAAAGGAAAAAAGGTTATGTTAAAGTAATTTATAAAACAGCAACCATCAAAACAATAGATTCTAAATCATATTATTTAACAGAGAAATGTAAATTAACAAAAGAAGAAAATATCTCTTTAGACTTCTTAAGCTCTCAAAGTTTAGAAATCTGGGTAAGTCTAGTTGAAGGGCTTGTGGAAATATAAAAACCTTACTGACTTCCAGTCAAGATGGAGGCATAGGCAGACAGGATTCACCTCCTCGTGCAACCATGAGAAGAATTACAACTAACCTCAAAACAGAAAACCTCCAGACCTGCCAGAAAATTGAACTATGTGGAAGTCTGACAACCAAGGATTTAAAGAAGCTACATTCATCCAGACAGTCAGGAGGGGAGGACATGCAGAGTTGGGTTGGAGAGGACACAGTGGGGCACAGAGAGGTGGCCGTGCAGTGGAGCAGGCAGTCCCATATTCACACATGCTGGATAAAAATCGGGAGGGATACTGTGGGAGCAAACAGTCTTAGCCCCAGGCCAGACTGCATAGCCCAGGGTCCCAGTGCCCGGAAGATGAAGTCTCACAAAACCAGTGGGGGATATGGTGGTGGAGGAAACTGCTGGTTTCTCAGGAGAGTCCATATAACAGACTCGCCTGGATTTAGAACACACACAAACCTACCAACTCTGGGAATGACCACCAGGGCAAGAGCTAGAAGGGAGCCTGTCACATACAGGAAGTGGGTGAAGTGACTAGAAAGAGGGCAAGTGCCAGGCAAACCTCCAGAAGCCAGGCAGGGACATTGTTCCCTTTCGGACTCCACTCACCACAGAGAGCCCTGCCTTGGTGAATACCTAAGGTTCCACCGCATACAACTTAACAGGTGCACTAAGATAGAGAGTCAAAGCAGCTCTACCTACTACACAGAAACAAACACAGGGAGGCTGCCAAATTGAGGAGAGAGAGAGAAATATGGCCCAAGTGAGAAAACATAAACATGGAAAGAGAAAAAGAACTAAATGAAACAGAGATAGCCAGCCTATCAAGTGCAGAGTTCCAAAGACTGCTCATCAGGATGATCAGAGAATTCATCAAGTAAGGCAAAAACATAAGGGAAGAAATGAAGTGTACACTAAGTGAAATAAAGAAAAAATTCACATGGAATCGACAGTGAAGGGAAGGAAGCCAGGATTCAAATCAATGATTTGGAACATAAGGAAGAAACATTCAACCACAACAGAAAGAAGAAACAAGAATTTGAAAAAATGAGGTCAGTATAAGAATACCCTGGGACATTTCCAAATGTGCCAACATCCAAATCATAGAGATGCCAGAAGTAGAAGAGGAAGAGCAATAAATTGAAAAATTATTTGAAAAAGTAATGAAAGAATATTTTCCTAATTTGGTGAAGGAAATAGACATACAATTCAGGAAGCACAGAGTCCCAAACAAGTGGGCCCAAGGAGGGCCACACCAAGATACATCATAATTAAAACACTAAAGGTTAAAGATAAAGAGAGAATCTTAAAAGCAGCAAGAGAAAGGCAGAGAGTTGCCTATAAAGGAGTTTCCATGAGACTTTCAGCTGATTTCTCAAAAGAAACTTTGCAGACAAGAAGAGACTGGCAAAAGTATTCAAAGTAATGAAAAGTAAGGCCCAAAGTAAGTAACCAAGGTTACTCTAACCATCAAAGCTATGATTTCAAATGGAAGGGCAGAAGGGCGTTTTACCAGACAAGGTAAAAAGCTAAAGGAATTCATAATTACCAAGCCATCATCACATGAAATGTTAAAGGGACTTATTTAAAAAAAAAGATCAAAACTATGAATATTAAAATGACAACAAATTCAAAACTATCAACAACTGAATCTAAAAAACAAAAATAAAAACAAACTAAACAAATGACCAGAACAGGAATCATAGATATGGAGATAATTTGGAGGGGGAAGGGGAAGAATGGGGGAAAAGGTACAGGGATCCAGAAGCATGATTGATAGGTATAAAATAGACAAGGGGATATTAATAGTATAGGAAATGGAGAAGCCAAAGAACTTATATTCATGACTCATGCACGTGAACTAAGGGGGGATTGCCCGGTGGAAGGAAGGCAAAGGGGGACAATTGAGACAACTGTAATAGTATAATCAATAAAATATACTTAAAGAAAACATGGGAGTGAAAAAACAACATTCCTGCATTACTGTTGGGTACAGTCATTCCAGACAACTATGGAAAAAGATTAGGTCAATTTTAATATATAGTTGTTTACAACTGTATCCCTTTGGGCATATATCCCAAAGAAAGTTTCATATAGGTTCTTCTGAGGATGTGTGTGTAGAGGTTGACCACAGATTACTTTTTGGAGATGTAATGTTGGAAGTGATGTAATTGTCTATGACTGGGAAAGCATATTAGTAATTGTTGTTGATGCATACCATAGAAAATAATTCACCAAAGGCACTAAACAGTCCTCGTATAGTGACATGGATGGATCTAAAGAAAAAAAAAACAATGCAGAGAAAAAAGTAAGGGATAAATTAAAACTACAATGTAGTACCATATGTGTAAATTAAAATAATATGTACCACTGAAAAAGAGACATTTTGCAAAACCATATACAAAAAATACTTTTGAAAAGTAAATATTGGATGATGCAATTGAAAGGGAAGAAAAAACTCAGTTAATCAACATATGGACCTTGCATACACCAGTGATGATAATTTTCTAGAAAATGAGACATAGAATTATCTCAAGAAAGCATGATGAAGGTCCAAGTGAAAAAGAAAAAGTAATAATTTTTGTTTACATTTAATATTAAATGAATAATGTCTGTTAGTCACCTACTTTATTCTTAGTTACTGAACTGGGCAGTTAACATATATTATATCTTGGACTCTTCCCCTCAAAAATATCTGTAACAGAACTATGAACTGCCATTTACAGGTAATAAAAGCATGTAGCTAAGGCAGTAAGTGATCTGCTTGGCACTGGCAAAGCAGAAAGATAATCCAATGCTCACTATCTATTTCAAAAGATTTTACTCATTTCACTTTATTTATCTAATAATAATAAGCCTGGGACTTACATTCAGATTTTTGGAAAACACAGGGGAAAATAAGGCTTTATACTAAAGGGTTTCCTAGAACTTTTAATTTTCCAGCTTAGACATCTTACAGCATTTTTTTTTGAAGAAAAAAAACAGCACCACAAAATGGAGGATATAAACAGCCCCCTTTCAGTGAGTCTGTTCATAAGAAAAATGCGTAGGGGCACGAAAAACACTTTTTCCCTCCTCACTCCTGTTTAAACACTAGAGAAGCTAGTTTTTCCCCAGCCCTTAGATGAAGCATTGGTTGGGTTTTATACCTTATGTTTATACCTTAGATGAAGTATTGGTTGGGAAATAAAAGGCACCTGGTCAATTATACTCATAAGAACAGTCTCAGTTCAGTTATTGATTCACCCACATTCAATTCCGTAATTCAAATAATCTGCCTTCTCTTATACTGAAGTTCTTTTCCACTATTGGTGAGGTCCTTCCTGGGCTGATTCCTTGACCTAAAACTCTGTGACTGCCTTCATTCTTTCTCCTGCTTTGTGTTGTTCCCAACCTCATCAGTTTGAGAGAAGAGGATAGAAAAGCCAATTAAAAGGAGCAGGACGTATTTGTAATAATCCAAGGGGAAAGATGATAGTGCTTGCTATCTTTGACCACATACCATAAGTATCTCCAGAACTATTTCTTATACTAGTCTTTCCCCCTCCACTACTTTCTCCTACTTCTTATTCTCAACAGAGAAGCCAAGGGTGATCTATTTCAAAAAAAAATTGGTAAGACCACTCATTGGCTCAAAGTCCTTTCATCGCTGCCTCTCCACTCAGTATAAAAGCCAAAATCTCAGCAAGTCTCACCTCATCTTCTATGAACCCAGCCTCCTTGTCTTCACTCTTATTTTAAGCTCTACAATCCTGAGGATCTTCTTTGAACATACCAAATTAGTAATATCCAAAGCGGGACCTGGGATGCTTTATAAATAAGAGCTCACTTACATCTCAAACCACAATTTTCTCCCCGCTAACACAGACAGGCTTCAGGCAGCCTCTCATCTTTCATGTTTCTTGATCCACTGTCCCCATGCTCCACAAGACACATATTAAGCTTTCTGGGCTGGATCTATTCAAAATTCCTCTCATTGTATTATTTATTTACTTACTTATTTTAGACGTAGGGGAAGGGGGAGAAATATCAATGTCAGAGAGAAATATCGATTGGTTGCCTCGAATGAACCCCAACCAGGACTGAACCTGCAACCCAGTCATGCGTCCTGACCCAGAATCAAACCGGTGACCTTCCGTTTACAGAATGATGACCCCACCAAATGAGCCACACTGGCCAGGGTATCATTGTGTTTAAAATGAATGGCACACAATACTCATCTCATCCCTTAGGATGAGGTGAGGAATAATTCAGGTAGTGCAGTATTCTCATTACTATTTTCCTTAATGATAAGTATATTGGGTAATGAACAATTCTCTGATATACCTTATGGATTAAAAGGATGACAAAATAGGAATTAGAACATAGGCTTGAGAATTACGGTTTATACATTGATATTCAATCACTGATTATTATTTACTAATTGAACACAGATTTATAGAGCGTGAGTTTCCAGAGCTGCTCTGGGATCTGACGATTTTCTACAGTAAAAGATTATCAGGAAGCTCACATTTTTGTTGGCGTTAGAGAACAAACAAGTAAACATATAAATGAAGAAAAAAACCTTTTAGGTAGTGATTGGCACTTTGAAGAAAATTAAGTGAGGTAAATTGGCAAAGAATGACAGGATAGGACTGTAATAGAATGTTTACTAAACTCCTCTGTCAAAATGTGCCATTTGAGCTGAAAACTAAATTCAAGATATTTTCATTCTTTTTAAAATTAGAACTCACATATTGTACATAATAATATACATTTAAATTATTATTATGTGTACAATCTTATGTATATATGCATATATAAACAGATACATATACATGTACATATATGTAGTCATACTTATTCATTTATCTTTACATATACTAAAAATGATATATCTAACTCTATTCATATAATATATATTTAATAAAACTTTATAAATAGTATGCATCAAAATATATTTCATATTAAGTGTGTTTTCTAGGATTTAGTACATTAAATTGATTTTGCTTTCTACTACAGTGAACTGATGAGCTTTTTAATGAACCAGAACTTTTACAGATTAATGATATGAGAAATTACCTAAAATGCAGAAGCATATGTTATTTTTATTTCATTTTTTATTTCTCCAGCTATAGCCTAAATAAATAATAAGTATCACTGACTTCAAATTTCCTGTCTCTTTATTTATAGTTTTAGAGACTTCAGCTGCCTTTTGCTGCACAGATACATACAAAAGAATCTAGAGGAGAGTCTAGCAGTGAAAATTATTTCAAGTGGAATATTGGTTCTTTATTCTGATGGTGAGTAAACTGATATTCTGACTCCAGGTTTCATTTTATAACTCATTTTCCATGCCTTGTTTGTAATAAGAATGTCTGATTTTCTCAACTTATGTCTTAATTTTATACCCCGACTCCACCCCACCTATCCCTAACCACCGAGCCCAGGACACTTCCAGGTCGGAAATTGTTTTATCTCTGTCTTATGTTGGTTAACTTCCCGTGAATATATTTCTATTTCCATCTTTTTCACATACAATAAGCCCCATTCAAAAATGCCATAATTTTACATTCTAGTACTCAACAATGATTTGAGCTGGGATTTATTTTTTGTCCTTCAGTAAATTTTAGAGAGAAAAAGAATATAATGTACAAGCATCATTCATCCACATAATAAATTATGAATTCACACATCTTTGAAAAACATTCAGTTTCCCAACAAAAACAGATGTGTACATTCACACCCATTATAGGGAGTAACACAGAACTGCATCTCCTATGAAAGGACCTTTATGTACTTTACAGAATTTATGAAGAGAGGTCCTTTTAAACATCATTGAATGATAACATCTGGGGCTGAAAACATAACAGGTATTCAGTACTGTGTCACAGAGGAAAGGGCAATATGAGTTACAGCTCACCAGTGTCGTGTACCCCTCACTGGTTAGAATGATTCTGTGTAAACCGTCTTTTAAACAAATGCATATTCATTCTAAAATACAACTGTGATGCAAGAAAAAATATTCATAACAGTACCACACAGAGATAACCATTTTTTGTATGTTATCTATAAAAAGCTTAGTCTGTGCTTGGCATTGTATAATCACTCATTAAAAGGCAGCTGTTGGAATTAGTAATATTTTCTAGAGATTATTCGAGTGCAAGTAAGTGTTTCTTAGCTAGGATCACCATTCCTCCCTGTCTTATGATGAATAATATTAATCAGTCATCTTATATTTCTTAGACATCTAGCTTTCCTTTTAATCTTCACATACTTATTTTTTATTGATTTTGAAGACAGAGAGAAAGGGGGAGAGAGAGAGAGAGAAGCATCGATTTGTTGTTCCACTCATTTATGCATTCTTTCACCGATTCTTGTATATGCCCTGACTGGAGATTAAACCTGCAAGCCTGGCTTATTGGAACAACACTCTAACCAACTGAGCTAACCATCCAGGGCTTTGTATACTTGTTAATAGTACAGGTAAAAATAATTACTAGTTATTGAGCATTTAGTGTGCAGTAGGAGCTATAAAAGATGCCACAAATTCATGGTAACATGTACTCTGTATAATAAACCTTTCAGATAGGGACTGATTTAGAAACTGAAACACAGAGAGGTTAAGAACCTAACTCAAGGTCACACAGAAAGTGAGGAAGGATTAAGGATGCAAAGCCCAACAACTGTTCCGTAGCCTATTATTCTTTATTACATAAGGGACTCTACGTTCTTATTGATGACACCAGATATTGCCACCTATACAACTGAGGAGATACAGCAACATCAGAAGTCCACGGGACTGTCTGACCAGTGATCTATGTCTCAGCCTATTAAAGGTCCATGAACTTCTGAGAGAACCCTCACAGGACAAAGCTGAAAGCCTGAAGGGGGTCCTCCCTGCGCAAAGCTGATAGGGGATTCTGGACCTCAGAAGCAGAGGAAGTGAGTGGTGAGTAAGAAAAGTGGTCCAGGGTGTAAATGTGCCTCATATAAAGATAGTCAGTCTTCTGAAAGACACCCCTTTGCCTAAAAATTGCTTATATCAGACTCTAAGCGTAAAATTGTAGGTCAATCAAATATAGAGTTCTGCAGTCCAGACCCATCTCTTCCTTCACTAGGTCACCCCAGGGTACTGCGGTGGCCATAACTACAACAGGAGGAGGCTTTGCCATAAAGGCCAGAAGTGACCCTGGCACAAGCCAGCAGCTGGGGCTTGGGCGATGTAATTGCCCTCAATGAGCCTTAACTTCCTTTCTGACAAAATGAGGATAATGACTGCCATGTACTAACTACATGGTATATTAGGAAACACATGTTGATGCACAGTTTTTGTTAGAAAACTTTGAATCCTATATTTTACTTAAAAATGACAATTCTGATACTTATCAAAGTGATATGTTTTTTAAGATGCAGCTCAAACCCATTCTCCTCCATATGTAACATTTTGAGTGTATTCCAATCCTTATAAATTTCTCCCTGACCCTTACTGCACTGTCTAAGGGTTATTCAACTCTTAATTGTGACTTCCCTTCTCCCAATCCTTGTGTCGTGTTGAGTTTAATTGACCTCATGAATTGCTGTTTAACCAAGTAGAACTTCATTTTTACTTCCCTGTATTTCTAAGGGTAGAGCAAAAACAAAAATTATGTGTTATTTTGCTTTTACACCAACATTATCTCTCTCAGAGTAAGAATTTAATATATAAGTAAATGAAAAAAT
The DNA here is from genome assembly GCF_019186645.2 of Phyllostomus hastatus. Lineage (NCBI taxonomy): Eukaryota > Metazoa > Chordata > Mammalia > Chiroptera > Phyllostomidae > Phyllostomus > Phyllostomus hastatus. The sequence goes on along the minus strand of NW_025334033.1, from coordinate 59,581,578 downwards.
AAATTGATGTTATAGATTGATGAAAGTATAACTCATTCCTTCACACAAAAAATAAAATATTTTATATTGCCCACTTCACATGATTCTTATGAGATTTTTATATCTATACATATCACTAAAATTAATTTTATGGGATATACAACTATTTGAGTGGATAATTTAATCCTTAACATTTATAAAATCTTGTGCTTTTGAAATAGATTTATAGGAAAAAATCATTTTTGCTAAATCAAAATACTGTCCCCTGGAAAAAAATCTCATCATACATTTTGACATTAATTGATTATGAAAATAAACATGATAACAAATTATAATTCCAAATGCGCTATTGGTTCAGAAACTGTCCCTGGTACACAGAAGGGAGAGATCAGAGACAGAAGAAGACCATCCAGGTGAGTAGGTAACAGGATTAGGAAACAAGGGAACCAGCACAGGAAGCTAATCTTAGCCACAAGATGAGTAGATCTCCACATCTCCACATCAGAATCTTAAAATTCTATGTAGAAATCCTGACCAGGTTCATCATGTACACAGTCCAGATGGTCTCAGCAGAACTTTCCTCTCTGAAGCCTGTGTCCTTGGAACTGCTGGCCGTGAAAACTGAAGGCAGAACGCACATCCCAAGGACAGGGGATGGGGGGAGGAGCCTCAGACTGTGCAATTGCTCCCCTCCAGCTTGCCGGCCAACTGGCAGTGACATCTCCTCTATGACATCCTCCAACATTTGCCTTGAGAGCTTTCTTTTAAAATGGGAGGTGGGGCAAAAAAGGTCCCTTTCTGGACTAAGTGGATACAATTATATCTCACATGACCTTGATTTAAGTGCCAGATATTATTTGTTCTTAAAAATAACACTTGTATCTCTAGGGACCAATTTTAGTTTATCAGAGCTGAAATTTAAAATAATACTAGTAGAGGGAAACTCTAAAAGTGGAAAATCAAAACAAACAAAGCAACACACCCATCGTATGAATAAGGTAGGCAGACTAATTCTTCAGCATTCCGTTTTCAAGAGCTCATTGCAAAGATGTCACACATTCTTACTTCTATAATTATAATCTGTTTGTAACTTAAATCCTCTTACATTTTTATTTCGTTTCCTGACACCAAAGGAATCAAATCTTTCTAGTACTCAAAGATCCTATAGCACAGGTATGAAGCAAACTCCTTGTGAATTGAACTGATTCCTTAAGGTCACTTGGGATAGTGAAGAAAGCAGCTGGAGTGATGACCAGGGCACTGCAGTAGGAACTGATACACAGACAATCATGAGTCTCGACCCTCAGTTTCCACTCTGCCACTCTAGGAGTACACTGGGTTTCTTCCAGTGATGGTGACGGCGTTTAGGTAAAATGGACGGGATGGCTCTAATTCAAGAACTAGTGTTGCTGCCTTACCAAAGAGCATGGTGCTTCAGTGTTATGTCAGAAAGAGTTGAACCAATAGGTTTCATATTCAAACATAATAAAAAAGATTACATTTATAAAAAAACCTTTTATTGTTGTTCAAGTACAGTTGTCTCTGTTATTAAAAGAGTTTACATTATCAACAGGCTGCCCTTTAACAAACTATATGCCTTCTATTTTCTAGTGTCTCCATTTTTTATCATTCTTGTGTGTTCTTTTCCTTCTGCACTGCTGAACTGGTCTAGTCTTTATGTTAGTGAAAACTATATATAAACACTAAAAATGGTACAAGGCACATTTCTTGGGGCTGGAAATATTCTATACCTTGATTGTGGTACTGAGTGCAAATACTTGTGAAAACATATTGCACTGTACGATATTATTTTATCCTATGTTCTTTCTAGCCTCTGCTGCCTTGTACTTATTCTGTTGGAGGCCCTGTGCTGGCAGCAATAGAAGGAGGACTCCTCCTGGCTGGTCTTGGAGCACCTGTGCTCGCATCAGGTACTGACGGCTGTGGTCCCTGCTGCGGCTTCCCAGTAGACGTGATATCCATGTCTTCTGTGTTTTCTTAGGCCCAGTGTTTTTGACACCATGCTCCCTCCTCCCCCCAGCATTTCCAACAGCCCCATGGTTTCAGGAAATTCTTGGCTATAGTTTCCTCATAGAAGGTTAAGTTATGCATTACTTCTTTCAGCCTCTTCACCTAGATGCCCTAGAGGCTCATTTACCACCAAGATGTCATATGGCTCTGGGGCTTTGGTGAATATCAAGATCTTTGAGAGGCTTCCAGTCCTCCTGAGACCACGCAGGGACAACGCTGATACTTACCACCCATGGCTTTCCTCAGGAGGGAACTGACTAGAAAGCCAGCCATTTCTTAGGTGTCCAAGTACTTGCAACTATTCTTTTATAGTTTTTCTTTATAAAATAATTCCCTTATAATTGTTTTCTTATCATAAATGATAATTATAAAGGTCAAAACAGAAGGTTTTGAAAAATACTCTTAAATACTCTTAAAAATATTTTAAATATTTTGAAAATTTAGGTTAAATATTTTTTGTCTTGATGACTGTATGCATTTTAACAGTCATTACATGATGTATATGACTTACAGTATCTAGTTCTGTAGTGACAGATTTTTACAGTCTTACAAGTAGATAGTGAATTAATGCATTTAAAATTTTGCATTTTTATATTTAAAATACAAATTTTAAGGTATAAGTTGTTTGGAAAACACAAGTTTAAGAGAGCAGAATGTTTTGTTTGATAAATTACTTAATTCTACTGTCTTAAGTATATAACTCACTAAGATTTTGCACGTGAAGAATCCACTTCAACAACTAAGTTTATGCTTTTTGTTCTGATCAATGTTGTTTGCTTTGTAAACACATAAGTCTGGGGTGTTAGATTAATGAATACAACAGTCAAATTAATTGCAGATATCTGGAATTTGCATTTTCTTTTAAAAAGTCTATCAAGAATATAAAGAGTGGCAGAAGTATTTAAATCACTATTATTTTATATTTCACTCAAATGAGAGGGCCTTTTTGTTTTTCTTATGCCTTTTTTTTGTAATGAAGTGAATTTATTCAGGATGTCCCAGTGTTTTAACAGTTCTTTGTATATTCCATCCTTTATCAATTTAACATTACTAATCATTGTGTCTTTCAGTATTTATTTACTTTGAATTTCATTGTACCTGGCATTGACATTGCATTGCAACACTTCGTGATAGTGATGTTATGTTTTCATCTGCCTCATGCATTACAACTATCAGTGATTAGTGATGTAGTATTTTATGTTATCTTTTGCCTGTAAATTTCCTTGTACGATGATTTCATTTGCCTATAATTCTCTCTCATTTCTATAAATAGCACGGCATTATTGTTATGCATCCTTATACAAGTTTTATTATGAGAACTTTTAATCCATTTATACTTATTATTTTGCCTGATATATTTAATATTTTGTCATTTTCTTTTTCCTCCTCAAGTACTTGTTCCAAAGACACCAGTTTTATAAGAAATACTTGAGAGGTCGATGCCCAGCCTTGCCTTACCTCCCCCGCCTTCCCTCACAGACATACTATTATATCAGTGACTTCAGCTTTACTTTGCTACCAACGTCAAGTACAAACTGAGCGTGAGAGTGACAGCTGGGCTTTGTGTGGTGGCAGGTTTGTATTTCCCAGGAAACACAGGTATGTGTGTTGTTTGCTTCCAAGACCATAAAGAGAGAAGTACCTGGGAAGTTTATACAGAAAACTGCTACAACCTCTCTCCTCCGCTAAGACTATCATTTACTTGTTTGGGGATGAAGTTTAAACATGACTATTTTTTAAAAAAACCTTCTCAGGTGATTTCATGTGCAGCCAGGGTTGAAAATCACCTTCTCTTCTGTCTCTGCATTTCCAGCCTTGTCCTTCTCACTAACTCCAAGCTCTGGAATCAATTTCTTCTCATATTGTAACTCATGTGTTTGCTGACTTTTCTACCACAATATCCTCTGAACTATATCTTTCCCAAATTGATTCAGGCTTTCCAGCATAGAGATGTCATCTTTTCCTAGCTTCCAGCCTTGCTCTCAATGTCTCTTTTTATGCAGTCATTTTGATATTTCACTGGGAATTTTGAAAAATGTGGAGTAGGCAGACTTACACACTTCAGTCTACAAGATGCCCCAAGAAGAACATGTCATTAAAATTAAGGTATCAAACTGTAAATTCATGGAAAGAAAGTTAATCTCTATTATTATTCTGATCTCAAGAACTGAAGCTTATGAGCAAATTCTCACCTTCTCTGAGTTTACCTCTTTCTTAAGCTAAGCTTGCTAAACCAAAACAGACCCAGCCACTACCTTTCATACCTACAGTTTGTATTTTTGTATATTTTTCCCACTCACATATATGAAAGTAAAATGGATCTGTATTTCCTCAGCAAACAAAACTAGTCAACAAGATTGACCTAAAATATGAAGTCTAGTAAACATTCCTCCATTCTCATGTTGAGTGCTTTAAAAATTCATTGAACCCTGGCTTCTGTGGCTCAGTGGATTGAGTGCTGGCCTGTGAACCAAAGGGTCCCCGATTCAATTCCCAGTCAGGGCACAAGCCTGGGCTGAGATCCCCAGTAGGGGGTACATAAGAGGCAACCACATATTAATGTTTCTCTCTCCCTCTCTTTCCCTCTCTCTAAAAATAAGTCAATAAATCTTAAAAAAATTAAAACATAAAAAAATGCATTGAAATCTCTTCTTAGAATGAATGGTGGAAAAAATTCAGCATATCATTTTTGCCTTCTTTTCTTTTTAAAGGGAAGCTTTTTTTAAAGATTTTATTTACTTACTTTTAGAGAGGGAAGGGAGGGAGATAGCGAGAGAGAGAGAAACATCAATGTGCAGTTGCTGGGGGGCATGGCCTGCAACCCAGGCATGTGCCCTGACTGGGAATCGACCCTGTGATTGAACTTGAGCTCAATTCATTGAGCTACTCCAGCCAGGGCCATTTTTTGCCTTCTTTATTAATGTTTTTGCCACCTCTGGGAGCTATGCTGATTTCTTAGTTGAAACAAGGGTAAACACTCCAGCGAGAGCTGACATGATCATATAATACAACATGTTAATTGGTTTATTGAGAAGGACATTTGCCAGTTGGTGAGTTATACTTTGATATTTGAAAGCTTAGATTCAACCTGAGTAGGTGAAGCTCTTCCAAAATAGGGCATGGTATAGTCGACACTAAATCTCTCAGAATTTGAAGTAAAGGAAGCATGACCCAAGCTGTTGAGCCATTAGTGGCTGCCTCTTATACGTGATGTTTTACACTTCTCTCCACTATTTCACCTCATAAGGCACAAAATGAATGGGTGATTTAATGTACATCCTTCTGGAGATCTGTGCAGGAAACACCTAAAAAACAGCTATTTTAAGACACCTTTGGTCTTCCCAAGCAAAGGTTGGAGCCAATTTATAACAAAATTTCACCTACATCTCTCAGATGTAAACTTGAGGTTAGCGAGAAATCACACAGTGACAATAACAACTAAAAGGTCTAATAAACAGCTACATGAACATTTAAAAATATTATAGAACAATCTTTTTTCTCACCTGGATTCTATAGTTGAAAGTATTGAGCTGGGGTTATCAGACTCTTATAATAAAAAAACCAAGTAGAAGGTTTTAAAGTCATTAGGTCATCTTTGCTGTATTGATATTCATTTGGATTTCAAGTTTATTTTGTTAAAATTTAATAAATGTTATGCTGTATCTTAATGCAATTTTATTAAGGTATATAGATATAGATAGATGTGGGTGTAGATTTTTGTTGTAACCATGTATTCCATTTTTGTTAAGTTATGTTTAACACCATTTTTCCCTTAAGTCAACAATATTAAAAAATTCCTAAAATGGAATATATGGAGATTGAACACAAGTGTTTTTATCTGAGCTTTTGAGGATATATGTACATCAAAGCTACTGTTTATATTTCAATTTGAGAAGTAAAAGAAAGCTAAGCCATTTGGGGAGGTTATTTTTCATAACCTGAAATTTATTCAGCCTGACCAGTAGCTTAACAGCTCCATGGAAGGTCATTAGAAGTCCAGAAAAAAATAAAAAAGGCTTTCAACAGCTTTTATTTTTGCCTTTTCAGGCTTCTAGAACCACGTGACGACTGAATGTCAAGGAAGAGAAAAACACACACACACAGCAGGTTGCAGACAGTCCTCATGGAACTGAGACAGGAGTGTTTCAAGCTGATTGTCTGTTTTATAGGATTGCCTCTAACACCTCAGAAATTTAAATTCAATGTTACAGAAAAATGACACGAGGTACCTTATTTCCAATTTAATTTTAGTCTTGCGTGCCACTTTCTCTTAAAGGTGTATACAAAGCTTCAAGATAGTAACAGCACCATTAGCTGCCAAAGTACTCGGCTTATGGTGTCAGTAATCTGGGTTGAGCCGGCCGAGCAGCTTTTTTATTTCCCTTCCTTAACCTATCGTATTGTTTGCTTACAGTTATAATGGAATTTTCCTCTCTTTGTCTTTGCCTACCAAGCCTCATGAAAGTTCTACTGCAAACCAAGACCTCTACCTCCAACATGAGAGGCTAAAAACCCACCAAATGCTGGCCTTTTTGTGTTAGTGGGTCAGGCAAGAGACTGAAACAGATGACCTGGGCATAAATATTGGATCTGAGTTAGCAGCTAACACAGCTTTGGTGGGCTATTTAGCATTTGGCAGTGGGCTAATTTCAAGAGACAGTGGTCTTCGTGGAATCAGTGGCAGTTTCTGAGAACCAGGAATGGTGACAGTGCAAACAACCCGGAGATTCCTGGGATATGACCTGAGTTGATAATCCAGTCCTGGAGCTGGGGTGACTGCTTGTCACAGTCTGCCCAGAACAGAGAGCTTCAAAAGATGTGGGACTTTCAAGGCATAAACTGGGAGCATCCAGGAAACCAGAATGAGTTTGTCACCCAACATCTAGCTTCTCCGGTTTCTTTCTCAGTATTTGAGGTATGTTCCTCCCAGGGATTCTGTGACCTACTTCAAAAAGCCCTTCCCTGTTGAAATTAGCAGGGGTCTGTTTTTGATTTCTGCATTACTGGCCCCTGACTGGTATAGAAATTGGCACAGGACGCGGGTTGCAGGCAAGAAACCTGCAGGGAAATCAGGTAATCTGGTATCTGTTATCTGGCTAAGTGAACATTCATTCACTATTCAGGAAAGAGGTATTAGGTGCAACAGAAAGTTTCCTTCTCACTGGTAATAGCCTGGAATTAAGCCTGGGTGTTGTTTTTGGGGAAGGTTTCTATAAAAAAGTAAGAAGGTCAAGAAACTTTGAAGACTGGCTGCTGTGTATACTCTGCAAGCTGAGAAAGACAATGACATTCTCCAAGCCATGATACTTGGTAAGATAATAATAACTAAAACCTGGGAATTTTTCAAGGCTATGAAAGAGTAATTCTAATTTTTAGCAGCCACACAACTAAGATAATGAAAATCTAAGTGCAAAGTTCAAGACTGTGTGTTGTTGCATTATAAAATGGGTCAAAGTCTCTCTTGCCATCTTTTGTGAAAGTGAAGACATTGCTCAGAAAAGGGTGGGGTCCTGAAATGGAGATGGAGCGGCAAGGCTCAAGGCAAGGAGTGTGGAAACACCCATGTCCAATCATCACCAGACAGACGGCTTTGTCACTCAAAACTCTCCAGCCTTCCTTGAAGATGTTCCTACTTCCTCAGCTGATGGAGTCACGCTCCAATAAGAATAGACTCTTCCTCATGACCACTCCTCTCACTGCTACTCCTTCATCTCTATTTCTATAAGTAGAAACAGCTCCCAGTTTATCCTGAAAACAAAAGTATACATAACAAAACAATTAGGGACTCTGTTAATTTAATTTGAAATATTCTGCTGAATATTGATAAATAGAGCCTAAGAGCACTTGATGCAGGAGGAAAGAATGTAATTTTTAGATCAAGTTGACTTTTGTGATGTGGGCGCACTTAACTGAAATTCTAGATCTGATGGGTTGGTTCATTTGGCAGCTAAAACCTGGACTCCATAGTACCCCATGACATCAGTAAAGTGACAAAAGCCATTTGAAAGATAATAGAAGAGGAAATTAAAAGATTATGCCAGATGAGAATAATGAGTGAAATTTCACTGTTTGTCTATCATCCACTCAATCAAATTATGATCCTATGAAAGACCAGAAAGGTACCCTCTACACCAAGTCCTTATGAAACACATTGGTGAGAACAGTGCAAGCATTTCTAAAAAGTATTTTAGTAGCTGGAGGAAGAAGGAGAGGTTGAAATGGTCTCCTTGCCACAATAAGAATGAGAGGACAATGAAGTTGCAGAAGCTACAGAGTGGTAAAACTTTCAGGGTAAGTTGAGGGTCGGGCCAGCAGAGGTATGAGGATACTGTAGTAATGTGAATGGTGGGAGCTACAGAGCTATTTGACAGTGCATGAGTGATCCCAAAAGCTGTAGAGCAAAAATATACATGGGAACTTCAATGAGAATTTACTTGATTTCCATATCCAACTATTGTAGAGACTTGTGGCACCTCATGCAATTTCTATTCTTAAATTACTCCATGGAATCACAGACCCTTAAATGAAGAAGAAACCTGATGAAAATGTAACTGCTAGAATTGGAAATAGTGATAGTTCTGTAAACCTTCTATAAGGAAGAAGTTGGGGAAATATTCATAAAACTGTGGAATTTTTTTCCTGCCTATGGCTCGGAGCTTCTATTAACTCCTGGGTATGTAGGAAACCTCTGTAGTCCAGAATACAGCTTATAAGGTATAGAAATTAATGGTACTTGTTAATATTTATCTGTATAGTAATAGATCCTGTAAAACTTCAAAAATGTCACATGCCATTTTCCCAGTTTTGAGAGAATAGTTGAAATCTGTCCTTGGTTACCGCCAGACTTCTACTTGAGCTTCCTGGGGCAGAGGCTGTTTTGATACGAAAGGCCAGATAGAAGTCTATGGAACTTCCTTCACATGTCAACATAAAGAAGAATAATTGCATTCCTAGTGGAACCACAGACATTACTGCTATTATCAAAGATGTGAACTTTGCAAAGACAGTGATTCTGGTCACGTCTCTTCTGGCTATCCAACTCAGCTAGGGCAGAAGTAGGTTTTGGACACAAGCAGGGGACTATCAATGAACATAATCAAATAAAGACTTCAATTGTAGCTGATGCTGCAAATAAGTAAAACCTCGATAGCTGCCATGCACCTATTGATCTGAGGTGTGCTCTTTTCTCTACATCTACTTTGCTGTCATTTTGAATAAACATACACTTTCATTGTTTTGCCTCAGGATTGTCTCAGCCTTCTTGCTCTAAGATTTTAGGTGGAAGAAAATCTGCCCATTTTATAATCCCTAGAACTGCCTACAGGTCCACATCATAGAAATGGATTTGGAGAGCAAGAAGAAGCAGAAGTCTTAAATACATTCAGGAGGGTGACAAATAAAATTCATGAATATAATGGAACCTGCTGTCTCTGAAATTCTGAGGATCAGTTGATCTGGGATATTAGAACATCAACTGGGAGGTAGAGAACTCATTAGGCACAGAGCTACATCTTGCAGTTCTTCTTGGTATGTAACAACCTCTTGATTTTGAAGCCAACAGGTACCATTTTGGGGTGGCCAGTTGTCACATTTACCAAGTAACCAAAATGATGTCAACTACGGGTGTCACTCAGGACCAGAAAAGCATCTGATGTAGGTCTTAGCCAAAGTACAAGCAGCTCCTGTCCTTGACCTTTATGAACCAGCCTACATTCTATAAGAGATACAAATGCTGAATAAATGTTCCGTAAAGTTTTGAAGATTATGGGGCAAAACCATTCTCTCTTAGGCACATACATTTTCCTTTTGAAACAAAGTTCTGTCTGTGGTGGAGGCCCCATATATATATTACCAAGTAGCCTAAGGTATCGATGAACTGGGAGCTCTCCCACCAACCTGGTCAAAGTCCGCACGCCCATAAACAAGGTAGTACAGTCGGCCCTTCAACAATGTGGGTTTGAACTGAGCAGTCCACTTAATATACTGATATTCTTCCATAAATACATGGCTTTCCATATATTTTGCATCCTCAGATTCAACCAATTGCTAACTGAAAACAGTACTTTTGATCTGAGGTTGGGAATCCATGGATTAACCACTGTTGTGCCATACCATTTTATGTAAGGGACTTGAGCATCTGTGGATTTTGGCACCTGTGGGGCCTGGAACCAATTCACCATGGCTATCAAAGGAAAACTATAGTTATGTATTTTTTGGAGTCAAAAGTTATGCATGGATTTCCAACTGTATGGGGTTTGGTGCCCTCAACAGCCATGTTATTCAAGAGTCAACTGGAATGTATTCAACTCCCAAAGAAGATCCCAATGACACTAGTTAATTCTACTACCTATAACCTCACAGGGCAATCAAAAAGACCCGCTGATTGTGGAGAAAAAACAGTTATATCATTTGCAGAATGACTAAAGTTGTTTCACATACTATGGTTTTCCTTGTTTTGTTTTGTCCTTTGCTTTTCCATTTCTCTAAATTTAAGGGACAGATAGCACATTTGGAAGGTATACTTTTTACAATCTCTTTAAACTTTTCTGTGGCAAATTTCTCTGAAGCTTTCACAAGGTAAAAAAAATAATTACCTTTAAAAAAATACAAAAGCCCCTTTCCTCCGGAAGTGGAAGTGGTGTTGGTAATGAAATACAATCACTTTAGTTTTTTTTGTGCCTCTCAGAGAAGCAGCTAACACACTCCCCAAACTGTCAGGCATAATTTGATACAAACGGGCTATCTGCCTTTTCAGTTTAAACACAGAGCACAACTGAAAAGGATGAAAAGTCACCTGTAAGTTATTGTGAAACGGTCAACAATCTGGGAGTCAGGATAAGGGTAATTAGCTGGGAAGTCCACCCTTTATTTTGCCTGAAGAGAAACAAATGAAAAAAATTACACACTGAGTGTATCTGCTTGTTTGTGTGTGTGTGTATCTCTGCATGTGCATTTATATTTTCAGCATGATCGTTGCTTTAATTTGCCAAGTTCCAGTTTTCTCTTCCTCACCCTGAGTACAACTCAGGTGCCACTGCCAATATTGTAATACTTATTTAATAAGGAGCAGTGGGTGGCGGGCTTTTTTTAATCTGCTGAATTTCTCTCATTCCTTGCCAGGCACAGCTTTCACCCATTCCGTGCACTGAACTTTGCAGAACAACTGTGAGATGATTTTGCATGCCTCTGATTCCTCGGTTCCCAGTGATTTGTTCAACAAAATAGTCAAAAGCCCAGTTATTTGCTGCTCGTACAAAGACAGTTCCCTCTACTTGGAAACGCAGGATTCATCACTTAGATATCAAATCTGGAGTATGCTGTGACTCTTCCAACATTTTAATCTTTTTCTTTGTCAGCTGTGGTTACAACATCCTTTCCTATTCCACCGTTCCCTTCACACTTCCTTTTCATTATTGTGTTATGAGCAATGCATTTTGTATTCATTTTTCACTCAGAAAGTGTTGGCAAATTCGTTTCTGTGTCCTACAGTTGAGATTGTGGCAGAAAAAAAGTGTAAATGCATGTGTCTGCATAAATTTTACAAAGTAATAAGAATGGCAGGTTGCATTTTAATAAGACTGAGAAATCTATTCGATGGGTGAGTGTCCCTACCTATCAAAGCTGTTTGAAAGATAGGCATAGAATTTAGTTCAATAGACCCTTGACATCTGTGCAAACTTACATTCATGGATACCCTATCCTGCAGTTTGAAATAAAATTACATGCGACTCTCCCATTTCAAGTGCACACATCCCTCTCGAAGGCAGCAGCACCGAGAACACAGAAACATATGAGATGCAGATGTCTTCTCCCTGATATCTTTGTTGTCAGACCTTCTTCTTGCTCAGCCCCCCTCCCCTGAGGCCTGTCATTCTGCAGTTCACTCCCCTTCAGCCCCTGGCCAGTCCAACGGAGCTGCCCACATCTGCTACCTTCACTCCAAATCAGTGAACCAGCTGCAGCTTGGCCGATGGTCCCAACTTCCTCTTTAATGTGTTTCTCCTCCGACGTGAGGATGGTACTTCATGCACTGCCTTTGTTTCAGCTCTAGCGGGAAAGGATACGGCAAATACCCACCCCCCTTATTTCTGCCTGTTTCAGTTTAGTGAAACACAAAGGGAGAGACAGTTTTTCCCTTAAAGGCTCTTTTTCTTTTTCTCTAACCCCCTTTTTTTCCCCTCTAACAGACATCACTCACATCATACCCTCTTGTTCATATTCGCTAGCAAAGTGAATCTTTCCTAACCTTGTCTGGGAGCGCAGGATTAAAATTAGTTTCAGGAAAATAGCAAATTACAACATGTGACAGCCCTCGGAGGTGTCACATGTAAGAAAAGAGGAACAGTGACTCCCCTCTCTTCTGTCTGAAATGAGCTCCTTACGCCTGTGGTAGGGCCGATTACCGAGTGATTTCACAGCAGTCAATGCCTACCAGAGGGGAGGAAAGTAGTCAGTTTGTTGTTACCTTGTATTTTTCCAAGAGCAAGAAAATTGTTTATGACTTTGTGTGTGTGTCTCCCATACTACCTTGGACATAAGCAAGATGCTTAATATTTAATAAGTTAAGAGGAAGCAAAATTATATCAGATGAGGGGAAAATTTATTGGCTTTTTAAGGAAATGCCTTAACTCCCTTACATTTAAGAAAGATGTGGGGGAGAAAGGAGTTCATATATTTTAATATCTGCTTACATTTGTTTAATAGCCCTGTTTTCGGTTTTTAGAAAGGTCTTAGGGAGAAAATGTAAAAGGAACCTGTTGTTCTTTTAAGAAGAAACTAACAATTTGTTTCATATTTCCACAAAGCAAGACACTGAGGAATGAAGTTTAAAATGACTGGTATTGCTTTGTGAGTATTTCAGCTCTATATAATGATAGAAGAAATGGATAGTTAATTAGAGAATGTAAAATTGACATGTTATCAATGCTGACCAATAAGAGCATCTACTAATTCTAACTGTGCAATATTTAAGGGAATGAGGGTAGCCTAATTTTTTAGAAGTTCGTTTTGATTACTTTTTAGAGCAACAAAGAGATTAATTTTGATTAGTATCATTTGAATGAATTATTAGGTTTTTTATACAAAGGGTAGGGTGAGTTCATTTTCTGTGATACATCTGATACCTGAAACCATCAGCAGAGCACTAGAGCAACCCACCTGCTGGGGTATCCTTAGCCTCATTCCCTCCGTCAGACCCAGAAGCTGAAATCCATATGCACTATTCCATAGAAAACAGAAAATATCTTCTCCGAAGCAAACAGAGTTGTGATCAATATTTTTAAGCAGAGGAAGAAAAATCATTCATAAAAATTAGTCAACTGAATTTCATGGATTACATGTATCAAAATACAGCTGTTTGACCAGATGTTTTATTTATTTTGCTGGATTTATCATTGCACTGTGGTTGAGTCTCTTCTTCAGTGCTAATATAATTCAGTTACTCTTGATAAAAAACAAGCTCATCTCATGCCTCCACAAAGTGTATGTCACTTTTTTAGTCATGCTAATAATTTAGAAATTTACTATAAAATGTTTTGCAGGAAAAAAATATGAAGAGTACTGAAAGTTTTCTAGAAATACAATTAGAAAGCCTACTATAATAATTGGTTATTTACTGAAATATTTGACAATGTCACAGTTCTGAATCTCAGGGAACCCAACAGCAAATACATACAAGCATCTCCCAGACTATAAAGAGTCCAGGAGCCGGGCACCTGGAACATCGCTGCTTTTGCCGTCACGCTTCTCAAGCTGAGGGACCCCTTCCCTTTATGTCTTATCACCCCTATTTTCTCCCTTTAACCAGGAAGGAAGGGGCCTCCCAATGTGATTTATTCCAGCCCTTAAACCTCAGATTTGGCCCAGAATGGCGCCTTTGAAGGCTAAAGGAGGTCCAGATGAAAGAGGGGCTGACTGGAAAAATCCACAGAGAAATGCATTTTACAGATTAACATGCCACAAACCCTCAATCAAATACCCTGAACAAAAGTCAACAGGCAGCAGAGGTTGCATCCGGAAGTTGTTGGAGGGAGAATGTGGAGAGAAAGGACATCTGGACGGGAAGGAGGGGTTGAAATAACCTCCACAGCTCGGTGCTGACTCAGGGAAAGTCAGAAATACAGAAGTCTGGGAAAGGTGAAAGAAATATTAAGGAGAGTATAAGTTAGTGTGGAAATTATTCTTTTATGGATATACGCATATGCTGGGTTTTGATAAGAAACTTTTTTGGGGGTATACCTATCATGTTCTAGCCCCACATTATTCATTATATAAATATCGTATTTTACCATTATATTAGTCTATTGAGAGACGATAGTGCCCCATATTGTGTTTGAGGAAACTACTGTTGAGGAAAAGGGAGTCTATCAATCTCAAGTGTGAACGCATGGAGCTGAGAAGGATTATGGCCAAAAAGAAAGGAGACCCCAAATTCAAACCGAAGTCTAGTCCCAAAGCCCAGGCTTTTTAAAAACCACACTGCCTCCTAAACTCTTCTGCTTTAAACTGGGCATACAAATTGCAGACACATTTTTGAAAGAGAACAGGACTAATATCTATTCTTATATAAATGAAACATTAAAATGGTAGACTTAGATATTTATTTTGCATCTACATTATTTGGCTAAAAAAGGTAGATTCACCTGCCCACTTTTAAACAATCCTACTCAGTAGTTCTGAGACAGTCTTTGGGGATATTGAGCACACTTTTGAGAATCCACTGTTTCAACTACTGTTCTGGATTGCAAACCACTGAATCTGGCTTTGGATGCAGTAACAACAAAGTAGGTGGGTTTGGCAGGCAGAATACTGGCCCTCAGGAGAAGTCCAAACCTCAGTCCCCAGATTCTGGGACTATGTTAATTTACATGGCTAAAGGGACTTTGCAGATGTAAATTAAGGATTTTGAGATTTGAATGGGGAGATTATTCTGGATTAGGCCAGGGAACCCAGTGTAATCACCAGGGTCCTGGGCAGGACAGAAAAAGGCAACAAGGTGGGAATTAGACAAGGAGGTGTGATGAAAGAAGCAGATGGGAGAGGAGGTGTGAGGATGAAAGCACAGGTCAGAACGATACAATTGCTGGCCTTGGGGGTGGAGGAAGGAGCCCTGAGCCAAGGAACACAAGCTGGAAAAGGAAGGAAAACAGATTCTGCCTAAGATCCACCAGAAGACATGATTTTAGCCAAATAAGACCCATTTTGCACTTCTGAAATCTGGAATTGTAAGATAATAAATATGTGTGTTTAAGCCACTACATTTGAATTTATTTTTACTGCAACGTACACAGAAGCATACCAAAGTGCTTATCTTTAAATGCACTTCTAAAAAACATAAAATTAAGGTGCTAGGTATAGAAAATGCCCTATGTCCTCTGAGCAGATCTCTTCATATCTTATAATTTTTTTAGGATTTCCCTTGGGTTTTAGAGCAGACACTTATGTTGAAAGTTTAAGTATCCCAAGTTCCTCCTAGTCCCTAAGAAACATACTACTCAGGAGTGACCTAATTATGAGTTCTTCTTCTCCATGTAGGTTTGATTTGCTCAGGTGTCTGTTCATTCTTGCAACTGCCTGAATACATTATCACTCATGTTAGACGTTCAGTTAATGTGTTTCAAAAGAATGCATCAATGAATGAAAAAACAAACAAACAAGAATTCAATTCTCCCTGCCATGACTAGTCCTACTTAGTTTTGACTAATATAACAAAATCACCCCAATACATACATATTATTGCAAAAGAGTACACTAAAAACATACAGCAATTATTCTAAATGGTCTGTGTGCTTATTTCACTATTAATGAAGAGGGGCAAGTGAGAATGTATTTTGGATCTTTCTCTGGTATGGTCAACATCCACTAAAGTTTCTTCTCAGACAAGAGTGATCCTACAAGAAATTCCATCACTGATGGAACGACAGTAGTTTTCTAACTGTAGAGGTAACTTGTAAATCATTCACACACACAAAAAAACAATAAACTGATTAGTGTACTTAGCTTTAAATATAATAATTGAGGAAATCTGTCCACTTGAACAGAAAATGTCGGAAAGCCAACAGGCTAACTCAGGACGTAACCCTACTTCTCTGGGCATGCTAAACATGACTCAGCTTACTGATAAAGGAAGGATATCCTGATTTGAGTTTTTCCGTATCTACTATACCATCTCTAGTTTCCCCATCTTGGTTAAAAACATGGCACTACTCTCAAGACAGATGATTTGTTCAAAGATTTAAAAATATAGGGTATTTTGCCCTGGCTGGCGTAGCTCAGTGGATGCAGTGCGGGCTGCGAACCAAAGCATCGCAGGTTCGATTCCCAGTCAGGGTGCATGCCTGGGTTGCAGGCCATGACCCCCAGCAACCGCACATTGATGTTTCTCTCTCTCTCTCCCTTCCCTCTCTAAAAAAATAAATAAATAAATAAAATCTTTAAAAAAATCATAGGATATTTTACAAGCTAGTTATTTTTCTTCTCATTTTTTTAAAAGATTTTATTTATTTATTTTTTTTATAGAGGGGAGGGAAGGAGAAAGAGAGAGAGAAAGAAACATCAATGTGCGGTTGCTGGGGGTCCTGGCCTGTAACCCAAGCATGCGCCCTGACTGGGAATCGAACCTGCGGCACTTTGGTTCTCAGCCCGCACTCAATCCACTGAGCTACGCCAGCCAGGGCTCTTCTCATTTTAATTTAATAAAAAGTTAAGTGAATAGTTAATTATGAAAAAAACAATATTTTATTTATATCATTTATACACCAGGTACCATTACAAAATTATAGTACTTATCATTTTTGGGTGGAGCAATATCAAAACCAACAAATGAACCAGAATGAAATAAAACAATCACCATGTTTCAAGGGATTTAAGAAAATGGAGAATTTTAAATAATTTTGAAAATCATTGCTTAGTCAATAATTAGTGGGAAATTGTCTATAGTGAAAGAAAAAAATTGGGTTATGATCATATTCCCTATCATATATAACAATAAACATGTAATAGTTTAAAGAACTAAAAACCAAAATATTTTAAAAATATCAAATAAAAGTTTTGGCCACTTTGAATTATGTAAATTTTACCTAGAAAAAGCCAAAACCAAAAGCCATGAAAGACAAGCCTACAAATTTGAACATGTCAAATTTAAATTTTCATTATGTTAACTCTATTAAAATAAATACAATATAAATTACACTTTGAAAAACATCTGTACTGTATTTAAAACATAATGTACAGAATATACAATACATATATAACTCAGAAATTATATATGCTCCAACAGAAAATGCATATAAGATGTATCAGAGAAATGCATATTAAAAACCAAAGGGAGATAGTGCTTTAGATGGATAAAACTTTTAAAGAGTTGAAAAATGGTGTTGGAAAATGAGAATTCCCCTTCACTGTTGATAACTGTATATTAGCAAAAGTTAATGAGCCAACCTGGTATATATGCCCAACATTTAAATGGCTCTATTCTTAAATGCAGAGTTTTCATTTCTATAATGCTATCTTCATTACTGTTTTCACATGTTAAAATAATATAAATAAAAGACTTATTATAATATGGTCTCGTAATTATGAAACATTGGAGATAACCTAAATGCTCATCAAAAGGGGAATTTTATATTATATATTTTAAAATCTTCATAATATGCCCTGGCTGGCATAGTTCAGTGGATTGTGCATGGGCTGCGAACCAAAGTGTCGCAGGTTCAATTCCCAGTCAGGGCACATGGTTGGGTTGCACGCCACAGCCCCCAGCAACCGCACATTGATATTTCTCTCTCTCTCTCTTTCTCCTTCCCTTCCCTCTCTAAAAATAAATAAATAAAACTTTAAAAATAAAATAAAATAAAATGCTTTCAAAAGACAATTAAAAAATAAATAAAATCTTCATAATATGAAATATGATGTAACCATTAAAATAATGAAGTATATGAATTGACATTAAAATGTGTCCAGAACATATTGTTCAATATAAAATAAGTCTTAGAACACACAAAACATGATCCAGTTTATGGTTTTTAAAGTTATTTATATAAAACACAGCCATGCAGATGCATAGAAAGGACTGTCAAAGTCTCTAATAGGGACATCTCTTCAGAGAGGACAGTGTGGTGACAAGATTATGTGGATACTTTATTTTGATTTTTTCTATTCAGTTTAAATATTTTATAATGTAAAACATATGCATTTTGGTGTTAAAAAGGCTAAAATAATCTCTTTTGTAAACATTTCCACATTTTGAAGTAAGAATATTCAGATTTTTAGTAACTGGTTTTCCTTTAAATCATGCTATTTTTCTTACCAGAAAGTCCCAGCAGGGCTGTAATCATTAAATAAGTTATGGAAATTAAATATATGATATAAAATACACAACAAACACAAGCCTCTCAAGATGATTGCTACTAATATCTTGCAGCCTAACTTGAGACACAAAGCTTTCCACTTGGCATATTCCATGATTACACAATTACATTAAATGTAATTATAATTCATAAAGTTTGAAATTGAGAAGAGAAATCCCTCTGTATTCCCATTTCTCCTCTGCACTACATTTTTAATTCTCGATTGATTGTCTGATTCATTTTGGGTTTTCCTCTTCTTTTTAAACAAAACCATCCAGCAATAAGACTCACTCTGGGGGTACTTCCTCCATTTCCTCCTAATCTTCCTTGGCTTCGTTTTGTATCAGTGTTGTCACGATAAGCTCCTAGGGTCCTCTAAATAATTCCTTGATTTCTTCTAAGAAATGTTTGACTCTCCTCCATTTGGCCATTCCTTCTGGGCTGAAATTCAAAGTACATCTCAGATGCAATTCAACCTTAAAGAGTAAAACACCACCTGGCTGGCGTAGCTCAGTGGATTGAGCTTGGACTGTGAACCAAAGTGTCGTAGGTTCGATTCCCAGTCAGGGCACATGCCTGGGTTGCAGGCCACAGCCCCCAGCAACTGCACATTGATGTTTCTCTCTCTCTCTCTTTCTCCCTCCCTTCCTTCTCTAAAAGCAAATAAATAAAATCTTAAAAAAAAAAAGAGTAAAACACCTATGTGGATTTTTCAGGATTACAGAAAAGTATTGTTGGGTCGACTTTGTCTATACTATTTCTGTGATTGCAGAAACAGAAGGGAGAATACTTTGCGAGATCCGGTGTGACCAACAATGAACTAAAATGATTGTGGTGAGCCTCAGCCCAGCGGCGACAACCCAGGAACCTGACATACCCGAGGCAGCTCCTAGGACGTCAACTCGAAGGTTGACAGAGCCTGCCAAGCAGCCAGATGCTGCTGTCAGGGACGGGACAAATGGACTGCAGTTTGCTGTCTGCTTCCTGTGATTAGCATCAGCAGCACCCGTCACTCCTTTTTCCAGATTAATTAGTCAAGTCTGGTGTGAAGAATTTCAATAAAATGTTTGTTCAAAAGGGGAAAAAGAAACATCTGTTTGGGAGTTGTTTTTCTCTCTCAGTCATGGCCTGTGCAATGTGTAGATGTGTGTGTGTTGTTGTTGTTTGCATGTCGGTCGTTTCCATGCTTCCGTTTGCTGGCCCTTACAGCAGTGCGCAGGCAGAGGTAACAACAGCATTGCTTGATTCTTAGTTTATGTTTCTTTTCTAGTATAGGGTCAAGGATCAGGGTTTAAGGTTCTACACTTTACCTTTTCTTTGTTTTGCATTCCTTCCTTTGTCTCTTTCTTCCTTGTTTCTTTTTCTTTTTGTTTTATTATAAAAGCAGCTCTTTATGTCATAGATCAGTTTCATATAAGAATCAAAACAATGTGTTAAGATCAATAACACTCTCCATGATGCAAAGCTTAAAAGAAACTACATTATACTGTGAAAAGCCAAGGACACTAGGACCTGAAACAATTCTTACCTCTTAAATGTGAAAATGTAGGTTTCTTTTCCCCTTCAACCTCTCACATGACAGTTACTGGTTAATTAGGGAAAAGAAAAACCCACACAGAAAAACCCACACAGAATGGCCAAAGGCTAGTATACATTGTAGTATAATTCACAATTTGTTAATTAAAAATATATTACATAATTAAAAGTTTTTTTATAAGAACATGATGAAAACAATTCATACTTGAATAGAGCTTACGGTCCCATGCAGCTATCACATATAGTGCCTTGTTTTGTCTTGACAACAGAATTGGGAGGTGAGGAAACCCAGTGTCATAGACTTGCCCAAAAGCAGGCAGCTGAAAAGTGTTAGAACGGGGACTCGCAAACCTGGATTTTCCTTCTCCAGTTTCAGAACTCTTTGATAATGCTCCTAAAGCTTCAAGAGAAGAATATAGCCCTTTAAAGAAAAATACATATAAAAGATGCATTAAAATATTGGAGCAACTATTCAGAAGGGTGGGTCAAATTCAGTTTTTTATCTTAAGAAAAGATAGTTAGAGGGATAGACAAATACCTTCTTGCTACAACCGGGAGTCCATTTGTTTTAAAGGATGTGCCAGACTGCATTAGCGTTATTTAAACAAGGATGTGCCATTTGATTTAGCAGTATTAGATTACGTTTGCATCCATAATCTCATAAGTTTTACAGTCCCATTTTTATAAAAAGATTAGTTAAGAATGGTAGAGCTGGCATACAGATGAGGTATTCTTTTCTGAGTCCATTTACTGAACGTCCCTCTCTATATATATTATATTCACTTCGCTACATATCTATTCATCTACTTATACAGTGTTTCATGTCTCTCACCTAGTAAAATGTAAGTTACCTCAATAGCCTATTCTTGGAAAATTATATACGTGTATTTTCACCACCTGTACAGGGGTGTACATATTCAGCATCTCCATGACACAAGGCTAAAGGAATGACCTTCAAAGTGTCCTTACTTGTAACGGTTTAAGATGCCTGTGCTTTATTAGTCAATAGTCAAGGCCAGTAGATATCTAATTATGTACAAAATTGGATATCTAATATTGAATATACACTGCAATGAAAAAAATAAAATGATAAATGAAAGTACTCCCCAAAATTCTGTATATCAAATTTTTAGTGTCAGTGAATGCACAAATCACAACAGTTTTAAAGAGATGCCATCGCATGCTGCTCTGAGAAAGGACACTTGAGATTTAGAGGCATGAGTTCTTGGTGAGAGTATCATTTATGGTTCAAAGGTCTGCCTGGTGGTCATTTTGAAATCTGTTCATCAATGTTTCACCTGAAATCGCCCTGCTTTTCATCTGAATCAAATAATGAAGAGACTTCTAGTACATGTGTTCCTAAGTCAAAGTCATACCCATTTGGGGGTGAGAAGAAGTCTACAGAAGGAGAAACGTCAGAATAAGTGGGTTATTTCAACTTAAAATTAAAAATCAGAAAGGGCAAGATGATTCCTTCCGTGGCTGATGGAGGCTGAAACACCGTATCCAAGGCCTAAGGGAGGGTAAGAGCCACGTGACAGTAACAGAGCTCATTATACTGGAGATTCAATGTGGGGGACAAATATATGGTCGGCTGAAATTATTTTTTTACCTAATAGTTTATTGACTTAAATTGCTTTGGTAATCTATGTATAAATAAATTCTAAAATGACTGATGTATAGAATATTAAGTGAGCTTTTTAATTTTAGTAATTTTATAATGTAAAGAAATCTTAAATTACTCCCTATAGGAGAAAAACATAAGATGTATCAAATGATAATTCTGTTATTATATTTGCAACCAACTTGCATATACTACATATACCACATTTGACATATACTACACATGTGAAATCAAAATGATTAAACCTGAAGCAGATATGACAATCCATCAGCTGTGAATCAAGTTGTGTGCAATTTTGTCATATACAAGGTAAAATGGTATCACATGTTGACATGAGTGGAGCTTGCAGAACGAGGAATTGTTCTGAGTGAGTCAGTGAGTGAGTGGTGTGAGTGGGAAGGCCTGAGACGTTATCATACACTATTATAGAGTTTAGAAAACTGTACATTTAGGCTATACTAATATATATCAAAATGCATTCTTTCTTTAATAATAAACTTAACCTTAGCCTACTATAAATATTTTGTTTTAAACTTTATTTTTTTAAATTTTCAGCTCTCTGCATTAACACTTAGCTTAAAGCACAAACACATTGTACAGCTGTGCAAAATTATTTTCTTTATATTTAATCAGCTTTTTCCTATTTTTAATTTTTTCTTTCTTTGTTTCTTTTTTTTTTTTACTTTTTAAACCTCATTAAAAAATTAAGATACAAACATGCATTAGCCTAGGTCTACACAAGGTCCGGATCACCAGTATCACCATCTTCCACTCCACACCTTGTCCCACTGGAGGGTCTTCGGGGTCAACAACACTCCTGGGGCTGTCATCTCTTATGGAAACAATGCCTTCTTCCAGAACACCTCCTACAGGACCAGCCTGAGGTTCCCCTTAAGGAGGTGTCACTCTTTTCAGGAGTATGTGCAGGATGGTTTGTTCTGTTTGTTCCTTTTATTCATCTCGGATTTCCTTGTAAGCAGATAATTAACCATGAACATTCTGCTTTATTAATAGAAACCTTCTGGGGTGGGGTCCATGTTTTCAAACTTTTTGAAGAGCATGTTGAGGTCTGCAAAAGCTTCTGCTAAATACTTTACTGTGACTTTACTTAGGGGTTCTTTTTGCTCTCCTCCTTCACTTTCCATTCCCTTCATGTTTTCTCTAGCTGTGTGTTCCTGTTCCTGTTCCAGTTCTAACTACACGTCCTTAGTCAGTTGTTCAGTCACCACTTCTAGAAGTTCCTCATTGCCATCCTCATCCTCACGGGGTTGAAGTTGTTTGCCATCTCAACCATGGCCTTATTGATTTTTGCAAACTTCTCATCCTTGTTAAATCTTTTTAAGTCATGGCCCAAACTTTCAAATGTCTTCTTCCAGATACCATTCATACACTCCTTGGTGACATCAGCCCTTTCCAAGCAAGGTTCTTGATGCAGAGGTAGAAGCTGTCATCCTTCCAGAGCTGCACCCGTGTTTCTCAGCATCTTCCTTGGTTTCAGCAGCAGCCTGAGCAGAAGTCCTTCTCAGGGAGTAGTCTTTAAAAGCTTCTGTAACTGTTTGACATATGGGCTGGATCAAAAAGATGATATTTACAGGTAGAAACACCAGTTTAATAGTAGAATAATCATCAATGAAAGGAGGATGTATGGGAGCCTTGTCAAAGATGAACAATTTAAAAAAAATTTTATTGTTTTTTATTCATTACCATTTATCTCTCCAAAACATCGTCTACCTCCACCTACCTCCTCTGCCCCCCTACAATCACCAAACAAAGTCTTGAAAGATGTGTCATTCTTCAGACAGTATTTCTTCATTTCACTGATGTAACAGTCCAGGAGAGCATCTTGGGAAAGGACCTGGGGCATCCATGGCTTTTATTGCTCTTGTAGTACACTGGTGGTTGTGTACTTGGTGATGTGCTTGAGGCCTAGAGATTCTCTTTGCACCAGATCACAAAGGGTTTCACATTTGTAGCTGCAACATCACCTCCAAGCAAGACCATTATTCTGTCCTGAGAGTTTTTAAACTTAGCATTGACTGGCCCTCCTTATGGGTGAAAGTTCTCTCAGGCATACATTTCCAGGATAGAGAGGTTTCATCAATACTGAATATTTGTTCTGGCACGTAATTTCCCAAAATTATTCAGCTGCCTTCACATCAGCACTTGCAGACTCACCACTCACTTTAACATTAGGTAATGAATGAATAATGAGCCTTGAATCAATTACCAAGAGCTAGCAGCAAATTCGCCACTGCAGTTGGGACCAGTCTTTTCTTTCAACTTTGCAAACAAGCTTTTTGCTTTGGTCACAATCATCATGGTGCTGACAGAGACATGCTTCTGGGTCTGGTCCCTAATCCAGGCCGTTAGAAATTTCTCCATGTCTGACATAGGTCCTTCCCAAATGTTCCTTGGTCTCATTGCTTTCAACAAAGCAGATCCTTTAAGCACTTCAATTGTTTTTCTCTTGCTCTTCCAGATCACAGCTATGGCGGAACAGGCCATGCCTGATTGGTGAGCCATAACCATCACTGATTTTCCACCTTTGTAGCCTTTAATCACATGTAATTTATTTCCAGGTCCTTATTCTAAGTGGCTTTTTACTGATACATTAGCAGTGGATTCTGTATGCCTAGGGGCCACGATGAACAAACATGAAATGAAATCAAGCCCAAGGGAAAATGATGCAATCCAAAACATGGTAAGCATGAAAGTGCCTGAGGCTGCTGGCAGGATAATGGCACACTGTTTTACAACAAACATTTTTTTTACGAATAGATAGACTACCTTCAAAAATAACTTAGGATAGGATCAACATATAGTAAATACGTAAGTCAGTAACATAATCATATATTATCATTAGCAAGTAGTATGTACTCTACAGAGTTGTATATGCTCTACTTTTATGCTACGCGCAGCATAGCAGGTTTGTTTACAGCAGCATCACCAGAAACACATGAGTAGCGCCTTGCCCTGGGACATCATGATGACTGCAGTGTCACTCGGTGATAGCGAATTTTCAGCTGTATTATAACCCCAAGATACCACCATTATATATTTGCTCCATTATGACCAAAACATTGTTACGTGGATCTTAACAACTGCAGGAAACCTGGCTATTAATATGAAATAAATCCTCATGTTTCAGTCTTTAAAAAGAGTATGAATAACCTTAAACTTTAAAACATTGCTTCTAAGCCATTCCGTCATAAAACATATTCAAAACCATTAAATAGTAATAAACATGTGGAACTCATTTATCAATTTTCCACGTGTGGAGTACACATACACACAATTATTCAGATAAAGTTAGGAAACTGGCTAACATGAGCAGAGCGCTGGTAACATCCCGAATATTTAGAGGGTGACTTGTCATACAATTTTGTCATGATATGCATGATTACTTCAGATAATTTTACAATTAGGATAATGTTGGAACCCACGTAAATATAAAATAATTAGATTTCATATCCATACTTTTTTAGGAATATCTATCATGATAATCGAATTACATTTGAAGAATCATAATACAAGAAATCAAACACAGTATGCTATGTCTTTGAATGTAAGGACAAAACGTGTGTGTGTTTTTATTGCATATGTGTGTCTGGTTGTGATTCACAGTTAAGAACAACTCAATTTTTAATTTAGTATATTGACCCAAATGTTGGAAGAAAGTGCTGTAAGGTATAAGTGATGCTCATCTAACCTTAATTTTCTTCTTTATATATATATATATTTTTTTTTTAATTTCAACAAAAGATATCTCTTTTTTAATGAGATGAATGATTTTTGATACAAAATATATGCTGCTATGTTAACCGGGCTAACATAACAGAAAACTCCTGATGTCTGTGTGGCTTATAAAAAATACAGGTTTCCTTTCTCCTATGTAATTTTCACTGCGGGTCTGACACCCCACCCTCCATCTCATAATAGCAAAACAGAAGAATATGCACCAGCTCTTAATACTTTCAGTCTAGAGGTGGCAAACATACAATCTATTGGCCAGTATCAGTAGCCTGTCCCAACCTAACTGTCTGGGAAACTTAGAGTCACAAGGAGAAAATAGATATTTGCCAAATATTAATTCTTACTGCCAAATAACCTGTTCTTTCTAGTTTCATTCTCTGGCTTTGGGGTGCCAAGATCACAGTGGTGGTTAGTTTTTCAAGTGATGCCCGTTTACAGTGTTAAATCTGACTCTTATCTAACTATGATGGTCAACTTTATGTATCCGTTTGGTTGGGCTATGGTACCCAGTTATTTGGTCAAACACCGGCCTAGATGTTACTGTGAAGGAGTATGTTAGATATAACACTTAAATCGGTAGACTTTGAATAAATCGATTTTCTCCATTATATGTGTGGATTTCATCCAGACAATTTTGGAAGCCTTCGAAGAAAAGATTGAGTTCCCCTAAAGAGAAAGGGATTCTGCTATCAGCCTTCCTTCAACTTAAGACTTTAAATCAATTCTTGCCAAAACCAATTATTCAAAAACTAACCCCCATTCTCTCTCTCTCTTTCTCTATTTCTGCTCCTCTAAATATATACAGATATACATCTTATCTATGTTACATACGTATATGTAGATCATACACAAATGCATACCTCTTACCAGTGCTATTCCACTGGAGAACCCTAACTAATATACAATCTCTCAGTGAATAAAATAAGCTGATTTTTCTACTGTACTGAACTTAAACTCTGACACAGGGTCTAAAACAGAGGACAATATTTGCAATTAGAACTCTCAGAAAATCCAAGATAAACAGCACCTGAAGTTTCCACTAGGAACAAAGGAAAAATGTCTCTACTGCCATGACCACCATCCTTTATCCCATCTCACTTCCAATTATGCTTCTATTAATTGTTTGTTTTCTTACAAATGGCAAAGGAATGAAAACAAAAGAGTCCGTTCACCATGCCAATCCCAAGTTTGTAGTTTTCTATTACAAATGTCATTACCTATCTGTGAAAGAACGGGGCCCACGCTGGTAAAATGTCTGGTGGGGTTTGGCAGCTTTATGTTCTATCTTTCCCTATTTTCTTTATCTCTCCCATTTCCTATTGTGTATGTCATATTTTTTTTCCTAGCTATGCACTTAACAGGCTTCCCGGGTTTAATTTGTGTCCAGGGAGAGCACTATGTTTGCTTGGTTTTGAGGTTGACACTTCTCTTTGGACACTTACCATATGTTTTTACAATATATATTATACCATGTTCCTGTTTTCTCAGTGCATATTTTTGTGTGTGGGGGTTAACTAGAGCAAAATGAACAGATTAAATTATATTTCAGTCATAGTCTGGCTTAATTTTCACTTGAATTCATTTCAAACTAAATGTTGCATCCCCATTCATCTTTATTCATTCAACTGTGTCCCATGGATGTTTGCCATTTAAACACCTGGTAGTTTTCCCTCTTGGCAGATTCTTGGCTTGGTCCTAGCATTTCTAGTGCTTTGGTAGAATTAAGAACATTATTTTTCTCAAAGGTGAGGAGAGTTTGGGGGGAAATCTAATGTCACTTATTTCCTTGCCAAAGATATGCTAAGAGGTAAATTTCATAGCTACAGCCCTCCCTCCAGGGTTCCATGCTTGTTATAAATGTAAATCTTCACCGTGTAGTTGTGAGGGCTGAGAAGGTGGAAGCAGCTTCGAGTCATTCCCAAAAAGCACTAGTAAATAGCAGTATTTTCACTGTCTCTCACTATTGGCTAAGAAATTCGAGAGACTCCAAAATGGAATCCATGCAACACGACATCAACACTGCATCTGATGTTTATTGTGCAGTTCACTGGACACATAGTTTAATCACTAAAGAATTGTGAGTTTTTACTATCTTTCATTTCCACAAAGTGTGAGGGCACCATGCTCTCTTTCCCCTTCCAATCAATGTCCACTTCTGTCTGCCCGTGGGATATACTTCAGCAACATTTTTTTTGCATGGAGTTATCAATTCTACCAGTAAATCCTGCTGTACTCTAAGTGGTGCATCGACAGTAACAGAACAACTCTGCCAGACGTCTCTCTGTATCTCCTGCAGCTCACAGGCCCTACTACATCGTGAGAGGACAGAATTTCTTATTAGAGGTAGCCTTGGCCTTAATATAGATTAGTTCTTTCTGGGGGAAGAGTTCCCACCAATCAGAGAAAGACAAGAGCAAATCACAACAGGCTTTTCAAATAGCTCCTAAAGCTACAAATGTAGCATGTTCAGTGTGGGAAGCATTGTTAATGATGCATGCACTTTCCCAGCCACAGCCACATATTGACCAAACCCACTGTTGCAGCACTGTCTTTGGAACTAAAGACCACGGGCATGCACACACACATGTGTGTATGTTGGGGATCAAACTCTATATATAAATAAATGTTAAATACCAAAGGCAATTGTACTAATTAAAGATGTATGCAATTAGGGAGGTCGCTGTGACCCTCTGCAGTCTGTCTTTTCGAAGCGAAGTGACCCAGCCTGAAAAGACACCACGTGGAAAAGCACTAAAACAGAGTCAGAACTGTGTCCACAATTCTGTGAAATTGAGTTAATTCAGTGAGAAAGGTAAGATTTAGCAAATTTTAATGTAGTATTTACATGCATATAATAAATATGCAATGATAATTTAATCTAGAGATAATTTGTTTGGAAAAATATACACAAAACATCTCTTTGAATTATTGTGCCTCATCCCAGTTCCCATTTTAATTAAGTTTAGGCTTTATTTTTCTTTTTGGAAGCACATTCTTAAGCACATTTTTCCAAAATAAAATAAGTATTCAAGGACATTTGTAATAAGCAATCATAAACATTTGTTATCTATAAACATTTTATATGTGTGTGTTATATTTGCATATAACAAAAGGATAATCTATATTCTTTGGATTTCAAAGTCTGATGTCCTTGTTTCAACATATAGACGTCAGGATTCCACTAAAATTTGATTCAAATATAACTTAACCATAACTAAATTTTGTATAACTTAAACACAACATAATTAGAAATGATACAAAAAGTAACATATACCAGAATTTATATGTATATCCAGCAAATATTGAACTTAATTCACTAAACTGTCCATTAACAAATAGAATAGAAATTCTCTTTGTCAGTTTGAATTATCTAATATGTACGTCAGTTTACTTAAACAACTGTTGAGAGTTAAAATTATGAGGTTTATTTGTAAATGGGGCTCTGTTCTTAAAATAAGTTTAATTTTTTTCCTTCTTCTAACCATTTCACATAGCCTGTAGCAGGAGAACATATGTTTTCAGCTTAACTCTGAAGAAGCACTTCCGGAAGGAAGAAGAGGGGGGTGTCGGTACAGCCCATTAGATTAGGGACGGTTGCATCTTCACGTCAGTGGCTTCTGTTGCCTTCAGTTCGGTGAGGATTGGCTGATGAGCTGAAGATAAGCAAAAAGAAGAGTCACATCATGTAACAGCTGTCATAAACTGAACATGTAATAGAACTCAACTCATCTGTTGCCTTTCTGTAAACTCAGATATACACTTTAAATTCAATACTTCATTACACACACTAAAAAGTATGTTTATTTAACCTAAAAGATACAGTGTAATAAAATCCAGTAAGTAGAGAAGAAACACTTCTATAATTTAAAATTTGCTGTTACAACAGGGACCTGGCACTCGAGGATGGAACCAAGTGTTCTCAGTCTCACTCTCATCATTAGGTCCAGTTGGGTTTATTCAGATATGAAATACTGTGAATATTCTGAGATTCTATAAAAAATTCTGAAAACACTTCTATTCTTTCCTCTCTGCTTTACAAAAAATATCAGTATATAACATGATTCTGGTCAATGTGACGATGAGTTTTTTGTTCAATGTAGATGCAGCTGGTACCCTCCGTCCATCACATACATTTTGTCTGACAGCCTTCGGGATGCATTCTCACGGTTGCCACAGCACGTTCTAGAAAACCCTTTGCCCTTACTCTCTCATACGTAACCAAGTAGGGTCGATCTTTTAGGGGAAGCGTCGAGACCAACAGGATAGAATTCTGTAGCATGACAAAGACACGGAATAATGTCGCAAAATGAATGGTAACGGACACCCCACGTGGGGATCAGCCCGCTCCCACTCGTGCCCTCACCGTTCCCAGTGGGAGAGAACGCAAGAGGCCACTGAACTGACCCAGAAGCACAAGGAAATTGGCTGAAAGTTCTGTTCATTTTGAAGCATGGGTTCACGGCATGGTTGATCTGATCAATGCCAGTGTTACTCTTTAGAAAAAGAAAGAAAAGAACAAAATAACGCTGAGTAGATTTGATTATATTGTTCAGATCATATGATGAATACCATCAGTTCAGAGCTGGAAGAAATACTGGTTTGACATCCAGACTTTCAGCATTCCAAACTGACATTTTAAGAAATAAGTAAGTAAATCTCTTTGGGCATGTCATTGGTTGCTGTTGTTGCTAAAAAGAGCAGGAAACTTCAGAGTGGGTACCACATGCATCACTAACATAAAGTTAACTCAAAGTCTATTATAAAACTGCATAATACTGATGACTAATGCAGAGCCCTGGACAATCATCCCTCGGTGGTTCCTCATAATATTCACCTTCACTGTTTTAAAGAAACAATAACATGAAGCTACCAATCCATGAAAAATTGATCTTTAGTACTTTACTGTAATTAGTTCTTAATTCCCTCTCTAGTTTCTCTGGATCTGCTTAAGTTTTGAAACCAATTCAAAGCAAAACGACATTTTAATTATTGCAACATGTAACTTAATGGGAGTTCTTTAGCATCTCAGCGCAAACACCTAACAAATCCCTTTTGCCCTATCCTTCTGATGTCTGTATTTAATTTTAAACTTTCTGCACACCAGGCATGCATTTTTTTGCAGAGCAATGAACTAAGATAATCACTGTTACTCATTGACACACATCCTGAACTTAACCACTTTGAGTCTCGAAAGAAAGAAATAAAATCTTCCTTCAAAAAATCTTGAAGGTGACAGCCAGTAGTCATATACTGGAGATATCTTATCTATTTCTCCAGCAAAATTACCCTGCTTTTATTCCACATGGTATTCTATTTTATTTTATTTCATTTGGTCATAATGAGAAAACTTAGCTCTTAGAACCCAAGTGTTTTACTAACAAAATCAGATCCCGGGATTCTGTCAGATGAATAAACTGTCTCTCAGGTCTAGTTCAGGTACTTTTCAAAGTGTCCTAATTCCTCTGGGTCACGAGGGTGTGCTGAATCACAGCTGCACGTGAACTGGTAAAGTAGGGACAGCACAGAATGGGA
Source organism: Phyllostomus hastatus (assembly GCF_019186645.2). Classification (NCBI taxonomy): domain Eukaryota; kingdom Metazoa; phylum Chordata; class Mammalia; order Chiroptera; family Phyllostomidae; genus Phyllostomus; species Phyllostomus hastatus. The sequence goes on along the minus strand of NW_025334033.1, from coordinate 59,550,777 downwards.
TTCTTCCAGTGGATACATAAACCTGTTGGCAAACAAAGAATGATTTAATTCATTTTTCTCCCTTAATAACTGGTGTCTTGTTAGCCAGACTTAATTCAGTCATTTGTTTCCTCCCTTCAAAAGTATTTGTGAATACAGATTTAGCTGGGTATAACATCTATACCAAAGGGTGTCATAGTTGTTGTTGAATGGCAGATAGATTCTAGTAGTCTTCTGTATGCCAATATTTTTTTTTGTTTTAGAGAACTTATTTGCTTTATTGCCAAAAGAAAGTTCTCTAAGAGAGCTAGATTAAAATATATGTTTAACTACAAATAGTGTCTCCAGTGAATTCAGTCTTAACTTTAAATTGTTCAACGTTTTCTAACCCTGATTCTGAAGATATAGCTTCATCTCTTTTGCCTATTTATTTTTGTTGTTCTTTTTTTTACAATAGAAGGCATAGTAAAAATGCACTTTGGAATTGTTGAAAATATTCAAAGTACAATTGAGAAAAGGAGTAAGTCATACAAGTAATTGCATTTAGACCAAAGCAAGTAGGGAAGGCCCTGGGCTCAATTACGAGCTACCTCTACGTGCCCTCAGTGACCTTCCTTCCAATTCAGCCAGGCGGCCCACTGCTAGAGTTCCACAAGTTTCTCTAGCCTGAATTCTTTGTCACAGCTTCCTCTTTCTCCTTTACCTAGTTGCACATATAAACTCTTCTACCTCTTCCTAGCTCTTAAAGGAATTTAAAGAAACTCCTTCAAAATGAGATGTGAGTTATTATTGGTACATTAGTTGGATATAACTTTGAGATATTTAATTAGCAAGCTTGTATATATCATGCATCAAACTCAGAGCAAACTCTGTGGAAATTATTAAAATTCCAGGACTAACTGGCTGTCATCCTCTTGAGAAAATCAAAGACAAGACACATTTTCAAAGCACCTCCAATGAACCAGACAGCATACTGGACATTTAATCATTCAGTTATCACAGGAGGCTCTGAAAGTAGATCTCATTTTTTTGGATAAGAAGAGTGAGACACAGAGAAAGTAGACTTAAATTGCCTGAGGTCATGCAGGCAAAACATGATGGAATAGTTGTCTGAACGGAGGTTGTCCAGGCTTTAATATCGTGTGCTCAGGAAGCCATTTTCCTAACCCTCAAAAAGCACTACAAAATGGGCCATTTAGGTTTTGATGTAGTCTTTTTATAGAGTTTTTTTTAATATACAGAAAAATGAACTCAAAACTAGACTTGAAAGCCCTAGGACATTGTGATATATAATAACAAAATATCTCATTATATCATATTATAACAGACAAAATACTATGTCACCAACATCCTTCTAACTACACATATTAAACTATCTCATGTTTAAATTCTCTTCTGTACTGAAGCAGTGAAATGCAACGTCTGGTAGTAGATCATGAATTGGTGACTGAAAGCACTCTTTAAAGGGCTATTAATATCCCTATCTTTTGTATTTTCTTCCCATTTTCATTTTTTCTTCTATTTTTCTATTCTTCTACAATTACTCTTTTCTGCACAACTTCTGTTTTGATCATTGATCAGAGGCACACACAGATATTGATTAATTTCATTTTTTTTCTCTTCTACTTACATCAAAAACCCTAAATTTGGGATTCTAGAAAGCCCTGAAATGTATGCATACATTTGGGGAAAGTGGGGAATAGATTCCAATCTTCCATAAGATTCTCAAAGGGATTATTGACCAGAAACTCTATGATGTCAGTGTAGAAACATTTCTTCATCTAAAATCATACACTGGTCCTTGAATATTCTTAGGAACTATTGTTCCCTTCCTTTTGACTCTAGCACAAACTGTGGAAGTCCAGTACGAAGCTGGAGCCAAACTTTGCGATATAGTTTTAAATCATTGCATGTGGGAAAAATGCTTCACTGTATGAACATTTGTGGTAGACAGAAATTTAAGATGACATCCCAAGATGTCAAATACTACTCTGGATAACGATGTGACAGAATTCCGCAGGTGTGAAGTCCCAAATCGATTGCCTTTAAATGAGTGGGATTACGTGGGTGGGAGTGATATAATCACATGAGCCCTTTAAAAGTAGTTTTCTTGCGACGGTAGCACAAGGGAATCAGAGAGATTTGAAGGGCAAAAAGGATTGGGCCTGAAGGAAATTCCCTGTTGTTGAGACAGACCACAGAGCAGGCACTTGTGCATAGCCTTTAAGAGCTGAGAGCATCCCCTTAGCTCATAGCCAACAAGGCAGAAGGGACGGTAGTCTCTGACCGCAGGGAAGCGAATCTTGCAGACAACCTGAGGGAGCCCAAGTCGGGATTCCAGGTGAGTAGTCCAATGCCTGACGACTTGGATCCAGCTTTCTACGACTCTGAGTGAAGCACCCAGCTAAAATACGCTGAAATTCTGATGCAGGTAATTTGTGAGATGATAAAAATCTTATCATTTCGAGCCACCCGAATTTAGACAGCTAACATAGTTGCTAACTAATGAATCTTACATCTTTCACCCTTTTTTATAAAACCTGGATATCTAGTTAACAAATTCAGAGCTGTTGACAACTTGGTGATTTCTCACTCTAACAAGAAGTGTTCTCTCATAGGAAATAAAATAAAATTTAAAAGGTGAATTATTATGTTATCTGTTGGTCATTTCTTTTTAAAACTTACCACAATTTGAAAGAAAAGTTCATTCTGTTACTCCATTCCCAAGGACGAACAATATTCACCTTTAGTATTTTTTAATCTATCAGTTGAACTCTGTGCTCACATTCTTTATGGACATTTGTTCTGAATTGAATCAACTAAATAAACCTCATCTTTAAATAACCATAGGAATAAATTTGGTTGTGTCTTCTAAACATAGATTTCCAATCACTTCCCAAGGAAAATTTTGACTCAGGTCTCTGGAACAAATTCAAATAATCTGCATTTTCACCTCACTCCAGGTGGTCCTTTGACCACAAGTGTTTGGGAGACTCCGCATTACAACCTCTGCACCCTTACTGGAAACTCTAACGTGGTAATCTGTAATATGCGGCACTAAAAAGAAAAAGAATGTTGATAGCCAGAGGAAATTCTTATCCAGCAGTGAGGAAAATAGAGAAGCTTTAAAAGATATGTAAATAGAACACGTAACAGATGGTAAATTAAAGGGATTAGCCAATGCAAATGAACAGTAGACTCCACTGGAGAAAGGCTTTACCACACACCATTGTGGTCAGAGAGGATGTACTTTGTTCAATGAACCATAAACCAGAGTGTTTCTAAAGCATGAAACCAAGAAATTCTGAAGTGCCGTCACCAACACAATGGTCCCGGACAGCTTCCAGACAGCACAGAGCAGAAATGCAAACGCAGTTGACTTTTCATTTCCTCCTTCGCCACTGCACTCTGGGTATAGTGTGCCTCGCAATCCTATTTCTACTGTTCAGCCATTCAGCAATCCTACGCAAACCTTGCTATGAGGAAACTAGCCCGATATTTTGAAATGTATTCATTTATCAAAGTAATATTTTATTTTATCCTTTTAAATGACCTGTTCATTCAGGCAAAATTTGCAGAACTAGTTGTATGCAGAGAGATAGCCTAATGTCTTGGGAATGAATTGTAAAGGGATTTTCTTCCACATGTACACACTGTCACACAAAAACAGCATTTATGTAAATAAACTCTATAAAGTTTAATGTGATTTCATTAATAAGCTCTAACACTTGATTTGGCTATTTTTAGAGCTTCTGCACATCCTACTAGTCAATGGATAAACAGTTGTTACAATTTCTCAATAACTAACCTTGGATAATAGAGACCAAGTACATCATTTATTTCTGTCAAGACAAATATCCAGTTGTTTACTTTGTGTTTATGTCAGCCCAAAACATAATCCATAATGCTTTTTGATGCTTATAATTCCTTACATTATTCATAGTGTTCAGCAGTAAAAATGTGTACATGTTCATGCATTTTAAATCTTTGTGTTGTGTAGCACAGATGTCACAGAACTCCAGGAGAAAAAAAATGGCCTAAACAATTTGGAAGGAGTTGATCATTTTTACTTTGTCATAACCGGTGCACATGTTTACTCTTGTTTTACAGAGGAAACAAATTAGATTCAGATGGGGGAAATAATTCCCTCTACATCAGAATGCTGATGGGGCAATCGGAGTTCAAATGAAATCAGTCTCATGAAGAAAGTGGTGCTTTTTCTATACTATAATTATCCCAGTTAAGAGACAAAACCTTGTCTATAATTGCAAGTATACATAGCAAAAACTTTTTTAAAAGATGTCAAACAAATATAAACAATGAAGAACTTACGTTACTTTGTACACATAAAAAACATGTGTACATAAGATAATGTAGATGTAGACTTTTTTACATGCAGCTCTATATGGTGCAAATGTATCCCAGCACAATAAAGAAGACAAGTGAACACCTTTAACCTTTCTTATTAGTAGAATTAAATATTATTTTTAGCAATGCCCACCAGGGGGTGCTGGCACATTGACACTGGAATGTGGAAAACATTGGCTGTACTGTCAGGTCAAATGAAACACTAACAATTAGCTCTCTTTTCCAGAACCTATTTCTGTAGATAGTTGTTATAGAAGAGAAGTTATTCACACGTATTGGCTCAAAAATAACATTCTCAGAAAATATTTTTGGAATTGTAGGCCAACTGAAGTCTGTGCATTTTAATTCGTTTTTTATAAAAGTACTTGGACTCCAAATGTAGATTTGGAGAAAACAATTCTGACATAAAGTGATTTTATCAAGAGTGATGGTTGATATAAACATGGCTTATAACTATTCAGCTATTCTTGTTTCATATTTAATATAAAAAAATTACATACTCTAAATTGTCTATGTAAAATGTGTACATAAATCACTTTTAAAGATATTTGGAACCTAGGGTCTACCATTATTATGCATTTATGAGGTAAAGATATAGATATTATATTTTACTGAAATAAAATACTAAGCAAAAATATGAAATGGTACTTAATGTCACTGGCTGGCAATGACAATTTAACATGTAATTGGATAATTTGTGTCCAAAGAGAATCTTCAGCTCATTAAAATATGACACGGTCTGTCCAGAAGATATCCAGCCATGTAATATGAAAAATAGAGACATGGACTGAAGAAGGTACAAGACACAACAAACATTGTACATAAGACAATGAAACATCTCTCCTTCAAAGCAGCCATCTTGGGACCTCACACAGTTTTGCCAATAGCCATCAGCTGCTCTGTTATATTTTCCTGAATCTCATGGATGATCTGAAATCTCTTCTTTACCAAAGGTGATTGTAGTTTTGGGAAAGACCAGAAGTCACAGGGCACCAAATCTGGGTAGCAGGGAGGCTGAGTCACCTGGGTGACTTGATGTTTCACCAAAAACTCTGCATAAGATGGTGACGCATGAGCAGGAACGTTGTAGCGATGAAGCTGTCAATCACCAGTTGTACATAGCTGCGGGCTCCCTAATCATCCGAATAGTTTCCGTGGAGAAATATTAAAACTTAATTCAAAATTTGGCACAGGTTTGCTGCTCTACTTGCTCAGTCATTTTGAATGTGATGGCTACACAATACACATGCTCACTCAGCAGCATCTCCCACCCCCACTGCCTAGTACAGTGAAGTCATCATTGTTCATACATGCACATTCCAGTCCACTCTCATTGGCTGCCAGGTTACATTAATGTCACACAAACTGTTCTTGCTATATTAACAATGGTTGGACGTTTTCCGAACAGACCCCCTACTATGTCCAACAGATTATAAGGTATTTTTAATATACAACATCAACATAAACTGAATTTTATAGGAATATATTTTGATTATATAAGTTAGACTCAAATTTAGCATCTTCAACAAAAAACTAGCTCTCCCTTTTCTTCGTAAAAATGCCTTTATACATGGAATTCAAACAATTCAGCCATAGGACAATCTGTATCCTATATTTGTGGGTGAAAATTACTTGGCTGCAGTATCCTTTACTCAATCACTTCAAAGTCTGGTTTGTCTTGGTGCCAAGTACACTCCAAAGCTGTGTCTTTAATTCTAAAGGCAATCTATCTAAACAGGAGAAACATCCTTTGCTACAAGGTCTTTGAGTAGTTGTACTCTCATTCTAAATAGTTATCCTTTATTGAAAATTCATGAGAAATGACAGAACCTCTGACAATTCAACTCACCATTTTCTTAAAGGTGGGGATAAGAAGGAGTTTATAAAAGGATATTGTTTTGTTCCATATTGTTAACATTAAATGGATCTAGAGTTATCCCCAACTCTTTATGGAATTAAATTATATTAAATTTCTACACTGGATTATTATGTATTAAATTTCCCTAATTCTTTTCAAGCTTACCTGTACATCCAGCTCATCCTGCCACTTTTGATCCAAAAGTATTAACCTTTTTATCGTTAATCTTATTACCTTAATTCATTCACAATTTTCTCTTTTAAGTTTAAAGAGACACTCAACACACTAATAATCAAACATTTAATGAGAATGTTTGCATTCACTTAATTCAGATCCTTCAAAATCTCATAGACTTTAATCACATTTTTTACCCTTAATTTTTCCAAAGAAGTAATATGAAATATTATACTTTATTATCATATAAAAAACCTTTGCTCCTATCAATGTGGCAATGAGTTAACAAATACTAATCAGGTGCCTGCTTTGACAATAACATTCTGCCAGAAGTTTGAGGGTGTAGAAGGAATGTCTCTCCCTCTGCACTTTCCTCTGTCCAAACCTTTCCCACCTTCAAAGGTAGTTATAATTTCCATCCAACCACTAAGCCAAACATACCCAAGACTGGCAGTAGATTAAATAATTTCATCCTCAACAGTAGGTGAGATGTAGAATCAATCTTGTCTCCTATTCAGAATACAATATGCCAAGGATGAGTTCCAACTCTACCTACCCTAGTTTCAGTGATCTGTCAACAGCATTTGACAGTGTCCACTTTCTAGTTCATAAATAGCTCAGAACCACTCTCTGTTTTTTCCCTTACTTCATGAGCTACTACTTCACCTGACAATAAGAATTATTACTGCCTAAAGGCTTCTGCTGCCCTGTCCTGATGTGGTCCTGTTAATTCTGGAGCACACGTAGAGGGTACCTTATGTTTGGGACTATTTATTGGTTATCCTCTTCAAGAAAGCAACCACTGCAGCAGCACTTGCTCCCTCACTCAGGTGGACCCTAACTTATTCAGCTGTCCTCCATCCAGTTCTCAGCCTGGGATGAGGGTCACCGAGTAACTTCAGGCCAAGTCAACATCTTTAAAATGCTTTCATCTATAATTGAAGTTCAATACATGGCACATGTTTAAACCGTTCAGTATGAGTGTTGATATATGTAAATAGCCATTGTACAGTCACTGTTATCAAGATAATGAACATTTCTCACTTTATAGTTTCCTGTTAATATCACTTTATCTCACTTTATAGTTTCCTGTTAATAATGGTAAAGAAAATACCAAACATAACATACCAAAACATAAGTATCACTTAGCTCCTATGGCTGGGATCCTGGCATGACCTTTAATATTTCTCTCAAAACTTAGTAACTTTTTCACCCTTCAGTATCTTTCTCAAAATTTTGTAACTGTTTCATCTTGAATAACATAATTTAAGTTGTGAGCTTAGAAATTTTAATGGGCATTTGCCTTTTACAGATAAATTATAAAATATTAAATATGAACAATTTGAGTATTAATTCTTAGGGAAATAACTATATGCTACAGAAGATAACATATGTTTGTTCCTACCATTTATTTAATGAGGATAGAGCAAATATGCCTATACTTATGTTATCCTATGTCAACCCAAAAGAATGAAATTGATGATAGGTGGACAGATAAACAGGTAGGCAGATAGACAGAAGATAGACTATGTTTGTAAGTCATCTAATACACACAATAATACATATAATAAAGATTCTTAACCAGGTGATAAAAATCTTAAAAGGAGATCTGCATATTATATCAGGTAGACATACATGTTGAATAATGTTACCAAATTCCCAGATCTGAGACTATTGCTACTTCCATACTGGAAAGAAGTATATCTCACCCAGAACTTCAAGGCTTCAGAAATTGAAAAATAGTTAATCTTCATACAATATGCTGAAGAACTCTGGAAGAATTCTAAAGCGCAATGCTGTGGAAAATGCAAGTGATACAGAATCTGAATCCTGTCTTTGAAAATACATTCTAATGCTAACTGTTCAACCTTGGACAGATTATGTGCTTGCTCAAATAGAAAGTTAACAATAATGTGGAATCAAATTCAAATTTATAACTTGTTGTGTGAGTTGGATAAGTTACTTTTCTCCTCTGTACCGTGTTACCTGTATGCATAAAATACACAAAAACTTAAATTCAGGACTATTATGAAAATGTGATAAAATTACATAAAGCTTTGTATCTAATACCTCTCACATATGATATATACATATTATATATTTTGCATATAACATTTTTCCATCTTCATTTTCTTAATCAGCATCACTAGGATTTTTGTGGAAGCAGGTAATCATTAAATCCTCAGAAGTCTGTTGATGAGACAATGAATATTAAAGAATTTGCCAAATTCAAGTTCTAGTTTTACCATTAAAATACTAGCAATCACTATTACTAGTATTGTAATAACTGTTTTTCATTGAGGTTATTACCATTAAAATACTAACAATCACTATTATTAGTATTACAATTACTTTTTTATTGAGATTATCTGCGTGACATCAGTTCACAGAACCATACTGGTTTCAAGCGTGTGACACCAGCACATCCCCTGCACACTGCACTGTGTGCCCGTCACCCAAGGCAAAGTCTCTTTTTGTCCCCAGTCATCCCCTTCTGCCCTGTCCACCTCCACCCACACCCCGTTTCCTCTGGTCATCACCATACTGTTAGAAACAGGCATAGAGTTGAAAAAAATGCTCAGCTAAGAATAAGAAAAGTTAAGTTTTAGGTATACTTTGCTGTTAAGTTATCTAATGGTACACAAGGGTATATAGCAGTATCTGGAGAATTCTATTCATCTGCTCTGTCATTCCATTTGTTCATTATTATGCTATGTATTATTTATACATATGATTATATATAGCTATGTGTAAATATATCTAGCCATATTTATATTATTATAGTTCTTGATTAGAAATTATCTCTGAGTTCTGACATACTATAAGTAAGGCATTTGATATGACTGACATCTTACAACTGTCCCAGCCAGGGCTCAGGAAGAGACCTTTGTAAACCTGACACCTGACCGAGGAGGAGGGGATGCCCATCCTCTGCTCAGCCAGTCTCAGCTGTCCTCCTTGGGTCCTCATTAACTTTCAAACCAGAAACTAATGGACCCAAGTAAATGGCTGCTAGAAAGTTTGGCCAGGCCTGTTGAGATTTTCCTTTGTGAATCCCACTTTATAATTCTTGGTCTTTCTGTTATTGAAATTTTTAAAAATTATGTTTTAGTTCATACAGATAAACGTACTTATCCGTGACTCTCCCTCTTGTGGATATGGTGATCCTTTACGGTTTGGTTAGTGCTAATTTCCTATTGCTCTTCAGATATACTTGAAATATGCCTTGATACTGGATTATACGCAATACAGCACAATTATAATAAGACAAGAGTACACTGCCTTTGTTAGTGACCAGGAATGCAAGTTAAGGCCATCTTGCGAGATGACCTAGCATAGCCTTGCCAGTCTTTCACGAAAATTCCCAGTTTTTAGTTGTGTATAACATCAGCAAACAGGACTTCAGAGCAAGTAACACCATCTGTCGTTATTAAGAGTGACATTGCCCAAGGTTAGGCCAGGCACGAGAAACCCCTTCGTCTTCATTATATCTTTGCTCCTCTTTGTTTACTATGAACTTGTCTAGTTGAGTTGATAAAAAGTATGCAAAGATCAATTTGGATTAAATCCAAACCTGAGTGAAAAAGCTGTGGATCCACTGAAGGAAGTACTGATTTATCAACTCTTGTTCTCCATTGTTTGTGGTGTGATAACATCGTGTATATACGTAAGGATTTATCATGTAATTCCAAAAACCTATAAAAGTCTTATCTGTTCTCAGAAAAACTCAGACAGTTAGAATCTCTTTATTCACGTTCTGAAATAAGTAACCCCTAAAAGGATAGTCAGTAATTCAAAGTAGAGGACAAATTCAAAAAACTGAATTCTGAATGTAGAAAAAACATCTATGTTGTTATATAAAAGTGTGCAGGAGTAGAATGATGTATCACTGATCACAGAGTTAGATCAGTACGTTAAGCAGGAAAAAACATAAAATAGTGTCACGGATAATAAGCTAGCTTGAGCTATCATTTTATAATCCTGAAAGACAGGACTACCAGAAGAAGTAGCTAAATCAACTAGTTAGGCTAAAAACATAAACTGTTATTATACAATGTTATTAATTGCAGTCCATGTAAGTATTCAGAACAAGCTTTAAAGTTTCATAAATTTCACTTTTTTCCAAATTTTAGAAAGTTACTATGATGATCTCCACAACTAAAACAAGCAAATATTTTTTAAAAGATTTTAATTTATTTATTTTTAGAGAGGGAAGAAAGGGAGATAGAGAGAGAGAAAGATCAATGTGCGGTTGCTGGGGGTCATGGCCTGCAATCCAGGCATGTACCCTGACTGGGAATCCAACCTGCGACACTTTGGTTTGCAGCCTGTGCTCAATCCACTGAGTTACACCAGCCAGGGCAAAACAAGCAAATATTTCAATGACCTTTGAAAATAATATCTTCAGTTGCAAATCTGTAGGGTATAGCAAGTCTGAAACACGAAAGTAAAGATTCTTCTCACCATATGCATGCTTTCGTTCTCTCTTTAATTTTTGGTTCCTTCTAAGCTCTTTACATACTGGAGCAGACATCAGAAGTTGTAGTCTTTTAATTTTTCATTTGACTTTCAGAGCTGGCTTTTCCATATAACAAAGCTATTATTTTTATTTGAATCTCTTTATACAAAATAGCATTGCCATCTGTATGATTTTGAGTGTTTTAAAGCTAGAATTCGTTACCTATTTAAGTTCTTTTCTTTTTCTTGCCATTTTGCCTTCAGTAGAATTTTTAAGAGAGTCCATATGTATTAAATTTATTTCTAAATATTTCCTTATTTTTCAATTACTTATTGTATTATAAATGGATTTCCTTATTATATATTCCAACTTGTTTTAATAAATATATTCCATTAGATTCTGTATACTAATTTTATATCCTGACAGTTAAATTATCTTATTATATAATCATATCATCTGCAAATATAGTGTTGTCTCATCCTTTTCAATTTTTATACATTTTTCTTTTTCCTGTCTGATATACCCATCATAACTTTTACATACCAGCTGTCAGTGTAGACATCCACTTCTTGCTCGAGACGTTAGTAGAACTTCATGGTTTTTGTTTCCATTAAGCATACCCTTGTAAAGTAGGACTTCATAATGTTTTCTGTCTCCATTAAACATATGCTTAGTTTTAGTTTGAGATAGATCATTTTTGTCGTGTTAACCAATATCTGTCTATTCCTATTTATAGACTAATTATTTTTCAATTAAGTTTATTGCATTTTAACCTTTGCCATTTCATTAGTTTCTAAATAGATTTTCTAACATTGATATACACTAGCATTCTTGAAATAAACTGCACTTAGTCATGTGTTTTTATTTTTACGTTCTATGGGATTTTTGTACTTCGTTTACAATTTTTATTAATAGTGATAAATGAAATTTCTTTTAGTTTTTGTGTCCTAAATGTTAGAATCAATGTTATACTTGCTAGACATAAGGAGTTTGCAAGTTTTTTTTTATTCTATGTTCTGAAATAGTTGAAATAGCCTGCAAATCTGCACTCTTTAAATATTAAATAAAATCTCCCTCTAAAAACATTGGCTATAGTGGTATTTTGTTGAGAACAGTTCTTTTATGATACCCGATGGAACAAATGTCTAGGCCCAAGATGGAGTCATTCCTGCCCAGGGAGCCATGTCAGCAAACCAAAACTTAAGCAGCTTTTATGTCCCTATAGCAATAATGTTCCATTGACCAGAAATGTAGTATATCCAGTCAGCCAGTCCCCAAGCATCAAGCCAATTCTGGACGTTCTCATCCCAAATCAGGTTGACTATATGGCCTCAGTCAGATATTTTCTATTTTTTTCTTCCTGTTCTTTATCCTTTATCCTATAAAAGCCTCATGCTTTCTCCCCTATTTTCCAGTTTTCAGAAAGGCGATTGTATTCTTCATGAAGTCCTTAAGTTTGTTTGTATCACCTAAATTGTTTTCTTTAATCATTTTATAATATTTTTTTATTCCACTGTAGCAATTATTCTTCATAGAGTTCTTTTATTCCTCATGTGGTCAATTTTAATAATATATATTTTTCTGAAAATGTATCCATTTTTATCTCAATTTTCCAGTTTATTTGTGTTTCATAATATAGCTTTCTTATTGTTTTAATTGACTCTGGACTTTTTTCTCTTTATTTTATTATTTTGGACTTAAAAATATTTTCTAATTTAAGTTTGATGTTTCTATTTGGTTATTTTTACTTGAAGAGTGAGCATTTGTAATTATTTACAACTCTACTGATTTTTAAAAGAATTAATTTCTCTTATATTTATTATATTAATTCCTTCCTTCATATCCTCTTTAGGTTTTTATTCTAATTTTTGTTATATGGAAAGTTTTATTAATTTCTTCCCTTTATATTTTAATCAATATGATTAATCAATTATATTTATTTTCCTTCTCATTAAAAACATGAATTTTCTTTAGACAACTAATTTTTCATAGCCCTCATTTGTTCTGAATAAACATATTTTAATCTATTATTTTGATTCTCCTGAATTTCTACTATTTATATTTGCATTTTTTCTTTTAATCAAGAGTAGTTTAATAGAATATATTAGTATATTAATTTTTGTGGGAAAATCAGTTTGTTCCTGGTTTTGTAAGTAATTTACAAAATTTTATTTGGCATTATGATTAGTTGGTTACAAGCTAATATGATTAAAAATTAATGGATTCTCTGTGGATATCTGGAAAATATTTTCTATTTTTACAGTCTTCAGAATTAGTTACATTTAGAATTAGTTAAAATTAGTATGAATTATTTTATTATTACATTTTATTTTCTTACTTTCATAGTCTCTGATGGACTAAGAGAGACGTAAAATCTCTTGTTACTGAAGACTGAATTACGAAGTTTACCTTTAATGATTCCTTTATGAACACTTATGTGTTATCTAGTACAGAGGTATGCAAAAGTCGGGGACAACACTGAATGGCAGATTTCCTTGGTGTTTGCATTGGCCTAATACGCTTCTTTGATTTTCAAACTTCCTAAATCACTGTCTTGTCTCTTTGCTATCCTAAATTTATAACCTAGACTGGGGTTCATTTTGTGTCTCACTTAATAAATCATTTCTTTTAATGGGACCCAAATCAGTTTAAATTTATTGTATAGAAGATGTATTTTTTATCAGTTTGGTGGAAGATTTTTTATTGAAATTTCCTTTTTTATAGTTTTAACACAATCATCTATTTGTGGTCAACCTTCATTATTGTGTCTGTGTGAGCAGGTCCATAAGCCCACCAATATATAGGAATGTTTGTGTTGATTTTGTACTTTTAAAGTTATATTCTATACAATTATACTATAAAAATTTACTATACAAAACCTAATTTCTCTATTTCTTTAGAGAACCTAATATTTACCTAATATGAAAACTGATAAATTAACGTTCTTCTTTCTCCTCCCTCAATTCCCCATCCTCGTTGACCCATATTCTCACTATTTATCTTGTAAGTACTTTTCAATATTACGAATCTATCACTTTACTTGTCAGCTAGTGAAGAAGAGGAAAATACTTAACTTACTCTCTCTTACTTTCTTTACCCCTTTTCCTCTTAAGTATTGTTGTGTTATTTTTATATCATCAGAGCATCTACAATTACATTCTGCTTTGCATCCTAATCCCACATTTGTTTTAGTATTAGTTTTACACTAAATTATTTTTAAAAGGTCCAATAGGAGTCGTATGTGGAGTTTTCCCAGACATTCTTTCCTTCATTGGCTTTAGTTTATTTTTTAAGCAATGTTCTGAAAAGGGATCATGGGAAAAGTGTCCCTTGATTTTTAGCAGGTGCAGAGTTCTCTGTAGGTTTGATAGTTGCAGGAAAGCTTGGCTGACTATTCCATGGTTGACACAATTTTCTCCTGAATATTTGATCAATGTTGCTCTATTCTCATATGACTTTGTTGCCAGGAGAAATCTGGCCAATCTCATATTTTTGTCCCTGTATAAATGATACATATAATAAATACTTCACATGTATGCATTCTATGCTTCCCTGAAACCATAATATTCTTTTGTCTATCACTCCAATTTTAACATGTATCTATAAAAATGAGTACTCAAATAGCTTATGAATAGATTTCATCTTTATTAGAATGGTTAAAATCATTGAGCTTACAGATAAATATTTTGAGGCTTTCAATTCAAATACATGAAATAAGACTTTTCAAACCAAAGACATCATACTTCCTTAACTAATGAATTAGGATACTAGTTAAAAATGTAATATCTGATTGGCTTATAAACTCAAGTTTCCCAAAACACTTTTATTTGAAATTTGTTAGTATAAACCGGCATATTTATTACCAAAGTGACAAGATTTAGGGATATTTATTGAAATTTGCACATTTTCAATTAGCCTCACCTATACAGTAAGTCCCTTCTTTTCCCATTTAGTAATGAGAGCTCCTTGGACATAGTGCTACAATTTCCTGAAGTGTTTCTCCATTATCTACTGAAAGCAGTGTATGTTGGGAAAAAAATCACTGACCCCTCTCTAACAGCGACTGTTTTACATTGAACATGACATTACATCTGTGCTTTATTTAAATAGGGAGAACACAGGACAGTTTTTCTTCTTTATGTGTACTACAATTTATAGCTAATTTTGTCAGGATTTTATAGATCTAATAAGCTGTGAGTTATAATATTTTGATAATTTATCTTCTTTCAGCAGTTACTTATTGAGTACATGCTATCTGCTAGGTACCTTTTATGTTTTAGAGATACAGGAATGAACAAAGTAAATAAAACCAAAGCTCCCTGTAGTAAAAACTGTCAGGGTATGATGGTGGATGAAAAATGTCAAGTATGACACAGCTGAGCCCTAGTTGTCGGGAACGTCAGATGCTGCTAGCTCACCACTGCACCCATCCTTGGGAATTGCTGTTGGCAATAGGAACCGCTTTCCCCAAGATTACTCGCTCTTCTCCTCACTCTCTACTCCACCCCCACTGGGATCAACCTCTCTGCAAGGCCATCTCAGCTCCAGAGCTTATAGGATCAGCTAAATCTCCATTGCAACTGTGTTCCAAGTCAGCTTTTCCCTGTGTTCAGTCCTGCCTTGCTAACGTCTTTAGTGGTGAATTGCTCAAAAAAAAAAACAAAACAAAAAAACCCCCTGCAAAATAAATTAAGTCAGTCTGCATCCTAGAATATCTTTCTAAGAAACTCATCCTACCACCTTCCTCATGACACTAATACTTCTCTTGAAGCATAAGACAATAAATGAAAAGGCAAATCACTGGCAGTGATAAATGTTGAAGAATAATTATTAAGCCTTTAACATGTGTGTTCTGAGTATGCATATTTTAGATTTTGAAGCATATGTAAATAAAAATCATGAGGCTTCTATTATCAGGAAAGTCTTAATAGTTTGTTTGCTGCTCTGAGCTAAGCAGCTGTTATATATGCAAGTAAAATTCAAAATGAGATAAAGGGGGATCTCAAGTGTTTGGTTTGGTAGTGTCTATACAATGATAGAAATAAAACCTGAATAATAAAATACCCTGTGAATATCGGAGACCCCAAAGCAGTACTCTAATAAAGTAATCATAATATAATTTAAGTTGTCATGAAACTATAAAGATATGAGCTGAGGCCATGTTGCTATTGGCATCAGCATTCTCTACATCTCTTTAAACTTTGGCCGTAACTACTGACAACATGTGCTTCCTGGGTAGCCTCTGCCTCTCAGCTCACTCTGCCTGCCAAGTTCATGCACACAGTTCCTACCAGTAGAGCTGCTGCCTTAGGTATCTAGAGAGGGAACCAACCTGAAATTTACCTGTGAATAGATATAGCCTTGTATCTCTGTTCAATTTTAGTTTTGTTTTGAATAAACTATGTGAATAAGTAGGAGAATAGTGAGCACAGAGTAAACAGTAACTATGAGGTCTTAAAAATCAGAGGGTCCCTACAGAAAGGCGTCTGGTCCTCCTTTCTTGACCGGCATTTCACAAGACGTCTTCCCAGCAGTTCTGCATCCCAGAAGCACCTCAGAGGATGCTTACATAGCCTCTCCCCAGTCATTACCACCTTATGGAATTGTTGGGTAAGTTTAACAGTTATACCTCTGATTTTTTTTACTATCTTTAAGAACTTTTGGGGGGAGGTTGTATTATTTCTTTACATTTTTAAGCATATAAATCACTTATAAATGCACAATTCAGTGTCATGCAGTGCACTCACGTTACTGTATAGCCATCTCCACTATTTCCAGAATACTTTTATCTTCCCAAACGGAAACTCTAGATAAGTACTTTTCTTGAGGGGAAAATGCACACCTCAGGGCTCCACTAATTGAAATTTAATGTCTGTGGACATTGGCTTGGCTAGAATACACTATTTTTTTTCTTTCTATATGAGGAGAATATTAGCAAGGAAATTATTAGTTTAAGGACATTTTCAGTCATATGTTTAATATGCTAAAGGAAAAAGATCAATGTTAAACACGGTAGGAGTCATAATTAAAGATGTGGTAATTATAAGCTAGTCATTTTCATTGAAGTAACTCCCAATATTTTTGCTTTATAATGTCAATTTTGAGTAACTGCTCATGTTACAATGGACCAAAGAAGCTATTAATATGTGCATTACATAATCCATATATATATATGTTGCTAACTCTTACTGGTCTGCTTCCCTAGTTAATAAAAATGTGTTAGATGTTACTTCCTATATCTTCATTAACAGTGTTGCAGTTATATGTTAAACTAAGCTCCAAAATAGCTATATTAATAATACATGTGTTGATCAATTTCCATTCTTTTCAGATAATATTGTAATATTATCTGGATACAGGCTTATTTAATGAGTTTATATGAAGCCTGTCATTTAACTGGCCCAATAATTACACTTGTCCAACCAATAGATATCCTCAGAGTGCCATCCCTTAAGAAAATATAATAGTTTATAATAGTGTTTATAATATTTTAAACTGAGAAATAGAATTAGTGCTATTTTTATACTTCACAAAGTCTCCCTTAATTGATACTAAGTATTAATGCATCTATTTCATACATGTCTATTACATTAATATCTCTAAACAGAGAGACACAAACCCATGTTGAATTCCTCCAAGTCTCCACACTATTAGAGCTTTGGTGGAAACAGGAAAGGTTCATTTGGGGACACCTATCAGTAGAAGCCTTAGTCCAATTAGTACAATTTCCTTAAGGAATATAATCCTGCATCTTTGAAGGTGGGTTTCCTGTGGAGATTCATTAAATGTGCAATTAACAAAACTGCCTTAACAAAAGGAATCTTATTCTATTGAAATAGAAAACCTCAATGAACTTCTACCAGGGGATAGTTTTAAAAGAGCAACATAGGTAAGTGCATTTTTTAAATATTAAAAAATTACTTTATAAAGCACATTTCCTTGACATATGTGAAACCCAGCTATGCATATAAATCCAGAACTGGAAGCCTGCTTCCAGTACTATAGGATGTTTAAAAAACAAATGCAGTAAATAGTTTTCCTGCTTCTCAGGGTTATCAGTATGAATGTCAAAATTGTTCTAGACTCTGATTGAGAGGTCCACAGGGGACCATGTTTGCCCTTAAGTGGATGGCTTCATTTTATTTCTTGTATTTCCTTTAGACATATTTTCCTTCTCTTTTTATCACTGTCAGATTCACCGTCACTTTTCACTTCTGATGAACCTGCCTCCACCCAACTTCTATTTCCATCTTTTTTGCTTTAAATATGTTATATCTTTTAGCATAACAGATGAAGATTCATCCACCCATCTATTTCATGTGTCAATTGTATATATACACACACACATACATACATATATATGTATTTTATATAACACCAAATATTGATGTTTTATCTTTAGATTTATAGAAAGTATTGTGATATATTTATATTTATAAAATGTTATATATATGTCATAATGTGTATTATTCATGAAGCAAATTCAATGGAAAAGATACAGTCCTAATATAAAGATGTATAAATATTTCAAAACTACAATGAAAGCATACATTTCCTAAACTATGCATGTTAAACAAGCATACTCCATTTAATAGACGGTATTAGCTACTACTGGTTCCCTACGTTGCTCTCCTTCAGTTCCTACCCGTTTTGCCTGCTCTCCACATTAGCTCCTTAAAGCCCTTTAGTGAACGGGCTCCTGCAATGCTCACGTTTCTTTGCTGACTGGATCTCTCAGAACCACTGCTTTTGAGAAGTTCTTCCATCCAGCACTTTCAACGTCCCTTCCCACCAAGCTAGCACTGATAACGTTCAATTCATTTTTTTCCCTGTGGAAAGATCCCACCTGCTTGTGGGATCCTCCCACAAGATCCAAGGACAGCTCTTCTTTCTCCTCGGCAGGGAGCAAGATGAGATAAGAGCTAGGAAGGAATTTGTCGCTACAGCTGAATGATAGATAGTGTAGTAAGAGTTATGTCCCCAGGGACTATGAAGAAGGACAGAAGTGACAAAAGACCCAAACTCCCTCATATCAAATAGGATGACTGAGTCCCCGAATCAGTGTCTGAAATCAAGTTACTGCATACACAAAAATACTACATTCTAGATCATCACCCAATCCTGGTGTTGTGATTTCGTGGGAAGAAGATCATCAAAAGACTTAAAGAATCAAAGGACACGTGTTAGATTGAGAGTCCAGATTCAGAATCTAATGTGTTAGATTCATTTCCTACAGATTCATTTGTGAGCAAATGAACTTTACTGCTGATATCTCTCTAGTTTAAGGCCTACTGTTATTCATTCTCTGGCTCTCAACTCTACGTCAATAAGTGAATGGGTCATATAACTGATGAATGAATTAGTGCAACAGGATTATTATATAACATTTGTTGAGACTACTCAAGTAAGAGTGAGGCTGTGTGTGTTTCCTATTTTTCTGAGTAGGTTAAAATTCAAGTATAGTCAGGGCCATCACATATACTCTGGTTTCTGGTTTAAATTTATGAATGTCAATAGGTGTATTTGTACCTCCTGTTCTATCCTTACACCCAGGAGGTAAGATGGATATAACTCCAATTTGATTGTAGGCCATTATCTTGCTGGCAATGTGATTTCTTTTACTTATTGTTTATTTCTACCATTTTCTCCATATAAATGTCCTAAGTCTCCCTGAACTACTTATACAATCAGAGCTAAAATGATTGAATATCTTATTTAAATTTTTGGCAAAGCCATTTAACCTCCCTAAGGCTGACTCTCCTCTGCCAAACTGTCGTAATTTTTCAGAACATTAGTTCAATTCCAAACCTCTTGTTATCCACAAATTAACTCGGAAGCACAACTACACAATTTTCCACTTTTAACAGGTCCCTTGGGATTAGAAGTACCTGATATCATCACTGCTCTTCCAGCTTATAAAGAACAACTCTGATGGCTCTTCATAGCATGATCTCTCATGTGCTCCAGGAAGGATATTTGCTTTTGTGTTTTTATTTTAAAATATAGCACAGAGAGAGAACAGTACAAAAATCATAATAGCACAGTTTGATAATTATTGAAGAGTAAACACATCTGTGTAACTACTAGCAGATTGAGAAGTAGAACATTACCAGCTTGGCAAGAAGACTGCCTCAGGCCTAGCCCAGGCCTCATTTCCCAGAACATAAGCATTACTCTGATGTGTATAATCATCAACTACTTTAAAGATTTTATTTATTTCTACTATTATTTTTACTATTTCTTTAAAGATTTTATTTATTTTTAGAGAGGGGAAGGGAGGGCGAAAGAGAGAGAGAGAGAAACATCAGTGTATGCCTTCCTCTTGTGCTCCCCTTGCTGGGGACCTGGCCCGCAATCCAGGCATGTGCCCTGACTGGGAATCGAACCAGCAACCCTTTGGTTTGCAGGTCAGCATTCAATCCACTGAGCTACACCAGCCAGGGTAGTTTAGTCTCTTTTCTTTTTTCAAGACAGAAATATCAGAGGATGTATTCCTCATGTCTGGTTTTCATTACTCAAATTTGTCTGAAATTGATGTTTAAGTTTTATTTGATATTATTCATATATAGGATGGTATACTATAAATTATATCTTCCTGTCTGTTCTTTTTTATTGATTAGAGAGAGAGAGAGTGGTTTTGTTGTTCCACTGATTTATGCATTCATTGGTTGCTTCTTGTGTGTACCCTTGAACCTTGGCATATGCGACAATGTTCTAAGCAAACCAGGGCCTTCTTCTATTCTTGATGATAATTTGCATTATATTCCTTTTGGTCTATGATGAATAATACTGCTTTATACATATCCACTGGCACATATATGTATTTATACACTTACATTGAACATTTACATATAAGTATACTTGTTGATATGCACATACTGAAATTTAGAAAACAATATAACTTATCAAAATGGTTGCACCAGGTGACAACTTTTTTATTGTTTTTCAAACACAGTGGTCTCCATTAACCCCCCACCACTACCTCCCACCCCACCCACCCCCACCTCCCACCCTTGAGATCCTACTCACTTTGGCTTTGTCCATGTGTTTTTTATACATGTTCCTTGAAGATGCTTACCCTATTTTTCCCCATTATCCCTCTCCCCAGTTCTCTCTGGCTACTGTCAGTTTGTTCTTTTTTTTTTTTTAATGTCCCTGGTTGTATTTTGATTGCTTGTTTGTTTTGTTGATTAGGTTGCACTTATAGGTGAGATCATATGGTGTTTGTCTTTCACTACCTGGCTTATTTCACTTAGCACAATGCTCTCCAGTTCCGTCCATGCTGTCACAAAGGGTAGGAGTTTCTTGCTTTTTTCCTGCCGCATAGTATCCCATTGTGTAAATGTACCACGGTTTCTTGCTCCACTTGTTTACTGATGGACAACATTTTATGACATCTCCAGTTGTACCACATTCTCACCAACACATGGTGTTTTTGAGTATTTTATTTTGCTATTTTATTACAGTGGGTTTATGTGATTAAATATCTTTGTGCTTTTCATTTACTTTTGTCAAATACCAAATGAAGTTGAACACATCCAAATATGAATTTCTTATTTTAATACACTCTTCAGTCCTTTATTCATTTTCTCAGATTTTTTGAAACTGAGCTTTTTCTTTTCCTTAATGACTTTAATCAGATACTTATAAATGCACATGTTTACACAAATACGTGCATTACAATACGTTCTCCTACTTTATGGCTTGTCACCTGATATTTTTACTTTTGTTCTTTGATAAACAGAAGTTCTTGATTTTAAAATAGACATATTTTCCAATCATTTTTTTAGTCAGTTCTTTCATGTCCAGTTCAATAATGATTTACCTCCTGAGAGTCATAAACACATTATCTTATGTCGTCTTCTGGGAGCTGAGTGTCATCTTTTTATTTCTTTTTGTTCTTCTTGTTTTATCTTTCACATTTAAGTTAAAGAACCACCTGCAATTGACTTGTGAATGGTGTAAATTATCAACTATTTGGATATCCAGCACAATTTATTAAACAGACCATTCTTTCTTAATTGAAATGAACTGGCACCTCTGTCATATATCAAGTGTGTGTGTGTGTGTGTGTGTGTGTGTGTGTTGCTTGTTTCTCTAAAATCTGTTTTCAGATCCATTGGTCTATTTCTATCCATGTGCCAATCAATACCTTATCACTTCAATTTCAGTCACTTTACAAGTCTTAATACTTGGTATGTAAATTCTCTAACTTTTTCTTTCTAGAGTGGTGATTAATATTTCTGTATAATTTTTGTGACAAGAGAAAAATCCCAAGATGCCTAAACTGAATCACAGCAGGCCAGAAGGTGCAAAGTAAAAAGGAGAAGTTAATCAGTGAACACAGCTGGGCCAGAAATCAACAAAAGGTTGCAAACATTCCTGACATTGCTAAATGCATGCTGAGATTTGCATCAACTTCTAGATGGCTATTTCAGCTTTTATCTAAAATGGGATGGCTGACCTCAAGACTCCGAGTATCCTGCTTCAGCATGAACTTTCCACATTGTACCCACAACGAATCCAGAAGCAGCAAGTATGCCTTCCTACAGACTCTCCTATCCCAGAGCTCGCCAGCTTCACCTTCCCCCACCCCTTTATCAATTGCTAATGTAAATTCTTTCAAAACCACTTATGTCTTTCTTTTGCAAACACGTTGTATAGAGGAGTCCCCTCAGCCCCAGGTAGGCTTACTTCATCTGGCTCAGCTGCTGCTGGTGGTGTAGAATGCACATCCCAGGACCTGGCTAGCATATGGCTCAATAAAACCTGTTTTTCAGTAAAGCTTTCAGCCTCAAAGGTGTTTTGATTAACATCCAGAATCAGCTTGTCAAGGGAAATTATTACATTGAAATGTTGACTGGAATTGCATAGATTGATTGAAAATTGACATCTGTACAATTTTGAACTTTCTCATGGAGCCTAGTAATCTCTTCTTTTATTTAGGTCTTTTTAATTAGGCTCAGGAACATTCTGTAAATCTCTGTGTACAGACTTCACACAATTTTTATTAAATGTATTACTGAGCATTTTATTTTGATTCTATTGCAAATGACAATGTTTTTCAATTCCATTTTCTAATCTCTCTTCACTAGTTTATAAAACTAAAATGTATTTATCAACAACCTTGTTCAATTCTTCAAATACTTCTAACAATCTTTTTTGTAATCATATTAACTTTTCTATGTATACAGCTGTGTGTATGTGAAAAATACATATACAAATAAAGTTTCACTACTCTTTCCCCACTCCTTAAACGTTTAATTTTGTTTTGTCTCACTTCATTACAATAGCTGGGATCTTGATATTATGTTGCAATTAAACATGATTGTTCTGTGTCTAATAACAAAGGAAAACTTTTCAACATTTACCATTTATATAAAGCTAATTTCATGTTCTTGAATGCACAAATATTTTTGTTAAAGTAGATTTTTTTTCCTTCTATCATCCACAGTTATTGAATTTTATTCAGTGTATTTATTTTTCTATTGATATAATCAATATCATAAGATTTTATCCCTTTTCTCTTAAAATAGTGAATTGCACTGGTTGAGTTTGAGATGTTAAGTAAACCTTGCATTTGGGAAAAAATACAAAAATGATCACACTGTATTATCCTTAAGTGCACTACTGGGTTTTATTAACACTTTATTAGGAATTTTCATCTGCGTTTGTTGGAAAGATGGGCCTGTGATATCTCTTTATAGTGGTATGAAAGTTTTATTGACTTTACAAAGCACTTTGGGAACTATATCCACATTTTATTAATTCTTTGCAATATTTTGTGTAATATTAATGTTCTTTCTTAAAATGTAGGAAGAACTTGCTAATGAATTCCTCTGGGCCTGGAGTTCTTTGTGGAAAGTATTTTAATTAAACATCTGATTGTTTAGTAGATACAGTATTTCAAGGAATTTGTTCATTTTATGTAGATTTTTAAACATATAGCATACATATGTTCATAATGTCACGGCAGTATTTTTAATGCATAAATTTTTTTTAAAGATGGTCTTTACTGCCTTTGGTGACAGTGCTTTTTTTAAGATTTTATTTATTTATTTTTTAGAGAGGGAGGGAAGGGGAAAGAGAGGGAGAAACATCAATGTGTGGTTGCTCTCACATGGCCCCCACTGGGGACCTGGCCTGCAACCCAGGCATGTGCCCTGACTGGGAATTGAGCCTGCAACACTTTGGTTCGCAGCCCGCACTCAACCTACTGAGCTACACCAGCCAGGGCTTAATGTATAAAATTTGATATAATGTCCATTTTGGAATTTTGCATATTGTTAATTTGTGGTACACTTATTTTATTGATGTTTTTCTAGCAACTTTAACTTTCAAAGAAGTAAATTTGGCTTGACTTATAATTTCTATTGTGCAATTTGCTGTATATCTTATTTTTTTTTCTTCCTATGTTCATTGGGTTTAATTTGCTAATATTGTTCTAAATTTTTTTCTAAACAAACATTATCTACATCCAACAAGTTTTTCTTTTTGTCCTCTTTTGGTTCTTTCTTGGACCATGGCTTACTTAGAAATTCACTGTTTAATTATCTAATATTTGCATGTGTTTTAGTTATGTTCATGTTCATGTTTCCTACATGGAAGGTTCATTAACAGTTTATCTGCATCCTTTTCTCTAGCCCCAGAAACTACTGACATTGATGCTTGCCAGAATCCTTTTATAATAATGTCAAGAAATTTATGAGAGCAAATGGATCTATAACAAATGTTTTGTTTTGACTAAGCACATGCACAGTATTGTTAAGAATGTGTATTGAGTAACCTGTAATTAATGAGGTGAAGCTACTCAGAATAATGAGAATTAAGCTTGTACCTGAGAGGGGACTGTGTAACCAGCACAATATACAACTAGAAGAAACATCCCCCTCCAAAGACGCTAGCTTCTCTGCGCTGAAGTGGTTCCAAACACGCTGCCCCATCTCTCTTTACCAAGAACGTCCCAGGAGACATGGAGATACACGTACTGTGCCTGAGATTCCTGCCGTGCTCCTACCATTCATGATGTATTGTAAGTCTTGTATCTTTTTCTAAAACTAAATAAACTTGGTGGTGGATAAAGGTTATTGCATCTTGTAATTTTGATTTACATTCAAACGGAAGACCAATGATTTTTGTCAAGTTGAATGAGCAGTTTGTTCGAATTTCTAGAGACTTACTTCATAGCCCAATATACTGTGAATGCTGTGTTTCATGTGCACTTGAAAAAACATGTGTTGTGCAGTTTGAGGATTCAGAGTTCTATATGTCAACTAAGTCTACCTAGTTTATTATGTATATCCTTCCAGAATATTTGTCCACTTGATCTATTAGTATTAAAGTAGGATGTTTTAGCCCTGGCTGGTGTGGCTCAGTGGACTGAGTGCCAGCCTGCGAACCAAAGGGTCACTAGTTCAATTCCCAGTCAGGGCACATGCCTGGGTTGCGGGCCAGGTTCCCAGTGGGGGCCTGCAAAAGGCAACCACACACTGATGTTTCTCTCCCTCTCTTTCTCCCTCTCTTCCCCTCTCCAGAAATAAATAAATAAAATCTTAAAAAATAATAAAATAAAATAAGATGTTTTAAAAATCTCTCATGATTGTGAATATATATATAATATAATATATTTCTACTTTTATTTCTATCAGTGTTGTGTTAGCTTTTATTATTGAGTCTATGTTATTAGGTACCTATATTTTGGGGGTGTGTGTTAAATTATTCTAGTATACTGACCATTTTATTTGTATAAAATTTATATTTTTTAATACACGCTAAAGCCCAGGCTCATTTCATCTTGTATTTATAGAAAATATAAAGGTTTGGGGGAGCTTTTTATTGCTTCTTTTGAGGGTGCTTGCATGGTGTGTCTTTTTTTCTTTACATTTTAACCTGTGTTTTTGTTGTAAAAAGAGATTTGCCGAAGAACATATGTGCATACCGGCACAGCCCATGGACACAGACAACAGCGCGGTGAAGGCTAGGGGGGTGGCGGAGGCTGGGTGGAGGCGGGTAGAGGGGGGTACATCAGGGAAATTTGTAACATTAAAAGTGTCAACAATAAAAAAGCATGTGATTTCTGTTTTCGCTTTAATCTGGCCATGTAATTAAGGTTAAAAACAATGATTTTATTTCTTCTAAAAAGCTAGCCATCCATCTTATTGCTTCTTTCAGGGCTCTGTGTCTCAGTTTTAGAATTTTCTCTTTAGCTTTTAGCAGTTTTGGTATGCTATACCTAAATGTGGTTTTGTTGTAAATATTCTTCCTTTTTAATGATTGGATAATCCATAGCTATGATTCTAATCATTATAGCCTAATAAAGAAGTTTCAAATAAATTGTTCTTAATCTTACAGTTCATGTTAGAAAAATTAATACTTTTTACTTTTTTACAGCACTGTGCTGAAGTTACATATGAAAAGGAGAGGAAGAAAGAAGAAAACAGATAAGAGATCTAACACCTGAAGGATATCTATTGTATAGCAAATACTTAAAATACATAAAAGCACTTAAATCCAAGAACTTATCCACATAGCACCAAAAAAATGGGATTGTAGATAGTATAGATTTCTTTTCCATAATGCTATTATTCTGTTGACTATGCTGGGTAACCTTTTGAGAGAAACTGAATGATATTTCAAATAAGAAGTTACTATTGAATTACGGAGGAGAAAATTGACCTGTAGAGATCATTTCATTTCTCATATTACTGAAGAATAAACCCACATACAGGGCGGAGAGCACCTAGATGGGTAACCTCAGAGCTCTGGCGAGAATGGCAGCTGATTCTTTGTCCTGTTCTATTTTTATGGCTACCCAAAGAAAACAAAGTGAAAAAGAAAAAGGAAAATCCTAGCATTAGGGTCTTGATAATGATTTCTTCCACGGCAATAAGGTGTATTTAGCCTTTAGTCATGGCTTCACAGATTTAGCACTGTGTGTCTTAGTATTCCAAACACGGCCTATGGGAATGATCACACCTTAGAAAATGAATGAGAATGTGGAACAAACAGACCCAACTGAGGCTACTTACCAGTGTTACAAGGAAGTACATCTGTCTGAGAAACTAAACAGAAATTCTCCCCCTACACAGAGCAGAAGAAAACACCCAGTCTCTGCTAACCCAGCCTCATTTCTGGGCAGGCCCCCACAGACTGTCTGTCATTGGTCACTGTCACATGCAGACGTGTGTGTCTGATTGCTGAGACATTGCTTGGACTTGACACGATGCCCCTTGCAGATCTCGGAAGAGGTAGCCTCACTGAAACCTCTGGATGAGTTGTCAATTGTAGATAACCTTTTCTTTGCTTGCTCTGACATTTCCAAATATCTCTCACCAACATGATACTAGCTATCATGACAGAGATGCCTAGCTAAGTGATGAATCATGGGGTGTCTAAATTCAGACTTTACGAAGTCTCTGGGGGTTGCTCAGGATACACATATGAATTAGCATCATTATAAAAACGAGTGCAGTTTATTATTAATACTTGATATTCAAAATAATATATGATATTCACTAATGAGTATCAGTTTACAAAGCAATAAAGAATGTGCTCTTACAGAAACAGAAGCTTTCCCCTTGCAGCTCTGTAATGGCTACCTTTCCACTTTAAGAACAAATTATTATAGAAATTCAAGGAAATGTTGTATCGTTGTTTTCAACCACTAATGCAACAAACAAATATTTATTTAGCATGTGACATATAAGAGGTCTTATATTACCCAGCTCTGGGATACAACTTTTAACAAGACAGATGTGATTTCATCTGCAGTGAGTAAGAGTTCAGTGAAGTAGTATAGATACCATTATATTGGCCATCCTGAGATCTGGTCCTACTTTTGGCTCTTGAACTAATGAGCACCATAGCACAGATCACTGCTCTTACGTTCATTACGAGGCACTTAATACCCTACATGGGGGTAAGAGGTGGGCCTCATTTTTCACCAGAAAAACTGATGAGAATTGAGTCTTATTTCAAATCTCAGTTCTTCTGACTCGCTGTACATCTTGGGTATATGCCCTAATTCCATCATCAGAAAAGTAAGAAGGATAATAATACTAACAAAAATAGGATCGATTTGGTGGGAATTATAGTGGGGATTAGATGGAGTTCTATATATGAAGCACCTGGATCACCACTAGGCATACAGTGTTTGCTCAATGTTAGCTGTTATCGTTCTGTAATTAAAGCAGTTGTTACACCTCCCACAATTTAATTCAGCGCACATTCGCTGAGACTTGACAATGTTTCTGGTGCATATAAAATAAGACACAGATCTCCCCTTGGAAACAAGTTTATTTAATACATTATATTGTGATTAAAAGAAATAGAGATATTTGCATTGTTGTGTATGTGCAAAAATATGTGAGAAACCAAGTTTATCTGATAAATAGTAATAAATATACTATGAAAGGTATGCATTTAAGCTAGTTTTCCTACAGGGATAAATTACTATAATTCTAACAGATGAAATTATCCACGAGAAAAGAATGTGAAGTATATATCTCAATGCAGTCCCCAAACACGCTTTCTCTCCTACACTCAGGCTCACCTGCCCACATTACATACACACAGTTGTACTGCAAACTAAGATTAGATTACATACAGAATTTACATCTCAACACCATCCCATTTTTCCCATGCCAAGCAGTATGGATGAAAAGGAAACATATAGCTATAATCAGACTTGGGTTTGATTTCTGGATCCTATTATATAGCCTCCTTTCCCCCAGTCCTAATTAATCTATTTGCTCACTTCCTCACTGTGAATAAGTTATTGCTACAAAATGCTATTACAAACACCTGTGCATTTATAAGACTGGATAGAATGGAGGTAATTTTCCAGAAGCATAGCTCAGCAGACCCAAATAGCAGGCTGAAGGCTCTCCTATAACTTTGGAAAAATATGAAACCCATGTGAGATTCAGTTCCCAAGCAGCAAAATTGAGATAAAATTTAATAATATCTTCATTGCTGCATTGTTTGGAGGATTTTAGACTTACTCAAAGATATTCTGTGAATATTCACTGAATAACCTAAAGGCAAATTTCAGATACTAAGATGGGATCAGTGATCAGGACCCCCCCAAATCCCTGATGTTTCTGAGCTGACATTCCACTGGTAAACTATGTCAAGTGTAATCCTAAAATGATCAACCTGAAATATCAGGGGTTATCTTCTTTAGCATTATTGCCACCATTATTTCAAGGTAATTCCTATTGTCTCAGAAACAAGATTTCTCCTTTGTATAAATGTTGGGTAACTGGGTTGGAAAAGTAAAGGTGCGCTGTGTGTGCAAAACACAGAGGGAGAGAACAATAAAGGATGCAGATGAGAAAACTATGGACAAAAGATAAAAGCAAAATAAAGTTAATTCATTGAATTTAATTGCAGTTGGCAATACTTTTTCTCCTGGTAAATGTAAGGTTTCAGAAAAGGTTATTTACAAACTATTTTCTTTCGTGACAGTTCATTTTTTCCCCTTAAAGCAGGACTGAAGAATATGAGAACATGAGTATGAGGAGTTGTGTGCTTAAAACTAGTCCTAAACTTGTTGTTGGGCTGATCAACAGACCCTTTGTGACTCACTGGCTAACCTCCCATCTGCCCGGGGCCAAGCAGGGGGAGGCGAGGGAGGCAGGGGCTGCGCTCCTGCCAGGAGGTAACATCCTGTCTTCTAAGTGGCTCATGTCCCCAAGGACTTTCCACCCAGCTCCAGCTGTGGGACAAAAGGCTACAGCCCCTGAAACCAAGTGGGATGGCTCCCAACCATCACTTGGACTGAGATCAGGTGAATAGGGAGGGTGGGGCACATGGGTCATGCCATTTTGGTCAAAAATTGCTAAACACAGTGCGATGTGGTCAGGTGCATTCATAAGTCACCCGTCTTCAAATGGGCAAACATTCCTTGAACGAGTCTTTAAAAAAATTCATTGAAGGCGATCACAGTCTCTCATAACAATGCCAGCTGATGATACAGGTGGGTCCCAAGAACACTCACCTGCTGAGGAAGCCCGTACTACAAGGGTCTCACCCTCCAGAAGATAATACAGTTTTTATAGGTTCTCCTTGCACTGGATGTATTTACAGACAAAATGTTTGATTGTTGGCATGTGTCCATTTAGAATAACAACCTGTAGCATTTGACTGAATGCTGCACTAGGGAAATTGCTCATGGCTTCTCACTCAAAACAGGTGATAAGTTCTGCCATGTTTGCAAAACAAAATCAGAGAATCATTGGGCAATTAGTGTTTTCTTCTAGACCCTCTCACCACTAAACCAAGCATAGCCATGAATAAGTGCAAGTATCAAAAATGATGAGGGAAGACCTCTTCTGGCATATCTTCCCCCTTAATTAGTCTGCCGACAAATATAAATGCTTGCTCTCCAAGCTTGAGTAGCAGTTAACCCACAGAAGCAGAGTTCTAATGCAAGATTTTGACTTTGCCCGCATTGCTTTTAATAGGTGATGACAATGCGCTGAGTCTTTTGATGACATAGACTGTTTACTTAAAGTCCTTCCACCAACAACTTGTGTTACACAGAGTTGCATAACATGGTTTGCAGCTCTGTTGTCAAAAAATATAAAATACACTGTCCACAGTTGTTAGTAGTTTCCAAGCAAGGACATTGTTAAACATATTTCATATTAATATAGCTAGCTCAGTGGCAATTTTCTCCTAGTAAAGAAATATGGGGTTCTTGAAAGGTTTAAGTAAATAATCCTGAGGGCACTTGAAATATTCACAGGTCATGCGTTGAACTTTCTCTCCTTGTATCTTAATAACTAAACAATACACTCTATTTCTAATTACAGAGTATTTTTTATGGTTACTTCCAGTAGGTTATTTTTTAAAGAGGTACTATATTAGGAAACCTATAATGCAGAGAGATACATCTACTTTATACACATTGGACTAGAAGTTTTTAAGCAAACTTAAAAAGTGGAATGTGATTACTCCACTTTACACAGTGAGCTATTGCTCAGAAAATG
This sequence comes from Phyllostomus hastatus, assembly GCF_019186645.2. Classification (NCBI taxonomy): domain Eukaryota; kingdom Metazoa; phylum Chordata; class Mammalia; order Chiroptera; family Phyllostomidae; genus Phyllostomus; species Phyllostomus hastatus. Next base: position 59,519,945 of record NW_025334033.1, on the reverse strand, counting down.
TTAATGAGATTCAATTAAAGACTAGATGCTTATGAGAAATTTAGTAGTGTGTTCTTAAGAAAAACAGGAGTTTCTCTGTAACTGTAGTGGAGAGATAAATAGTTATCAGGTCTCTTGTACCATGGAATAAACTAATCAGCTACCAGAATTAAGACGACGTTTCTTTGGCAATGCTGTCTTTCTCTGGTAGATGCATCCTGGTGAGTTGATGGCTTTCTCCTAAAACGCTCATCATTAGGCACAGCAGAAAGCAGGGTGTTCAACTGGATGGACCATTGCCCAGTTCTGGTGCGTAAACTCCTACTTGGAATTTACATAACTTTTCACATTCTAAAATCCAACAGGACTTCCTCTGCTCTCTACAAATTAAATCATCCCGTTGCTGAAAAGGAATGTGTGCTCCAAAGTAGAGGAAAGAAAAGCTATACGGCCTGGGGAGTGCGTTCTCACTTTACTAGTGATTTTAACCATGTATTTTTTCCCAAAGAGTTTTTGTTGCTGTTTGTTTTATGTATCATGTATTTTAAGACTGATTTGGATTTCAGTAGTCAAATATATACAACTGAGTATTTAGCCCAATTTCTGAAACTTCAGAGATAATATATGCTATCCAATATGACTATCAAGTGAACCACAAACCACAACAGTGCTTTACTGTCTGTTGGAGAATGGGTAGACTTTGTTAGGGAAACAAGAAAATGAAGGAAAACTAAAGTGTTGAGATTATGATATTCATATTAAACTCCAGTATTCTCTATCAAGTAGCCATATATTTTCTGGTGATTAAGACTGAAAATGAGAAGCAGAAACTTGCATCCTGACTCACTGAAGATACATAAACTATTATATAACAGATGTAGCATCCATGGTATTATTAAAAGAAAAAAAGCATAGTAATAAGGACAGGGTACTTGACAAAAATTGGATATTTAAGAAGGCAGGCAGTAAATGTTGACCCAATCAATTGTTTTTATGAAATAAAACATAAAATCTAAGTCTTCAAAGGATTTGAACAGTTATCACCACCAAACCCCTCACCTGGAATATGAATTGCTTTGCAACATGTGTTCATTTAATATTCACTCTGACTTACTCTGATTTCTTCTCTAGAAAGTTTTAATATATTATCAAGAAACACTATTCTGTAAGAAATTACCTACATATACAACTAACTGGTTTCCTGTTGAGATTTCTCTATTATAATGAAATTGTAATGATTTATGTATTTTTAAAGATACTTTAAATTCTCACTTCTCTTTTTTTAATATTTTATTTATTTGTTTTTAAACAGAGGTGAAAGAAGGGAGAAAGAGAAGGAGAGAAACATCACTGTGTAGTTGCCTCTCACGCAACCCCTACTGGGGACCTGACCCATAAACCAGGCATGTGCCCCGACTGGGAATTGAACCATCCACTCTTTGGTTCACAGGCCAGTGCTCAATCCACTGAGCCACACCAGCCAGGGCTATTATTTATATTAAGATACAGTTGATTTCCTTGTGGCTCTTGAAATAAATGTGTCTGCCCTTCAGGATCCAGGGAACAGCTCTAATTCCCCTGTATAACATACATCCATTTATTTTGAGTGTTCATTATGTGTCAAGTATTGTTTAGTTAGTGGGATTGGAAAAAAAAGCACCATATTAAGTAAAATGAGCCCTTTCCTCTGCTGTACCCTCATGGGGTCCATCCAGGGCCTTCTAGTGACAGTGCCTAATTTTCTGCCTGCAGGCAGGGAGTTGAAAAGGTCTGGCTATCAACTCACAGAGCAGGACAAACAAAGGTGGATTTGAAGTAAAAAGCAATACATTGATAACTGGCACAGATGGAAAAGAAGAGTAAGAAAAATCAAGAGAAGAATCAGGAGAAAATCAGTTCAGCCCAAGGCCAGGACAGAGAAAGTGTATATCCAAAGAAAGAATGAACACAAAATATATCTCAATGATAAAATATATGATGGGTGTTAGCTTTACTCTCTGAGACCAATGTATATGGAAAAGGATATGAGCTTTGGAAATTGTGGAGTAAGATTGAACTTGCATTTGAATCTCACCTCTACCACTTACTATATATATATAGTGAACAAGCTATGAATTTAGTCCCAATTTCAGATTCTTCCCCATAAAAAGTGGTAAATAATATTGTATCTCCTAATATTGGGGTGCCTGTCACAGAATATAATATACAATATCTACTATATATGAGAGGGGACCCCCCAAAATGGGATTATCTTCTAGAGGGTAGGCTCCTATCAGTACAGGCTTCCCCTGCTAGGTAAAAGGTCTAAGAACCCATCTATAGCACTGTGCCAACTAGTGTTGTCCTGACAAGCTGTATTCAGCCTCAGTGAATTTTTTTGAAGATTCTTTCAAAATGTTTGCTTACTTCAAAATGAGTGATTTACAAGCTCACCTGCCCACATTGCACTGAATGCTCAGAAGTTTTTGACCAAAAATGGCATCACCCCCATGCTCCACCCTCCCCATTCACCTGATCTTGCCCCAAGCAACTTTTTTTTGGTTTCCCTGGTTTGAAAGAAGTCCTCAAAGGGAAACGTTCTGCCAGTGTGAAGAAGTGAAATAAAAAATGACAGAAACACTAAAAGGCATCAAAATTTACAAGCTCAAAAACTGTTCTGAGCCGTCTCAATAGGTGTGTTGCATCACATGGAGAGTACTTTGAAGGTGACCAAAGTTTAAACGTGTAAGAAAAAATACACAATTTCAAAAAATAAATCCCACTTTTTTTTTGGTTCCCCCCTCGTAAATGGCACATGTCATTGTTTAACATTCTAGTAGAAAAATTTCTTCGCCGCTTACCCTTCATTTGCAGTGAAGAACACCCATCACGTGTTTATTCCTGTCCTTTATTACCCGAATAAAAATCCATCTGCTCTCTCTCGCCCTGCCACCATCTTGCACACATATTCCACGGCCATGAATCACAAAGGATCACAATTATGAGGCAGAATCAATAAAAATAAATTATTAGATACTACAGAAGTGTTGACTGCTACACTTCTTATTTTCTATGACAATCTTCAAAATAAGAAAGAATGTCTGTACAAGAATCTTCCACTTAATATGGAAGCTATCATAAAATTATGTTTCCTGGATAAATGTTTTCTTACTTGCCACAGATACATGTTGCAGCCAAGATGCTCCTTATACTGTCATTGCTCCAGGCCCAATACTTCTGAGCATGACATTAATTCTGTAGAGTACAGAAAATACTTTGGAGAGAAAAAATAATTTTTATATTTCAAGACTCCTCATGGATTTACATTCTTTCCTTGGTCAATGGCATTCAGTGAGTACCCTAACCTCTGAATGACCATATCGTTTTGGTGGAAGCTGAGGGGGAGATGAGAAATCACCTCACTGTGGCTCACCTGTTCAGGGAATTCTTTGAGGACTCCATCAAAATATTTCAGTGCCCCAAAATGTCCCAATCCAAATCCATGACGGGGTTGGTAATCCCTTTCTGCCACCATTCAACTTTACTCAACAAGGAATTTCCTGTACTCGGGGACAAATTTATTTTAAAGTGGATTAGTTATTAAAATATAAAATTAATCATTTTTAAGCTCTCATTTTTTTCCTTCACAGCACAGGCAATGCAGACCTTACCTTAATATGTCCCTTGATTTAATAGAAGTAATTTCTTCCTTCTTTTGTCTTAGAAGTACTTTACACCTGGTGTCACATTATATTTTTTCCTTTCAGTGCAATTAAGGGGCCTATATCTCTCAATACCAGATTATAAAATTTTAAGATGTTTACTCCTTGATTTTCTCATATAGCTTGGCATTGTATTAAACATCTTGTACAGGAGGCAGAGCAAGTGTGGTGAATTGAATTGATTTGAGACAAATCACTTTTCATAGCAATAAACACAGATCTTCGAGAGAGAAGTGACCTAGAAGAAAGCTAATATAAAGCATTTTATAAGGCCTTAGCCCTGACCATAGCTACCTCTTACCCCAGAGATGGTTAATTTTGTATGTCAACTCTACCAGGCCAGTAGGTGACCTGGTGTTTGCAACAGAAAATAAGTAAATACCTTCCCCTTACTCCCACCCCCATGGAATTACCAAGGCCAAACACTAATTTATTTGATTAACCGGCATGAGAGAATAACAATTGAATTTTGGTCTCATTGTGCAAACCGGACCCAACAGAACCCATGTAAATAAAGAATCTCATGCATCACTGGTGAACAGGAAAGCACCTACAATGACACTACAAATCACGTAATGAAATAGTTATAATATAATGATCAAAAACAGTTACTCAAATTTATCTTGTGCTTTACTTAACATCATTACCTTTTGAAAAAGTTGTGCTTCTTCCATAAGAAACTACATTACAAAAATACAATGAAACTTACCAAGTGCCTCAGGGAGTGTGCTCTTTATGTATCCTTCCAGCAGAACATTAGAAAAGGAGGTGGACGATATCAAACCAAGAGGAGCCCTGTGGGTACTGGAAGCCAGCCCTGGAGGGACAGAGAAGACATTAGCTCTATTCAAAAGGTGACTGTATTTTGAAAGGAGGAATATTGCCCCAAGACCTAATACTAAACCACAGAACCCAAAACCAGACATTGATGCAGTCTTTCGGGAAAATGCAAGCCATACCAGTAGGATATGTTGACATAGAATCCAAGGAGACACAGATTCGGATCCACCAGTATTTCCTGAGTATGATTCGAATACTCTTTAGAATGATGCTATTTCAACATGGAAGTCATATGTAACTGTGTAACTTAGGAAAAATAGTCTTTCTGTGAAGCACTAAAAGACCCTCAGTGGGTTTTGCCAAAACCACGTGGTTTGTATAAGGATTGATGGAAAGAATAGAGGGCAAAGTGTCATTAAGAGAAAAAGGAATCCTAGTGCACTGTTGGTGGGAACCAGACTGATGCAGCCACTGTGGAAAACAGTATGGAATTTCCTAAAAAAAACCCTAAAAATGAACCTGATCCTTTTGATACAGCAATTCCCCTGCTGGGATTATACTCTAAGAATCCTGAAACACCAGTTCAAAAGAACCTACCTTTTGCAACAGCATGGATGGAACTGGAGAGCATTATGCTTAGTGAAATAAGCCAGGCAGCGAAAGACAAATACCATATGATCTCATCTATAAGAGAAACTTAATGAGGAAAACAAACAAATGAGTAAAATAGAACCAGAGGCATGGAAACAAGGAACAGACTGACAGCAACCAGAGGAGGTGGGGGGATATAAGGGGAGAAAGAAGGGGAAGGGTCTAGTCAAGGAGCAGGTATAAATGACCCATGGGCATGGACAACAGGGTGGGGATTGAATGTGGGAGCTCAGGGGTGGGGCGGGGGAGAGCAGTTGGGGAAACATTGGGAAAACTGTAATAGAACAACATTAAAAAAGGAAAAAAAGATTGGAATTGTTATAACCTGGGATTATTCCTTTGTTGTTGCTCTGGCTGTAGTTTTCTCTGCATAGCCCCATAATGAAGCAGAATTCCTTCACCACCAAGTTTCTTGATCAAAAAAGAATAACAAACTAAGGTAATTTGCATTTCGTCATAAAATGGAGTTCTTCCAGATCTTCAGCAGTGTTTATTTCACTCCCAATGCAGACTTGTTTGGCTTTTTTGCAATGTCAGGATAAAGAGTTTGTCATTCCCAAACTCTTTTCTCAGGTTAAACCTTCTAACACCATGAGCCAATTTGCACTATGACATATGTCCAAAAATGAGAACATAATTTAACCTGCTCACCTTTCAATGCAAAACTGATTTCATTAACAATGTAATCACGAATATTAAACTACATTATATATCACTTTCAATAATGCAATGCTCCTTAATTTATTTTTCTTTTTTGTTTCTCTTTGCTAAACAAATACCAGTCTTGCATAGAGGACTTGATATCATCCACAAGCTCAGTGAGTGGTATGTGCTAATATGCATGTCCATTGATAGTATGTACTGGCCAAACACAAATAATGAAAGTGATAAAAAAAAACTTTTTAATTTGGTAAATAGGCTATTTTTACTCCATTTTATGTTGCTGCCCGCTTTGTCAAATATTAATTGACTGTAGAGACTTGGAATTATTTCTGGGCTCTCTGTTCTGTTCCATTGGTCCATGTGCCTGTTTTTATGCCAGTACCAGGCTGTTTTGATTACAGTGGCCTTGTAATACAGTTTAGTATTATGTATTGTGATCCCTCCTACTTTACTCTTCTTTCTCAAAATTGCAGCAGCTATTCAGGATCCTTTATGGTTCCATATAAATTTTTGAAGTGTTTGTGCACCCCAATGTTCATAGCAGCACAATTTACAATAGCCAAGTGCTGGAAGCAGCCTAGGTGCCCATCAGTAAATGAATGGATCAAAAAACTATGGTACATTTACACAGTGGAATTCTATGCAGCAGAAAGAAAGAAGGAGCTCCTACCCTTTTTGACAGCATGGATGGACCTGCTAAGTGAAATAAGCCAGGCAGTGAAAGACAAATACCATATGATCTCACCTTTAACAGGAACCTAAACATCAAAACAAACAAACAAGCAAAATATAGCCAAGACACTGAAATAGAGAACAGGCTAACAGAGACCAGAGGGGAGAGAGGAGGGAATTTCAGGGGAGAATGGGAAGGGTTTATAGGAACAAATATAAAGGACACATGGACAAAAACTAGGGGGGTGGAAATGGGAGGGAGGTGGGGAGGGATGGGTGGGTGGGCTGGGATACGAGTAAAGGACAGAAAACTGTACTGGAACAATGATTAAAATAAAATAAGAAAGAAAGAAAGAAAGAAAGAAAGAAAGAAAGAAAGAAAGAAAGAAAGAAAGACTTTCTAATTTAAGATGAAAAGGGATTTCTTTCAAAGCTGATTATCCTGTTCCTCTTTTCTTTGGAGTCATTTCCAGTCATTGCTGGGTGGGGTGATTAGAACTGATTATTTAAATAGGACTTTATCTTTAGAGGTTGCATTTAGGGCAAGATGGGTACTGGATATTATCTTGGTAATGGAAGCTCTCCCTCAGGGTATTAGAGTTTTCTTTCAGAGTTGGTCAAGTTTCACGATAAATACTCTAACTACATATTGTCCACTATGCTATCGAAAGATGAGAACTTGACATAGAAAGATGATAATTCGCACTTGCCACAAACTAATGCAGTTTCAGCTCTCTCAAAGCCCTGAGTTCATCAGATGGTGCTTGGGAGAGACTGTCTCAATAGATCCAAATTGTTCCTTTTTTATTTTCTGTCCTGCACAGATTGTTTGTTATCTGGGCGAGAATCACACACAGGTAGGAAAAGAATAACTTATCAGAAATGAAAAACTGATTTGTGGATCCAGAGGCTCAACTGTTCCCATATGTGCTCGGCTTCTGAGTCATTCTGGTTCACAGGAAATCAGCAAATCTCTTCTCACAGCAATTTTCAGAGCCATTTGAAGGTATCTGGTAGACTCAAAGCTGCTATGAGCATGCATGGGAGGCCAGCTTGCAGGGAACAGAAATGTGAGCTCTGAGTGGGAATAAAGAGGGATAAAGAAGGAAGCAGTTTGTGGTGACATTGTCATTCCTTCAGTGGGCAGATAATTGTGCTTCAAATGGGAAAATAGTGTATTTCAACATTGTCAAGCATATTTATCAATCAGTCTCCGTGCAATCTGAGTTATTCACAATGATTTCCCTTTTCCAGGCACTGGTAAGTGTAGCTAATCAATGTTACCCATGGCTACAAATAGTTTTCTTAAAAAGACTGCCTTCCTTTTTCAACAGATTGTCAAACGACCAAACAGGAGTGCTCAATGTTCCAGTAATAGCACTTACTTGACTAATTGCAGATCCACTTTCTAGGCATCAGTGATGTTAGAAAGTTGCAATGCCTGTAGTATTTTCGTTTTCTTCAAAAGAACGCCGTAGAACATCCCAGGGTTCATTAAACAAGTCACCTGCTTGTTTTACAGCACTAAGCAACTACGTTTTCTTTCTTCATGCAATCCAGGATTGTTAGTATTAAGTGCATGTCTTAGGGATGAAAAGACTAATTTGCAAGTCTATTCATTTTTAAAAAATGAACAGTGAAACCATATAAACACACATGTATATAGATATGTATATAGATATAAGTATATAAAATAAAGTAATTAAAAGATAATTGGAAGAGTGGCTCACAGATATAGTTATAAAAGTATTAAGAATCCAATAACTCCTAAATAATGGAAGCAATATCATTTGGCTACAGCACAGAACATTTAATGGCTTCTGTTTTCTTTCGCAGATTGAATAACTCCTCTTCTCAGAAATCACTCTGAAGTTCTGATACTTTTCCCCCGTACAATGATATACCCATCATTCTAATATTTATAGACCTAGGTTATATAATTTGAGGTACTTTCAGTACTTCTATAAGAATAAGCTTCGTCATTGTGTCTCCAAGGTTGAAATTAACAGGCAGAACTATGCTCTTAGACAAATTCAAAACCATTTAAAAAACCTATGCAGAATAACAAATCACAACCATTATAAATTTTACCTAATCCAAGACCTATCTAAAAAGGTGTGCATTCTATTATGTGATCAACTAAAGGATTAAATGTTGGGGAGCGAGTTGGGGAAAGACAGTACCATATGATTTCACTTATGTGTAGAATCTAATGAGCAAAATAAACTAACAATAGAAACAGACACAGATACAGAGAACAGACTGACAGCTGTCAGAGGGGAGAGGAGTTGGGAGATTGACTGAGAAAGGTGAAGGGATTAAGCAAAAAAAATACCAAACACCTCATAGACACAGATAACAGTAAGATGATTTCCAGAGAGAAAGGGGGGTGAGGGGAGGTAGACAAGAGTAAACGAGAGGTAAATGGTGATAGAAGGAGACTTGACTTGGTGTGGTGAACATACAATATGATACACAGATGATGTATTATAAAATGATACACCTAAACCTATATAATTTTATTAATAAATATCACCCCAATAAATTCAATAAAAAAGAGTGAAGGTAAAAAATCAGAAGATTTAAATTCTCTCTAAACACTTGGTAGAAGTGTTTCGGAATTAATGATAAGAAAAACACATCAACACATTTAAAAGAGTAAAGAAGTTATGGGAAATCCCAAAAGAAAAGGAACTTATGTCAAGTATATTTGATTATACCTGTTTGATAAATTTCTCTCCATCAAGAAATGTCTTTTTAGTCAGCCCTCCAATGACCTTAACTTTCTTAATGTTAACATAGTTTGATCAAATAATTAAGTCAAAAATTGTGGGGGAGATTAGCAACCAGAAAATGAGGTTCATTAATGACACCCACAGAGAAGATGACTGGCCTTGGAGGATGGCCCATTCACAGACTGAGGGTGATGACAGACTTGGATGCAATCACAGCTGAATTGTGGGCACCCATGGGGTAGTGGGACACCACAGGACAACAGTGCAAGTAGAAAAACAAAGAAAATAATGAAATGGCCCAGAAAGGAAAGAAAAAGACAACTGATAAAATATTGCCTTTTTTTTTTTTGGAGAAAATGTTAGCATCCTATTTGCAACAAAAGTCATTAATTGTTTTGGTACCATTAGGATGCTAAAGTTGAAATTAACTTATCAGAGTTAAACAAAATTCATAAATTGATCTCTCTTACTTTTTGCCAGTTTCATCAGTCCAGTAGAAAGGGAAAAATAAAAGACAATATTTTAGAAAGAGAAACTTAAAATATGTCCCATGGCCTGCTCATCTGCCTTCTTTCAAAATTAACAGTGAAATGGAAATCCAGTCACAGAAGCTCCAGAACTAAATGAGTTTAAATTAAAAAATAAAAACTGGGAACAGCCAAGATTATTTAGAAGAAGTTTTACACAACAGTACATGATTTGTCACAACATTAATACTTAAAACACTATTGCATTGCCTTAGTAATAGAGAGATAATGAACAAGGGAAAAAAATAGTCTAGAAATAGCCTCACATGTAGGCGGTCACCTGTTTTAGGACAAAACCTTCACTACTGTTGGGGACAAATGATCTTAATAAGTGATCCAGGGGGACAAAATAAACTAAACACACTCTGTTATTCACACTGTACACACAAAAATATTCAACAGGCTCATACATTTAAATGTGACAATTAAAACAATACAACTTCTAGAAAAAAAATAGCACATCTCAACATTGGAGTAAAGAGCTTTAAAAAAAATCACTAATCCTAAAATTTTAAAATGTTAATATATTGCACTTAAACACTTTGGTATAGTAAGTCCTCACTTAAAATCTTGGATAAGTTTTTGGAAACTGCAACTTGAGGCAAAATGATAAATTTCTGTAGAACCAGTTTTGCCATAGGTTAACTGATATAACTAAGAGTTGATTTCCTATGACATATTTCTGGTGACAAAAACATCACCTAACTTCTAAATAAAGACCCAAAATTCTTTTAGTACTGAGCATTAAAATAAATGTGATCTTTATACATTTAAGAAAGATTAATAAAATAAGAGAATTCTTTTCCAACCTGCTTATTCTACTTCAGGGTTTTGGGCGGTTGGAACCTCTCCTTGCAGCTCAAGGCTCAAGGTGGGACCCACCCTGGACAGCAGGGCCACTCACCCCACGCCCACACTCACGCAGACGGGAACTATTTAAACACATCAACTCACCTAACATGCACATCTTTGAGATGTGGGAGGAAACTATAACACCCAGAGAAAATCTGCACAGACATGGGAGACCGTGCAAACTTCACAGAGTGGCCCCAACTGGGAACTGATATTTTTCCTCATCAATCTTATAATGGAATAGCATTGAATGAAACAATATTATTCCAGGACTTGATATAAAATGAGGTCTGTCTGGAAAAAGTCCAGCCATTGTTAATGTAATGAGAACAGTTGGCACGACATTCATGCAAGCTGACAGCCAAAAAGAGTGGACTGGAATACACATATGTGAACAATGATGACTTCACTGTACTAGATGCCATTGAGTTGAGTGAGCATGTGTACTGTGTTGTCTTCACACTCAAAAATGACTGAGCTAGTAGAACAAAGAATCTGCATCAAATTTTGCAGTAAGCTTGAAACTATTCAGGTGGTTCAGAAGGCTGAAGCTATAGGCAACTGCTGCTGATTGGCAGCTTCATCACAACAATGTGCCCACTCAAACATCACATCTGGTGCAGTTTTTTGGTGAAACATCAAATCACCTAAGTGATTCTGTCCCTCACAACACAGATTTGGCACCCTGTGACTTCTAGCTTTTCTCAAAAACAAAATCACCTTTGAAAAGGAAGAGATGTCAGACCATCGGTGAGATTCAGGAAAATATGACAGGGCAGCTGATGGTGACTGGGAGAACTGTGTGAGTTCTCTGGTGCCTATTTTGAAGGGGACTGAAGTGCCACTGTCCTATGTGCAATGCTTCTTTTATCTTGTATCTTCTTCAATAAATGCCTCTATTTTTCATATTACATGGCTGGATATCTTCTGGACAGACCTTGTCTATGTGTGTATTATCTCCAATAAATTATTCATATCCACAACAAATATAAAATAATGTGCACTTTAAAAACTCAAACAACCCAAATAAAAATTAGACTTGAATGGACATTGCAAAAACTAGACATGTAAAAAGCCAGTTAACACATTATCTTAATTCATTATAAAAGCATAAATTAAAACCTCAATTTGGTACCACTACACACCCACTGGAATGACTAAAATTAAAAGTCTGACTATACCACATATTGGCAGAGATGTGAAGCAACTATAGTTCTGTTACATTGTTGACTGAAGCTTGAATTACTATGGACACATTGGAGAAGTATTTGGAATTATTTACTAAAGCAAAACATGCGCCTACTATATGACTCATCTACAATACTCAAATACATACACAAATAAAAGGAGTTCATATGTTCACAAGAAATTAAAAGTGTTCCAAATAACCATTCAAGTCATAACTTAATGCAAGATCATCCAAATAACTTTTCTTAAGGGTCAACAATTGAATACAGCCAAATTTTCTTTGACAACAGAATATTTTTAATTTGTGATGTCACAATATATATGATGATATCATTTAGTTAGTGGATTAAAAGAAAGTTACTATACAAAAAATAGAAATGATATATAAGCAACAATCACTGACAAAAATTAAAATAATAAGAAATAATGAAATATCTGGTAATGAACTTAAAAAGAAATGTACAATAAGTACATTAATAAAAATGTATAATGCTATTGGAAGACACAAAGAAAAACAAATGCTAAGATAAGGTAAACCATGGTGTATATTGATTGGTTCACATAATACAATTTCCCCTTTATGTTACATTAACAAATGCAAATAAAGATACCAACAAAATTTAGTTCTGTAAAATGATGAGTTTATTCTAACTTTTATATAAATATATAAGTAAAGAACAGATGGGTAAGCATGGACCTAAAGAATATTGAGAGAACTAGCTTTCATACTTATTAAAACATATTTGAAAGCTGAAATAATTGAAACAAAATGGCACCAGGTAAGAAATTAATAAACAAATCAATGCAAAAAAAGCAAATTGTTCAAGAAATATTGGGAGGGTAATGGTGGAAAAGGGGCGAAGGGACTAGTCAGAGAACATGCATGAATGACCCACAGACATGGTCAACAGTGTGGGAATTGACTGGGGGAGTGGGGGGTAGGATGGGTGGAGGAGGGCAAAGAGGAAAAAGTGAAACAAGTGTATAGAATGACAATGAAAAATTTAGAAAAGAATAAAAAAGATAAAAAGAAAAATAAATACATAAAAATGCATGTAGAGACCTAGTATGTGATAATGATAGGATTTCAAGTCAGTGGCAAAAAGATGGATTATTTAATAAATGGTTTGGGGGAAAATATCAATCATTGGCAGTTACAATTGCATTTCTACATCATGTCTGACAACAAAATTATTTCCAGAAAGAAACAAAAACCAAATAGCAGGGTTAGGATAATATATTCAAATATTTAATAATTTTGAGTGAGCTTTTTATATGCAATAGAAAATAATTCAGCATTCATAAACATAATACCCGTTAAGTTTGTTGTATTAAAATAAAAAAGAAATCTGAACAGCACACACATTAGATAAACAATCTTGAAAGACAATAAATTTGGTGACTAATTTATAGCTCATACCAAATGTTCAGGGAAAAAAAACAACACAAAATGAGACCTCTTGGATATCATCAGAAGAAAAATGTCTAAAACCAAATAGAAAAATGGGTGCAAAATGGAAACTAACAGCTCATAGAAAATGAAAAAGAAATGGCTTCAAAACTATGAAAAGCTACTTAAATAGCTTCCTTAAAAGCACTGAAGACAATGTCTTTAGCAGAAAAATATGTAAATACACTATAACTAGTATTCTGAAAAAGATAGTAAAAATTACATCAATTGAACGACAGAATATTCTATAAATGAAAATTATGATAACAAGAGTAAGCTGTTAGAAATGTACTATATGAGAGCAGAAATTCTAAAAAATATAATAAACACTGGAACATTGAAAAAATCTGCAAAACAAAAAGACAAAGAAATAAAAAGTTAGAGAGAAAGACATACTAATTAGAAAGTAAACACAAAATGTGATTAATAGGAACTCTAGAAAGAGAGAGCTAGAAAAATTGAGAGGAAAAGGTACACATCAATTAAATACACAGAGTTTTCCATATCTAAAAGTACACAAATATTCCAACAGAAAGGATCTGCAGAAATCTTAGCAAAATAAATAAAGAGACCTGTGTTTAGTCACTTGGAATCTTAGAAAAACAGGGATTAAAGATTCTAAATATTTGCAAAAAATCAAGTTTCCAGCTCAGAAAATATCATGATCAGAAACTACATCATGTAGAAATAATGCTCTCAATATTCTGAGGGAAAATAATTTCGATTCTATAATACTTTTCAGTAATTAACACAGTCAAATGTGAGTGTAGATTTAAAACAATTAAATGTCTCAAGAATCTACTTTGCTGTCAGAGGTGCCAAGATAGCTGTGTAAACTGAGCATTGCAAATATTTAAGCGTCAACATTCACATAGAATGAAAGGTGTATGAAATATCCGGAATTTTTAAAATTAAATTTATTGTGGGGACAATAGTTAATAAAATTATATAGGTTTTAAGTGTACAATTCTACAATGAATTTCTACACCAAGGTGATTCTATTTCCACTTACCCTTTTTCATAAAGTTCCTGCAGAGTGTATTCAAGGTATGAACTCAGGAGAGAAAGAAGATCTGCGCTCTGGGAATCCATAGCTCCCACCTGGCAGAGAGGAAAAGAAATACCCAGGACTGTGCATAAGGAGAAGCTGTAAGTCAAGGATATGTTCTGTCCATTAAGTCTAGAGAAAAACAAGTTTATACTGGACAGGAAAATAAAAAGTCTTCAAGTTGTTTGTTTGTTTGTTTTTTTCTGCAAGGAAAAGCATTGAATTTGTTGATTCCCAGATGTGTTTTTATCATTTAGTGACAAGTTTTATAAGTACAGAGGACAATCTGGTAATAAGTTAGTAATAGGGACATTGATGGCTAATAAAACGAATAATGGAAACTATGATAAACTTTGGAGAAAATGAAAAGATTACAAGGAAAAATACATAATTCATGGATTTACTCTCAAGAATATTTGTCATAATCAAAATTTCATGTTGACTATTAATTAAACTGAAAGCAGTATATTGAGAAAAAGAGGAAAGGGGAAGGATGCATATGTGAATGCCAGATCCTTATGCCCATGATGGGAAATCGGGTGATGACATCTAAAATTGAAGAGCCAAATGTACCACTTATTAGTACACGGTTTGAGAAGGTAAAAGTAAACAGAAGAAAGAGCTAAAAGACTTAAGCATGACTGTCTTTGAGAAGTGGAAATCAGTATGGGTAGGAGTGAAAAATGTATGTGTATATACATTACTTAGGTGCATAAATTAAAAAATGTAAAATGTGCATATCACTAATTATTTTCAAGTAGCAAGTTTAATCATTTTGTTGAAACGAATCTTCCTATTTTTAGGTTTAAATAAATTTTATTAAGCTTTCCTTTTATTATAACCCATTGGCATATATTAGTTACAGGTATAAAACATAACAGTTCTATATTTGTCTATATTGAGAAACATTCACCAAAATGTCTAGGCTCCATCACCTCACATAGTTACAAATATTTTTTAATGTTTAATCTTTTTATAAAGGTTTTAACTAAACATTTTTTTAATTCTAAGGTCAAATATTTTAGATGGAAACTACCATTTGAAGACTGTGCAAACACAAGCTTGATTGTGATATAATAGCTTGATTTTGACTAGCTACAATTGGCATTAGAGTAGGACTAATATACACCTCAGAGAAATGGCCAGCACCATACTGCAATAAAAAACACCCTGAGACACCAGTTCAGAAGTACCTATGCACCCCAATGTTCATAACAAAACAATTTACAATAGCCAAGTGTTGGAAGCAACCTAAACACCCACCAGTAAATGAGTGGATCAAAAAACTGTGGTACATTTATGGAATGGAATACTACACAGCAGAAAGAAAGAAGGAACTCCTACCCTTTCTGACAATGTGGATGGAATCAAAGTGAAATAAGCCAGGTGGTAAAAGACAAATACCATATGGTCTCACCTATAAGGGGAACCTAATCAACAAAACAAACAAGCAAGCAAAATATAACTAGAAACATTGAAATAAAGAACAAACTGATGGTAACCAGAGGGGAGGAGGGTGAGGGATAATGGGGGAAAATAGGGGAAGGTCCATCAAGGAATGAATATAAAGGACACATAGACAATGTCAAAGGGGGTAGGTTCAAGGGTGGAAGGCCAGGATGGGTGGGGCAGGGGCTTGGGAGCGGTGAAAATGGAGCAACTGTACTTGAACAACAATGAAAAATAGAAATAAAAAATTAATATAAAGCACTCTGAGAAAGCATTTTCTGTTAGCCCAGATACCCCTTATCCTGTCTGTATGTTTGTTTCCATGTGCATTAGTTACCTTTTGCTGCCTAACAAACATGTTTCAAAAGTTAGTGGCTTAAAATAACAATAAGTTCTTGCTGCCCATAATTCATGGTCAGTACTTCAGTCTGAGCTCAGTCAGAAAATTTTTCTTCTGGTCTCGTTAGGGTCATTCATGTGGCTACTGTCATCTCTCAGCTCACTTGGGGCTGAGTGGATCAAGTTGGGCTGTCACAGCCCCGATGGGGTTGCTGGTCCCTTTAGCAGCATGGACTGTTGTCCTTGAGATGGCTAGCTGGGAACTCTTCACGGGGTAGATTCGGTGTTTCAAGAGTGTTAGAACTGAAATTGTAAGGCTTTGTGAGGCTTCAACCCAGAACTACTGCAACATCACTTCCACCACATTCTATTGATCAAAGCCAAAGGGAAGTCCAGCCCAGATTCAAAGGCATAAAAAATGGTCTCCATGTCTTCAAAGACGTTGAAATATGTTGTGGTCTTCTTTAACCCATTCTATATCCTGACACTGATTCTATCTTACCCAGTTTGCAAGTGAATTTATTTGTAAGTCTCATGCTACTTTACACTCAGCTCTCCAGTATCACGTGCACCCTCCCCACCCACAGGTATTCAGCAGTGCCTTAGGGCATGCTATCCTTTCTAACTTCTTACATGTCGTTTTCCTCACAACTTAGCAAGTTTTATTGGGAGTAGAGCATGACATTAACTCTCCTATTGTGTAAGTGATTTACTAAATACAAGATAGAAAAGAAGGGTGTATAAATTTCCGATAAATTTCCCCTAACACCATTAAGATAAATAAAAATAGGGTAAGAGAAAACGTAGCAACCAGACAAGGAGACTGAGTTTGGAATTTTCTGAAAGGACACTTTAGGTGATGTTAAGTAATAATAACAGTGATTTAAAAATCAATCAAGGAAAACAAAAAAACAACAAAGTATCAAGTGCTAGCTAGTTATTGAACATAAAGTCAGCTTGGTGTTTGCAAGTGTTCAATGGGAAAAAAAACCCCAGCTATCTTTTTGGTTTTTAATTATTATAAAGTCATCATTTTTATTAGGTTTTGTATGTCTTAGTGGCAAGTGGAAAACAGCTGACTGTTGGCAGAAAAAAAAGGCTCCAACATCCCATAACTGTATGCAAAAAAAAAAGAAAAAGGAATTGCTGCATTTGATTCTACTTTTGTGTAAAAATGTATTATTATTCTCATTGAGTAGCTCTGACCATACCTGACAGGGAAACTCAGTGTAGTAAAAGACAGATGAATCACAGACTAAGGTCCAAAGAATACAATTAAAATATATTTATTAAAGAATAGCAAATTTAAGCTGAAGGTTTTATTGGATAATGCAGTGGCAGGAAATGGAAGCGAAAGGAGCCCTTTCCTAGGAGCTAAACTATTGAATTATTTAGAGTAGTGCTCAGGGATATGGCTAGGACCAATGGAACGAATCCAGGAAAATGACAGTTTTGTCTATCAGAGAAATGTTGCTAACATCGGGGATATAATGAAACCATCTCCCAGGAGACGTGCTTCATCTAACATAGAGCATTTCAATCTTAAGAGCCAAAATCTCATCTGACCCTGTAGCATCCCAGCCTCCCTTACCTATGCATCACTATGGCAGAATGAATTATGTTTTCAAGCCATAAAGACACTTACATTTATTGAGTTATTTTGTCTGTCACAAATGAATTCTCCCAATAACCTACATCATCATAACACCCACAGCCATCCCCAACAACAGCAAAGACCGGTCCTACCAAAATTATTACCATCATCGGTAGACTTACCATTGAGCACGTGGGAACACTCTTTTGAGTTAATTGCAAGGCTATAAATCTTCCTCTATCAACAATTCAGCCTTTTAACGTGTGTCATGATGAGGTAAGCTCTGTACCTACAGAAAAACAGCAAGCACACAAACAAAATCACACTGTGTTGAATATCTTTGTGACATTTATAAAGCTGTCCAATTTCTTCTGGAGGAAAAGAGAGAAAACACTGGCCTACGATTTCTCCTTGGAAGCCCTTTGTGCCGGATTTGTTTAGGAATTCAGAGTATTGAAGAGATGAGGAAGGTGCAGTGCACTCATCTTAAACCTTTCCAATGTACCAGTAATGAAAATACTAACATATCTACAGTGAAACATCAGACTATTCACGCTAAGTGAGAAGGACCTCAGGTGTTACAAACAAATTGATTGACATGAGGCCAGGTTTTGCCATTAAGAGATTTACAAAAGTAATTCCAGTTTTCAAGGTTTTGGGATTTGAGAACCACAGATATGAGGTTGTGAACTCACACTTGCTGTGTTTAGTATTTAAACAAACCTGGATACCAAGGGAAAATAAGTGTTCCGATGACTTCAGATGCAGTACTTATAATTGCATTTGCATACACAACTTAGTAAGACGTCTCCTATTTTGCATTTGTGCCAAAAATAATCATAATTTAACCAAGAAAAACAAATGACAACTACATGAAAAAACACAATGAAGAATCTTGCAATATTTCAATGTGCTCAATAAAGAATAAAACTGATTTTTTTAAGTTGCGGGCCAATGACTAGGTCACATATCATATTTGAAAACTATCTCTTTGATTTTCAATTCTCTAACAAGTTGGTTTTCTCAGTAAAACGTAATCAACAGATAAGATATTTTTCGTTTTCTTTTAAAGATATGGAGATAATTGTCTGCTTTTACAGGATATTCAAAAATAAACTTGGGGTTAAGAAAACTCATTCACAAAAGTAAGTTGACATAAATGTTGTAATTGCATAAAGGATATTTGCTAATGACCTTTTCACAGGGTCCAATAATATAAACAAAACTGCAGGCAAAACTGTTTGAAAGGAGTATGTCAATTTTTATTATG